>NC_138437.1:9029831-9645974 GCF_016097725.1 Ips typographus | reverse complement strand
AAAAGTGGTAACTTTTCTTTAAATATAGAATTTACAAGTTAAAAGTACACAATACCAAATTAAAGTACAATTTTTATTAAAGATTTTTGGTTTATTACAGAGGAATCTTTACAGCTATTGGTACCTTTAGCAATACGGCATGGAGTATTATTTCTGGTATTTTAGCACTCATTATCGCTATAGGATTTACTTTAGCTGCTGCTGCAGACTTGTTCATGATTAGCAAGGTAGAATATTGATATTATTGACTTTTCTGTAAATGAAACGCGATTGAATTTTAGATACACCGCATGTACAGAAGCACAGGGGCGAGTATGGTAAAAGCCCGACAAGAATTTACTGATGTGGTCCTGCGCAATCAACACGTTAGAAGTGCTGCTAGCAACGTGGCGGCGGCGGCTGTTCAGTCTCAGTTCTCACAAAATAACACCACTAACAACAGATACTAATTATTCTTAAAAATTTTCAGTATTGACTCTTTAACGGCGAGTTATACGTTTTACCGCCATGTTATGGTTTACCAAATATGCTTTTTTCACTATCATTGTTTATTAACCCTCTTTAGGATTATGAATATAATGTGATCAGTTTTTTGACCTGTACGAAACGTGCATCGAGTCTTAGGTTGTACATATGTCTTACTATCTGTAATAATAAACATATTTATGTTCTTAAAAAAGTAATTCACTTTTCATATTATGTTTATAATAATTTATGCTATGATAATATACAAATGTGTTTTTTCCTTTAGGAATATAGACTTATTTGGTTCACGTTGTTGAGCTTTAATTTGGGGATGTTTTAGAAAACAAATCAGGGTGACGTATTACAGTTAACAATATTGACTTAACATTCAATTTTGAAAATTGTTTTCAACTTTATTCCGCCATATTGAATCCTTCTTAGTTGTGTGTATAGAGGGCGCTGTGTGGACGTGGACGGAGGACAAAGAATTCAAAGAACAATAATAAATCCTAACCTTTAAAATACAAATTCAAATCATATTTACAAAAGTCTGTTCTACTCTTCAGAATGAGTGAGCAAAAGGTAAAAAACCTCTTTAAAGCTTACTACTTTAAACTTACACTATTATTTTCCGTAGAAAGCCGTCATAGGAGACTTTAAACCAACGTTCCTGAAGCCTTCAGAGGCTTCATCCTTACTGGACCGGGAGTCTGGATTAGTAGATCAGACTAGATTCATCTTTAACAAAAATATCTCACAGTCTATGCAAAGCCAGCGTCAAAGGTTACCAATATTCAAAAACCGTAACCACATACTGTATTTACTTGAGAAGTACCAGACTTTAATTCTAGTTGGTGAAACTGGTAGTGGTAAGAGCACTCAAATTCCACAATATTTAATTGAAGCTGAATGGCCAGGACAAGTGGGTATATGTGAGCCAAAGAGAACAGCAGCAATAACCTTAGCTCAAAGAGTGGCTGATGAAACTGGGACTTTAGTTCAAGGTGAAATGGTTGGGTATGCAGTGAGATTTGATGCTTGTGTGACCAAACCAAAAATTAAGTACATGACAGAAGGTATTTTGTTGAGGGAAATGATGTCTGATCCTTTGCTTAACACTTACTCAGTAATAATGATAGATGAAGTGCATGAGCGTAGTTTATACACTGATATTTTAATGGGCCTTATGAAGAAAATTTTACAAAAAAGATCCCAGTTGAGACTTGTAGTAGCTTCAGCCACTTTAGATGCTGAAGCCATGCAAAGGTTTTTCAATACTAATGTTACTTCAGATCCTAAAATGAATACTGCTGTTATTATGTCAGTAGAAGGAAGACAATTTTCAGTAGAGATTTATTATATTTCTGAGCCAGTGCCTTGTTATGTTAAAGCATCAGTAGAAGTTGCATTAAAAATTTGTAAAACAGAAAAAGATGGAGATGTATTAGTATTTCTAACAGGACAAGAAGAGGTTGATAGAGCAGTGCAGTTATTATCTGAACATGCTGTGGAAATTAATAATTCTAAACCAAAGTTGGAAATAATGGTACTCCCAATGTATGGCTCTTTACCTTACCACCAACAGTTAAAAGTATTTAAAAGAGCACCAGATGGTTTTAGAAAAATTATAGTAGCCACAAATATTGCAGAAACCTCAGTGACAATCCCTGGCATAGTATACATTGTTGATTGTGGTTTTGTTAAAATCAAGTGGTACAATACTGAAACCCATACAGACAATCTTATTACTGTCCCCATAAGTAAGTCTTCAGCTGATCAAAGAGCAGGCAGAGCAGGAAGGGTGAGATCTGGTAAAGTGTACAGATTGTACACAGAAGAATGGTCTAAAAAACTCTCTTCAGCTACCCCTCCTGAAATGGTACGTAGTAATCTTACTTATGCAATCCTCCAACTGAAAGCCATGGGAGTTGATAATATTTTAAGGTTTAAGTTTCCTAGTGTTCCTCCTATTGAGAATCTCAAAGGTGCTTTGGAAACTCTCTATGCACTTGATGCAATAGATATTCAGTCAGAACTTACCAGACCTCTAGGATTTCACATGGCAGAATTTGCATTGGACCCATTATACTCAAAAATTTTGTTAAGCTCTGCAGATTTTGGTTGCACTGAAGAAGTAACCATTATAGTAGCAATGTTGCAAGTAGAAACAATTTTTGCAAAACCTACCACAGGCAATGGGATGGTGAAAGCTAGGATACAAAAAAGGATGTTCGAAGTTGAAGAAGGGGACTTACTTACTTATTTAAACATCTTTAAAGGATTTATTCTTAGTGGAATGTCTCAAGGATTCTGTCACAAAAACTACTTAAATTACATGAGCATGAAACGTGTTGTAGAAGTTAAAAAAAAATTAGAAAAGACTTTAGTCAACTATAACATTCCCATGTTATCAGGTATTAAAAACACTGAAGTAATTTGTAAGTGTTTGATAAAAGGTTTGTTTCCTAATGCAGCTTATTTACACAGAAGTGGGGTTTATAAGACTGTTAGAGGGGAGATTGATTTGTATATTAATCCAGATAGTGTACTGTACACCCTACCTCAGCCCCAGTGGGTGGTGTTTTGTGAAGTTGTTTTTAGAGTTAAGTTGTACATGAGGGATATAACTGTGATTAAAAGTGAATGGCTTTTAGAGTTGGCTTCTCATTTTTATCATAAAACAACTGCTATTGATTAATATATGTAACAAAAAAGTCCAGAATTGTTTTGTGTTAAGTATTTAATAAAGAGATAGTAGCGAATGACAGCCAAATAAATATACATCCAAAACTAGCAAATTAACTTTCAAAACCATAGTAATTTTTATTAAGCATACATTTCTAATCTTTTTTTACTTTTTTGCTTGATAATTTTTTTACTACAAGTCTGATTCTATAAAAGCTTCTATGTGATCTTTGAGGTCCAAAGCAGCATTATAGGGCAGTAACCTGTACATTAAGTGTTAATAGAAAACTGTTTAAAATAATGCTTTTTCTTACCTTCCAAAAGTTAATGCTTTGCTTAAGTAACTAGGAATGGTGACTTCTAGTGTGCCCTTAATTTGTTCTTCTAGGATTTTACTAGCAACTTCCTTGGGAGATCGCAAAGGCATCAAATTTTCATACCTTATTTTTGGTTTTTTACACAGCCCAGTGTCGACCATGTAAGGGTAAATGCAGGTGGTTTTAATTTGATTACGTGGGTTTTCTAATCTAAGTTCCTCATGTAACGCTTCCATGTATCCTCTAACTGCAAACTTGGAAGCGCAGTAGGGCACTAAATTAGGAATTCCCATCAGGCCTGCCATGGAGGAGATACTCACTATGTGCCCTTTGTTCATTTTTTTCATAGCTGGTAAGAATGCTTCTAGAAGCTAAATTGATTTTATAGGGTATTTGTGTGTAACTAAGATGACAGAGTCAAACCCAAAAGTGTGAAGTCAAGTTGATTGAGATGATTTTCTCAATTTCTTGAGGAGTGTGTTTAGTTAAAGGATGGCAAGGCATTATACCAGCATTATTAATCATTATATTAACATCCCCAATAGATGATTGAATGAGTTTTGCCGTTTTGACAACTTCCTCGCGATTTGTGATATCACACCTTAAATTTTAGAATTGGTTTTCTGTGTTGCTAGCTGTTGAGAAGTATTTACTGAAAAGCGTAAGCCTGGGCTCTTCCTCCAAGCTCGGCAATTTTTTTTATAGTTTCATCATTACTCTTTTTGTTTATATCCAACCCAACAACTGTAGCGCCATTAGCTGAGTATACCAATGCCAGTTCTTTCCCAATACCATGTCCGGTTCCTGTAATCTACCATATCTCATATTACAAATTTTAGTTTAAACTGCTTCAAAAATACTAACCAATACAATTTCCCCTTTAACAGAAACAGGCGAAGGGGGCTTGATTTTCAGGTATATGTTTTCACCCCAATAGTAAATTAACTTGAGCGAGAACCATAGAAAGAAACCGACCATGGACACTGCCTCAAATAAAATAGTTTGGTTGAATCCTTTTTTATTTTGGCTGTAAATAACATAATCAGACACTCTTAAACAACAATTCGTATATCTCAGACTATTAGGTAAGTAAACTACAAATAATATCAATAGCACTTACACATCTTGAGCGTTATTACTAGAGTTTTGTGTGGACATGTTTGTTTCTTCTTATTATTCTAATCTGTGAAACCAAAAGAAACAAAGGCTATGCAATCAAGTCTTATACTGATAAAAGGTTGCGTTATTTGCTTACTGTGATAAAAACGTTAAGTATTTTGTTGTGTTATTCGCTTCATAAATAAATTTCATTATCGAAGGTATCAATTAGGTCGAAATCATTTTTACGTTTTTTGTATTTAATTACAACACTTATGCGTTATTAATAGCAGCAGTTATACACGGTAAAAAACTGTTGAAATTATGTAAATGCTTCAGTGTCTGATTTTCTGCATTGTTTGACCTTATTCGCTGATACAGCTGGAAACGTATTTGAGATAAGGATTTCTCTCCAACAATTTTACATTTTAGTTCAACAGTATCTATATTTTTAGTAGTAATAAATATAATATAATAGTAAGTATAAATGAAAAAAATTTTTACATAAAAACATTTTTATCTAATACATTGACCAAACATTGGTGGATTAAACTTGGTGTATTTCCGCTTGAGTTGGATATTTTTTTTACCGAAAAAGTCCCAAATAACTAAATTTTCATCCGCTCCAAACGTGGCTGAAATTAAATTCTATTTAAATATTCGTTTAGCCGACATTAAGTTCGGTACCTAGTTGTACGCCTTCCCTGTCCCAGAGCATGTATGGTACTTTTCCTATATGATATCTCACTTCATCAACTTTCGTGTTTAAATCCTTCAAAACTGTTATGAAATTGCAACCACTTTGATTTTCAGGATTTTTGTAATAGAAACTGACCTGCAACATATAGCAATAGATTCAGAAAATTTTGAATTGCGTTGAAATACCACTAATTCAGCTGAGCTAGGGTTGAATGTAAGAAAATCAAGAACGCAATGTTCAGATTTTTTAAAGAAGGGCTCCACTACATTACTGGCTAGTATTTTTGAAGATTTAACGTTAAAAATTGTAATTCTGTTGTTGGTTTCCCCGATGGCCAAGAGGCTTTCTGACCATGGATGCCAAGAAGCACTCTGAAAATAGTATAAATTTTTGTTTTGTTTTTTTTTTGAAATCATTATTTTTATTACCAATATATTAGACAAACTGCTTTTAAAGATCATTTGAATTTCTTTTAGTGACAAAAGCTCATCGTGTTTGTTAAGATATCCAATGTAAATTCTACCCTTTGCAGTTGATATTAACAAATACAATTCGTTGCAAGAAAGTTTCAAGTCTGTAATATAATCATTATGTTCTAGTTCAATTTGACGATATACTCTTAGGCTTTTAGATTTTCCCCAGGGCTCACAATCGATTAATTCGATAGTACCGTTGCAACACGCTTTAATAAGAACGTTAAGTTTTGACCACTCAATAGCAGATATATGAAAAACGAAACTATTCCTATAAGGTAACACTGGACACGTACAGTGATTAAAATCTACAATCTAAATTAATAAGTAATTAAATCATTATACTTAATCAACTATAAAATTATATCTTTACTTGTAATGTTCGGACTTGAATGATTGCCACAGTTCTATAATTGACGCATACAGCAATATGGGTACCCCTCTTATTGAATTTCACGCAACTATCAACAGCTTCTTGCGTATTAATAGGTACAGCTAAGTTCTGTTCTGGGTTCCAAACGTGAACTTCTCTATTTGAAATTGAGGCAAATAATCCACGTTTACTCCAGTCGATCATTTGCCGATCTAAAATGCATTCGAGCATCAGAAACAGCCTTAATCGGGTATATTACATTTGAACTCACATTGGGCAGTAGTGGGAGTGTGGCCTTGAGGCATATCCAGAACAGTTTCAGGCTTGCAAATCAAAGGGTTTGCTCTAGCAAAAACAGGCCAAAGATGTGTAAAGTTTGTTACGATAATTCTATCTTTTCTTTCTGTTCTTTCTTTTAAAATCTTTGAGTGTTTTAATCCCATTACCTTTAGTAACCTGTCAACATAAAAAAATTTGGCTTTGAAATATTTAACAGTCTATATAACGCACACTTCTTCATTTTTTAACTTGTTACTAGCCATTTTGGCAGTATTAGCAAAAATGGGTTCCATGAAACATTTATCCTCGTCTTTAATTTGACAGTCGGAAAACGACATTAAATTAGAATGAGTTAGATTAAAATTGGCTAGTTCCATATTTATTCTTGTAGGAATAAACCTATCACACCAATATTTCTGAAATAAATAATCCAATATAATAATCTTTAGACTAATAAAAGTAACGGGTGTTCAATAATTGTTACGGTCAGGTCGCCTATGGATGGCAATTGTCACAAAAAGCGTATGTCTTAGATAACGTTGCAAACAATTATTATATGACAGCTGTCATTTCAAACCATATACGAACTTATCAACGGCCCTACGTTCATGCTAGAACGAGAGAACCACAGCCAACTACGACCATAACAATTATTGAACACCCGTTATAATATACGTTTTTTAAACTGACCTGCTGAAAATTCATATATAACAGGATATGTACAAAACAATAATAAATAATTTAAAATGTACTTCAACAATACATATACGACTGACTAGACACACATTACTATGAACCAAAATCTTGTATATAGTAAAGTATGTCAAATATGCCGATTTGTAAATATTTAACTATCAACAATCATGAGTTTTTTATGGTTTATTGTTAATATTGCTACAAACAAATTGTATAGCATGTCATCTCATAAAATGCAGTTGATCACGCTGTATAAGAGATTTAGTTTAATTTAACTTTTTTATCACTAATTCCCTGAAGGATTTGTGTTCGGTGTCAATGAGCCATCTACACTTTTTAGTATGTCAAAAGAAGTCATGGTTTCAATTCATCCATTTTCTTCTTTTGATATTTACTTTTAAGTCCTGGAAGTATCAGAATAGTACCATTTAAGTTTAAATAATAAAAGTATCTGGGATGTACTACAACTAGCGCCATCTCTAATCGAACGTGGTAAGCTGCAGAATGCAGATATTGAAGTTTGCTAGTGTATTTTAAGATGGCGCCCAAATTATACACGTATAAGTCACTGTAACATGTTTCATACTTGAAAAAGGCGTGCGGCCTAGCCGTAAAATAAGTTTTAGACTTAATTTTTTAATCCTGAGACTGAACAAAATTGAGTAATTGACATCAAGCTTGTGGTTTTTTCTTATATAAGCTACAAAATGAGTTTGTATAAATATTGTGATCGTCAATGCGCAGACTCAAAATAACAGAGGGGAATGGCTTTGAAGGAAAATCCAAAGCGAGCGAAGTGCGATCAATATTAAAACATGATGTGACGTAAAGGAAGGTCTACGCCGTTCGCTAAATGTTTTAGCCAAGTAAAAATGTTTTTCAAAGTGGCCTGATTACAAAAAGTGACACATTCAACAGGATTTTTGGAAAACTGCGCTCTAAAGCCGGATTTTCTTGCAAAACTGATCGACACACGCAGGTGCGTACGCAGCCGTAGTAATAATTATTTTAACTGAGCCTGCTCCATCTTGATTTTGTGACATTCTGAATGACCATAATACGAATCCTTTATAAATGAAAATATTACTTTTCTGCCTTTATTCTCGCATGCCAATCATGAATAATTGTGTGAATAGTTGTAAAAAAATATGAACAATTTTTCTTTGGTAATCTCAAGGGTTGAATAGATCAGTACAGATGCTTTAACGCATTTTTAGCCGGTAACGAGTGGTTCCTGGCGCCAAACCGCATTCTGCGCGTGCGCAAGTTAGCATACTTATCAGGTTGACCAGCATGTGGCGCAAAAAAAAAAATATTCAACGTATTTTCAACTGTACATTTCACTTTTTTGGTTAGATATGCATTAAAACACGATTTTTTTACTTGATATTGATATATTAATTGTTACTAATAATAATAATAATATACTCATCAGTGACCTTTTTATGTTGATATTATTTTTATACTTACTATTTTACAAAATAAAATGCAATAATACATATACAATTTAAATGTAGTTTTAATATTTTGTGTCCACTGAAAAATTGAAATTTTTTCATAATAGCAGAAAAGATTCCTGTACCCACCAAAAAAGTTTTTCGAAAAAACTGTTAAGAATAGTATACCAGTATATCTCAAAAACATAAAGAGCTGAGAGTTATAGTTCACGTGTATTTTAAATTTGTATTTGTTACGCTTTTTTGAATGCTAAAGCCGCAAAATAGAACGGAGTTCAAGTATGCCCTTGTAATAATAACTCTCCTGTATCTGAATTTTTATTACAGAGGTTTTAAACCAAAAAAGATTTAATATGAACATTAACGGTAATTCAAGTAATTGTACTAAACATATTACCATGGTGGTAAGCTCAGTGATGGATTCTCCATCAGGGATGTCAGGACAGTCTGACAATGGTGATGACCAGTGCCCTTCATCTCCTGAATCAGAATATGAGACAAAAGAGGACCTTATGGCTGCAACTATGGGGGATGAGGTGACTGCTCAGCTAGCTGCTGCAGGTAAATTATTATTGTACTATATACAAAACCAGTCTAAACTTGACGCTGATTAAAATTCATAAAGCTGAATTCATAATTTGGAATCCGCAACAAGTAAGAAGTAAGCAGTAAGCTGTATTAAAAATAAACAATATATTTGTAGCACTTTCATTCATAGTTTGACAAATAAGCGCAAGCGGCATGAACTGCAAGCAGTAAGCAGCAAGAAATGAGTCATTTTTATTTCTGACCTTGCTTCTTACTGCTTGGTGCATCGTCGACAGCCTGTTTCACCCATTCGTGGATTTGTTCAGTAAACATTCAATGAATAGAATAGAAATACAAAATTCAAACCAAATTTATATTGTAAACAAAAAAATAAAACTGTCAAATAATCTGTAGTCTGTCAGTTTACTACTCTACTGCTTGCTGCATGCCGCTTACTTCTTGGGGAATTAGAACTATAAATCCAGCTTAACTGTTTAATGTCAAATAATTTTTTGATCATGTTAGCATCTAAGCTACTCAAGTAATAGGCAATTTATTCATGATATTCTATAGGTCCAATAGGAGTGGCTGCTGCAGCAGCCATTATGTCTTCAAAAAAAAGAAAGAGACCTCATTCATTTGAAACCAATCCTTCAATAAGAAAACGACAGCAAAACAGACTAATTAGAAAGTTACGAGTAAGTTTCAAAAACTTACATACAAATTTATTTTACGACATATTTTGTTCACAGCAAACAATAGACGAGTTTGCAACCAGAGTAGGTCAGCAAGCAATAGTATTAGTTGCAACCCCAGGAAAACCAAATACAAGTTACAAAGTGTTCGGAGCTAAGCCCTTACAAGATGTTATTAAAAATTTAAAAGCAAATATAATGGGAGAACTAGAGAACGCTTTAGCTCATCAAACTCCACCTTCAGTTCAGGACGACCCAATGCTGTTTGAACTACCACCCTTAATTATAGACGGAATACCAACTCCAGTTGAAAAAATGACTCAAGCGCAATTAAGAGCTTTTATCCCCTTAATATTGAAATATTCTACGGGACGTGGTAAACCTGGATGGGGTAGGGAATCTACACGACCTCCATGGTGGCCTAAAGAGTTACCTTGGGCCAATGTTCGTATGGATGCTAGAAGTGAAGATGAAAAACAAAAAGTCAGTAAACATTTTTATTGTACAGTGGTTCTTTACATTTTGTTAATATAGATTTCATGGACTCACGCGCTCCGCCAAATTGTAATAAATTGTTACAAGTTTCATGGTAGGGAAGATTTGTTGCCGGCATTCACTGAAGAGGATGAAAAGGCCAATGCCGCAGCTACTGCAAATGCTAGTGTAAGTGCTCTCAAGTCAAGTTGTTATTGCATTTAGTAATAATGTAACAAAGTTTATCCTGTTTGGTACTAACTGGTTTTCAGTGTAATTCGATGGGCGTGTTAAAAATGCACCCATCGGGGGTAGCCACGCACAAAATTGAGATCCAGGCGGACGGTTCACCTCAAATTGTGCCCGCTTCCCCTGAAGAATTGTCTGGATCAACACAAGTTTGCATCGACACCGGAGATTACGGTTCTGACGTGGACGTGTGTACTTTTAAATTCGCTTCATGTCGTTGCCTGTGTTTCTTTTCTTATTATTTATTTAGGTTTGCGAATTTTGCTCGTAGTTTGTGTTGATTTTTGTCCTTACTTTGTTATTTTTTTCATGAGATGATTTAATCAAAAAAACCTTCCATCAGATGACAACTCAATACGCACCGACTGTACTGCACACTATTACAAATCCAGACGGAACGGTTAGCATTGTTCAAGTGGATCCCAACAATCCTATTATAACTTTGTCTGATGGCACTACTGCGCATGTGCAAGGAATGACTACGGTAATATTTAATCCAAGTCCTGTTCAGGGCGTTATAATGAGAATTTCCCTTCAGTTCCAGACGAATGGGGTTCATACAATTAGCGAAGGGTCGCACGAAGTGGTAGACCTAAATTCCGTCACCGAAGCAACCCTGAATTCTGACGGTCAGATTATCTTGACTGCAGAGGATGGACATGGTAAATTAGTTTTACAGAGTGATTCTAAAAGGATTTATTAGTTCTTATGTCAAAAATGTTTTAGTGAGTGGTGTAATAACTGTACCAGTGTCAGCGTCAATGTACCAGACAATGGTTGCCAACATTCAACATTTACACACAAACAGCGATGGGACAGTTTGCGTTACTCCCGTAGTTCAGGTACCAGAGGTAAAGATAAATATAGTCGGGAAATTTTATGAGTGAAATTATTCTTTTGCCAAGTTAAATAAATGTAATACCAACATTGTAACTGTTAAAGTGTAGTTTTGCTTTCACTCATAAAATATCCCAACTATTTATATTTTTGTTTTTACTTCACTTTTATTCACATGGGGCTTTTTATGTTGTACTTAACCAAAATTACTAACACAAAAGACTAAAATTGTTATTGTATAACAGGTGGAACAAAGTAACGGCGACAATATTGAGACTTTATCAGGAGACCAACCTAAATATGCCATCAGCATTTTGAAACTTGCTGAATAATAAGTTTTAACTTAGTTACAACACTATTATTAATTAATTAATTCCAAAATCAGTTTATTCAAATATTTTTGTATACCATTATTTTTATATACACAGTTACAGTTTTTCCTATAAACTTTTGTGATATGTTTGGCCAAGTTATGTAATTTTATTGTTATTTGAAGGCACTTTTATTTGGATGGATGTAAATATAGAACATGTATAATTTTTCTTCTGATAGTATTATTGTTGTATGTATGTACATAATCTTGTTAAATCTAAATAGTAGGATTTTTAGTATTATTTAGTTTTGGGGACATATAGAAAACATTGAGAACAAGTTGACCCCTGTGATAAAAAAATAGATACCCATCAAAATAGAAAATATTACTCTATGCAGGGAAAATTAACTTAATTTTATCTTCCACTCATGTCTTTTATAGTTCACCACTCATTTATTCTTAGTTTGAATCACATTTTGTATACAGAGTAACACCAAAGTAATTTCCTAGGAGCCTAAACTATAAGTACAATATTTTAGTTGCTTTTTTGTTAAGATCATTAATATTAATTGATATTTTAAATATTTGTACCTGATACGGTAATAGTGGTTTTGGTTGCCACTTGATAAATTTAGGACATATTATGCATGAGTGAGATAAGAATGTATGGTTGCAAGATGATTGATATTTTTTCAGAAAAAAAGTAATTGTGAAACGTTTAAAATAATACGTTGTGGGTTGTTGTTTACTTGTAAGATAAAGTAAGTATATGTAATTTAAATTATAAAATTCGAATTTTTTGGTGTCTACTAACAATTGTAGTTCAACTGTTTTATAAATAATACCAAAGAATGTTTAATTGTGTAGAAATTACTTTGTTGCTAATTGAACTTTTTTGTTACATCTTAAGGAAAAAACCCCATTTATATAAACTGCAAGAATTTGATATTTATTTTTTAAAATACCAAATATACAGTGTGTCTCATATATTAAAGTGCAACATTTTATTTGCCAGGCAATTAGTTATCCAGCTCTAAAACTTCGTTTGCACAGCAAAGGGCATATTTATACCTTGTCTCTGTTTATACTACATTGTTGTTTAAAACATGTTTTATAAGTTTTCTGCTCTGGTTACAATGACAATGGCCACCCGCCCACTCGACGTCGAGGCTAGGGGTTTTATTTTTATTTTTATTGAAAATAAATATTTCATTATTTTTAAAATAGTTGTCTTATTATATCTTTCTCTTTCCTTTGCATGTGTGTACTATCTTGCATCTCTTTTATGGGGGTGTATGTAATACGCGTCAGGACTGTCTATAGTGTCTATGTCATTCCTGTCAATTAAAGAGAATTCTTTACTGAGTTCACATCAATTATTTTTGTCTTTGTATTTGTAATTTATAAATATCTGCTAAAAAAATTAATTCAAGAACGTATTTACAACTTTGGTACAATACAAAATTATCATAATTTAATTGAAAAGAGTGGAAACCAAGAACTGTGTTTTAGTGGCTAAAAGTGGAGGTGACACAACATCCTAATCACTTTGATTACAGGTAATTATATGGTAAGCTTTTTAAAAGGCATCTGGTTCATTTATTTCCTTTGTAAGTAATGTTTTCTGTTATTTACTTATAGTTTTTTATTTAAATAACTCTTTAACTACTTTGTCATCTTATATTTAATCTTAATTAAATAGTTCTTAGTTGCTTTTACTGTAGTATATAGGAGTGGCTAAAATATGAATCATTATTAGTGAGGGTACTACATGAATCACCATTCTCTGTATAGTTTTGTTTGTATTTTTGCAGGAATAAAATGAGTTTAGCAGTGGATCATTTTGGTCTCAAATGGGACCCAAAAAATTTAGAGATAAGGACAATGTCAGTTGAAAAAACCTTGGAACCTTTGGTGCTTCAAGTAACAACATTGGTGAACACCAATGGACCATCAAAGAAGAAGAAGGGAAAGTCAAAGCGTGCCAATGCATTAGTGCAGACTGTTGAAAAAGCCACTGAAAATTTTATAGAAAAAGGTGAACAAATTGCTTATGAGAATCCTGACATCACACAAGAAATGTTGGTTGCAGTGGATGAAGTCCGTAAAACTGGTAATTTTTTACAATCAATCAATTAAAAGTACCTATTAACACATATTTTTTACATTGTATATAGGAACTCAAATGAGCAGAGATGCAAGAGAATTTTCAGAAGATCCATGCTCCTCATTGAAACGCAGTAACATGGTCAGGGCAGCCAGAAACTTGTTATCAGCTGTCACACGCCTGCTAATTCTAGCAGACATGGTAGATGTCCATTTGCTGTTAAAATCTCTCCACATAGTTGAAAATGACTTGGAAAAGCTCAAGATGGCTTCCAGCAATGATGAACTATTAAACAACATTGAAATGTTCAGACAAAATGCCAATGAGCTAATGAATCAGGCAGCTAAAAGACAACAAGAACTTAAAGATCCTCAGCTTAGAGATGATTTAGCTGCAGCCAGAGCAGTATTGAAAAAACATTCCACTATGTTGTTGACAGCCTCTAAGGTCTATGTTCGACACCCAGAACTTGCAGCAGCCAAAGCAAATAGAGATTATGTTTTAAAACAGGTTAGTTTTATTTTTTAAAGTAGTTTGTACAAAAGTTTACAGAATACATTATAACTTGTCCCACTTTGAAGTTTGGGTGCAGTTTGCTCACTGCTATAAAATTATTAGGGGAAAATGGAGTAAAAATGCGCATTTATGGTTTTATGTCCCTCTAATTCTAATTCAAACAAAACTATCCACTGTTTACAGGGTTGGGGGGTTTGAGTGATCTGAGGGGCAGGCTGAGCGCAGAAAAGGTAAATCAACAGTTTAGCCTGAGTGACCCATGTTATATTGTATTCTGTAAACTTAGTAGTGAGACAAATTAGGTATTGTATATTAACTGTGTCTAAATCAGTTAGGATGGGTTTACAATCAGTTCATTTAAATGTTAATATCCTAATCTAAACTTTATTTGAATTCACATTTTGAGTTGAGTTACATTATTAGTGTGTTATATGTTTTTTTATTATTGTTATCAGGTTTGTGAAGCAGTTAACACCATCAATGATGTAGCACAAGGAAGAGCACCACCAGTTGCAGGACCTTATGATGGACCAGGAGAACTTGCAGCAGCACTTGATGATTTTGATGAACATATTGTTATTGAGCCATTGGCCTATAATGAGGTGATTTATTTGTGTGTATTTAAAGGTGTGGAGTGATACATAGAGATTACATTGCAGGTTCACACTAGACCTTCTTTGGAGGAACGTTTGGAGAGCATCATTAGTGGGGCGGCACTAATGGCTGATTCCAGTTGTACACGCGATGACAGACGCGAAAGGATTGTCGCCGAGTGTAACGCTGTACGTCAGGCGCTTCAGGATCTTCTTTCGGAATACATGTCAAACGTAAGAAAGACCTATCTATTTAATTTAGTTTGCTTCTTGGGTGAAATATATACTTTATTTTTGCTAACCAGCAGTTGGAGATACTTGGTGGAATCACCGGCAGGGTAAATAAGTACTCAATAAGTGTTTTGGTTTGTGTTTAATGCGTCGCCGTCGACTGTCGACTACTTTCCAAAATCAGTGTAAATTCACCATGCGAATGACAAACTTCTATGTAGACTATTTCCCTTATAAACAGGCTAGCAAATGAACGCCTTAACAGCTCCTGTCCTAATTTCTTTGTTGATTTTTTCAACTATCAATTTTATTCTTGGGTGATTTGCTTCGGAATTATTGCGCTTCTTCTCTGTTAAGTAAACCACCTAAGAAAGAAAAAGGAGACTGAATTGCATATACAACCGCATGTCACTGTGCCTGATCGATGTTTGTTGTTAGGGCTTCTCATTAAACTACATAACATTCATTTAATTTTTCATTGCAGATGGGCAATAAAGACAAAACAGAAAGTTTAGGCAAAGCCATCGACAACATGAAAGGAAAAACGAAAGATTTAAGACGACAATTGAGAAAAGCTGTTGTTGACCATATTTCTGACAGGTCTGACTTAAGCTGTTACACTTAAGGCAATTTAACTAATGGTAGTTTAATTGTTTTACAGCTTTATGGAAACAAGCATTCCATTATTAATATTGATTAAGGCAGCTCAGAATGGTGACGAGAAGCAAGTGGAGGAGTACGCCGGGGTTTTCACCGAACATTCCAATAAGTTGGTGGAGGTAGCCAACTTGGTTTGCAGTATGTCCAGTCATGAAGACGGCGTCAAAATGGTGCGTTATGCAGCTGCGCAGATTGATTCGTTGTGTCCTGAAGTAATCAACGCTGCTAGAATATTAGCGGCCAGACCGAAAAGTAAAGTCGCCCAAGAGAACATGGATGCTTTTAGGCTTAATTGGGAAAATCAGGTATGCATATTAGCACTTAAAAAAAAAAAATCTTGCAAAATGTGTTTAATTTAAACTTTCACAAAAGAGGGACAGAATTTACATTTTATTTGAGGCTATAATTGAGCTATAACATGCACAGGTGCGGATTTTAACGGACGCTATAGATGACATAACAACAGTAGACGACTTTTTGGCTGTTTCTGAAAATCACATTTTGGAGGACGTTAATAAATGTGTGCTAGCGTTGCAAGAGAATGAAGCGGAAAATTTAGAGAGGACTGCTGCCGCCATCCGAGGGCGTACATCGCGTATTGGTGTTGTCGTGTCCGCTGAAATGGATAATTACGAGCCTTGCATTTACACCAAGCGTGTTTTGGAAGCCGTTAAAGTAAGTCTTGTTGGTTTTGTAATCCGCATGGGGGGGTTCCGTTTGATTAAAAAGTTCAGATGAGTGAACTACTTTATTTAGGTTTTGAATGATCAAGTGATGCCAAAATTCACTCAAAGAGTGCAAGTGGCTGTTCAGGCTATTGTCAATAACAGCCAGGGACACCCAGTCCCGTCTAAGGAACTTGACGAGAACGAATTTATAGACGCGTCGAGGTTGGTTTATGATGGAGTTCGTGAAATCCGTAGGGCTGTTTTAATGAACAGAGCTGATGAAGATTTGGATCCTGAAGATGTTGAACTGGATGAAAACTATACTTTGGAGACTAAAAGCAAATGTATGTGATTATGAAGTACACAAGCAAATAGTTTTGTAAAAATTGTTGTTTTTAGCGAGTGCTCATACAGGAGAACATGGAGGAGCTGTGGATGAATATCCAGAAATCAGCGGTATTACCACTGCTCGAGAGGCAATGGGTAAAATGCCTGAAGAAGACAGAAAGAAGATTTTGCAGCAAGTGGAATACTTCCGAAGCGAGAAGTTGAAGTTTGACCGTGAAGTAGCCAAATGGGATGACACTGGAAATGACATCATTGTCTTGGCCAAACACATGTGCGTTATCATGATGGAGATGACTGACTTTACTAGAGGAAAAGGTCCTTTGAAGACCACTATGGATGTCATTAACGCAGCAAAGAAAATTTCTGAGGCGGGTACGAAACTTGATAAGTTAACCAGACAGATTGCCGATCAATGTCCTGAAAGCTCCACCAAGAAAGATTTGCTGGCTTACCTTCAAAGAATCGCCCTTTATTGCCATCAAATGAATATCACATCCAAAGTCAAGGCCGATGTTCAAAACATAAGTGGTGAACTTATCGTTTCTGGTTTGGACAGCGCCACCTCTCTCATTCAAGCGGCCAAAAACTTAATGAACGCCGTCGTTCTTACCGTCAAGGCGTCTTACGTCGCCTCGACCAAGTATCCTAGACAAGGCACTGTTTCTGTGAGTATAGCCCGTAATAGTAACATTATACCCAAAAAAATCATCAGTCGTCTCATTCGTTACAGTCTCCTATTGTGGTATGGAAAATGAAAGCACCCGAAAAGAAACCATTGGTGAGGCCTGAAAAACCTGAAGAAGTTCGTGCCAAAGTACGTAAAGGCTCCCAGAAAAAATTAGAAAACCCCATACACGCTTTATCCGAATTCCAAAGTCCGACCGAATCTGTTTAACTTTTTGGTAGGTGGTCTGCGCAGTCCCTATATTAATTATTATTACGTAATATATGTCGTAACTTGATTTACTTTTATAGTTAAAATGGAATCAATAAAAATTTGGTGTTCTGTAGGTAGTCGTATTTAAATTTGCTTTTATTTTCCAAATCCCTTACGGTTTGTTAAATTAACCAATACAAAAATATCTATATCGGCCATACATTTTCTGTCACCATGTAATTGAGTTAATCTTTTTGAAAATTTATTCAACTTCTCAATTATCCTTATAATGAGAATGTTAAATAAGGTTCAAATGAGTACATAATCATATCGTCGCCAATTTTGTAGATAGAGTCTGACTCTAAGAACTACACTGTGTTAGTTTAACAAGTGAAAGTTTTAAGATTGATATTGGCATGAAGCAAAAAGTTATTATTATTGGGATATATGTTCCCAGTCGCCAATCCAACCTATCGTTCTAGTCGCCTGGATGCAGGTTTTTTTTCCGATATCACCTTCTCTATACCCTGATTCCAAAAGGCTTTAGGTCGACCCCTATTTCTCTTGTCCTGGGGTTTCCACTGCATTACTTGTTTAGGTATTCTTTCGTACGTGGGCATACCAACTTACTTTGTTGAGATATATCAGTTCTCAAAATTTTTTTTGCAGATATTTTCACTTGAACATAATTTCACCTTAGTAAATTAGAATGACACCAACTAAACACTTTACCATCACTTACGTTATTTATAGAAGCGTAGGCGATCTTCTAGATTGGTTATAATGACCCAGGATCGTTTATTTAATGCTGTACTGAATCGGACTCATTGATGATGATGTATTTATTTAATTCAGCGACATAAAAAAATTATTTCAGTGTTAGTTTTACAATTTGAGGGTAAAATAGGTCAGCCATGTTGCGTTCTACACTGGGGAAGTATTCGAGCTGTAAACGTAAGGAGATTAAAAATAATCTTTTGCTGTTGCGAGAAAATCGACAAAGCATGAAATTGAATATGTCAATTGGCAAGGGATTGTGACTGTCGCTCTGTTAAGCTGACATTATTATTTTACTCTAGTGTAATAAACCCCACAATCTTGCAACGACCGCTAAATAAGGATATGACGTAGGTACCATACATTTTTTAGAGCGATTACATTTCATTATAAATTAATGAAACGTGCAGTGGTTTGACTTAAGGCACGTTTTTATTTTGTTCGGTTGTGGACTTTAACTTGGGATAATTTCTGTATATTTTGATGAAAGCAACTATAAGTAAAAGTTCTTTTCAAAAGAAGTTTTTAGTCAGAGTTTGCTGTCAATTGAAGTTCTCTCCTATCAATATTATACTTACCTTATTCATGCTTTTATCGGCAATTCAAACACTAATAGGTTATAGGAGGGTAATCTAAGGGCAAAACCACCTTGAAGTTAGTTTACGTATTATAAACTACCCCAATCAGAAAATCTATTTAAACAGGTCTGGTTTTAGGTAAACTACAATCCGTTTTTGTTGTCATTAATTAATGTACTCCCGGTTAAACTTAATCTTAAAATCCTCCCTTCTAATAAGATTTTGGGGTAGTCAGGTGTGTTGCTTGCAGTGCGTGTCTTGCAGGGCAAAGTTTACGAGTATGTAAAAGTTTCGACCCTAGTTGCGTGCCACCCTCATTTAAGTCGAGATAAAACTAGAAAGTATAGCAACACTCCCTCATCCAACAATTATCGATATAATACGACATTTTAGATCCCCGCGGCAATTATTGTTGCTCAAAAAAGTTTTTTTCTCTAGGGATTATAGGAATCTCCCTTTGGTACGTCTCTGACTCATGCTGTGCACGGTGATATCTCCATAGAAACCATTTTTCCAACCGGATACATTTTGCCTGGATATTTTTCTGCTTCAATTGAGACGATGTGCTGTTTCGTAGCTTATTATTACGCTATATTCTGGAACGCGTTTTATTACCAGCCAATACTCTTGACGGTATATGATAGATTAGTTGGAAGAGACCAGAATACTTTTTTACCACTTCAAAATTTAATTATTTTAGGTCAAGTTGTTTTATTAGTTATTTTTTCAACATCAAAAAATAGACTTTCTTACCATGTTTATGTTAACTTGAATATAGATAGTATAAAACTTATTCTCCAATTTTATAGTTGGCCGATTTGTATTTTGTGAAGGTTTATTTATTGGCTCCGCTGCACATGAAAGGACATATGGTTTTGATGTTGGTACATAATATGTATCCAATTAACCTTAAAACAAAGTCATAGTTCACTTGTTATTAACACTAAAATACATACATCACTCAGACTAAAAATTACCAATTTCCGATTTGCATTTGATATGGTGTATGTGCATATGATTAGGATATTATTGGAAAGTTAACCATTTCCCTCTGGTAAATTTTTAATTTAATTTCCACACTACGGTCTTGAATTGACGAAAATAAAATTTCTCATAGCAATAAATAAATATATCTATTTGTATGTAACTATTAAAAAATGTTAACACATGATGATATTTAATAAAAAAATAAAAAAAATTTGAGTGCAATTTTAATTATTATACGTGCTTCCGACAATCATCCAATAACCACTCTAGGGTGACTTAACGATGATTAAAAATTCTAATTAATAACGTGACAATTTTAAAGACTATCACATTAAAACCGTTTAAATTTATGATTAATGTTAACGTAATTCCAAACTTACATAACACGTCTGTATAATAAATGATTCAGTCTATCAGTTCAACTTGTTATTTGTAGTTTAATCTGCAAGTTTATAAATAAAAGTTCTCCAGACTTCCAGACTGAGTATGTTCGCACTCTATTTTTAAATAGGTTATTATCAGCATTGATAAAAAACGTCCAAAGCGACCAATTGAAGCTATATGGTGCCGTATCCTTTGTGCGATTTTAATGTAAGCGGGATGTGTATTTATAGGGCACAGAGTGAGAAAGCACTGTCTGTACGTTTTTAACTTGCAAAAAAATGTTTAATAATTGAAATGTGTTTCTTAAACAGTAACTTTTTAAATGTTATTGTCATTTTGAGTGTTCTGGAAAATATATACTTAATTGACACTATTAAAAAAAAAACTGATGCATTTTTTAAGCAGCCATTTTACCTACTCATCATAGTCATAATGATGTTGAACTATTTACTTTTATATACATATCAAGTATCTGTTGGTAAACAAAAATATTACCTTGTTAATACAATTTAACCTTAAAGAATAATTGCGGTCTTAAAAAGCATAACGCCATTTTTTGCTATTACCATTGTGGTTTTGCGGAATCTGTTATTAAAGTTTATTTTACGAGGCCTGATAATTGTAACCATGTTACGTATCTATGTTAAGTGAATTTTGATTGTTACGTCAGATGTACTTGATTTGGGTTGGAAGGAAAAATCGGAAGTTTTCAACAAGCTCTTAATATTTATAATAGTTACATCCTCGAATTATGAGTGTCATAACTGTTGTTTAAACGTAAATTTCATTATCACTGAGTTAGTATAAATTAACGTCTAATTTAACAAAATGGAATTTTAGAGCTAGTTTTTTTCCTTTAAAATTTTCTATAAAAAAAATTGCGTTGCCCCAAATAGTTGATTTGGACTAAGGCCAAAATCGTCACAATTACAATAAAAATAACTGATAAAAATATCCAGAAATTATGTTACGTGGATAACATCAAAACTGAGCCGCATTCAACAAAATCGATAATGTCCAGAGGACTTGTTTCTGTTGTGAATCAAAACAAGGGAGGCAAAAGACGAAATCCCTTGTGACAACAATTGAGAGGCCATCCGAAATTCAAATCCGTTCAAATTATCCTATCCTGGGTGCGATGAAGCACTTAAACGCTGTTTTGATGAATTAAGTCTCAGTTTTAGGTCCCGGGGCTAATTTAGTGGACAATGTGAATCGTTAGTTAAAAAATTTCCATTAAAGCCATGACACATTATTTGTACTAGATATTATCAAATAAAATGGGAGAAGATCAAATGAGATCTGTCAATAACATTCTTAATTGCAGGAATTTGTTACTAGTTGAGTTTGTGCCATCAATTTAAAAAGTTAGTGAATCTAGACCCAACAAAATATTTTCGTAATTCAGTTTAGCTAGTTAGTTGCCTGGTTTTTGGTGGCTTGGAAAAGACTCAACTTTTTCACGTGACGATAAATTTTTTCGAATAGTGTAAGGTTGTTGACGTCATGGAAAATTCAGTAAATATTAGTACACAAATAATGTTTTAGCATGTTGACAAAAATAACAAAAATCCTGAGGTTGTTCGTCAAGCACCTCGTAGGTGTGTTTACACTGTGTCGCCTGATTGGTTGGCTTGGCGAGCATTGTTTCGAAAATAAATTTAAATTTCACTTTGATAATTTTGTCAGGATTAACGTAAGCAACGCTTAATCAGCAAACCCATTTCGATTTTCATTGCTAAACAGTATATAGCCACATGTTTTGTAAATTCGGGGCATATGTTTAGTTTTTATTTCGTGCTTATAATAGGTTTTGATTTGCTAAAATCACTAGCCTTCAGGACAATTTTCAAGTGTAATGCTTTCAATTAGAAGCTTTTTGCTTAGAACTGATCCTTGTTTGCACGGATAAATTTTATTACATGGTTTTTGCCTTAAATTGCTGATTCTTACACTCAAGCTTGGTTATAGGGTATGCGCCTTATTGACAATACAAGCAATCCCTATAGGTTTTAAAGCGGAAGTTCCTAATAATTTGATTGTGACTAATCCATGATGCGTGAAATTTGTCGAGAAGGGCGGAAAGTAATAACTGAAAGAAACTAATTAAACCTCACGTCCAAATGATTGGTCATTTAACTGTAACCGTGTTTTTACTTAATTGGTTTCAATGCCACCTTCTCGATTAATTGTAACACATTTTTAGCAGTTTCAATGAAAACTTTAAACGATCAGTTAATTGCCAAAGTTGATCCGACAACATTTGCTAGATTGACAGCAATTGGGCAATATATAATTAATATATTGATGATTTTGTGCAATTGCCGGCATTTCCCCGAATGAAATTCAAGTGGATCTGATGACGTGTGAAACCACATGTATGTCGAGCCCCCGGCGTATCTTGACGAACGCAACCAAAAATAACTAACTGTATGCTTATTGTAGATTACTGAGGATGTATTGCACAATTTGCTCACACTTTCATCATTTGTAAAATGAGTAATAGTGATTTTGATTAGTGAATTTGAAAAATAGACAGAGTCTGCCAATTTTTATCAGGTATGAAGTGTCATTTCTATGTTTTCTTACTATTGATCGATCGACTTCAAAGAAAATGACTTGGAATTTTTGTTTTCATACCAAACGATTTTAGATGAGTTCATCAGTGATGATTATTTGTACTGATACTGTATAATTTGTGATACAAAACAAATAAAAACTTTTTTCTTCTTTTGGTAAACTGGCTGGATGATAAATACACAGCATTCAACTAAAACCTCCTCTTTATAGAACTAAAAAGTTCAATGTTCTGGTAAAAGTACAGTTTTCTTGTTGATATAGTGTACAGTAAAAACGTGATTATTAACTCGTCGAGATTTTATGTGACGTCAAGAATCTAAGGGGAATATTCCAATGATGGTAATTTCCGAAAATATTACTTCCGCAACTTAAAATATACAAAAAAAAAATCTTTACAGAACTGATTTTTGGTATCTGTCAAACCACTAAATCCATGACATAAAATATCTATCATCTCATTTTCTGAATAACCCCATATTAAGACACTTTCTTTTCTTCATCAGTAATACTGATCTACGTGCTAAAAAAAACGTAGTGCCAATACGTCCGTGTAAACTGGCACATACCACCTAAATTCTGAACGTAGTTGATTTAAAAAACATTTTGATCTAACTAAGTTAGTGCATTTTAAGTTAAACGCTTGAAACTAGATTCCAGTTCTTTAATATGTGTAAATAAAATGTTAGTATACTAATGAACTGCCTTTTAGCTTAACTAACTATTCCGAAGTAAACATGGTGTAAATTAAAATGTATTATTTTGAAAGAAACCAGTTTTGTTATCAGGAAAAAATGTAAGTTAAATTCATGTCCATTCTTTATTTCTCCCCGTGTATTTGTAAGAATTTTAAAGTCCTATTCCAACTAAACTTATTAACACAACACCTTCAAAAGCTAATTTTTCTTGGGGTGACTCAGTGGGCAAATCATACGTTCTGTAATTTGTAGTGCCAAATGAAGCCACAAATTATTTAAAAACATACAATGTTACATATACTAAATTTCCGTCATAGTCATCAGTTGACGTGAATTTTTGGAACTCAGTGCCAAAAACTGAAGGTCTTTTGTGGTTGAAAAAATCAGAATACAGCAGTTTATTTGTGTGTATGTTTTGAGTTAAACATTTTGGTAACGTCATAATGCTACTGTAAAAATACAAATTTATGGGCATTATAACTGGACTTGTAATCAAAGAAAAACAGTAGGAACTAAAATGTTTGAGGTTTTATTCTCTCATCTTTTGTGTCGAGTTTAATTGATCTCAATTACACACTTAATAACAGGACCACCGATACAGTGTATTTGTTAACGTTTCTCAAAGATGTGATTGATGTTAAAATGAGATATGGTTCCACTGCTCGTTTAGGCAGTGTCTTCAAACGTTTAGTTAACGTTGCCAACAAATAAAATATTATCTCTTTGTATTGATTAATATAAATTGAATGACGAAATAAAAAAATGTTTTGTGTTATTGTCTGAACTTAGGTCAATGGGTAAATCACATATCCTATATGACGTGGGTAGTACCGCCTATACCTGAACCAACAAAGCGATTCGCAAAAACTATAAAAATTCCAATTTATTACGTATACAATGATATCTGATCAGTTGTGGTACGACCATACAACAACACAGCCTTTGAATGTGAATATGAGTAGTCGACTATAAATGTGTTGCTAAGGTAATCAACATTCGAGTGTTCGTCGGTAACCTTTGGCCGTCCGTTCAAGTAAAAAGTAGAAAAAAATTGAAGCAAAATTTCTGCTTAAAGGTGTGACAACGACTGGCCAATCGGATGCCGAGTACCAGAGGCTTGTCTCTACGTCACAAGGTCCTACGTCAGTGCTTGCACAACTACCATATCACCTGCTTTAGTTGAGTTATTCAGTCGCGAGTAGATCCAGCCAGTCAAACAGTCGTACAGTACTAAGCCAGTACCACCATTTTCGCGCGTTAATTTAAATTGCTTTAAACTTGGCACTGATTAATTGTGCGATTTCTTTATTTCGCTCTCGGCTAGTGCAATTAATGTGCTCTTTCTTTGCAGGAATGAATCTGTGCTGGATGTGTTCTTCAATCACGTAAATTGTTTGTGTGTTTTTGTAAGACTAAATTTAAAAATTATTTAGAAGTACTGTCTAGAGACTGAAAAAAAAAACATGTTTCCAAAAATTCGTTACGTAATTTCGTGTGCAGTGATGCTAGTCAACTTTATTAAAATTGTTAATTGTGATTACGAGAACCTCCCTCCAATCTGCTTTAGGTAAGTCAAGTCCAGTTTAACAACACTTTCTATATGTACAGAGAATATAATTGAAGCGAGTTTACGAAACTTAAAAAAAAATTTCATCACACCTACAACTTTTTTCAAATTTCATAAACTATGCAGTCATAAAAATAACGCTCTCCTATGCCTCGAGTGTGTCCGTTATAGCTCCTGTATTATCAGCCACAGACTGTTGGCAATTTAGATGTCGATGTAAATGACCGCTTTTCGAAAAAAAAAAACTTGGCTGGCAACCATTCAAACCTGATTATTGTTTCAGTGATATTTACTGCCATGGTCGGCTACTGGACACCATACAGATGGCAAAAATTTATGAAGATTCCAAAACTTTTGTTGACATGAAAATGAAATACTCCCCGAATGAGACTATGGCCAAATTCGATCTGTTTATGTTGGACTACAAAGAAAGAAAACCTAACAGGGAAGAGGTGAAACAATTCGTGGAACTGAATTTCGAGCCGGCTGGTCAGGAATTCGTGAATTGGGATCCCGAAGATTGGGTAGATCACCCAGGTTTTCTCAATGACATCCGGGATGAAGGTTTCAGAAGCTGGGGAAAGAAACTGAACGATATTTGGAAAATATTAGGACGCAAGATGAAAGATGAGGTCAAATCTCATCAAGACCATTACAGTATTATTTGGGTTCCTAATCCTGTCATTGTACCTGGAGGACGTTTCCGCGAATTGTATTACTGGGACACCTATTGGATTGTTCAAGGATTACTACTCTCAGAGATGCGCCAAACAGTAAAGGGAATCTTAGAAAACTTTTTGTACATAATTGAAAATTACGGGCATATTCCTAATGGTGGCAGAATCTATTATTTAGCACGATCCCAACCACCATTACTACTTCCTATGATCAAACTCTATTACGAGTTTACTAAGGATTTGGATTTCATTAAAGACAATTTACACACCATGGAAAAGGAATTCGATTACTGGATGACCAACCACTCTAAAGTGATACATTTGGATGGAAAAAATTACACTTTGGCTGTTTATGGGGATAAATCTCAAGGACCTAGACCTGAATCTTATTCAGAAGATGTGGAAAGTTCTGCTATTTTTAAGGAAGAAAGCAAGAAGGAAGCCTATTATTCTGAACTTAAAGCTGCCGCAGAATCTGGATGGGACTTTTCTAGTAGATGGTTTATTACTAATGCTACAAATAAAGGTAAGTCAAATGAGTAGATTTTGTTTTTTTTTTAATTAGTTTATTATTTAAAAAACTGTGTGCAGAGGGAATGAAAATTATACAAATATACTGTGAATTATATTTTGGGATTGAAAATTTTAAGAATGTCAAAATGGCTCGTTTTGACACCCTGTATTATGACATAGACTTCATAGTAGATGCTACTTTAAACAAGATGATTGTTGCTAGTACTTCAAAATTACTTGAGATAGTGGAAGTGCACTACTGTTTCAAAAAGTACTCACCTTTAAGAGCATTATGCAGCGATAAGGTCAGGAAATTATAATACCGATTATACATTCTAAAACATTTTAGTAGTGATTTGCACTTAACCGTATTATAGTCACAGCAAAAATTATTAATTTCCTGAAGCGGCATTTAACAAAATATTATACAAAAAGAGTCATTTATGCAAAAAATACAAACACTTTTTTCCATAACTATTTTCCCGTTGTAAAAAAATTACTGCTGCTGTGTCTAATAAATTTTAAACTATATAAAGTATGAAATCATTAGTTTTCTGAGATATCGCAAAATAAATGAATTTTTAAGTCTTAATTGGTTAAGTACAAAGCAGTTTTTCACGTTTAATACTGTCGTAATAAGAAATTTTCCTATCACGTAATAACTCAATATCAAACATTATTAAAAATAAACTGCTTTTAAAACTTTCTGCCTCATACAAATACAAGAGAAGTTCACGTTGGGAACTCCTTAATAGTGCCATTGCAATAAATAATAATGTAATTTCCTTTTTGCTTTGAAGGTTATTATGTATTTATAACACATCCTATAATATAGCCACAAATGTTGTACTCTAAGAGCATTAAACCTTTAAAAAATCATTAAAAGTTATTGATAATTAGCTATTTTGCAATGCAAACTTGTTCTCATTTTCCCAGTACAATAACTGTTTTGATGACTAAAGTAAAACACTGAATTTTGTAACTAACCACAAAATTTGTTTCTGTAATTCTACAAGGTCACGTGACATGGTAAAATGGGTAAATAAAATGGTAAATTAAAAGCATATAAGAAACATTCAAAATTTTGTTGAACATATTTTTTTTTCAATACCTAACTAGAGTTGAAAATTGAAAATATAATTTATGGTCAAAAATGATGTAAATTAGCAAAATAACTGGACGATTATTTACAGAGGTATTCTACCGAAGGCAATAATACCAATTTTTCACTATTTTGAGAGTCAATATAAATTACCCAAACATAACAAAGGCCATTATTTTTGAAATATCAGTATAGTATTATACTAACATAAAAACTATGTACATAAATCAATATCAAGGACTGAAGTTCTGATTTTTCTTTCAGGAAACTTGACAAACATCAAAACAAGATCAATAGTACCAGTCGATTTAAACGCAATGATTTATTGGAACGCTGTCTTGCTAGGAGAATACAACGAAATGTTAGGCAACTCAGAAAAAGCTAGACATTACAATGATATAGCTCAGCAATGGATGATAGCGACGACTGCCGTGTTGTGGCATGAAGAAATCGGAACTTGGCTTGATTATGATTTATTCAACCAAGTGAAACGTGACTATTTTTATCCTAGTAACATATCGCCTTTATGGACGGGATGTTACAATAAAACAGAAAAAGAAAAAATAGTGAGAAGCGTTCTGAAGTACTTGCAAAATAAAAATATTCAGTACCCTGGTGGTGTTCCCAGTTCAGTAGAACATACTGGGGAGCAATGGGATTACCCTAACGCTTGGCCACCTCTTCAGCATATGATGATCATTGGACTGAATAACACTGGTGATGAATTTGCTGTTAGATTGGCCTTTGAGCTTGCTGAGTCATGGGTTCGGTCTAATTACAAGGCTTTTAAGGACACTGGTGATATGTACGAAAAAGTAAGTTTGCATATTTCTTTGTGTCATTACTTAGTTAGGGTCATATACTTGATTGATACGTATTATATGTAATAAACTTTATTGGACAATTACCTACTTGTTAATTCGCAACAAGGGACGCGTTATTTTTGTCGTATCCCGACAGGAACTTCTGTTGCATCAGTTTTAAGCTCTCGTTATTTTTTTATTAATTTAAACTTTGACGCACTTACGACCCAAAACATTCTAATTCATGTTGTGCATAAGTTGGCTTTCGCCTTTGTTGCAAATTTAAACGGCAAAAAAATTGATTCAAATTATCTACTAAGAATGTGTGTCACACAACAATAAAGCTGTGCTAAACGATTTTTTGCCTTGATTTGGACACACCTCATTAATATTACTGCATCAAATTAGAACCAGTTTTTAACAGTTTGAAGTGATGAATTACTTTCTTTGTTCCAGTACGATTCTACAGTATTTGGAGGAGGAGGTGGAGGTGGAGAGTATGAAATCCAGTTAGGGTTTGGTTGGAGTAATGGTGTGATAATGGATCTACTATATCGTTATGCCGATATTTTAACAGTGGACGACCCTCCTTTGCCTTTGACTTCGAGCGTTCAGGACGTCCGAGTGTCCAGTTCTAGTATTAGTTCAATTACCACAGCACTGATAGCTTTACTGGTATCTTTATCAGCAGGATTCATAGGGTGAGGTACGTACAGGTTTTGTTTTTTTTTTGGGTTGATGGGAAAGATCTCTTCAGTTTTTTTTCTATTAGGTAAGCTTAAAAAATAATTGAAACAAACTGCAACACTTTAAAGATCAATATCTTTGTTCCGTGACCTCCACTTTCAATTTCAATGCTCTTGCAAACTTTGTTGGAATTAATTATTATTGCGAATCATTCACCAGTACAATCGCTTGTATTCTAGAACTCGATATTGTTTAAATACACGCATTCTAACTCTTGCAACTTTTGATGCTGTGTGGAAGGTCTTGAATCATTAACATATTCCTTAGATTGAAATTTCTCTGTCAGAATTATTATAACATGCGAGAACAATGGCAGTTTCCTAGGCATTGATGTCATTACCACTTTTATTACGTCAAACTTGTTATAGAAAGAAATATTCAAAATGGTTACCAGCGTGAACAGTATAAATTACCCGTTATTGGTAATTTTTATTTGTCCAATCAGAACACAAACAAGGAAATTAATTATGTTGTTTATATATGCAAATCATATTTAGGTAGTGTTTTTTTAAAACATTTATATTTTTGCAATTCACCTACCTTATTCTCATCAACGCTAGTTTGACTACCGCAATCACGGTTTCAAACTTAAGTTGTAATTATACAAACACATGTTATTATTATTGTTACTTTCCAATAATATACTAGTTTTGTACTAAATATAGCTACTAATGAAAAATGTTATTAGTGACCATCATGTAATCTGTACAGGGTGGGCCAAAATGGACGTATTTAAATGGGAAGTGCTCTTATTAATAGAGAGAAAAACTGATGTCGGTGTCTGAAGCTCAAATTTGATAGAACACTTAAAATGACGAAAACTGTTGGTATCACCCTATATCTATATCTGACAAATATAGGGTGCTTCTCAGAATTCGTACTTTTCTTCAAAACTGTCTAGAGTCTTCCAGGTGGGTTATTTTTTATTTCTGAAAATACATTTCTACAGCAACTTTTTGCATAGAATCCAGTAGTGTAAATAGTTTTTTTCTATTGGACACGGTTGTTAAGCTAAGCACATAAAAATAGTTTTTTTTAAATGAAACACCCTGTATATTACAAATGACAGTGGTATTTACTAACAATGAATTGGTCAACCGCTAGGATACCTCTAATGTTTCTCTCTTAAATTACATTTTTACAGTTTTGCCCTGCTGCAGTTTTTCTCACTTTTATTTCAAAAATTTTTCTTTTCTGCTTTTAAAACGTTTTATATATAGCTCAATGATGTGAGTAATTTTCTTAAACCTCTGAAGGGATCTTTGTTAAATCTTGAAGTTAAAATAACCATCTAATGTACGTTTTCTTTGTTTCAGGATGAATTGTTAACTAAGCAAAAAGGAAAGCACTAGAGTGAATGTGAGAGTGGATATATGAAAAAAAAAATAGGCCGCTCAGGGTGTATAAAAAATCGAGTATTTTTTTTGAGTTCCTTTATTTCCGAGTTGAAAAGAAAATTAATTTTAACCACCGTTGATCGTTTTGGGTGGGCTTGGTAATGCTTGATCTCCATGGGTTTTCTGCACTATCGGTTTGATAGAAAGTAACAATTTGCAGCCAGCCTGAAACGTGATGCCTATACTACTAAGTATTATTTGCAAATGTGATGTAATTTTAGGTGTTTTTTGTTTGTTTGTTTTTTTTTTGTAAAGTAGTTTTGTGGCGTACCTGTGGCACGTTTGTTATTAGCATGTTTTTTTTCTATGGTATAACAGTAACATTAATCTGTGTTTGTAGTAGTGCCGTAGTTAGATTAATTAAATTTAATAAAAATAAACGAAGCATTAAACCTAATATTTTTGTTCTTGCGTGTTGTGTGGACTAACCAAAAAACACCTCTAACAGTGTGGTTTTTATAATAACCAATATCTGTTGAAATTACTATAAAACGAACAATAGATAGAGTACTAACCATTAAAAAACTGTCCTTGAATATACCGAGCGTAATTATACCTGTGGTTGTTGCTTTTATTATAAAATTGTCCGCTATTGAAATATTAGCTACATTCTAAATAAGTTGAGCGCAAATTTAACTTAAGTGGTTGTCTGCTTTTCTTCTAAATTACTATCATGTCCTCCAGGCATGACTTTAAAGGCCTCATCATTGTTTGTTTGTGGGTGTTTGGGAGATACGAAAAATTCTCACCTCAGTTGTTTTTTTATTATGAACTTTAATAGATCATATTATCATTAATTGGCAAAATTGTGCGAATTATTTCACCTATCACCCGTTTGAGCGTGACACTGACGTTGTTTGAGGCGAGAATTTTTCTCTATATAGCTTTAGCAGGAAGTTATTGTAGTTGAAGTAGATAATCAGCACTAAATTTAATTACAGAATTTGCATATACAAACGAAGAACACAACACAGTCCGTTGCTTAACAGGGGGACGTCATTAAGGGGAGGATATACAGAACTGAAGAACATACATCAAAAACCGACTCGTAGGTAAGTTGCGCTTACACTGCTATTCAGACTGTGAATGATTGTTACTTTGTGCCATATAAAGTGACTTGATCTTTTGTTGTTAATCAATTCGGGTTTATACGGACTTTGATTCGACTGAACTCGCCATTTTCTGTCGGTACCAACCGTGACTAGTGACTTTTTTCGTACTTATTATTTAATATGTTTTTCACTGGTTGTTATAAATCTTGTCCTCACTTTACTAGGTTATCCACTTATATTGACAGTATTAATTAGTTTTTTCTCCTTTAATGTGCAATACAAACCTTTCAATTTTTTTATCTTAGATTTGGTCATATACTTATTTATTATTATTATGTTGACTCATTTCCGGTAATTTTTTTAAACATTTTTGTTGGCTATTAGAGTTTACGTTTAGTTTTATATGTGTTTTCTATGGGATTGTGTAATTAATATATTTTGTAGCAATCGCAGGAACATTTTACTAGTCATTTGAAACTGAAAGGCAAACACCTTTTTTCCGGTATTTTAAAATTGCTTTAAACTTTTCTCAAAAATATAAATCTAGATTATACAAATTTTCGTGATTTAAATAAAGTACAATGTTTTTGATGTGGCTGGTAAAGTGTTACCTAAAGGCTTTTTAAGTATAATTTTTATTTAGGGATATTTAAAGGCAGCAAAGTATAATTTTTCTAAAGACAAAATATTTTTTTTCGCTAAGGGAGACTGTAATAGTAGTAGGAGTATTTATTATGTGTGGTTTTAAAATATATGTTGAATTGAATCTCTTACATTGTAATTGATCAAATTTGTGATAATTATAACAACTCATATATTAGGGCCAAGTTACCTACTAGCTATTAGTACATGTAATAGAAGAGATTTTTTCCTTTATTGGCATGTTTACTAACTTTGTTAAAAAATGTTCAATACACGACCTGAACATGGCTTGTACTAATTCAAGGAAGTAACAAACTAGGAAGCAGTTAAAATCAAGATTACCTCTCACATTTGTTAGTCACGCTGTAATTATAAACAAATAACTATAATCAGGTGTCTAATTGACTTTATAGTCTTTTTTAATCGTATGTCCAGGAGGTTTTGTCAATATTTATGTTATTTTTACGTAATATTATTCTAGACATTCAATGAAAAACTGTTTACTTCTATTATCAGCGCCTAGTGTAAATTTGCCCTTTTTAAATGAACTTTAATTATTAAATTAATTGCTTGCTACACTGACCCTGTATACTAATAATTGCTTTCTTTGGTTGCTAGCCGGTGGACTCGAAATGTAGAAACGTTCAACAACGATAAGGGACGAAGATGAATCCAAACTGGATCTCATAAACTGAATCTCCAGCCCAAACTGTAGCCAGATAAATAATATTTTTTAATATTTCGACGCCACTGCCGGTGCTAATCTACAAAAGCATGTTGTTGTTGTTGTACGCTTGAGATGCTAAAATGATAGCAAAGACTTTTGTGACCATGCTTTCCAGCTATTGATATCATAATAATAACATTAAAAGGAAAATTCCTAATTTTGCAAGAACCACTTCTATGATATTAAGTTTCCTGCAATTTTTTTTTATTTAGTGCCAAAATGTATATAGTACCTTATTAGAGTTTAAAAGAATACTCATTGTGACACTTTAATCATATTATAATATAAATTTAACTAAATATTATGTATGTACCTAATTAACTAATATTGGTTTAGTAGTTTATTAAGGCATTTTTATTTATTTTAATTATTATAAAAAAATGTTTGTACGCTAGGTATTATGTTCTTGAGTCATATACGTTATTACGATCACAATATATGGCATTATTATAATATTAAAAATAATTAGTCTAATTTAAATTGTTGTTATAAACAATTTGAATACCTATGTAAGTAACATTGTGATGATTGTATTTTAAGTAGGTAACGTAAATTAATTCCAATAAATTGATTGTAGGATACAACTATTGATTTTTATTTTTAAGTTACTTTCAGAGAAAATTAACAGTTGGCCTGAGATGATCACAAATGTGTTAAATAACTTGATTGACTTTAAAACCATGATGAACCAGAATCAACCCAATGACATCATCGAAATTCCCGGTAACGCATTTCTCGTGCAGATTGTAGAAATCGCATTGACCGAAATTACAACAACCTGTCGACTTAACCAACCATGATCTGGTACTACTCGTACCATAGCTTTCTTCTTAGTTTTCCTTAAAATTATTGTTCCTGGTTTGTTTACCAAAATGACCCAGATAAATTCTATTATTAGTTATAGATTAGCCCATCAGCGCTTTGTTAATTATTTAATTGCTCAAAACAGAAACTGAAAAGCCTCATTTAATGGGTTTATAATTGCGATTTGGGTTCTTTCTTGTTGGGCTGTTGAACTGCCATGAGCACGTAAACTTGAAAATTTTCCGTCTAGCTAATTTGATAGTGCTTATCAGGCTTTTCTCTAAACGAGGGTACTTATCCAAGTTAAGATATGGCTCGTGCAAGGCTAAAATTAGTGCAGCAAAATTTATATATATTAAAACTATTTTAAGTGGATTTGGAGTACTAAAATGGAAATTCTTAAAGTTATAGTTTATATATAAAGACCAACAAACTTTTATGACCTACTTATGATAATCTGTGTTATCCGGTGGATTATTAGGTTTATTATAAATAATAATTTGCATAGTTTGCTATATGTGTGGTAATACACGGATATATAGCGTTCGATTTTTTTCTAAGCATGTAGCAGGTGACTTTTGAATCGTATGATATCTGAAGAACGTTATTTTAAAATATTGTCTTTTCGGTTGGTACAAATTAGTAGGACATAGGCAGGGTAAGTTTCATAAAGTATAGGGAATTGATTATGTTCAAACTTGGCAAAACACAGATTTTTTTTATTGTGCGTTGTTAAAAAATACATTTGTTTTCCTATTAATAAACCTTCCCTTGTGACAAACTAGAGTTTATACACATTATTTCTCCCACAGTTACAAATACCACCTGCCTAGAGCCAATTTATCCAATATTGTGTTTTCACCATAGACTTCTTTCACCCCTCAGGAATATTTTCATAATTGTGATAATAATTATTTGCACAAAACTTTGCATTTTCTCTTGCATATCAAAAGTAACAGTTTTGGCAGACTGTCACTACAATATTGAGAACCACATTACACTCTGTACCAAACTGATTTCAGAGTAAAACAAAAACCACACTTATAAACTGTTCATAGTACTTTATTTCACATTCTAGTACGTAATAACCAAAGAAAACCACATAAAAGCTAAAAACGAGTAACAAACAAATGGAATGATGTGACAAGGGAATATAAACTTATTTTAATCAATACCACAAAACTCAATCTACACTTTTAGTATTTCCTGGGCAGCTACAACGATATGTTTGGCTGAAATGCCGTAATGGTCCAAAAGAACGGTTGGTGGTCCGGACCTGGGTAGTTCACCAACAGCTAAGTGTTTCACTACTATATTCCGTTCCAAAGCCACGGCAGCAAATACCGCGTCACCTAAACCACCCTCGTAGAAGTGGTCTTCAATAACTAGAGCTCTTCCCCCTACTTCTGTGATGTTTTTGATTATGGTTTCTTTGTCTAGAGGTTTGACAGTGAAAGGATCGATCACCCTTGCGTGTATTCCAGCTTTTTCTAGTTCAGCAGCTGCGGTAAGGGATTCTTGAAGGGTGATTCCACCTCCGATTAGAACTACTTGATCTTTAGGCGAAGAACGAACCACGTTTGCTTTTCCAACCTAATATGTATGAGTTAAGACACCAAACTAGAAAAATGAGAGAATACTTACAGCAAAAACAAAGTCATTAGGATATATAACAGAGGTTGTAGGCCTGTTAACTCTAGTGAAGGTAATTCCTTTAGTGTTAGCAGCAAGTTCAATGGCTCTTTCAGTGGCCACAGCATCAGCTGGGTAGAAAATGGTACTTCCGTGTATTGACCTGAACATAGCCAAGTCTTCCAAACCCATTTGGCTTGGGCCATCTTCGCCTATACTGACACCACAGTGGGAACCCACGAAGTTAACATTGGTTTGCGAAATTGCACCCATTCTGATCTGAAACCAATTTCAAATTAGCTTGTCACTTGATGCATCTAATGTAGCTTACCTGATCAAAAGCTCTGGTAAGAAAACAAGCAAAAGTGGACACAAATGGCACCGTACGGTCTCTACAAGCAGCACCAATGGCAGTACCCACTAAACTTTGCTCAGCAATGAAACATTCCACATAACGTGAAGCGTCAAATTTCAGCAAATTTTCGGAGAAGGTGGAATTCTTCATGTCTCCATCCAATGCTATGACTCTGGGATTGCTTTGGGCTATTTTAACCAACGCAGTACCTAAAACAACTCACTTTATTACAAAAATTGTGAAATAAAATTGATTTTTACCATAAGCAACTCTAGTAGCAATATTATCACCAATCTTGTAGTTTGGTGGAGAGCTTAATTTTATATTGCTAATATCAACAGGCTGAACATCATCTTTTAGAGGTTTTTGTGGATGAATTTGAAGTGGTCCAGGATTTTTGATCAAAGATTTTAGATGCTGCACTACTCTATCTGATTCAGCACCCAAAGGTTTACCATGCCAGTTCTCCAAATTTTCAATCTACAAAAAGTTAACTAAAACAGTAAGCTACACTAATGGAGAATGGAAAAATACCTTAGGGAAGTTCTTTCCTTTCAGAGTTTTAGCAACAATAGCAGTAGGTTTGCCTTTAATAGTAGCTGCAGTATGGAAAGCCTTGACCAACTCCTCCACATCATGCCCATCCACAATAATAGCATGCATTCCAAAAGCCTCCAACTTTTTCCTGTAATTTTCTACATCATGACCCATTGAGGTTTCTTGGGACTGTCCCAAACGGTTAACGTCAAAAATAATGCAGAGGTTGTCAAGTTTATAGATGCTGGCAAAGTGGAGAGACTCCCAAATTGAACCTTCAGCACTTTCTCCATCACCAACCAAACAGTACACACTACAAACCACTTATTACATATAGCTTATAATTGTAAACCAACTACGAACCGATAATTAGCGTTATCGTAATTTTTTCCAACAAATGCCATTCCTCCTGCAATAGCTAAACCTTGTCCCAAAGATCCCGTACCAACGTCCACAAAGTTCAGTCGAGGGGTTGGATGACCTTCAAGATCAGAGTTAAACTTCCTCAAATTTTGCAAATCCGCCACTGGAAAAAGACCGGCTTCGGCCCAGGCAGCATAGAGGGCAGGGGCGGCGTGACCCTTGGATAATACGAACCTGTCGCTGGATACGTCTCTGGGTACCGATACTTTGTAACGCATTGTGTGGAAAAACAATACTGAGAGGATTTCCGCGATTGATGAACATGATGTAGGGTGACTGAAAAAGGTAAGAAATTGTTATTTTGGGGAAAAAACAACAATTTTAATTTAGATTTGACACTTTCATATATTTAACTTAATACGAGCCTCTATTGCGGTTATCCCTATGATTTTCAGCTCTACACTCTGTATATATATATGTAATCTAAATTTTATATAGGGGTTGTACTTTCGATAGACAATAGAAAATCGAAACGTCTGTAAGGGGCGTCAGTGATGCAGCCTACCCCAAGTCATTCAGGCGTGGCGATGAAATTATTCTCTACATCCCCTTGAACACATTTTAGTTATAGGGTTTTCCTGATATATTTTGTGAAAGGTATCTTTAACTTTATACACGATGCAAAACTAGTTCACTCAGAAAATGTTGTTCAATTAAAAGTTTTCTCGATTCAAAGTTGTCGCAAATATCACGATGAATTCGTCAAGTTAGAAACTTGGAAAAGATTCTATATTATAAAGTTTATTGTGTAGGCAGCCTTCACTTTATATTAGACCCTCATCAGTCATGCTTATAAATATTACATATTCGAACCCTTGTTATTTTTTTATTGATGTAACAAACTTTGACCAGTTCGATATTTACAAATTTTAATACAATTTATTATTTGATATTTTACTACCAAACTTGAATGAACGTATTTTTAATGCAAGCCCTTGAACTTAATTGATAATATCCTCCAAACTTTCTGATTACCAAAACTTTTCAAGAGTGTGTAATCTTCCAAACTCACTAATTAGAAGGGTGAACCTTGTCAGTACAAGTTTTCCCAATGAAAAATTTTCCCCAAAGGGTTAAATCTTACATAAACAGATTTTGGGTATCCCATGTTTCATATGTAATAGCCCTATTAATGTATTGTTAGTGGCCCACTCAAAGATGGTTAACTTGGTTTAAAATAAGGAAAATTGGAAGGAATAATTTAGGAGGAAAAAATGTTTTTTTCTCCAGATACATTATTATAAATCCAGCTTAGTAGAAACCTTAACAGCAATTGTATAGTCTGTCTCAAGATGTAAGATACCTGGATTATATTACCATTATAAACATTGGATAAGAACAAACAAACATCCAAACCCAACTGTACTGTTATGCTATGTTGCCATAGTTAACTTGAAATAACAGAAAATGTTAGAAAAATAAAATATATCATGTTACTCTCTGAAGAGCTCATACACAATATTGTAGTAAAATATTACTTTAAAACTAATTGGGATATATGTACTAAAAAAAATTAAAAATATGATTTCTTTTTATGAGAACTAGAAAAATCTATGATGACGCTATAATCAGAATTGCTGATCAATTTATCAAGTATTATCATTATCTCATACATAAATAAATCCAACTCAATCTATAAATTTTCCCAACAAACATAACCAAGTATTTGATTACCACTCATTAAACTTACTAAATGTATTGTTGACAGCTGCACATTCAAAAATTATACTTTACCGATGGACTAAAAGCTAAAAAAGTGCCTAGTCATATAAAACAATCATTCTCAGGAGACATTCACTACCCAGGCCTTGGAGTTTGCCGGATTTAACGCCGGTTGACCATTCCACGTGTAAACTTACCCAGATTTAGCAGCTTGGGTTGATGTGATCGAATGAATCCTGATTTTGTTGGCGATGTCCTTCAATTCTTGGACAACTTTGGCATCTACCTTGTGGTAGTTAGGCATGATGATGGGTTCTAGAATTTATTTTGACGGGTTAAAGAACTGGCCGGTACCACAGTACAACTGCAACTAATAGTACTGACATTCAACAAGTTGTTTCGGCTTTTCGATGAAGCACGAGGTCGTACTCGACTTAATTGAACCAATCAAATTTACAGTTTATTGTGCAGCGTTGCTCTTTAATTTGTTATAAACAAGGATGAAGGAGAAATTGATTAGTATTATATTATGGTGCTATATATACAAGTAGAAAAAGAAAAACCTCTAACCTGTCATAGTTGAACTAAATTTATTAAACTAGTACCTTAAAGTACAAATTTCACTTAAAAACAAAATTTTGTGTATTCTGCATTCCCAACCAATAACACAAACAAGCTGTTTACGTTTTACGTAGTTGTTGCCAAATATTTCATAATTTTAGCCTAAAACACCAAAAATGATTCTTTGAAAAGCAAGGAGATTTAATAGTACCTGGCAACATTGCTAACTAACTATATTCATTCCAGAGCAAGCAAAATCAATAGAATTAAAGAAATCTGTTTTTTTAGTGTCTAAAATTTCCGACAGATGGCTGTACTAACTGGCTATAATAACTTCTGCCACTGTTGCCACCCAACACTAGTTTGATGACTGATTTAAGAATTTTTCTCACATGGCAGTCCAGCACACCCTCTGGGAGCCTCTTTGCCTCCCTGCTTCGTGAAATCCCCTTTTATAATAAATTGCTTGGTTAGGCAATTGTACCTTACTTCAATCAGATTAAATCCATTCAATTTACAGATAATAATTACACTTTAAGTAAAGGTGAAGATTAAAAATCCAATTACACTTAATGATTTTTTTTTGTATCTGATTATTGCAGTAGCGTTCGGTTTATTTAATTTTTCTGTGTATTTAAGGGGTGAAATTGACATATTTGAATGATTTTTTCTATTAAGGTATGTAAAGATGGTCTTAAAAATAAGTAAAAAAGTGAAAAACACTCTAGGACCCTTAGGATTTGTTTCGAAGGAACAAATAGTATTTCTGTTAATTGGCTTTATGGAATTCCAAAAGAGAAAAGAGGGTGTATTCCAATTAGGAATATACCTAAGTGGAAGGGAGCGAATTGAGTTTCGCCAGACAAGAGATTTAATTATTGCTCTGTTTTCTACCTCTGCGTTTAAATGGCGAAAAAAAATTAATTGGAAAACGGTTAGATAATTTTGGCACCGAAGACGATTAAAACAACGGAAAGGAAAATAGCTTTTCTCATTTTAGGACTGAAATAAAGCTCGTCTTTAAATATATACGTCGCGATCCACTTGACAATTATTTTCCCAGTTCCTGGAATGGAAATCTATTGTGCTCTGCAGGTATTTTATTGCCCGGACAAGACTTATATCCAGCTTCCAATATAAGCTTTTATGGATTTTGATTTTTCATTTTGCCATTATAAAATACATATACAATTACAACGTTATTGTCCGTTAGGTACTAGTTATAACCCTTTTATAAGATATAACAAAAATATATTATTCGTTTTGAGATATTAAGTCTATAAACATCATAATTGTCATATAAACTTCATTATTGTCTTTTCTTCAACATGCGAATAATATGGAGAAGAACATAAGTTCAGCACACCTAATTTAGTGCTAATTTTTTATACATTTGCTAGAGCAGGATATTCTACACATAATTTCCAAAAGCACACCCGCTATAAACATAACGTTTGTCTTGAAAGATACCATTTAGACAATCTGTAGCTCAGAAATAAATACAACGACGTCATCCTAATTTAGTTTGATTTTTTGTTAGTTGTGTTATAATGCAAACTCATGTTATTTTTCGATTCTCTATCGCTCCCTGAAGTTGCCGCCATGGAAACTGGACCACCCTGTATACAGGGTAATTCAAATTCGACCCTCACCATTGGGATATATGGCGCCATATTGGATTTTTAGCCCACCAAATAGTACGTTTTATTCTGATTTTAGTGATGTATAATAACTTATGATTTGCTTCATAAATAACAAAATAATTCAATTAAAACTAATTTAATTACCTTAGTTAGCTTTGAGTTAATGAGACGTTTTATGAAGATTACTTGGTAGTACTTGTCACACGCAATTGGCCTGGACATACTTAGTCACAAAGGTGTACACGTGACTTAAACCGGTTTATTCACTCGAAGAGCTTAGGCCACTCGGTACGCTCGTGGAATTAGTTGTTTTTTTCGTGAATAAAAAATGGTTTAAGTCACTTGCTGTATAAATAACTAACGGGTGTTCAATAATTGTTATGGTCGTAGTTGGCTGTGGTTCTCTCGTTCTAGCATGAAATCGGCGGATTGACAGCTGTCATATAATAATTGTTTGCAACATTATCTAAGACATACGCTTTTTGTGACAATTGCCATCCATAGGCGACCTGACCATAACAATGGGCCTATCCCACATATCATAAATTTTTGTTTTAATGACTGAAATCGAAAGAATAGGATCAAAAAACGAATTTTTCATATTCTTGAAGAAAAAATTATGGTCGTAAATGTTCCTACATTAGTTTGAATTTGTCCATTAAATTTAAAAGATTGGCGCGCATGTGACGTACGTAATTCTGGGCAATTTTATTGGCTGTTGCACGTCATCTGTTTCACTTCTTGTCGCTGATTGGTTGATAGTGTAGTACGTCACCGGCGACGGGCGTTTTAAACATGAGATTAATGTAGTTTTTATCGTCATTTTTTTTCTATTTAGACTTAATATTTTTGAAAACAAAAAAATACGGGTATAATATTTTCAATCCGTCTTTGTAGTTATGAAATAAAAAAAAATGTGGGACAGGCCCATTATTGAACACCCGTTATAAACTTGCACTTAACATTATAAAAAATTGAAATTTGGCAAAAAATGAAGTTCTTAAAATGATGATCTCCTGGAAACATAAATGAGCTGTTTAAGTTAGAGATAATGCTAACAAATCTCTTTTTCTGATTAACCTAAATAGTTCAGCAATGCTTGTATAATAATAACATTTTCTGCGGGGGTTTCTTTTCTAGATACATTTTTAACTATGATTAACTTGCTCTAATTATCGTCCGAATTATCTTGTTTGACAAGTACTGTCAAATAATGACTTTTTATAAAACGGTCCATTAAGTCAAAGCCAATAATTAGTAAAAATAGTTTTTATTGAATTATTTGTCATTTATCAAGCAAATCATAAGTTATTATACATCACTAAAATCAGAATAAAACGTACTATTTTGTGGGCTAAAAATCCAATATGGCGCCCATAAGAAAAAAGAAAGTTGATGATGACTGACAAAAAACGAAACGTCGTGTGGCAAATTTGAATCCATCACCGAATAGCTAACTTTGCCCCAATTTAATCTTTCTCGTATCTCCTATAGTTTCTGAGATCCCAATGGTGAGGCTCGAATTTGAATTACCCTGTATATATATCTAACTTATAGTTCTCCTTAGCACATTTCTGAGATATCTATTCGATGAGAAATGGAGTTTGTTTGACCAACATAAAACGTCTTCTACTAATCCGCTAGTAAAAATTGAAGAATAAAAGTGAAGTTTGACAACACTGGAGAGAAAACATAAATGTAAAGCGAGTAAGAGAGTAAAGGCTGTGGCATTCTGAAAACAAGCTTGGACAAGCATGACAGGTAGGCGCTTGCGTCATGTAGGGTGGGGTATAGCCAATCTGGTTGGTCCCGAATGAGAAGGTTTTCATCCGAAGCGAAAACCGAATCAGTCTCGCGTTCACTGTCTGATTGAGGACTAGTCGTCTAGAAGTGTGACGTCGATTTAGTCATTAGACAGTTCTTGTTACTAACCTTAAATCGTGACAGGAATATAAACATTAGTGATAGTGAACAAAACCGACTGAGACACTTTAGTAAGGGCTTGTCGTATGAAAGTTAGACTGTCAACAAACCAAGTTTTAGTGGAAAAACGAATCCTAACCTCAACGCTTCGTACTTCGGTGGTTTTAAATGACTTTTTAGTGGTATGTTGGTATTTTCCTAAGTGTGTGTTGATGTTAATCGATGTGTTAGGCTCAAAACGTCAAAACAACCGGCGAATGTGTTTTTGTTTGCATTTTTTTTCAATCGAGAAGCAGTGTTGAAAAATAGTCTTTTTAGGCGCATGCCATGTGCTTTTACGTCCAATACCAGCGATAAGCCAAAAGAAGTCTCCTTCATAGGTAAAAAAACATCAAGTTTTCCCAATCTTAGATAGCTAGGTATAAAGTAGATGTTTTCAAATTTTTTGACAAAAAACAGTCTGCCGCTCTCAGCGCCACGCACCACGGTATGTCAATGGAACTACTCAAGTTAAAGGCTTTTACCAGACACCGCATTCCAAAGTCTGTCCGTGACTTTTATTATTTTCAACGTTATGGCCGGCCTTATGGTTCTCTTGCATGGTTTTTTTAGATTAGCACTGCCTTAAGACTGCTTTTTTAACCACGTACCCTTCAACTTTACAAAAAAAACTTGTTGTGTGGGCTTTGTTTCATAGATTGTAGGGTTAAATAAAACAGTGACAGTTCACCGAACGGCATTCCTGATGCATGCGTAGGTGTGTTCACGTTTTTCAAGCTTCGAATATCTTATTACCTTACAATCAATGTCTTATATATTACCACCATTTTGTTCTTTCTCATTATTAACTATATGTCTAACACGGTGTCATTCCATTACCAATACACCTACTCATTGCATCTTTAATCGCTAATTTTACATCAGGGTGACTGTTCAATTACTCATTAACGACTCTCTATATCTTATCTACCTACAACGTTAAACTTACTGTAATAATTGATTTTTTAAGTGCACACATGCAACTTTTAAGTCGTAGTGCCAATTTTGTTAAAACAACTTGTGGCAGTTACGTACGTTGTTCAATGATTATCAAGTATCACTGTACTTAAACTAATCTAAAGTTAGTTAATAAAACTTAATTAATGTAAATTAAAGCACGTTTAATGCAACAGTTACCCTGATAGAGCACCATAGAGTTTGTATTCAATTTATTGTTGTTGTGATTTTTGTATTGGAAAGGGTACTTATATGTCCGTAAGCTTTTTGCGTTTTAACGTTATATTAGTAGTTTCGAATTGTATTGAACAGGAAATGGTTTGCTTTAGATAGAGCACTGAATCCCTTTAATACACCACTTAAAACAAATGTCTACAATTATTACAATGAACAAATTTGTATCCCTACCAGGAATCAATGTTATGACTAATTTTTGTGGATGTATTCAAGAATTTCAGATTAGAACATAATAAAAATACATTACCTTGACTAACTGTTTAAATGATAGAGCATACTGGCCCTTTCAGTATTAAACTGAAGACTAATAATTGACAATCTTTTTCCAGACTGCTTTTAGTTATGCAATATTTTCTATGTCTTATTTTGTGCTTAAATTCGACCAACGCCATTCTCAGGCCAACCCCTTAAACTAGGTAACAACTACTCATTAAAGCATAAAAGGTGTTAAACTCTAACACTTGTCTTAACCATTTCTGACCTGTTCAAACAGGCTTTTTTTGTCCCTTGCCTTGCTTAAAATGAAAAACCTTACGGACATTTCTCTCTCTTATCTTACACTATAATATGCATGTTTGTAAATATTTATATTAATTGTGTGTTGCTTAATATATTGTGTGGTCTAAAAAAGTCCTTATTAACATCCTTTATCCTGCGCTAATCTTGGATATAAGAGATAATGAACTGAATTAAGTTATTGTCCAGTTCACCTGGATGTTCTACGTAAATCTGCGCTCATAAATTTATAATTGGGTATGAGAGCAGATGAACATTTAGTTTTACGTAGATCATCCAGTACTAACCTGTGGTTGGGGTTTACAGCTTTTCATATAGCGGTGAGTCAGATAATTCAAGTGAAAACAAGTAAGGGGGTTACATAATAAGCCTGACTAACACATACATAGGAGTTGTGCAATCAAGGACTTCAACAATTCACATTAAATTATCTATTCAAGAACAGTTGTTATTGATTCCAACTGTTATACTAGATCAGTTATAAAACGACCAAAATGTTGTTGCCAAAGATCAATATCAAGCAGGGCGTATTTATTTGTCCTTACAATTCTTTCTAACTCTATGTTAGAACCCGATTATGACAGAAATTAATGTCGGTTCGGACGATGTCGTTAGTTTTAAGAGGATCACACTTACACAAAGAATACGTGCGGTGGGGACTCTGCGAATATTAAATCGAAAGCGCAAAAAGTGGTCTCAAATTTTTCAGCATTAGAAAGGGACAGGTCATTTTCGGTCATTTTTTATTATCTTAGGCTTTGTGGTTTTCTAAGAGGATTTATTTAACCGGGAATTTGCTTTCGTTCAAATGACCATCGCAGCCTGTTTTCCATGGATTTTCGGTAAACAACCGACCTTTTCACGTTCAGTTTCGCACATAACCACCTAAGGGGACCCTTTTCATTTCGCACTCTTAATTGGTTTTCAATTAAAATACCGAAGGTTGCTCTCTGATTTTCTCACTATACGAAACATTTACTCTCTATGGTTGGCCCTTCCATGAATTAAACTGGTCTATACGTTTCTTTTCATGATTGGTTTTACATGACTAAACACAACAAAACACTATTAAGCCGGTCTGATGCTTAATATAGATATAAATGAGTAGATTACATTAATTGGCGATTTTCTGTTTACTTGGGCGTTTTGTTTAATGAACGTAACAACAATGCATCGGCAAAACGTGAATTAACGATAATCATTTTCGCATAGCCAAGCGGCAATTTTGGAAATGTAATTCGGGGATTTTAGCCTTGTTTCATTCAATTTCGATTCAAAAGCCCGGTCTAACTCTTAGTTAATACACTTACGTGTTTATATTTATCTCCGGCAACACATATAATGTAATTATGAAACCGTTACAAATTGTGATTTATTTTGACTTGGAATACAGGGTCTGTTTCATCCCCCATTAAGGCTCCTAAATCTAATTTTGCATACATTCATGGACAGTATTCTATACAGTAGGAACGACGCTAATTTCGAGAAGGATCTGTAAATGCTTTCCGGAATTTGCTTGCGTTCTTAAAATAATTTTCTTCCTAAAGAAGCTCATTCATTAACGCTTTAATTGTTTTTGTTTAAGTTTACCTACAATAGTCTATTACCAGTAAGGACGGCTGTTATTTGATTCTTCCTAGATGTTTCTTACAACACTTGTTATATGATAACAGTATGATTAACTTTCTTCTACCTTAATGCTAATCATATGTTTCCCAATTTTGTTCCCAAACCGGTAACTTCGTTATGGAGAAAACTTTTCTCTGAACGCGGTAGCTTAAAAATGCCAATTACACTTCGGCTTTAGCGCTCGTTCCCTAACATCTAAGGCTATAAAATTTAATTAGAATTCGTGAAACGCCATTTTAATTTATCAGTTAATTAAATATTTAAAAATTCCGTCTGGGAATATCACCCGATAATTCGATCTTTCGGTCTGCAACTATGAGTTTTCATTTTCCAATCACCTTTGATTGAGTGCTGAACAAATCAGGTTAAACTTAAGCTAAAGATTTCGGTATTTTAATGCGTCTGACTGATTGATTTCCATCAATCAATCAACAGTTGATCCTCTTTAAAGCTTCCATAATATTGACTCAGATGTGTATAAATCTATGTTTATTCTCAAATTCCACGTGGAAACCCAGTAAATCAATACTAACATCTTTTTCGTAACAACCCACTGAAGTAAAATATACCGCCCATTTACATTTAAAGGAGTTTATTACATATTCCCGTCTTACGTGGGTTTCTCTTTCTGTTAAAAAAATGAAAAAGGTTTGCCATAAAACCGTAAGGGAAGTAAATTTAAGTGAGATTGCTTATTTTCAAAATGATTTTTCGGTATGCGGAACTTATAAACATAAACCTCCCTCATATAAAGGGCGTGAAATAGAGTTTCCACGAGAACTTTCCAGTTCAGCTTCTTAAATCACGGCATTAAATTTTCACCTTTGCTATTTTGTAATTTTAAAACCACTTAATATAGTAGCTAGAAGAAACACGATTATTGCTAGACAAGAAAACCTTACTTTAGTGTCTGAACTAGTAACTGAGCTAGACAGATATAACTCTAGTTGCCTGTCTAGATTATTGATTAACTGAAACCAAGATAGAAGTAGATTATTAAATCTTGAGCATAGGAGAATGTTGTGAGGCTTGGCCTCCTATGGAAGGCTCAAAAATCAATCATCAATATAAGTATCAAATGACGTACTAAACCTCTTCAGAACGATATATTTGTCAACAGACTAATTGACGGATATGGGTTAAAAATGTTTGGTGCTTATTTTAATTAAAGATGCGTTCTTTTGCTATTTATAAACTCCAGATGGAGCCACTTGATACCGAAAATAGATACTGTTATCAAAACTTGCCGGAAGACTGCCTCACCATTTTGTTATCTAGAGGACTATTTTATCTAGAAGATAACGAACGCATCCAAACTAGCATTGTATTTCACAAATTAGTGGTTTAGCCGAGAAACAAAAGGCCAATATGCAAAATAGTTCTCGTTTAGTTCTAAGTTTAATATATCCGCCATACGGCGCAGTACTTAACATACATTTAAATGAGTTTTGTGAAGTTTGGGTGAAAATAATTCCGTTGTTTGTTATATGCATTTTTTATTTCTCTCTAGGTTTTAATAAAATTATATAAATGGGATTGGGTTAGTTTGGATGGATAGTGGAGGAGGAAAGATGAATGTGGGACTTTTCTTACTACTTGAACATGACCAGGCAATTTTCAAATTTGTTGGCATCGATTTTTGTATACAGAGGTTTTGCGGGATTAAATCCTACAATGTGGCTAGCTACTAGGCGATTTGCGTTAATCTTCTCGAATTAATTTGTTTGAATGAGTCGGTGAAATATCATATATCTTGGCAACGATTCAATAGTAATAATGCACTTGAAGCCATTTCCACATTGTTGCATTTTATGTATCGAAAATCTAAAATGATCAATTATGAACTGGGACCGTAAAAATCACGTACAGCGGGAATTTCTAATCCTCGGAATCAGAGAGACAGCATAAAAATCACGAATACGTGTGCGAACTCTTGCTCCAATTTCTATCAACATGCTGGAAATTGCTGCATTAGAGGAAGTATACAATCGGTATAAGGCTTCAATATGGCTCTTGCGAAGGATAATAACGAACTGTGTTAGCTTTAATAAGCAGCTGGTTTTACCCGGGTTCGTTAAAGGAAAAATCATTCTCTTCACTTTATAATGTGTTCATTAAACTGGAATATGTCCCTCAAGTTTAATTTATTTTCAATTTATCTCTGATGGGGGTTAACACACCCATCTAGTCATGGTCCTACTTATTTCACTATTTCGGATACCTACATTTTCTCGTCGTTTGACACCCTGTATTAGAATTATGATACACAATAACAAAGGCCAACGTAATACCTTAAAAGTGTTCACTCTCCATGGGCTAATATAACCCGTAATTGCCGTCGTAATTACCAGGTTGCACGAAATATTCTTAAGTATCCATCACTTTTAAAGTCGAATTTTACTTTTTAATCTTCTTTTAAAACAACACTGAACACTAATAGCTATATGAGCTGCTCTAAGAACTGGTTTTTGTAACGTGGGATTAATCAACGTTTGAGTATTGATAATCACTGATCAAAGTGGAAGGTTTAAATTGATTAAGTAATATTTTTAGTACATTCTGTACTTATACAACCTTTTTTTCAAACTGACAAAAAACAGTCTTATATAAAATGATCTGATTGATCGATGGGCAAAGAACAAAATGCCAGCGGACGTTAGTGCTGCTTTTAACAGGGCTGATGCCATTTTCGAAGGTAAAGTATACGGCAATTACTAGACTGTAAAAATAATTGCCGCTCCCATTAGAAACAAATTGCTTTGGCTCTTTCTGCAACGTTGAATTTTACTGTAATGATGGTACATATTAAAATGAATTTGATATCAAAGTTATGCCGAGGCTTCGTTCCAAAAATTCCGTCGGACGCCATTGCAAATCGCTCATCATTCCGACGATTTAAATTACTGATACTATTAATTAAGCCAGTGGGTTCTAGAACCCAAAAGTGGTTTTAATAGTCACTATTATCCTATGGACCGTGAACAACTTTAGGACAATAACCGTCCTTCAATTCGGTCGGTTATTTTTTGCTTGGTATAAGGCTTAATTATGACAGAAGGTCGTGCATGTATGAAAGTAATCAAAACAAATCCCTAGTATCAAAAGACAAATAAACAGGGTCAATTAACTATACTAATGAGTCATTGATAGCATTGTTTGTTACCGAGAGAATGACAAGATTACAGTGCGACTTCTAAAGATTCCTAAAATAGAACTTGTGATATCAATATCAACAAATTTTATTTTGTTGAAGCAAATTTCAATTAGGAACAAGACACTTTTGCTAAGTTAGCATAATTAGGAGATGATTTAACACTGGCATTTAGTGCACAGATCTAATATAGGTATACAACACTACGATAGAGAGCTTGTTTCTTAAGCACACAAAATGGGAATGTGTTGTTACGAAAATTCCCCTTTCGTGTTAGAGCAAGTAAATAATGATTATGCACATTTAAAGTGGGTTTGTAAACATTTTAACACATTTTTGTTTACAAAATTTCAAGTGGCCAGGGAATTTCATTTAATATTAATCATAATTTATTCCGCCGACACTTGAAGGCTAAAACAGCAGGGTCGTGCATAAAACTTTAATAAAATTCCGAAACAAAAGCTAATAGTTTTGGAGTTATGACGCCTTGCAAGGGATATATGGCCGGAGTTATCAAAGAACATAAAATATTCAGTGGCTGATGAATTTTCAATTGGTCTCCCCTTAATGGCCGTATAGCATTTGTGGCATGTTGCGGTTCAGGAAATTCATTCCAGAATGGAGTTTGCCTTCCATATAGGTGGACCAATTCCAGGCCTATAATGGGACCTTTTCCTTCCCGTTGATGGCCGCTTGCCATTACTATACTTAACCGAAATACACCATTTTCTACTAAATTCTCTTTCTTATTGTTATCTTGGCTTTAAGAGGTTTTACTAAACTAAATCAAGCTCTCTTCATAATAATCTGTGTTAATGTTTTATTCAATATGTCAAAAGTGGATATAGTGTCAGTGGAATTTTATTAGATAATACTTTCTAGTAAAATTCACAAAAAACATTAAATACATATTTAAATTCCGCTTTAAAAAGTCATTTAACCTAAATACGTCAATTTTAACAACTAACGTATTATAGTATTTCCTAACGTAACGTAAACTGAGGAAGAAAAAATGTTTTTGTACATTCCTCTCGGTCTTTAAACGATATTAATTTGTCTAAAAAAGCCATTTAAACTGTACTCAGTCATGCTTGTCTGACTTGCTCAAGCGTATATTATTTTACAACAAGAGGTTCTATTTCGATGTGGAACATTTTTGGGGAAAATAATCAAATTTCTTCATAAGTTGAAAACGATCCAGGAGTCAGATTATATGGTTTATGGCGGGGTGACACGCATAGCGAAAACTGAATAATTTCGTGAAGGAATTCGAAAGAACACATTTATAATTACTTGGGTAAAGCGTCACAAAAACTGACATTGATTTTTTAACGGAATATTATACATTCTTATATAATTGTAGGTCATTTTGTGTATAAGTTAGAAGAAGTCCTTCAAGTGTTCCGATTTTACAGTGCAGTAAGTAAGTAAGTCGACTTGATTGTGAGGCGTGAAAGGACACCCAAAATTCAAGTAATGCAATAATCTAACCAAATGGTTTTCTGGGTTAAGAGGGTACCACAATATCCGCCCTTTAGTACGTTGACTTATTAAACGTAGGCTTGGTAATATTTCCAAGTTGTCTACCGGACTGTTATTTGTTAACCGGTATAATTTTTTTAGTCGTCAACTGAGTGTGTGTTAACGTTCTTGGCTTTAATAGGCCAAGAAAATTATTAAACGAGCGAGAACAAATTTCGTAGGCTAGTTTTTGCCGTAATAATAGAAAATTACTTCATTACCAAATGCTAAGAAAGGAAATGATACTTAAGTGGTTTGGAGTTTCAAGAACGTAATTTAACTAGGACAATTAATAAAATTTTCAATATAAAGAGGAAGTTTGCGAGAACCATAGAAATCGTTTAAAACCCGAATAGGATAGAAATAACCCCTAATTCTCAGAAATTGTCTTCTCTATATCATCTGGTCAGCAATTTTAGTGTTTCTTACAGTTGGGCTTTCCGACTATAAAAGTCAGTTCTGCTTCTCGGATTTAATAAAATCTAGTAAAGGCCCCCAAAATAAAGACCTAACTGTTTCATATGGTTATTTGGGCCATTAATTCTGTCGTCCCCGTCTTCAGAAAACTACCTCTTTGTATGGACGCAATACAAACCCTTAAATAAAAAGGTTTCATAGGTACTCTGGAGTGTTTTAAAAAAGGACGTTTTATTACTCCAGACCCACATTTCGTATGACTTTGTCATCTCAACTTGAACGTATTTTCCTCTCTGCTCTGTTGATTTTGATTTTAGCGATTCAACGAACGTTGTATCGTTAATGATGCGAAAAAATATAAATCAACCCAGATCCATTATTGCCATTACTTAATATAAAAACATACCGGTTATGGCAATATTGCGTAGAAGCTTGTCAAACGTAATAAAGTATTTAGTAGACTTTTGCAACAAACCAACAATATAGCCCCAAACTATTCACTAGTTTATTACCTAAAAATTGCTCTTCTGTCAGTCAATAATTCATTTTACCAATTGCCTAGTGTAATTAGAGCGTCAATGGTGACAAAGATTAATTCAATCGGACAGTTGAATATAAAAAAAAAAGCGACAAATTGTACTTTTGATCCAGCAAATCCAAAAGTTGTTAATGGATTTCCCCAATTGCAAATACTACTCCGGGCAACTCATCCGCCAATCCGCAAAATATAATTAACTAACTAAACGCTATTGACGGACTTCATGTTCATAAACTTTACTAAATCTGAAGCCGATGAAGTTGTATTAATAAACTGACCAAAGCAGCATCAAACGAAATTTTAAACGGACATGTTTGGTTCAGAATATATGTATTTTGAATTTCACCAAACGCAGAATTAATTATTTTTAACGCGGCCTGATTTAATATTCATTGGGCCATGTTATAAATAATTAAATTTTCAATCGCGACCAGTTTTTCAACAAAATTGACGGATCTCTTTCCAACATCCCCCAAACTCCCTGCATCTGTGCAGATAGTGACTAAATTCAATAACATCCATAAAGCAACCGCAACACCTTATCGTTCGTGTTTATTTAGTACGAAGCGGATTTGCCATTTACACAAATCCGTTATAATAAATATTCTGTCAACTTTTTTATGAATCGCCTTCAATAACTCCTCATGCTTCTCCATATATTTTAGGAATAAATCGTCGATCAACTTACCCCTTGAACGACCGCATGCAAAAAGGATGACAAATTGGGTTGGTTTCGTTCAATGCTATTCCCAATAAATGAACAAAAAGTCAGGTTTATTTGTTTAAATTATTTCACTGAAGTTACCTCAATGCGGAAATCAAAAATATGTTTTACAATAACAAAAAATTGGTCTCATAACTTGTTGGTTTGTTTTTCAAGGTTCAGAACCTTTTTTACCTAAATTGGATTCCTCATTCCTGGTAACTTTACATTGCTTTGTTCGTTTAGGTATATAGCGTAAAATCTTCTACGTTTTAGCCTTTCAACCTGTTAAAATAGCCCTACAGACCAGAATCCCAGAAAAGTCGGTGTCTTAACAAGGTTTCTTAGCCAGAAGCAATCTTACTACTGAAATAGTCTTCCAAACCAGAATTTAAAGATAATAGTTCTTACTGAAGTTATGGTTTTTAGGTCAAAAGTAGTTTTTAAAGCCACTGAAATAGCTATTCATGCCAGCAGCAGTTGTCAAACTGATTTTTGTCTTAAAGTTGTTTGGATATCACTCAATTGATTCAGAGATACCTTTATTTGATAAATGAGAAAGTTTGTTTTCCATTTGTGGAGCTATCCTACGGTATAAAAACTATTATTGGTTGGTCAAATTTTTCGGCTTCTGCAAGGCTTCAAACTTGACTAATGATTTAACGAAGTTTGACCATTATCCTTGTACACTCATTCATTTGATCTGGAATAACCTTCTTATTTGACTTGAAGAAAATCTTTTTTAAAAAAGATCCTTTCAATAAAACATAATCGAAATTGTAAAAATTCCATCACTATTTACCCTATGTTGCATTTTAAAATAATTTAAAATTTGTTTTTTGATCATGAGGCACATCTCCCACTGCAATGCAACATTTATCAATTTTCCTTTATTATATTTTGCCCCGCAAATCCGGAAAAAGTAAATTTTATTATAGAGACGCAGAACAAATACTAATTTTGCGTTTTTTTTTTGAGGGGTAGAGGAAAAAATGAATTTGTTTGATAAGTTGTAGTATTCTGGGATGCTTCCTGGTTTCCCCGCTTTTCTTTATGCTTTACCGAGGCCTACGCCTAACATTGCCCCACATAATCTCAATTAGGGGCTGCGTAAATTTAATTTTTTCCTCTCCTATGTAGGAAGGCTCCCTTTAGTCATGAATCACTTAACGTAACCGAAAAGAGGGAACATTCGGATCGTACAATTTGTATTACCTGCGTGTTTTACTGTTACCCTCATTTACTTGCGGAGTTTGTTTGTCTTTGCCTCGCAATTACCACTGATGTTTAATATGTTAGACTGTGCAGAATAACATAATACGTAGTTGTTGAAGTTTCCTCATTTCGGCCAGAGTCTTGGATATATACAGTCGGAGGGGTTTTGAAGTTTTCTTTGATTTTCATGGAGAATGGAAAATCCATAAACGAAGCTGTGCAGGCGAGCCCCGAGCAATCCACAAGTTGTGTAGGAATTTACTTCGGAAGGCCATTTTATTAAACTGAGACTTAAACAATACGGCAGTTTATTTGTGCTGGGTTTTGGAAATTGTAAAAGTTAAAATACTCAGAAATCTAGTGTAATTGTCGTATACTTCTATACTCGGATAAAGAAAAGAACGACCTGTCGTTTGCATAATCTGATACTTACATCGGACATTATTATGCTCCGAGTCATCTTTCTTCCATTTAAGGCAAAACTTGTTTGAACTTCTCCCAGAAATATAATAAGGGAGTATTATCATCTTCAGCACATGTACACGCAGTGGTGCTTGTTTGATTTCCTTGTTGATTTCAAGTACCAAATTGTATAATGCAAGTGTCTAAATTATATTCCGGGAATGTTGAGTCTCCTGTTATACTACTCTTATGGTATTATCAGCAAAGTTTAATAAACGCTAACTGTAGTCGCGATGCAAAAACTGTAATATTCTAACAACGTGCAGCGCTTCTATACGTTACCCATCTACTCGAAATATTGCATGAAATATGAATATAAAGGTCCGCAAATTTGCCCTACGCCACTATAATCGTAACTGTACTTTCTGGGTTGAAATTACAATTTCCATTAATGCATTCCGCGTTTTCATAAGAACATGGTCAAGGAAGTATTCACGTTTAAATGATGAGCTTGACCTAGGTTCGAAGAACCATATGGCGAACTGATGTTTAGGTTAATAAGGTACTGGTTCGTATGTCGGGGCCTTTGCGGTTTTGAACCGTTCCACTGATTTGTAATCGCGTAACTACAAATAATACACCAAAACTACAATTTCTCACTTAACTTCCTGTTTACAACACCCTGAATAATGTCCCAATTGTGTATATTTGTAACTTCAAATTGCTTTGAAAGTTCAAAGTCGTGTTCAAGTAATTTTGTGCTCCGGAATGCATTCTTCATAAAGTTCCTCGTATTTGATTAGTTCTCTAGGTCAACGCTATACACACAACGCAACCTTAAAATCCTGTCTACTTGAGTAAAATTTCTAAACCTTCCCTAGTGCAATAATTTTTCTACACCCCATTAACTTACAACTGGTTTTAAAAGGCCTGACCGGACATCGAAAAGATATTCCATTAACATTCTTGTATATGACTTGAAACGACTTGAGTATTGACTCATTCAATTGTTAAATACAAACTTCCTTCAAAACCTTTGGTAAGCAGGTTCGAGTCCGAAAAAGCACACACTTTTCCCTAAGGTAAATATTTAGTCGGGTAAGCTGTGTGAGGTATTTGAAGTCAGAGTAGAACCTATTTATTTTTACAACAATCAACTCTTATTCTTCTCATTAGCTTGTGGTTTGTAGAAGTGTTTTTCGGGTCTAAATTGAGTCAGTAAACATTAAGGTAATATTATAATAGATATTGGTATTTACACATCATTTAGTTTACTTTAGATCTTCGGTCGGTGTTTTCTTTGTATAATTGGAAATTTCTAACCAGTGTCTTAGCATTCTTGATAATATAAGGTATTTGAAAATTTGACTAATCCTAATGAACTGCGTTAAAATACTGAAAAATTACTCGAAAATTCTGTTTAAGACTCTTAAAAAGTCGAAGTTTATATTTTGCTTGGAAATGATTTAAAATGTGGGGATTAATTCGACCCGGCACCTACGCAGCTGAATTTGGCCAGGAAGCTTTCCAGCAAAGCCCCCGACAAAGCCGACTTAGGTAATTTTCGAAACGTTGGGAACATAAGAGCTTTTAAATTTAAAAATAATAAAGGCTTTAGGGGTAAGTTTTCTTAAAGGGTGTAACCCAAAGAAATGTTTCGGTTTTCTTTTAGGTCACAAAGCGCGGTAAACATTTTATTGATGTTTTGAAAAGGAACTATTTTCACACTTTTTAAACACCTTAAAGGGCTGTCAACCATATAAATTGATACCCAAGAATGTCATGGTTTTTACTTGCATAAAGAAATTTAAAATGAGTTTGGTTGAAGTTTATTTATTTATTTATTTATTTAGGTACACTTTACAAAAACCCTAGGGGGTACTTACAAGTAAAGGAACAGTTGAGCTAAAACAGTAGCTCATAAGGTAACAAAATAGCTTTCAAATCGCTTAAGGTAACAAACAGAATATCTGGTATCACATTAGTAGAGATCAGCTCATTGCACTGTAAAGTCATATCGCTGAGGGGTGAAGCCACAGACCTATTATCAACATAGAAAAGGCTGGGGGATAAAATTCTTAAATTAACTTTAGGAACTTTGAAGTTTATATAATTAATCAGATCACAGCCAGAATATTTAGTGTTATTTACAATGTGGTAGTTGACTGAACTGTCAACTTTCTTACACAAGTTTCCATAAATACGCAATCAAGAGATTGCACGTTCACCCAATCGATACGGTCTTGTATCAATTGAACTTCCCTGTATCTGCTGCAATTACTCGCTGATAATCTGTTAGCAACCGTAAGAAAACCAAATTACAATTCCGACTTGACAAATTTGGAATATTCATATAGATTTTCAAGGAGTGTGCCAACATCCGGGTGATCGTAAAAGTGAAAGGCTGTCTGCGTATGAATTAAGTAAGTAAAGTATTTAAACAGACAGACGTTTAATATCCGGCCATATTCTCTCGATAATTACTGTAACAAAAGTCACTACTGTTGTTATCAACACTAACAAATAAAAAATAGAATGGTAATCGACCAAAAATAAACCAGTGGCACTCCTAGCTGACGACACACCAAGAGATGTCACATAAGTCATTCACTGTATAATTAATATGAGAAACACCAATCTTTAGTATGATCGAATACGTCTACATATATACATAATATTACAGTGTGCAAACAAAATTTTTTCACTGAATATTAATGTTATTTAACATTTTCATTCAGGTAGTTAATTAAAGGAGTTCAGTAAAGTCTCGAGAGTAACTGGTTAATATAATAATTGTCTTCCTCTATTTCCACTCAACTAATTATGTACCTCAATTCATAAAGGTTTAAAATTGCTAGTGCGTTTAAAGCTGATAGGATTTGCAATATTGATGGTTGCTGATTAAATTTTAATATTTATCACTTTCAGGTCCGGCCCTAATGGGCTAAACGCTGAAGATTTATCACTGAAAAATGGATTCGCAGGGATTACGTGCCTGTTTTAATCCGATAGAAGGGGTTATTGAATATACAATTTAAACGCATTTCTCGATATAACTACACCTGGCTCATCTTTTCCACCATATTGCTTCGATTCTAATTAACGGGCTTTTGTTTATTCCGCAAAAACTCGCCAATAAAATTTGTTCAAGCACCATTCGAAAATACTCAAAACCATAAAGGAAGAACAGTGTTGACCTGGGTTACAGGTTACAGCTTTCCATTATTAGCACAACGGACAACGAATAGAAACTCGTAAAAAGTCAATTTATTATCAGCGGAATTAGGTTGATGAATTTGTAAACTTCCTATTTTAAAATTAAATTTCCGACCCCAGGTGAACAAATATAATGCATGGAAAAGTAATTGTCTGATATATGATCCAGCCGATTTGCGTATCTCTAATTATTTTATTAAATGCAGGATTTAATGTCAATTTAAATCGGTTCATTTCCTTATTATTATTTCCAAAAATAGATTTTGTGTCAAAAATATTATTTAGGTAGATTATTGAATATGAGTAACGGTTAAATTGCCTGCAGTTTAGTAAAACATTTTGTGATTTGGAATTTGTTTATTAACCGTACTCAATCTACTGTACTTTAAACAATACAAATAGTGAATGGTTAATTGTCCTAATAAACCTATCAAAAATGCTAAGTAATTATAGTTTTGCAAATTACGTCATCGTGATGTCATATTCACTCTGATCGTTCTATGGAGTATCAAAATGAATATGGTCCTTATTTCACTTCTGTGCAATGCGATATTTCTGTCCACCGGTGGGCTGCTATTTTGATACGCCAAACGCATCTTTTTGGTTTGAAAATGTATGTTTTTGCGGTTATTATCTCTAAAAATTTAGATTTTAGCTCTTTCTAAAAAAAATCTCAAACTTGATAATAAGGATAGATATTGCTGCTCCTTTCAAAATGGTATTCTAAATGTATTTCTAGAGATTTGTTGTAGCCTAGGTCAATGTAAAGTTTAACTAATATTTCAATGCTAATTTTAGAGTTTAAACTTTCGAATAAAGATTAAAGCTAAACTGACCCTATTCAACTGATCTAAGCCTTTCTAAAATACACCATTACCAACTGACATATTTTTAATTGCAATAATATTTTGCGCTTTAATTTCCTTTCCTTAACATAATTTGGTCACAAAAGCTCATAGATACACTTCCTAGTAGGTTATATAAATTCACAGCCAAAGCAAATAGACGTAACTAACCACTGTAAGCTTTAATGTCTATCTTGTTCCATGGCAAATTTCTATTGAATGGATGAGTCGATCGTTAAATGTTTAAATAAATAATTGGTATTTTGAAATAAATTTATCGTTCTAAATTAGTGCATAATGCAAAGTTCCTAAGCATGGAATTTGCATTTGAAATGACTCGTTTATAACAGGATCGCTTTCATACTTATTTCGATAAAGCTAAAGTCGAAGATCTAAACAACCTTGATACTTATTTTAAGTCGACGAGTGACGTCGCAAGCTGTGGTTTACCATATCCCATTATCCTCAATATTATTGTTATTAACATTCTGGTTTTGTGGTTGGATGATAATCCGACACCTTCCTCCAATTAATCAAGATTATTTACATTTTTTTTCTTTTATTGATTGTGAGTTCCTTTCTAGTGAAGCCGACTTTTTAGGGTCGAAATTTCTTTTATTGATACTGATGTGTTTGAGTGCAATATTACTGAAATGTGGACTTTTGGAGACTTACGCGGCTTAAGAGAACTTGACCTAAATACTGGCAATAAAAGAAGAAAATCACCTGACTACACACCACAGTCAGTAAATTACGAAATTCCTGGACTTTTCTTTCCCATTTCCTTTAATCGTTATATTTCTTCCGTAGACATTATTAAGAGGATAGCCGCGGATTTTGGGTCGTTAATTTTTAAGGATTTGCTTTTTTCAGTAGCGTTATCCACTTGAGTCAGCAATTGAGTTTATGGTGAAATGTATTGGAGTTATAAAAGAAGTTAAGCAACTCAAAGCGAGGAAATTGCTTCACTGGCAAAGGTGTCCTTCAGTGGAAAGACGATCCCTATGACCGGTCACTTTCAGTTATTTACAACTCACTTAACAACTTAAAACGCCTTAAAAGCTGTGCTTTGATATTCAAAGAACCGGGTTCAAAAATAATCCGCTGGCTTTTATACACATTTATTTGAGCGTTTTGCATGTATTTCGACTTTATCACAAAGTTTCCGATTGAAAAAGTTACCGTCTCGATTACATCCCTTTTAAAATTCAACGTCACCACCAAATTATATTGAATTTTCATCCCGAAATTCCGATTGCCAACGCCAACGTACTGGCTATAATATTTATGGCAACGCTTATGAGTTTATTATGCGAGCAAAAATCATTTACTAGGAAACTATAGAGGGTAAATTTCATTACCCGGAGTTGATCATAGAGCAATGAGCTCCGGTTTTAATCGAACAGCTTTATGCATTACCAAAGTAAATATGGTTAATAATTACCATCCAACAGAAAAGTTCGTTGTTTCATTGTACCTCCACTTCACACAAATTATCCGAACGCAATTAAACTCCATTTCACCGCATATTTATTAGTATTTTAATATATCGGCAGATAAAACAAACACAGTAGATTTTTAATTCTTATCTTAATACCATTAAAATGCCATTCAAACTGGTGCTTGGGTTCCACCTTAGTTGCCACTTAATTCTAGACACAACATGGTGATTCACTGCTCCTTGCTTTCAACTTAAAAATAGAAAGTTTGCTAATAAGTTGGTACAAGAAAAATGTTTTGTTACGAAAAGATTAGATTGCACCACTAATCAACTTACACCAAATAGATTTGCATACTAAAGTATCTAAAATACCATTAAGGTATCAATGTTTGTGGTTGCAATTAGTTAATTTATCTGAAATCGAGCAAATTAATATTCTAAATCGCATTTTTTCTTTTTTGTTTCCAGTGTCCCAATGACGTGAAAGTGAAGAATAGGGGTGCCGCCGCCATGACGCGGACGTCGCTGATTGCTTCTTGCGTGATGGTGGCAGCAATCGCCCAGGTGATCGCTGCCGCCTCTCCGACGAATATCGTTCGAACCTTCACAGATAAGGAATACAAAACGATCTTCAACCATCTGGTGGTGGATAAAAATACAGGTCGGGTGTACATCGGGGCTGTTAACAGACTGTACCAACTATCTCCAGATTTGGAACTGGTGGTCTCGGAGGTGACAGGACCCAAGATGGATTCGGACGATTGTTCAGTGTTGGAATGTAACAATGCCAAGAATAAGAAGCTTACAGATAACGTGAACAAAGCTCTCGTGATTGATTACTCGGTCACTAGATTGATAGCTTGCGGTAGTTTATTTCAAGGCATTTGCTCCGTGAGGCCGTTGCACAACATTTCTGATGGAGCTATTGAAATAAGAGAAGCTGTGGTACCCAACAACGCTACGGCATCCACAGTTGCCTTTATAGCTCCAGGTCCTCCAAATCCTCCAGTATCCCAAGTGATGTATGTTGGAGTGACTTTTACGCTAGGCTCCTACCGATCAGAGGTACCAGCAGTGAGTTCAAGATCGTTAGACAAAGACAGAATGTTTGCTATTGCCCAGACGGCAGTGACTACTGGGACCAGAATGTTTGTCAATTCTTTAGCTAGAGAACGTTACCCGATTACGTATATTTACGGATTTGCTTCTGAGGGTTTCAGCTATTTTCTCACCACCCAAATGAATAGCACCACCGTGACAAGTCCATTTATTAGCAAATTGGTGCGCGTGTGTCATGACGACGAAAACTATTATTCGTATACGGAAATTCCTATAAACTGTACGAATGGGGACAAGGACTATAATTTAGTTCAAGCAGCTTATGTGGGGAAAGCTGGATCGGATCTAGCGTCTGATCTAGGAATCACCGCTCAGGACGACGTACTGTTCGCAGTCTTCAGCCAGAGCGATCACATTACCAGTAATAAACCTTCAGACTATTCAGCTCTTTGTGTCTACTCCCTTAAATCCATCAGAAGAAAATTCATGCAGAACATCAAAACTTGCTTTAGTGGAAAAGGACAACGGGGACTTGATTTTATATCTCCAAGTCATCCATGTGTATTAACGGTAAGTCTTTTTTGTATTCTATGCCATGTTCTTTTGATTGAGTCATAATAATAGTCAGAAAAGCAGATGTTTAGTTTTCACAACAAGTTTACGTTTCGACCACTATTTGTGGTCATCTCCTGAACCCTGGACTGTAATTAAAAAAAAATCATCCTTGCGTAATTCAAGGTTGAAAACGTGTGAACTCTTTTAAAGTATGGTTTCCAATTTAATGGTCCTATAATGATATTTTATGGTTGTATCAATTAAAGGGTAATACTAGAAGCGAGGATTTTTTGAAGCTGCAAGTGGCAAAACAGGTTCTTTTCCTAATTGTAACTTGGAGCAAAGTGTAGGCCTTTTATTAATTACGGTACAACTTACATTAGGAAAGGCAGTTTTCCCTCAAGGAGTTGTGTTTCTGAGATTTTTAACTGCATACTTTAAAATTCCTGTAAATTCCCACTTTCGAGGTACTATTATAATTTACCGAAATAATGCGCTTTTTAAGTCCCAACGTTCATAAAGAGTTTATGTTCATTATCGGGTAAACTACAGGTGTTCGTAAATCCTTAGCCCACTTGGTGCGTTTAAAAGCTATTATTCAACCATTAGAGAATATTTTATGAGGCACACAAGTATATTACACCTCCGTGTGTTTCCGTGAAAAATGTTCTGAAATTGATATTGGGACTTAATGTAAAAATCAATCTTTCAAATTAATAACGGCGATTTGAAGTTACTGATTACCTATTTAAGTTCAAGACGTATGCAGTATTACATAGATCGTGATAATGAAGTATGTATATAAAACTAAAAAAAATTATCAAACAATTTCGTGGTTGAGTGAACTTGCGCCTTGAAGTATGTAATGTGGTTGTTTACTTCCCAAAACGGTATATGGTTACCAAATATGATCCGGGTTTAACATTGTATACGCTATTAACAGAGTGATAACGAGATTTTCATATTGGGATGGTTTTGATTGAAAGGTAAAAAATTGTCTAGTTGCGCAAACAAGCGTATTAATTTCCGTTCGAATTAAAATTCTGGATGTTTTTCGTCGCGGTATTAAATTAGCCGGTTTTTTTTTTAAGTTGAGCATACGTGAAATTCAATTACGCAGAAATTTCAGTGTTTAAGTTTTAATAGGAACTTCCAGCGAGACCGGAGCTGGGTATAAATAAAAAAAATTGAATTTTCAGGAGGAATTATAATTGCATTATTCCGGCCCTTTAACCCTGACATTCTGGTCCGTATCTGCAAAAATGAACACGTATTATTTACCATCTTTTCAATTAATACCTTTCAGTATTCGATAATGTATGTTAGAAACATTTACTTTTTTAGGGTGCCGATAAAAGTACTTTTAACAATCTATAGCTCGAATCAGCTAAGAAAAGGCCACAGGCGTCATCAAACGATGATGTCACGATCTCTGTACGTCTCGCTTTAAATATTGCTGCTCTCGTTACTTTCCAAGTTGTTGCAGCCAGTCAGTGGCGTGCTATTATTTTATCAGTAAAATGAAACATTTTCGTCGTTTTTAATAAAGAAAATAAAAGACAACAAGTTTTTCAAAGGAATGGAAACTCCTTCTGCTTCTTTCTTCATAAATTGTAAGACGTTACTAACGATTTCACGGCCTTGGCTGTATATGATAACACCTTTCTTTCCAACCTTTTTGAAAGACATTTTGACAAAATAACGTTTTTTATTCATAACACTATGTGAACTTCAACTGCGACCATCAACAATACAACCAAAACACCAGACTAAAACGGAACCTAACCTAACCCCCTAAGTCTCCCTGTCCGCCACTACATTTTTTTAAACTTGGCAACACCGTTTAGACTGCCGGCTAGTAAAAGCATATAAAAAAGTCCATCTGTCCCTGGCCGCTGCCGCATCTGTTTTAATTGTGTCCAAGTAAAAACCGTACTACGTTGCCAAGTGGCTTTTTGACCGCTTAACAATATATTTTCGGGAATATTTTAATAGGACGCCTCTGATTATATCTAATGCGACGGCAACTGTAGAAGGAGAAAGAAATAGTTTTAAAAACTGCGTCATTGATGATGCGGTGGCCTTTTCTCATCTGATTCGAGCTCTACCAAGCTTAACTCGATAATGAAATTTCAAAGGAATTCAAATTTTCTTTGTTCGATGGCAAGACCCCCGATTATCCCCGACGGGAGATGGGTAGCATCCATTTTACCCTTTTTAATTAATACTTCTAGAACTAATGCCTTATAATAATTCAACTCCGTAACATCCGAAAGAAAACTTTTCCTGCAAATAAACTGAAATTACGGGTTCCCATCCCTCTTATCTCTAAGCTAATTTAAATAAAAGGGACTGTTAGCTAATATTTCTATCTTTATAGTTCCCAACAACAAGTTACTAAATATCCACCTATTCCGAACTGCTCAAACATACAAATAACAACTCAGACGAGTTTGTTAATTAAAGTTTTAAAATGTGAAAAGTTTCAAATTGTTGAAAGGCCGGAATTTCACGATTGCTGCTTGCACCAACGAACTTTCCAAAATAAATTTTGTACAAGGTAATCTGCAATTAATTAATAAAAGTTGATAATTCCTTTCGTTCCCTGATCATTTTGTTAATAATATTGAAAACGCTTATCTAAAATTGATTCCGTAAACGCAACTCCGCTTACTGATTTGGCTTCAATAAGGTCGACCGGATTGAACGGATTTAATCTGCACAGGAGTATGGAAAATCAGGTCTGGAACGGCTTAAGGCAACCCTGGAGAATGTTAGCTTATTTGATACTATGTTGCTCTTATACTAAATCCAAGTATTATTATTAAAAAATTCGTTTCTTATAGGTAATTAGAAGATTTACGACTGCCTTGGTGATGGTTTGTTCTAGGTGAACGCTAATCAATTTTCTATTTAACTAGAATGCCCAGTGATGCACATCTTTTGAAATCACTCTTCTATACAATGCACTTTAAACAAAAGAGATCATTGTAATTGCATAATGTAGGTACTGAATAATCCTAATTTTCAATGGTTGCATTTCCTGTTGCAAAACAAAGGTTTAGTTTAATCGTTTTCTTATCGATAACAAAAATTGATTGTTATTTTTTATAAAATGTTTGAAGATTATTTTCAAAATTCAGCTTTTGAAGAAAACAAAATTCAGTAGGGCAGAGATCGATATATCAAACCCTGACGGTAATTGGATTTTTACGTATGAGGAAACATTCCGAAATTACCTTGTTTCCCTCTTAAACGGCTTTCATTAATTTTTTCCCCGATTAAATTCCAATATATTTCTCACAGTTGAACCGTTTAAAATAAATACGAGAGCAATTCATAAACATCACGTATAAAATCTTTTTATTTCCTTTTGCTTTCAGGCTATGGCCTTTTATAGATCAAAGGAAAACGTAGAAACGTTCAAATACATCTGTTTTATTTTTTAACTTGTTTTCCTATATTTTTAAATCGATTAAACTTCCAGATTGAAATGAATGTAATTGACATATACATTTTATTAATGGCAATTTCCTAATGGAATTGGAATTAACGTTGCTTCTTAACAAACTTGGTGTTGTCAATCCTCCAATAGGAACCAGGTGCTTCTAGTTAATACCCTTCTATAAACTTTGGTTCGTAGATAACAAGATCCTAATCCAGGTTTCCTTTCATCAAAAACAACTATTAGACAAGGCCGCTCATATAAATCTTAATTAAATTAGAATTTTAATAGAACAAGTAACGAAGCAGTGATGTTAAGAAGTTTTACTTCGACCCGATTGAATCAAACTCAATTTGCACTTGCCATATATGTTTAGAGAACAATTATTTGCACAAATCTCTTACGTCATTCGCATGAGGTACGCAACTTTGATACAGGGTGACTGTGCCTTTTTCTCACCCCATTGTCGTTCGAATTTTTCGTCGGGTAACCCTCTGTTTGTGCCACGCAAATAAACACTTCAAACCATGGACATCTAAAAAGTTTAAATAAGAGTAAACTTTCAGTAAATATCTAAATGTCCGAATGTGCTTATTTTATTTGCTCGAAAGTCTTCCGAGTGCTCTTTGCCTGGGGGTTAGACTTGTTTCGCTCTTATGCGAACCGCGTGTGGATTGTTGGCATCAACCCTCTTCAATTTTCGATGTTGTCACTTCATTTTTCTTTTCCTCCAGCGTAGTCCAAAATGACATCGAATGATCGTGTAAAATTATCCAAATCGTATCTAATGCCATTAAATTTTTGATCGATCACCCCAAAACCTGGAATTTTGCAAAGTGAAATTAATTTCAAATTCTCTTTAGTCATTCATGCGAACCGTATCTGTGGGGTAGGGAATGGTCACACTATGTCGCATATTAGATTGTGCATGTTAAAGTTGGTGGCATTGTTAGACCTTATAAAGTGGCGTGCCTGGGAATATTACTGCTATCGGCAACATGGCAAACATGAACGTTGTACAAACAGTACAGGCTCTATCGCCTCTAGTATTGATCCATTCCACTTTTCGGGCAGAGACCGTATGCACGGATTTTGTACATTCTTTACTAGTACAATCGTAGTGTAAGAAAACTGTAATCTAAAATGCTGACAAAATATTTCAAAAAAGCTGCTACTTCAGATCAGCCTGGATTATACAGGATAAATGTATTAATACAGGTATCTCAGATATGGAGAGTGGACAAAATACAAATACGAATAATCTACAGATTTGGCAACCCCCTGACCCTAAACCAAAGGGTAGGTACCGACTGTTCTTAGAATTTATTTTCAGAAACAATTTGATGACGTTTAATTAAATATGTTTTTTTATTTCTTTGTATATCTATAAACATTTCAGTTTGTACAATAATAAGTAAACAACTTTATGTTAATCACATCTAGCTTGTTATTTTTTTCCATATAAAATTCCTATCTTATTCAACGTTAAAATTTAAAAAATGTGACAAAATAACTAGAGGACTTAAAAAGTATACACATAGAAGCACAGTTGCAGTTGAATTGGATTTAATTTAAAAGTAAAACGAGACAAACAACTGGGAAATTGCAAAATTCAAAATGAAACACATCATCCTAAAAGAGGGAAGGAATTCGCGAATATTACGTAATATTTTCCACTTGGAGGTAAAACTGAGTCCATTTTTATGACGAGTAAAATGAAACTTTTAACAGCTTTCCCTCCTTTAATTAATTAATGGAATTTCTGAGCTTAGGGTTTGTGAGCGACATGCCGGGTTTCAGAGGGTGTTTTGGCAATAAAACGGAATTAAAATAACTTCTCTAACAAGCAACATATATATATGGGGAAGAAAGCCGGAGGAAAAACAAGAGAAAGCAACAAAGTTTGTGAGGTAAGTTGTATTTTAATAACTGTATTTGAGAAACCTTTTCGAAACGGCGTTGTTCCTGTCACTTGGAAGGGTTTAGCAGCAACTTTAAGGTTAATAATTAATTTGAGTATTTTTAAGGAAAAGGATTCCTATGAGAATTGTTGAACATCGCTAACGCAGATCCTCGTGAAATGAAGTATTAAATTCCGTGTAGAAACAAGAAGGTCCCAAATGACACACCACCAAAAGGAAATATATGTTTAATAGTCTCAATATCGATCTCAAGTTGTTGGCTTGGGGTAATACGAACTGGTCAAAAGTTAATACCGTTTACTTGTTGACTAATGCATAAAGAAGCAGAGTAGTTCCGTCAAATTTCTCGGTAGACGAGGTTAATTATATTGGAAACCTCAAGATGCTAATTAATAAACGCTTTGAAGAGCGGAAATTTAAAAACTTAAATATCGGATTAATAATTAGCTCGTTTTAATCAATGTCAAATTAGCTCCTCAATAAATCGAGAGATCAAGAAAATATTGACCCGACATTTCGAGACGAGGGTCGAACGAACTTTGACCGAGCAGAGAAAATTCTTCGAGACTCCCCGCAAATTTTCCTAATTTTAAAGTTAGACTGCCTGCAGGGTACCCTAATTAACAAAATTTTCTTTCCTGTTTAGACCCTTCTCTATCAAAAAGGAATTCGCAGCTCTGACAATGTCCACTAAATATGTCCCAACGTTTGGGGTTTAATTTCCAAGTCGGGTTGTTTAAACGAGGATAGCGGAAAGCTACAATTTTGCAATTAGCTGTTGTTTAGTGCAAATTCCTGTCGGGTCATGCATCCTATTCTGGAAATAAGGGCGCATTTTGAAAATTCATTTTCGGAATGACTATACTCGCTTTGTCATTCACTTACGGCACCTGGATATCTGACAGCCTGACGTTTCACGAATTCCTGAACTAGTTAAACAACCAAAAGCATTGTTGGACTGAAAGCCACTTCTGGCACAATACAACCGTATGCATGCACCTATTAAATTTCTATAAATCTTATTTAACAGCCGAATGTCAATGTACTCCACAAAATAAATAGTCTGATTTTCTGCCTGAAAATATATTTCAAACAGGACTCCATCCTCCATCGGACATGTTGTGGTTTGTTCAGAGAGGGAAACTTTTAAATTGTATTTTATTGGTTCACTTTTTCTGTGATGGATACGTTATATCCAAATTTACGTACATTGAGTATTACTTTTGACAAATTCATTGCAAAACAGATTGCAAACAGAAACATTTCATCAATACACTAGTTTTGCACTATGTATGGTCAAAACTAAATATAAATAATAATTTTAAATCGATCAAAATCATATGTGTAAAACACCTCTGTAGACAGTAACATATTAATTGAACCACACCTTCCGGATTTTTACCTTCTGTATTGATCCATTGTAGGCAGACCCTTCATCATTTTCGTGCCAATGTTTAAGCTCTTTGCAGATTTACATGAGGATTTACATAAATAAATCGATATTGAAACCGCAATCCTTGCTTGGAAATTGGTAGGAAAGCTATTACAGCACTAAAATTATGCAATCCTAACTCGATTGATTCCAACGAAAGGTGGGCCCGATTGTGTCTTTCAAAAGGTATTTAAACCTTAAGAACCAACATTAGACTTTCAACGAACTCAGGACCTTCTGAAGATATGAAAAGCTTGTCTGTGGAAACTTTCTTAGGGAAAGTGCTTATCCAAGAATACGTATCATTGTGTTAGGAAATGCAAAAGGATCCGAATAAGCTAAAAAGGGAATCATCAACTCTGAGCGAGATTTCCTTTACAATAAAATATCTGGGCAACTATCAGTCTTTTCGCTATCTTGACACATCTCCTCGGATTCATCAAGTCCTCTTGAACCCTTCATGCTTCCAGCTATTTCTCAAACTAATTTTCGTTTTCCTTCCACTATCCAACCTTCCCCGACTATTAACATAAGTTCTAACTTTAAATCGTCTCACTTCCTATCAACTACATTCACCCCCCTAAAAAAATATCATTTCCAACTGTTGTAGGCGTTGATATAATATACAATCCCCGGGAAAAACGTATAAAAACTTGTCGGCGAAACAAAATATTTCGATAATAATTTAAATTTCTTGTCTCTCTTTTGTTGATTTGTGTTTTTAAGATTCGGCTCCACTTGTTGTCGTAACAAAAGACGTAGGTGGAAACAAAATTTGATTTTTATACACGCACCAACACAAATTTTCATAACCTTAAGGCAGATTTTGTGTTTGGAGAGTTTTATTAAAAGGAAATCCGGTAAATTCGACTCGCTTTTACGGATTTAATGTTAATAAGAAAAAATAAATTAAATTCGAAGCTGTCTTGGCATATCACGCACTGTATAGTATTTTTATTAGTTAAATTAAACGTATAAATGTATCAATTCCCTATTAGATTGAAGAAAGTTATTAATACCAGTTGCAGGAAAGTAATAAAATATTAACCTTTCAAATAACGGTGTCGGAATCGATGTCTGCTCGCAATTATTCATCCGTCACCAAGGTCCAAGCCATCAAAACGAAACCAGGTTAGTCATTTTCTAAAAAACTAAAATCCAATTTACTTTAATCAGCGTTGTATTAGCTGATATGGCAATGAACAAAACAGGAAACCAGTTTCTGGCTAGTTTTGTGACATAAACGGAAAATTGAGTCGAGAGTTTCACAATAGCCTCGTTCTAAGCAGATTTCCTGACTCATTAACCGGGGGTGAAGTAATCCAAAAGAAAAGTTCATAACGCTGATATCGACGTTAGGGCTGTAACATAAATCAAGGACCCTATTATAACGTACACACGTAACCTATATCAATTTAGCTATACAGACGTGTTGCTCTTGCTTCCCCTATCCATATGCCAAGCTATTCGTTTCTTAGGTTGTGCCATTATCACGACGTTCCGCTGTTCCAAACTTTAATCCCATTGTTATTTAAATCATAGGCGGGGTGGTTATTTTTTATCGTCTGCTTGTATATTTTCCGGAGGGGACAATTTTACTGCCAAGCGGTTATATTTCTTCGGATTTAATACTGTTTTCTATGTACGTTTTCTATCCTATCCGTAATATAAATTATTGCTAATCAAAGTTGTAACTCTAAATGTACACAACAAAGCACATTTTCATTAAAATGTTTTACTGTACCACCCAAAAGTTATTTTAAAGTTATGGGTTTTGCAAACTTAGAATTGTTGTCATAGAGCACTCTTTATGAATAAATCTATGTCTCTTCCTTGCATGGATAATGATGTACACCCATTTAAAAAAAATCTTCCATTGCAAAAATGTTTTCTTTGCAATCAAAACAGTGCTGCCACTGCAATCCCATTTTCTGTTTAAAATGTTTCAGATCTGTTTTCTTCCCGTCTATTCTCCTGACAGACGTGTTCAACCGGTGTCCGACCACCCTCCCGATTTTTTCCTTCCATTCTCTCCATCGAGGGTCATAAAACGGGCACGAAATGTCACCTAATCGAGAGACAGACTAAGCCCACTTAATTGTTTCCTTTTCCCGCATTCCCATTGTCTCATCGGCGTTAAAATATTTATTCGAAATATAGGCTCGTTTAATATTGTTATAAAAGTGTACTAAGCAGTAAACACCTTCATAATAAATAGTGATGATACCAGGTAGTTGACAAACTCGTAAAAGATTGTGACATTAGGAAACATTATCTTATTTGCCTCATTAAGACAGTCATTAAACAATTTTGAATAAGGAATCTGCGTCCTTATTACTGCGATAATAGTCTGGGTATTGAATGGCCTGAAGGAATTCAATCACCACAGGCAATTTGTGTTTACATTACCAGGGCACAGTCGATAACAAACCTCTATAGGTCCTATCATTGTTTTCGGTTTTCATATCCGTTTCAGTGGCATATTATGTCAATATAATGACCTTAAATAACTTAAATTTTAGTCGAGTCAAAAAAGAGGATCCATCAAGATAATAAAAACACGTTGTACGAAAGTTAAGCCTACGATCCACGCCCTTAGTGTGTTTCTTCTCTATTATTATTAGTGCCCACGAGATATATGACTCAATCTAAAAGGCAGGCATTATGCGTTGCGGCATTTTTCAAAGCCCACACACTTTTAATATTTTAATGCAATAATTGCGTTAAGAATGATAAACTATACTTGCAACATCGCCACCACCTCTAATAATATATTCTTTTTCTTTTTCAGGTGAGTACCAAATACTTGACTTGAACCTCGTATAAGTAAGTAGCATCATACTGGAAAATTTCAATCTGTATTACACTTTCCATGCCCGCAAATATTGTGCCATTTTCAAAACATGTAACCGACCTTACGTGGAGGGAATTTAAATATATCGCCGGGTTATCCAAATTTTAGATACTTATAATTCACTGCATTCATGCCTTACGAGCATGCTCTCGACATTTGCTCAAGCATTTAGCGGCACAAGGTGTTCTTATTGTTGAGAATCCAATATCAAAGGATAAATACGTATTTATTTACGTTGAAATTGATATCAAGTGTCTAGTTCAGAGTGTTGAAATTGATATTGCCACTCTAGAGAGTGTGACTTTCTGGTTTTTACATTCTTCCACAATCCAATCACTGCGTTATATTCCCATGATATATCGTTATCTTAGAGTTGTAACTGTCCCTAGTCTGGCCAGTTAGGACTTCAATATTGCGATTGGCGTTTACACAACCATCTCCCAGTTAAATTCAGGACGAGGCTCAATCTAACTTTATAAACTCAAACATGTTAAATTTAAGTTAAAGTGCTCAAGTAGTTTCGACTCCTTTATATCAGTCAGCTGGCACTGTATTTGAAGTCATTCACGTATCATTTGAAGAAGTAATTAATAGCAGCAAACATGCCAGATGAAAACTTTGTTAAGTCCTAATAACTCAGTGAATGTTTTAATCCTACTACTTTTAGTTTATCGTATACAAAAAAGGCAAAGAATCCTCAGAGGATTGCTATGGACAAACATATTTTTAGATACTAAAATTCAAATCTTGATTACTTGGCAGTAGCTGTGACTTAACTTATAATACATGGACCGTAATTATGTTTTCTGCATGTGCATAATTGTAACAAGTACAAACGTAAATAAACAATAGCACGTTTTCTGAGTGAAAGGGAGCGTATTGAATGTTTAATGAAGATTGGATTCCGGGATCAAGAACGAACACATGAAGAGGCGGAGAACGTCCAGTCCTTTAGTGAAATGTCAGTATCATAAGAAACGTGTTTTTGTGGTAAAACTAGGTTAAGAAAAATTCATCAAGGCTTGAAAGGAACATTCCTTTATGGTTGGGGAAGGTAGCGTGATGATGAATTAAAAACAGTTAACTTCCAACTAGATAATCACCTAACACTTCAACAAGTTTATGCTAATTCAAGGGCATATAATTGAGACAGCTTTTATTTAATCATTCTCATGAGTTGAAAAATATCTGACTTTAGTATGAAGACGGAGTATTATAAATTATCTCAGTGTTCACATGCAAAGGTAAATGTTGCAGTTTTTCATTCTCTCAGTTTTCAGTTAAAAATGTTCTTCAATGTCGTAAAAATAGAAAGCAAGTATGAGCTTACTCAATTTGTCAGATTGACGTTTCTCGATAGGGGCCAGGGTACTAAAGAGAGATACCACGACAACTTATTTACGATGTCCAATTAAATCTTCTCTTTGCATGCATTTATTTTTTTAATGTAGATAACACGCAGCAATATGTACTGGAAATGGATTAAAGGAAGGATACGAGTAAACACGAATCCTGTGTGGTGAAATGTAGTTTAATAAATTTTGTTCGATGGCCGTGCGATATTTTGTTTCTGTTCCATCGATAATGTTGCTTTAATAATTACTCCCAAAGGTTTTTGAAGATTAAAAGAAAATTTTGTGTTATTCGTTATGTAACCCCCATAAGAAAAAAAGTGTTGTTAACCTTTTTTTCCTATTTAGAATATTTACAGTGGTGACTTTTCTAATGAAAAAAATATGGATTTTTTTTTGTTATTTTAGAAGACTTTATGTGGGGATAAAGCAAAACCCAAGTAAAAAAATTTGAGTGGCCGTAAGGAAAAATGGATTCCCTTAAATAAAAGCGCCTTTTTACAAGCTATAAAGAGGCGCATTTGTCGATAAGACTTTATTGTCAATTGTGAGATAGAGGTAGTTTAAACGTATGCTTTTACTTTACGCCACCTACCTGGGATATAAAATTTTTACGTCGATGACTTTAAAACGATTGTATAATTTATACATTTAGGTAATTTGGGGATATGTATAAAAATCTATAACACGTTTACGCTTTAGTTTTATAGTCCGTATTTTTAAAATTGTAATAGAATTTGTCAGTCGAGGTTAGAGTATATAGTACCATATATCAGTTGTTACCGAGTGTTGTAATTTGTAATGAATCAATCGATAGCCCTTTGCAGGGATTATAGAGGATAATAATTAATGGAAAGCCAATTAATTAAAACTCTAAGTAACAATCAGGAAAAAAACTGTTATTCGGATTTGTGGAACAATAGGACACTCGTTGGCCCTTTTTATTATCCCAAACGCTTCAATTTGTCGTTACGACCAGTCGAATCTAAGATCCATTGTATAAAATTCGCTCTTGGAAGGGCCCAACCTTGTTCTCGCTATTTTTAGTATGCGAATTAATGGATTTTTAAGAGGATTTCTTTTCTGCTGACCTTAGACCCTTCCTCGGACTAATAATAACATGTTTTTACGACTTTGTTCAAAAATATTTGGCTATAGCCGCTTTAGATGGAGCAAACTTTGGTTATTAACACCATAGTGACTTGAAATAAGCCTCTAAAATATTTTTACGGTTTTACTTTTAAGGAAAACTGTAATAAAAAAATAATGAGTCATCAAAAATATTTTTCATATTTACGAATGAGCACAAAACTTTTATCGTAACTTTTTTTCATTTCCAACTTATAAAATAAAATATTTTTGTACCACTGAAATAAGTTCTCGTCGAAGTATACTAACAATATTAAAAAAAATCAAAAATTCCATTGAAATTCAGAAAGGGTTTTGCCTAAGACAGAGTCTTCAGCTTAAGGTTTTTAATAATGTTTAGGGCAAATACCCTTCAGAAATTCTTTTATCGAATATTTTAGATTTGAAAATATTCCGAGCGCAATCCCGTCATGCATGATTGAGAAAAAGTTCAAACGGCAATGTAAACGACATTATGTAAAATAAAGGACTAACTGGAGGTACTGGAGTAGGGTCCTTTTGTATAAAGTGTGGCACTTCATTTAAATCCATATCTAAAGCCGCAAAAGGGGTGCTTGATTAAAATTTAGGCCTCCAAATAGGACCGTCGTATTTTAGAATAATCATATATGTTGTACGTATATGTATATTCACCCTCATGCTCCCAAATGACATCCTAAAATTTTCTTTAATTGCATCACTTCTGTTGCTGAAACAGTACAAGCCTATTTAATAGGTAGGATGTGCCTCCGGCTATTCCTATTATCATTCGAATAAGTTTTAAGCCCTTATCTCTCTTCATACACATTTATTTATTATCCCACTTTGTGACATGCAGATTAACACCAAAGGTAACACTGTCAAAGTAATAAAAAGTACCGGCACCACATTGTACAAAAATCTGCCTGAACAAATTATTTTTCATGGAATTCAAAGTTTAAATTTCCATTCCACTGCATTGATGCTCGATGGCCCCGTTTCAATTCAAACATGAAATATCGGAAAGTAACTGCAAAAATGCGGTATTTTGGGTTTCAGTTGAATATTATAGCAGCCACTTTCCGACACTTCTATTATATTACATTTTAAACCACAATTTTCGTCACACAGCAAATTTCACGGCTTATGTTTTTAAATCTTTAAAAATAAAACCATGCACATTCAAATTCCCCTATTTTTTCGCTGCTTTGTCCCTAAATGCCAAATCGAAACTGGCTTCGTAGCATTGTTATCTTTTCATAATCCCATAGTCCGCTGGATTAAATAGTCCATGTCACTACAAACGCAAATGTCTGCAGCTCTTTACAATTCTTGTAAAATCTTATTTTATCTGCTTTAATTTATTTCAACATTCTCTGGTTCTCCTATCCTCTTAAAAGTAAACAGATGCCTTCTGACTGAAACATATTACTGCTCTATGTACACTGTATTCATCACTCATAGGGTATGTTTGTTTCCTAGTTAAAGGAAATTTTCATGATAATGACTGTGCATAAAGTATGAGTTTCTTTCATAGACAACACACATAGAAAGAGCTACTTTTTGACACCAAGTATATTAGGTGAAATAAGCACAAAAAAGATTTTTAAATTGTTTCAGTGTTTATTTCATCCATGTGCTGGGTTGTAAACAAAATGCAGGGATTGATGAGTTGTTGTCGGAGCATCTGGATTTGAATTACATATGTGGGGGTCGAGCCACCACGTGTATGCAGGCTATAGGGAACCAATAACACGTGTTGGTACTCTCATATGGTTCCTTGACGAAATAGGGAATAGAAATCCATTTAAGGTCGTTAAATGGAGTCAACAAGTCGTCTGGTTAAAAAACCTTTTTCTGTCTCAAAAATGCATAAAATGAAGGTAGTAAATATGAGGAGGGTTGGAGAGTATCCGGAAGAATTTGACAGCATAAAATATACTGATTAATTAAATTTATTAGGGAAGCAGGTGCGCGTTGTAGTTCGGCTATTACTAAAGCCCGAATGTTCGGTGCTCCCTCTTTTGGAGAACCCTGAACGGCTCCGTGTTATTATTACGTATATCGGACCGGGCTGCTCCTTGTTCAGGGAAGTATCCAGAAACTTTTGACTTAATGTTTGTGAAGTGATTAATATTGTTAAAGCCACTAAAATTAATTCACATCACTTTCCTCCTCATGTAAAATATTGCGGGAGATAGGCGTCGCTCCTTGAACAAAGAAATATGATCTATATTAAAGCACTCCCTTACAATAATGGAACTATTTTTAATTCTTCTTTTTTATTTTCTGGCTGATTTATCTCTATACTCCTCGAATATTGTGCTTCTTAGTCAATATCACGGCGCTGACTTTGTTTAATCTCAACAATTAAGTAGAATTTTCTTCTGAATTCCTCCCTGTAAACTTCATGATTTAAAGTGAAATTACCTCTGTTGCCGCTTTATGAAAATGCAAAAATCCAGACTTTACCTATTTGCTTTGCACATAAATTTCCGAACACTGCTTCAAAAAAATCGCATTCATTCTCTGAACTCTTGTCAACTTAGTAGTCCTCCAATTTCATTTTTCATAAGGTTTTACACTACCTGTATTTGCTATTTACAACCACTCCGTTTCAATTTACTTCTGATTGATGCTTTTTTAATGGTTGGCTATATAAAAGAATTGTTAATGTGGTTTGCTCGGTAAGTCAATGCAGCCATTACATGTACTTCAGCCACGTACATATACGTAATTACATTTGATTAAAATCGTTACAAAAAAATATGACACAAATAAATAATATATATTATAACATAATTTCCGTCGATGCATTAGACTAGTGAAAAGTATTTCCTTATGGTAGCGTTCAAAAATTGCTGCTTCGAAGCTTTCTATACTTCAGCATATGGATTAGCATTCGAGAATACACTATACAGAGGGAAAGGCAAATAAATTATTGCCCTATTGTACGTTTGCCTGCAGGATTACCTTATTGATTGTGGCTTCATCTTTTTTATGTTTCCCACGTGACTCGACTCGGAGTTTTAATTTTCGTCACCCAACAAGCATCTGTTTTTCCCAAAAGACTCGTTTTATTTCATTTGTCATCTACTTTTAGAGCAATCATAGATATTCTTTTGGGGATTTTTCCTTTCTCATTTCAGGAGGATTTTTCTTACAATCATATTTTTTCCTCCAATAATTATTTTTCTGGTCTCCTTATAAAAGGAAGATTTGACAGTTTGTAGGGCTCCTCCTTACTTACATGGGAATATTGAATTGGCGTATGGATTACACGTAATTAAAGCAAACCCTCAAAGTCATTATAAAGCCTAAAATGTAAAAAATATGTAAATCGTTGTACGAAAATTAAATTTTCATCATTCATCTTTATTTACTTCCAGACGTTATCCGTTTCAGACTTTCGCCTTTAAGGAGAGCATTTCGGGAGTCAGGGGATCGGAATTGATCGTAAAACGTAAAAAAATGAAACAAATTCCTTGTCTTTTTTCTTCGGCATTTCTTATTTACAAAAAGAAAGTAAATATTCAGTTTTTTACGCGAGAAATAATCAACACAATTTTCACCCAGTGGGTTTTGAAGTGAAATTTATTAAACATTGTATTGATAAAACGTTTTGTAGATTTTCTAAGTGATTCTACTAATATCAAAAAAATAGAAACACTTGCATATCAGATGCGTGTGACAACCACCAACACACGCAAATGTTTTATGTATTGCCTACTTACTTTTGACATACATACATGACGTTTTATTTTAAGTCTTTACTAATTTTTTTACTAGGCTAGGAAGGATCACTTTGTTCTATCACTGTGTTGGGTTAGCTTTAATAAATACAGGGTGTCCCACGACGAAAGACATCGATTGATATTGGAAAAAGTATAAATAGAAGAGTTTTGAAAATTAGGCTGGATACTGATGCCCAATCTAACTAAAATATTTTCAAGATGGTTGCACTTCCGTTTATACCGGAAGTCGATCACAACTTTCATATTTTAAATAGAACACCCTATATATTATTACATATTTGGATTCCTCACAAAATTCTGACCAACTTTTGTGTACAATGCCCTATGCCTATCTCTAGCCGTTTTCGAAATATTTAATGTTTTTCCAAAAAAGTGACAGTTGCAACGCTCCACATATTTTTGTACTCTGTCAAAACCGTATTTCATTTTGCAATGAAACTTTGGGTTATTGTAAATAAAGGATCGTTTTATTACACTGAGGGTGCGTAATGACCCATTTGTATACAGGGTCGTCAAAAAAAAATCATAAACTTGCCACTAAAAAAAATGAAATTTTTTATTCATTTCATCATTCATTTTTAGTGGCAAGTTTATTATATTTTTTTGACGACCCTGTATACAAATGGGTCATTACGCACCCTCAGTTTAATAAAACAATCCTTTATTTACAATAACCCAAAGTTTCATTGCAAAATGAAATACGGTTTTGACAGAGTACAAAAATATGTTAAGCGTTGCAACTGTCACTTTTTTGGAAAACCATCAAATATTTCGAAAACGGCTAGAGATAGGCATACGGCATTGTACACAAAAGTTGGTCAGAATTTTGTGAGGAATCCAAATATGTAATAATATATAGGGTGTTCTATTTAAAATAAGAAAGTTGTGATCGACTTCCGGTATAAACGGAAGTGCAACCATCTTGAAAATATTTTAGTTAGATTGGGCATGCCCACATCAGTATCCTGCCAAATTTTCAAACTTCTCCTATGTATACTTTTTCCAATATCAATCGATGTCTTTCGTCGTGGGACACCCTGTATACTTGAACTGATGCTGTCACTGTTTACTATTTTAGTTTAGCACAATTTCCAGTGTCATCAAAGTTAAAGAATGTGAACAAAGTATCGTATTCAAATTAATGATAGGAACAACTAAAGTAGGTACGTAAAAATAAATTAATTCAACCTTTCGATCGTAAACAGTGTGGTGTTTGTGTTAATGCAAAACTCCAACAGAAAGTTAATTACTGCTTTTCAACATTTCCAATTAAATTCTTTAAAAAAAGAAAAATTTTAAAGAAATTAAAATTTGAGTTTTGAGAAAGTACTGGCTTGTTTAATGGTATACATTCACGATTTAATAATGTTGCATATTTGAAATATGCGAGGCAGTTAAGTTTTTTTGAGTCGTTTGCTCAACGGTTAAGTTGCCGTTATTATATTTAGTCAGTCCAATGTGAAATTGTTGTTAGAGTACAGTATACACCCTCAACTCGCAATAATTCCAGCATGATAATACGGAGCAGAGACGTCTAAACTGGGACCCATTTTGTGTATAGACTCTCAATAGAATTTCAGAGAGGTTGTAAATAAGGGATTATTAATACAATACTCCGAAAGGGTAAATTCTAACTCGTAGTACGTAGCGAAGTGGAGGGATTTCCACGGTCTAGTTTTAATTTATATCTCGGAAATTGTGGCTGACATTTAATTTACGTGTTTAAAAACTACCACCGTGAGTTAATAAATTGTTAATCTTCAACGTGTAATTTAAATGTGATTTAGAAAGGTGCGTGATGTTTATTGTTCTTAGAATATCCTAAGTGTGCGTTCATGTCTATCTCCTATAATGATGTCTTCTTTTCAGTTTTCCATTCGCTAGCAATTCCATGAACAGCTTCGTAAAAACCTAGTTAAATTGACCATTGATAATTGTATGTTCTACAATACTAATGAATACCGTTACAGTGATGCTTGTCACGATTATGTATACTATTTTTATTTAAATTTCCATTCTACAAAATTTTAAGAGTGTAAGTCGCTTTCCGTAGCAAAAATTAGAAACGAGCTAAAAGCAATTTCCCCAGTTTTAAAGTTTTTACTAGAATATCGGTTAAAACGGATTTTAAGTAAAAAACATTATAATTTAACTTGGACAGTTCTTCCAAACTTATGCATTACTCAATTCAAGTAAATACTGAGGAAAAACTTTCCGGGTTTCAATAAGAACTGTTTGTTTTCCCGTGTGATTCGCAGAGTCCACATAAGTACTGGGAATTCTCTCTATATTGCGGGACTCATTAAAAGGGTCCGAATAAAAAGTTTTATCCCGAAAGTGGGGGTACATCGAGAACTAGAGGAAATGCCTGACAGGAAACATGATAAAAAAAAACAATTAACTACTCCATTTTCGGTATTTTCGCACTCTCCAAGACATTGTTTAGATGTCAGATTCGTCCCTCTTCACATTGACAGCCCAGTGAACTAAAAATATTTGGACTAAAAGAATGTAGATTTTCCTTTTCTCCTTCTATTCCGTCATTAGCTTTTTATATTGTTTCATTACTTGATAATTTTGTTGAGACAATCCTTTAATATAGTCAGTCAGTTTGAATGCGATGAACAAGTTCTTTGCAACTTTTCACTCTCCTGAAAAAGTTTCTAAGTGAAAAGTAATTTTATTATGTCTTTTAAATTTCAACTCTTTCTTCCAAAATTAAGTCCCTTTAAATTAACGAACGGATCTTTTTAACGCTTTAGAAACTTTCGTTCATATCTGCGTTTTGTTCGAAGTTTCCGAACTTCCCAGAGCGTTTTTAAAAAATTAATTTATATTTTTAATAAAATATTTACGGATACACTTCTGAAGATCGATGAACGTTCCATTACCCATTCCGGGGCCCTCTTAATATTCCTATAAGAAGTAACAATATTTCAGGACTGAGCCCCGTAAGATTATATTTCCATCTAAATATGCAGCTTTTAGGACTTTCTGTGCTTGAAAGGCAATAGGAAATACCTTGTACATTGAAGCACTACATATTTTATTATAATACATGACTCTCTGAAAAGATATTAGAACTGAACCTTTCTCGAATATTGTGTTCGCAAAATGGGACTTTATGTGTAAGACTACGGTTGAGACATAAACTGAAAATGACGTTGGTTTTACGACACGATCAAAATGTAACGTTTACGGTTGCACATTTTCTTCTCCAATTAACATTCCTTATTCATTTTACGTGTTTTGACCTTTCATTTTCATATATAGTAGTAATTTTATTTCACACTTCTAATGAACAAAATGTGATGCTATTTTGTCCACGATTATCTAACTTATTTTTTGGCTTTATCCCCCATGCTCGCTATTGTTTTGTTGCAAATTGCTGACCAGTTTACAAAGCTCGGCAACTTCAAAGGACCAATTTTCAACAGTTAATACAGCGATGACAATTGAATTTATTCCTTTTATTACTGCTGCCAGAAACTGCTGCACGCTGCTTTTATCTTTGTAATTAAACAGACTTTAATTTTTATCTTTATAATTTCTTCAGCGAATCACCTATTTCGTATATACATTCAAACACCTAGTATGGGGTGCGTAACTTTGAACGTGAATTAAACTGGTATAGCATGTGAAAGAGCAATTCGTGTGGAGTCGACATTATCTAGCACAATTTATAAGAGATGCGGTCAATATGAGGGTAGGAACGCATTACTTACGTGTTGTCTACCACCTTACAGTGCAGTTTTAAATTTAACCAGCTCTAAAAACATGACGTAACAAAGGGATCGTCCCATATATACAATAAAGTCTGAATATCAACCCCACGTTGGCCTATTTAATTTCCAATCCCCAAGTAAGTAGTTTGTCATTAACTCATCTAGTGCGAATTATTAATGAACTAAATATGACACTTGACAAACGCCAATTAAGATGTCAGATAACGGTTGGCAGGTCATTTTGAGAGACAATATAAAACTGGTTGAATTAATGCTAGCTGGAAGAGGCGTTAAACTGTAATTCCGATTTTGTTATGCAAATTAGAGCGAAGGGCTCATCTTAGATAACGCTTAAATTTACGGGGGGCCAATGGTTTCACTTTTTAAAGTGCGCAGTCTTTTAACTTTATATGCTTACGGATTAGGGGAAGAGGGTTGATTTACTTTTTTTCGTTCTCTAACAACGCTCCAATATCAAAATATTATGACCAAAAGTCCAGTACATCAATGGGCTCTAAGAAGATTATTGCTATGGCCACGATGATAGGGAACAATAAGCCTTTCTTTTCTCATTGATATCAGTTTAGTGATCTTCTTAGTGACTCCACTTTCAAAAATAAATTAATTGAGCATAACTATTTTGTTGACGTTATTATTTAATAACAATTATGGGATGACATTTGACAGAAGTTTTAAGCGAATACTTTGGTTGAACGTACACGACCAACCCTGTGTTATGAAAGCAAAAATAGTTACGGGAGAAATACAAAGTTTAGCAACCCCTTTTTATAGTTGGGTAATGTCATAGAGGGGACGGTACACTATATGCACTAGAGAGAAGAATGAAAAATAATTTACTGTCGAACTGGTGGTGACGCAATGGATTGTCCTTCCTGACTGTAATAAAATTACAGGCAAAATTGCATGTTATGCCATTGAAAGGGGCTCCGATTGATTGCCATGTGGCGTTGGGAGAGGCTGTTATTGATGTAACAGTACGGGCATACAGTTCAAGTATTTATTAAGGAACGTAAAAAAGTGGAAAAACAACGGTATTTCTCAGCCCTTCGCATATGTCTTAATCCCTTAACACGACAACATGTGTTGGCAAAGTGATACCAAAAGCTGTAAAATAGTCTTTACGAACCTTGGGGGAAATTTAATTTGAAATAACTAATAGGAAGAGCAATTGTATATTTTCCTGCTTTTGATTCCTTCTACACAACACCATTCACTGATTTCGTTGCTATAATTTTCCTCGTTATGGTAATATTAAGGTGACTGGTATCACATTGATCCATTGTAGAAAGTTAAAAGTACACAAACGAGTGCAATCTAATCAACAATCGTAAACTAGTAATTAGATTGAGAGTCGGCTGGGTGTAAGTTTCCTGTTTAATTCACAGTTAGCAGTCGAACTTAGCAACTACAAAACACGTTCCGGGAAATTTTAATAAACTCGAAAACGATGTTCAGGTAGTGTATAAAACAAGACAAGGTTGCCGGATGAATCAAACGCAAATACTCATCAGGAATACAAATTACCCGAAGATTTTTGTTGGAAATTAGCATTCCTAACGAACGGGCTTGACTTTCGCACGGCTTTGATGCTGCACGAATTTAACCTTTAATAGTGCTGATGCTGATATACAAAGTGAACAAAAATCGCTTTAATGCTAATAGAACGAGTCATAAGTTCAACGAGGTGCTGGGATTATGCTTTTGCATTGGGCGTTTACTTGTGTAAACAAAAGTAGCATGAATGGGCGAGGCCAACCACAATTATATTGCTCAACGCATTCAGACCTGGTAGATCATTAGCGCTATTTCCACTTTATATATTTTTATTTTAGTTATGATATTTCACATCATTTTAAGTTCTTTTGGGATTACAGCTTTGAACGTACAAGTCACAACGATAAGCTGCAAAAAGGGGATAACATATTTTAATACAAAGTATTTCCGTCGTCAAAGGGATTTGTAGATTTCAATGTTAATTTACTCTAACTAGCAAAACAAATCTTATCAAAGTGAACAAAAGATCTTTTATTATATTTAAATTAAATACACAGATGCTCGATAGTAAGTTTAACTGTCTTAAATAACCAGATCTATAATACAGGGTGGTCCAGTTTTAAATGTCAATAATTCACCAATCCATAGCCAATTAAAAAATAAGTTAACATTTTTTATGTCATTTTCCTGAAAAGTGCTTCTTAAGGAAAATACAGTTCTTCAAATTTCTGTTTAAAAAATCGTTTTTTTTGTCATAACTGTCAGACCGTTGGAGCAATATTGATCAAATTTGGAACAAGCACTTTATTACACGTTATTACGGTCAAAGACCCAAAACTAAGCCAACCCAACTTAAAAATTGTCTTGGAAACGGAAAATTCACTTAAGAAGTTTAAAAAATATTATTGTAGCCAGTTTTCATAGTTTCCAGACAAACTAAAAGACTTTAGTTTTGAAAATTGAATTAGAAAAGATAAAAATTTCAGCTTAAAATTTGAATTTGAACTAAGTTTTCATAATTTGAAGACAAATTTCAATATTTTAGTCTTAAAATAGTCTTAGATGCAGGACATTGACATTAGATTCATGAAAATTGTCTTGAAAACGAACTTTTCGTGCTTTTTACTTTGCTTTTCATTTTCTTCGAATTCTGGACTATTTTTAGTGCTTCAAAACTGCTTTCAGCTTGGAAAATCGAGTTTCAAGACTATCTTCACCAAGTTATTGACATAGCAAACTTAAAAAACAATTTTTACATTCTTCATAGACTTAAAATGGCATTCCAAGCTTTGTCACTATTAAATCGACTTCTAGACACCTCAGTGCTAAAAATTCGGGTATTTCTTAATAAACTAGACTGTTTTTAGTGTTTTAAGGCTGTTTTCAGTGCCTCAAATCGAGTTTGAAGACTATCTTTACAAAGTTTTTGACTTATCAGGTCTAAAAACCAGTTTGTCCACTGACCATAGTCTTGAAAATGTTATTTCAAGCGTCTTCACTATTAAATTGACTTCTACACTCATAGGTGCAATAAATTGTAGCATCTCTAAGAAATTCAGACTGTTTTTAGTGCTTTTTAAGACTGAAAAATCGAGTTTAAGACTATTTCCAAAAGTCAAGTTTCTTCAGTAATAAAAGTAAAAAATGTTGGTACCAAATGCTACAATAATAGTCTTGAGAACTAATTTTTAGAAATAAAATAGTCCGAAAATTTAATTTACTTCTAGACTTGTTGTCCAGAAAATTGAGTTGTACACCAATTAAAGTCTTGAAAATATACTTTTGGACTCTCTTTAGTCCTAGTAAAGTCAGTTCTAGCATTAAAAGTCAACTTTTATATTATTTTTAGTATTAAAAAATGAGTTTCATGCACAATACAATCTTTGTCTTGATTTCCGGACTTTTTTTAGTTCTTGAATGCCAGTTTCAGACACTCAACCAGGATGGCAGTCTGAGAAAGCGAATCATAAGACCATTCCTAGTAGTAAAAAAGTTTTTAGACTATTCAGTAAAAATTTGGACTTTCACAAGTCTTAGATGTTCAGTTTTAAACTATAAAACGATTTTTTAAATTAAAATTTGGAGGACTGTATCTTCCTTAGGAAACGTTTTTCAGAAAAATGACACAATGCAAGTCAACTTATTTTTTGATTAGCTATCAAATGGTGAATTATTGACACTTAAAACTGGACCACTCTGTATACATATTTGTAATTGAAATGTTGATTTAAAAAATAGAATAAAAATCGAAAACTTCTGTACATATTTGTTTTTGAAAATGAAAATGGAAGGATATTTACCCACAAAATTCGTGAATTCCTCCCAGACATTATACAGCGGATGGACCGCTTTTAATGTAACTACGAATTTTATTAGGGATTTAAAGTAAAACGTATCCGAGATAACCTTTATTTTTGCTTAGGTCCTGCGTAAAAGCTTTTAATTATGCTTCGGTAATGGCTGAATAAAATTTGCAGATGTAAGATGTAATAAAAATGTTAATAATTTGAGCCACTTAAGTGCCATTTACAGCATCAGTATAAAACAGGGAGATTTGTTTTACTTAATATCGTTTTTCCGATGCAAACATTTCAGTCGATTTTATATTCGGAGTTTTTTTACAGTATTGATTGGACAAGGGCTCATCCCGCATGCAAAATCTATTTTTCGTAGAATATATTGCCTAGATTTCCAAAGCTTTCCAGGATAATCCACAAAAAGAAATGCATATATTCATAAATATCCAACGGACATGCGAGATGTATGTATGTAAACATGGCTGCAGATTCAGGCCAGCTGACAATTTCCAAAGTTTTTCCGGCATTAAGATAGAGAAATCTTAATATTTCCGGAGGCTGTTTAAATAACCAGTTAGTTGAAATTAACGAACACATGTCAAACACAGGTTAATGCAATTTGCTTCCTCGCAAGATCTGTTCTTGACACCCTTATTATTGCAAACGTTAAAAATTGGGAATGAATTCCATATTGGGTTTGTCTTTATGTCGGTTCAGAATAATACACATTGCAAAAACATCGTAAAATCTGATAAACCCTCCACATCCTGTCAGCAATTCATTGTCAAGCATGCCAATATACTTCCTTATTATTCCTAGCGGTAACCCTGAATGCATAAGGGTAACACGAAATCATCCGGTCTCGTGTTAAAAAATACCGAGGGGTGTATAATACCAATGAAGCTGAAGAACATCATAAAGAACCGGAGAAATATTTATGTCGTCATAAATAGCAATGCACTACATACAGTGAAAGTTCCTCGGCATCGAGGTGGTTGGTACTCTAAAAGGCAATTTACTGGTACCAAGCCACGGTAACTCGATATCTTCTTTATCCAATGGAACACTAGCAAAATATCGTTTCGATATAGTCATTCATTCCTCATTGTATAATCTCTTCGTGGGAAAATGGTTCTTTTTGCTCTTGTAAGGTAACTCAACTACTAATTACGTAAGATTCACTAGATGCCAACTCTTGCTTCTTGCTTCAGCTTTATTAATTATTATGTTTCATTTAAGTTTGTTCATTAAATGTTATTGATTATTTCAGTTTATTTATGGGTTTAAATATTTATATGTCTCTACTACAGTTTTGTTTCTTCGACTGTTTGTGACTTGACGTGTCAAAATATAATGATCAATTACACACGTAAACACAAGAAATCAAGTACTTTTTTTTCTTTTAGGTAAGTCATTGATTAAGAAGAATTAGTCACGTAAGTAGTGAAAAATAAAAGATCTAAACAGCAACTGTGAAGGTGGTTTACGAGAAATTCATTATTCAAGATCCAAGAAATAGGAATCTCGTTTTTCTTGGTCCTTCTTTCTGTCTGGTGTAATTGAATTTGGTCCAGATAAAGATTTTGCAACAAACAGCTCTTGCAATCAGTTTAGGCCCCCGTAAAACCCCTAAAAACAAAGAAGGGTCGAGTATCGGCGCAAATATTCGGTTTAAATTGTAGACAGGAAGGTCCATTATGAAGAAAAAACCTGATGATGTAGTTAGTCAGGTGGAGATTCGATATAACGTCTCCTTCATTTTAAAACCAACAGGGGGAGATTGGAAATGAGATTCTGAATGGGCAGATTCCCGCATACACGTTGAATGAAAACCCAAATATCAGACGATATTGCACCAAAGAGTCCCTTTGAAAGTTGGGGTCGGATTCATTTAGCGTGTCTAATTTGGAATTATCAGGATTAATGTTTTTCAGCTTCGTGTACTCTTTTTAATTTTTAACATCCGATTTATTTTGGTCTTTATTAATACAATGTTTAAAAATTAAGTTTGTACATGGCGGCCGTAAAACATCGATATATTGGAGAATTAAATTCCTTTTAAACGAATATTTATTTTAGACTTTTAATGTGGTCTAGAATTCAGGGATAATTTGAATTTCATGTCGGCTTTTTTATCCACGCCGCACTGTTGAATATATGAATAATAACTGCAAAATGCCGCCAATATATGACTTTTACCGTAAAACGTGACAAATAAACATCAAAATAACGCGTTGTTCATTTTGTTTCACTTTAACGGTGAAATAATACAGTACCATTTAACGCTGCCTTCAATATATTTGTTTTCCAAATTTTAGCTTAAAATTGTTTGTTGTAAAATGATGGACGATGTACTGCCAAATGTGTAATACACATACATACTCATTATTTATGATATTTTGTAGAATTGATTGTGCATAAAAAATTGTCTAGTAACTATCTCCTTTTCTCTAATTTCTCGTCCACCCTGTAAAGTAGTGATTCAACATTTGTGCTTGACCTCGTCGTTCGAGATTGTGCACCGAAACATGGGCGTCGTGTTTTACAAATGTCGCCGGGAATCTCAGAACTCGAATTTCAAATACGTTACTCGATTTTGTATCTGGAATATCGCCTTGTCCGGTATATGTTACACGTTATATACTACATCGATCTATTGCCAGTCATCTCCCATATGTATTCCAAACCTATGCTGTAACTTCGTGTGATTTAGAACGATTCCATTCCAGACTTCACATCCACACTGTTTGTCGTTCAAATGGTGGAATCCTTTAACAACAATCGTAGGAATTTGCCATGTGTTACCTGACAAATTTATCCAAACTATATTAATCACCTGGAGCGAGGCAATGCAAACTGAAAGGCTGCGTCTCATTACTTCTGTGATTATTATGAACTCTTGTCATGGTTAATATTTAAAGGGTTCGCTGCAATAATTAATTGCTTGCCTGGAGAAGGCTTTTTTAAGCAAGTTAAAGCCCCGATCGATAGAAAAGTGCTGCATTAATACTTTTACCGATGCACACAACAGGAAGCTTCTAATTAAAAGCAAAGCGGTACTTTGTACTCACTAATTATAACGATTTTTTAATTTACAGAGCCTAAAAGACTAAACAAAGGGACTCTTCATAAATTCGTCACAAATCCACATACAAAAGAGGCCATACATTTTTATCTGTATTATGGGAATGCATGTGACTAACTCCGTTTCGGGTATTTTCAGCTTCCCTGCTAACAAATTTATTTCCCTTTATGAAAACATACGACACTCCCGGTCTCGGTTTATCTATACGTTTTGATACAATAATACCCTGTCGAAGTGTCAAAGAATTTCATTTGGGACTGTTTGTTCTAAATCTCTAACAATGTCCACGTAGGTTTGAACTTGGTAACCTTACCGCAAGTCACAGCATCGTGCGAAAGGCAAAGAAAGGTCACAGTTGCATCTGACCCTAGTTACCAATGGCGGTCGTTGTTCGCTCTTATCCCACAACCGAGTTCGCAAAAAAAACCTAAACACGTCTTAAGTTACATCGTGCTGCCTTCGAAAAAGGTTTATCTCATTGTGCTAGGGAATCTTGTAACTACGGACATTGGTAATTGTATTTCTAGATTTACAAGCCAGTTTGATCGCTATTATTTTATTATCAACTTATCAACTTTGCCCAGCTTGTTACTGAATTATCTCTTCTTATCGTCATTAGTACATTCAACTTCCTCCAGTATTATATCAGCACTATTTTTGCCCCACTTTTGTTTTCCTACAATATTACATTACCCCTGCAACTGCCATTGTATTTTTTTTTAAACTATAAACGTTGGACAGCCTAATTTATACAAATAAGATTCTTTTTCTCAACAAGGTTAAAAATGCAGTGCTATCAATATGTAATACCCATAAGCTTCCTAATTAATTTCAAATTTTTAATATCCCCCTGAACTTTTACACTTTTATATCAATTTAAACCAAAAAAGTAAACTAAAACAATTTCCGTCTGTACAGGGTGCTGCATTTTCGATGGTTTTACGGGGTACAGAGAAAACCGAGGAGAAAACGGTAATAGATATTCTGATCTCTTTTTCTGAGCTGAGATGACTGGCGAAAAGTAGGCGGCGCAAACTTCTTTTGTTTCAAAGATACAGGGGGCTTTTGAAAATTGGTCACTTTGGAACCTCCTCTGTATTTCATTTGCTATTAAAGTTATCAAAAAAGGAAAAACGGTTTCCGGTAGAAGTTTTGACGTAGAATCCAATGGCGTAGTCAATTTTTTTCTATTACGTTTAGTTTCTGACATATGACACTAAGTTATATTTTTTTAAATGGGACACCCTATATATTTTTAGTTCATTTAATTCTGTTGATTTTTACTTTTTCAACGGTGTATTAAAATATATAAGTTTGTAAACGTTAATCTTGGTAATTAGAAAAAAAGCGTTTCCTTAACAAAAAAGTGCTAAATAATATGTATAAAAATACCCACAGTCGAAACAAAATTTGGCTATGTTCATATTAACATGTTACATGTCGTTTATAAACAGTTTTTTCAACTTCCACCTTAAAAATAGTAGAAAATAGAAATAGCCACTCTTCTTATTAAAGTGACGGTAGAACTGTTTGTAACTTAGATTTTTAATAAGATTTATTAAAAATATTTAATTTTCTGATGTGTTAGTTTATATGATTTCCGATTTTGTTTGGTATTTTAGATATTAGCCTTTTTTTAGCTTAGTATAGGTCTTTTTTTAAAATAACAGGATTAACCTCTACAAACTCATATGTTGTAATACACCGTTGAAAAGGTAAAAATCAACAGAATTAAATGACGTAAAAATATATAGGATGTACCATTTAAAAAACTAAACTAACTTTAAGAGCAACTGAAATACTGAAGAGGTTCCAAAATGACCAATTTTCAAAAACCCCCCGTATTTTCGAAACAAAAGAAGTTTGCGCCGCCCACTTTTCGCCAGTCATTTCAGCTCAGAAAAAGAGATCAGAACACGTATGCTACTTTTTTTCTATCTATTACCGTTTTCTCTGTACCCTGTACAGTATCAAACATCAAGGAAGCCTCACTAGAGATAATATGTTAGAAGCATACTTAGATAAGTAATTATAACTAGATTAGAAGAAAGTAATTTCCTGAGTTCAAAGAGTGCAGTACTGTCAGTGATTCTCTCGGGAAAATAGGAGCAGGAAAATTTAGAAGCATCAAGGATTTTTCTCGCGTAAATACAGATATATGCGAACTCTAGATCCCTTTTTGTGGGGAATAAACATTCGAGCGTAAAATCAGCTTTAAATTGATGGATATAGCAGAACTTTTGAATAAGTACCTTTTTATTTCCGGGGTTGCGTTAATTTTTTATTGAATGTTATCTGCAGAGTGTACAGTTTTTTTAAATTTCTAATAACATCGTTAGTAGCTGGAGAGCGGAATAGAATTTGAGATTGTTGTAATTTTTATCCGGGCACGTTTCCTCGTAATGTGTTTTCACGTAAATATGCCCATTCGATCTTATGGCCGGCCCTTTACGAAAATCACGCTTCAACATTTTTCTTTCCTCGAACTACGAATTAAAAACTACGTCTTGAAGGTAGTCTCTACTTTATAGAATCCTCTTAGGTATTAAGCTTTTAAGAAACAAAAAGCGCCAGGGCGCACATTAAAAATAGAAGTTTCTACGAGCCGCACTGAGAAGGACCGTAAAGCTATTAGGAAACGTAAATGAATAGGAATCAACAATTTCCTGAAAAAAGTCCAATCTTTTGCTGCTAATATTTTCTACAGAGAAGAAAATATCCCTCCAGGTGTTTCCTTACGCTCGTTGTACAACATAGATCTGCCAAACTTTAGCTAACACGATATTACATTAGAAAGATCATTTACAAAAAGGAAAGGGCACGTCACATTCTGCTCTTTTACGACTCTAACTAGAGGGGATATTTTCTTCCCCCTGAAATTGCTTCTCTCCTGGTTATTAAATAGTTTCAGAGTTGAGGGAAATTCAAGAAAAGTTGTTTCGGTTTGATGCAGATGGCTATAATTATTGCCCTTTTTGAACCTACAGCGCTACTCAGAGAAATCTAATTTGCGTTCAAACTGTTGCTATCAAAAATGCTTCGTTTGAAAACAATAACTCGTAGGGAAGTAAAAAGTGCATCATCGTTCGTATTGCAACTTTATAGAGAGAATGTTGGAAAATAATTCGATTTTCTGGTATAGATGCAAGTAAAATATCCGGTGAAAAGAAGATAGGTTTTAAACTTACGCAGCTACAAAAGGGAAAAGTTAAATATAAAAGGTATGGATGCCCCATAGAAGTTCTAACGTGTTTATGATAATTCGAAGGGCAGACTTTCTTCTTCAACATCATTTTAGAAAGGAACAGCTTTCCGAATCAATAACCATGAAGTGCAGGGGCGTGTATTAAGTTTCGGCTTTGAAACGGGAATTTACGTGCCCTTTGCGTGATCTGCGGTTTATAATATTAAGCGTTATGATTATTTTTAGGTAGGTACGAAGGAATTTGTCGATGCGGTTTTCGAAATTTCTCTTAATAAAGCCGCCTGTAGAAAATTTTCATATCTATTCTTGATCAGGCATTCTGTCGGTGATAACTTGAGGAATTTCCATTTCCTCTCAAATAAATCACGGAGAATTTTCACTGCAAAGAAAATTCTTTTATTTATTTCAAAATTAATAATCTGTAGTGGCTGGAATGACGGCATTTAATAACTAGCCCTCGAATCTGGTCGAGCTTGGAAATTGCAACACGTGCGTAAAACGAATTCCAATTAGGGTAAACTTTGCTATTTCACACGCACAGCGCGTTAAATTATAAAATATTCCAGCCCTTCAGGTAAAGGAAACCGAACCTTTTCTTCCATTTCACTAATATATCCCCTAATGAAATCAACTGTTGCTATACTACCGTTTCTTTTTCTATCAAAATCTGGCCCTCGCGAGAACAGATTTAACGCGATTATTTCATTTCCTTTCATATGGACTCCAGTTAACCCTAAAGAAGCTTATGTTTTCGACCCTGTTTCAAAGGACAATAGCCAACTAAGCCACAATCACCTTGGAGATTTTGGTTGTCAACACTTTCCCTTCTCGCTCTAAGTTTAACGTATTTTTATATGAATTAGAACAGTATTGATCAATAGTACATAAATTAATAATACACAAGAAAAAGAAGTTTTACATCAATGGTGGACAATGGAACAAAAGAAATTAATTTTTTTGGTTTGTTATTCGTTAGAGGTGAAAAGATGTTAACGTTTAATTGTACATTGACAGGCAGAATTGCATTTTTGTTGGAGAATAACATTACATACAGGAGAAATCAAATTTTAAGTAAATACAGTTAGATCAAACAGCCTAAAGAATATTAAATGTATTTATGCATATTGTGACTAGTGGGGTTTTTACACCTTAAATCGCTACAAGAATACACAAAACAAAGCAGAATATGTAACTACTTTAAGCACTTTACATTTCTAAAAATGTCAACTCGAGAGTTGAACTTCTAGCTTTTTGAGTGGAAGTAAAACTTCGTTTTATGGTGATCATTTCACTTGTAGTATTCTAAATAAGGGCAGTTAATCATTATGATTAAAGTGTACGAAATCTCGTAGCCGTGTGTAATTTGAAATTTAAATAGGGCCAAATCTGCTGAATAAGATTTACTCCGGCAAATATCCGTCACAAAGCGTAATTTGTTATGCAGGGAAAAAATGCAAACGAAAAATGCAGGTCACGCGGACAGGGCAGGAAATTGGATACCTGCGTAACTTTTTCATTCCGGCACCCAAAATTGTGGTAAATGTTACAGTGTAACCCGTAAAAAGGTTCCAAACCATCATTCGATCACGATTCCATACGATTAACTTGTTAGCATAGTTGATCTGGTGATATGATCGACGCTCCCACATTGTGTATTACTAAACACGAGTCAAATAAACTGGTGATGCATTCTAATACTTCCGTTATTATTTTTAAACAACTTTCAAGTTAAAATTATCTCTTGCACGCCACGTTATGCTGTAAAACGATAAAAACTGCACGCCTGTGTTATTCTTACCGTTTCCTTTCTGTGAAATGCCCTTCGCATCACACAACACAGATGTAGAAAAACTAGAGAAAAAGCTCTATTTACGTTCGTTTCAACCTTTCAACTCCCCATAGAGTTATAAAATGCACAAAAATTGTATGGTGAAATAAGTATAATTTATTTCAACCATTGCTACAAGTTTTCCTGTAATTACATCGAAACTTTACAGTACAGGGTTGGTCTGAATTTTTTAACTTTATTTTTACAGTGACAATAGTTACAAGGCCTTTTCTAGTTTACCAGAAAATATTATTAATAGGTTAACATTTAATTGTTTTATTGATTTGCCATGAATTTGTTTCATCATGTTTAAAAATGCAGCCACAAATTACAATTTAAATTTGTAATAAACTAAATGTCAACTTTTTTATCTTAATGGTGATTTAAGAGAACAAGTTATTTTCTAGATAGAAAAATAAAGTCACCACAAGCTGTCGAAATATACGGACCAACCCTGTACATATATCATTCATAAAACCTGGAAAGCAGCAGCAAAGGATAGAAATATGCAAAATTCAAGTTGGTAAGATGGTTTTAAAATGTAAACTCCACCCAGGAAAAGCAACCCTTGCATTTAATTCATTAGTTCTAAAATGTCTGCTACATACAAATGAGAATTGCCAGTGTGCGACCCTCGTTGTGGCTATTGTGGTCGACCACGTAAACGGTCCCCATAAAAATTATAATAAACATTGTGCCGACCTTAAAGAAGATTATATGACCTCTGAAATATGGACCACTTAAAATTAAATCTAATAAAAAGTGTCGTTCCGTTGTTCAGCTACTAGCGCTTTTAAATGCTTCCATTTTTATCGTTCTTCGTGTTTTGCATAAAATCGTTAAATGGAAATACCATCTCGCAAGCCAAATATTATTAAGTGATTTGCAAAAAACTGTTTAAATTTAGGACACAGATCATCTAGGACATTCAACAACAAAAAATCGAACTTTCCTAGCGACACCCATAAAACTTACACTAAACCACTTTACACTGAAACTTACCGAGGTTTCTACTTAATATTCTTCAAGTTAACATCTTGATGCAATTTTGCTCACCTCAGTAATTCTGCAGCATGTTTTCATGTATCGGATACGGGAAACTGAAATTTAGGCAGTCGCGACAATCGGGAAGAGTTGCTGACAATACTAATTTTCATCCAGCCTTATGGAAATCAGCAACTTGGAGTAGTTTGCACGAACAACGTCGATTTAGGTTTGTTGTTCTCTGGTAGATAACGTCCTTGTTAAAAGTTTTAATATCGTTTAATCACTTGCAGTTTACTGATCTATTCCTCATCAACAGCGGTTTAATTCGTAATTAGAATTAATATTACTAGTTTCAGCACCAATTAATACCTTTATATCACCTTGTTTACTATATAATAGGTTATTAAGATGTTCGTACAGTAGTCTAGACTATTCACAAGGTATTAAAATACAAATCCTATAATACTTTAAGGTTAAGTGTTTGAGGAAATGTTATCATTTTTCTCAGAGAAGATTACAACACATTTTCCGTTTTTGTGACTGAATGGGTGTTTTTGACACATGGAAATGGACAATTTTAAGGTCACTTGACGCACTGAATGTTGAATGAAAATACATTATAACTTCTAAACAGCAATAAGTAAACTTTTTCTAAATCAAGTACATTTATTACTTAAATAGAATAGTAAATTAAATTAAAATGTTCCACCATATTTTTAACGCTTATGATGATTAACCAAAACACTAAAACAGTATTTACATCAAAGAGTTGCAATTTGCTTTGTAAGCCAGTCAATTGTTACCACAGTTTTAATTTAGCATACCAATATGCAATAATGTAGATTAGCCTACGGCGAACCACATATACATATTGCGTTAAACTATAAAATCAAACGAATGTCTGAATAGTTACTAATTATTCTATGTAGCTATTATTTATCATTTCCCAGATTTCAATGAGGAAAACATTTTGATTTTAACAAACTAAATAAATTCTGAAATGCATGTTACATAGAGTTTTTTTATTTGCCGGGTGTTTAATTTGAAAAGACCGGTCAGTCCCGACATATCCCTTAGGAACGAGTTTGGTCAGCGCTGCTGAAACAATCTTGGGATGCGTAGGTGCATCGGACCTTAAGGGCATCCGTCTGGACTATTACGGAGCAAATATAACTCAATTAAAATCCGTAATTAAGGTCCCCGGTTACCTAGCAAACCACTTTTTGCGCCTCGGTCTTGTTACAGCGACATTTATCTATCAAATCCTAAAATGCTTCTGGTTGGACAAACACTAATTAGGAAAATGCATTTGCATTTACCAAATTCATTGTTATTTCATACGCTAAATACCAGTTATTTATTTTCCTTGTATATATTTATGTGTATATCGTCATTTGTTATTTAAAACGGGCTTTGAATCAATAATTGGTTAGTTATTACACCCAATCCTGCTTCTCTGGTTACTCGTACAATGCAGAGAGAATAGATGGTGTGCAGTAATTACTGTGGAATAATAAAATAATGGAATAAAGGGGTATTATATTTTTGGACAGAAAAGGGTCGCGAACCACCGATAAATTCAGTTTTGTAATGCTTAAAGAGAGTGAACTTTTTTAAATTGAGTTCTCCCTGTCTGTCGCTGATTCTCATCACGACCGTTTTTTTTGTGGAAGTAGGCTCGTCGTTTTCTCCCATCGGGCCAAATCAGAATTTAAATTCAAAGTATAAATATTAATGTCCGCTTATTCTTCCTTTGGAGGCGTAAAAAATACAGGAAAAAAAAACGTTTCATTTTTATTATATTTGTTTACGTAATTGATTTGCCTTCAGTGGAATTTGCATTTTTTAGTTAACAATTTTTCAATTTTAAGTGCCCACGCTGCTAAATACACAAATGAAATATCCAGGTTTTAATGGATATTTCCATCAAACACATCTTTACTAAAACTTTTGCTGATAGGTTTCACACTTAATCATTAATTTTTTTCTAGATTTCCATACATTTTAATGAAACCGTTCTCGTTTTTTGTTACTTTTAATAAGACCATATAATTGGTTATACCGCTACACCAAAAAAAAACTATAATTTAAAAATAATTAACAATTTAAGTGGTTTTTAGTAGAGTTTCAATTAATTAGTATGCCAAAGTAGTCTAAAAAGATTTTCTAAGATACACGTCTAGTTAAGTTAGTCAACATCATACTGGTGTATTGCTAGACATCCAAAAAGAAATTAAAGTGACATTATTTGTATTAAACATTTAAGCAACGACATTACAGTATCGAAAACTTCAAGATCGAGTTTAGAAAAGAAACACATAATACATCATAGAAATGAAGTAACCGGGAATAGTTTTCTACAGATTCGTGTGTACGAGAGAGATTGATCGGTTCAAGAACGATGGGCAGTGTTGGATTGGTCTCCAGCGTGTAATAAGTAAGCCTTGGGAAAATGTTGACAAGTTTGCAGTCTGCCGGTAGATTGAATTTTACTTTGTCTGCCTAAAATTGTGGGCATTAATTTAGTATGGAAGTTGAGTTTCCTATAACCTTATTAAAATGTTATTGGGAAATTTTGTGAAATACGAGGGACAAAGAAATACCCCGGAAGTTTCGTTTATATGAACTCGATCAATATCGAAACTTTCCACATGTTTCGTGACGTTGACCATAATTTTTTTGTTCGGGGATTTTCTTGCTATAGATGACTTTTAGCCCTTTTATTGAACCCCCTCAGTTTGTAATGAGTATTCAGAATTAATCCCCAAGGATAAAGTTAAAAAAACCCTCCCGACATATTTCACAGTGGCATATTCCCTACCTACGCTCTTCTTTTTGCAGAGCAATTATTTAACCGGAATTTAATACGCAGCAAAGTTTTAATCGGGCTACAGGATACAAGTACGATTATAAATCAACACGGGGACTACTACGGTTCATGAAGTTGAAAACAGCCAGAACTTATAGCGAGCGAACACCATCCAAAGAATTATTTATTAAAAATATTAACTTACTTCAAAAACGGCCATTCAGCTTTTCTTTCTTGTTTATGATATTTAACCTACCGGTTAATTTTCCTTCTCCGCTTTTTTGGAAAACGAAAAACTTCTTAATTTTATTTATATGTATCAAGAATATTGTATGCGTCGCTCCCTCTAATACCCGGGTCGTGTTACAGCAAATCTTCCCTTTGAAAGCCCTAACCCCAAAAAGCAAAAAAACTTCGGACGAGAAATTTATCCACTTGCAAGGGCGGCAAAATATCGGTCTCCTCCCCTAACTTGCTGAATAAATCATAATTACTTCGTCAAATATTTAGTTATATGAAGCCGCAGCAAGGAAATTTTGGAATAGGGTAATAACACTTTGCCCTTTATTATAGTAAACTTTACCAATAAATTTGAAAAGTTTTTTTTAACTAAAAGACATTTCAAAGTCACGTTGCTCAAGGTAAATGGACTTTCCCTTTTTCCATCATACGACCAGATCTCTCACGAGTTAATAATCTACAAACTGATTGAATTTAGTCAATGGAGTTTTATGATAACTTTCGTAACTAACTTACTACTAACAGTTGACAGATGTTACGTTGGTGATAATGTTTTTTAAAAAGGTTAAATAAGCAATTTTTGACACTAAAAAAAATATTTTCCAATTACATTAGGTAAAGTCATATATTGGCTTGTTTTCTTTAAGTCGTGTTATTGGTATAACTTCCTGTATTGCCGATTTGTATATTAATGTAGTTATTGACAAAAACTATGTAATCAGCTAATGTATGAAAGACGACAAAAAGATCAATACTCACGGTAACGAGGATATTAATAAACGTCCCCCCAGTAATATTGGTTAAACAGTACAACTGGTGAAATAACCCGATTTAATGAAAGTCGGTGGAAAATCCTTTTTTATTAATACGGGAAAATTTATATAAACGAATTTATACTGGAAATTTTATGGATTCCGAATGAATGCCCTTTTTGACGAATGGCGCATATTTAGTGTGATTTTCAACTAAATTGAAAATGCCCCTGGCAATTACAATCACAAAAGTGAACTGCATTACTTTCCACAGTTTTATTGTCCGTCGGTACTGATTGTTTTTCAAAGAGCGTTGAGAGCACAATTTTACATTGGTCAAAGTAGTGTTTCAAATAAATGAAATTTACGAGTATTTCCGCCTTTGAATTATTATTTTTTTTCCAAAAGCCATCGAACCAGGTTCTATTGTTCTTACAAATGTAGTTATACGCCAAATCAGTGGCATTAGAACAGTAATAACTAACGTAATCAGAGTGTCAACTGTGATGTTATAACACAATAGGAAAACACATAAATCTTATTCTTGAGTTGGTGTGCCCACATTGTAATTCAACTTCCGTCAATTAAACCAGCATACAGCTTGCATATTATAACTTTATTAAACTAGCTTATTGTAAGTTTATATTACAATGCTTTATTTATCTACGTCTAGTCGAGTTGTGTCAATCTTATCACTGTTACTATTTAATTTACGCAAAATGCAGGATGTATTGCATTTTTTATCTATTACCACAGATAATTGGAATTTCCGTTTACTTGCAATTAAAATGTGGTTAATTCAGCAATTTTCCTGATTTTTAGTGTTTTTAGGTTAAATTCGTTTCAGCAGCAGCACTTTAAGTCTTAGTGTGGCATATATTAATTATAAATAAATTGTGCCAATTAAATCAATTGCATACAGTTTTTTTTTATTATTAATGTAATGGAGTTTATTACGTGCGTAGTTTTAAATTAATCCCCTAAAACATGTTGTCAAAATAATATCTGACAAAATTGACTTTTTTGAACAAAAAAACTTCATTCATCATTTCACATTCTATTTAAAAATCACGTTTAATTTTCAAGCTTTGCTAATCTTATATTGCAGCTTGCAGAGTGTTATTAACTATAAACCTGAAACTGATGTCCAATTTAATACCAAATCCGTCAAAAATAGCGAGTAAAGTGGGAAAATGCTATCCTGATTTAGTCAGCTGTCTAATCCATGTTGAAGCTTCATTTCGTGGTAAATGTACTTGCTTTGAAATTTACAATATTAAACTTTCAGTTTTAGTTGGTCAAAAATGCAATTTGTGTTATTAGTGCTATACATGCTAATTAAAGATATTTCAGATTGTCATTTTATTGTTCGATCAGCAATAACATAAATCAAAGGAGTAAAAGGGTTGCAATCCCTCCCTCATACAACAAATGTGGCACTGAATTTACGATTGTTCTTTGTAACTTCCGATGTAGATTTACAAAAACTTCATCAACATCGCTAAGGTCCTTTTGAACCGTTTATCCGGCCTGTGTTAACCTTTTGAACCGGTAATGCAAGACAAGCCATGTACGTAAATTTAGTTATGAGGGTTTAAGATTTCAGATAACAATTACAAAGGATAATTAACATTTTAAAGCAGTGTAGTTCAGCAAGCACGTGCCAGCGGCATTCATATGCGAAATTAACATTTACATTATTGTTATTATTAAAAAGAATAATAAAGACCAGCTACTGTGAACTATTACTGGCTTTTAATAAGTGTTGAGAGTGGTAATTGTAACAACATCCTGCATTCTGAAAGGTGGTGGAGGAAAATTGAGGACTATTCCACATGATTAGATCCAGAAGTGAAGGAACGTCAAGAAATATGAAACATATTACGCGTCTGAACGGATTTCGTTAGCGACACATTCAAAATGTTTGAGTTACTTTCAATCATATATAAACCAATTGAAAAGCTGAAAATGCGGTGACTGGCGTATTTAAAAGAAGAATGGCAAACCTGAAAAGCTTCCTATCCTGTAGAGAAAAAAGTCCAGAGAAGGGGAGCCAGGATTTTGTTATTTCGGTTTTTCTGAAAGACACGAAGTTATCAAGGGAATTTAATTTCGAGCTATTTAGTTTTTTGCCCTTAAAAACAGTAATTGTTTGATTATTGGGGATTTTTTCTTCCCATTGAAACTGGTCGGCTGGTTTCCAAGGAAATTATCCTCCTTGTTCGGCTTGCCCTAACAATGTTAGCGTCAAGGCACTTGGGCTAGAGACCTTTTAATTAAGCTCATTATTTCTTGGCTCGCCATAACAAACACACGTAATCCTTGAGATTGAATCTGACTATTCAACCGTAAAAATCCTTCATCCTTTAATAACAACGTTATATTGAAGCTAAAACAAACAGTATAGTCCCACTATCGGAGAAACCACTAATCCTGAACTCGATTACATTTACATTGGAAAATCAGAAATTCAGATGGTGTTTAATGCAGTTGAGAAATCCCTTGGTCGGGTTTATTAATTCGGTCGATTCGGAAATAGGAGAAATAAGTTGAAAAATGAAAGTTTCATCCACGTGTTTGCAGTTTCGTTACCAATCAGTACCAACTGAGTGAAAGCTTTCTCTTTTTTTTTGTTCAATGCCCACACAGAGCGTAGGTTACCGCCTGCTCGCTGCTTTTCAATTTACACCTTAATCTGATCTACCATACTATAAACTTCAAAATTAACTAAATATATGTAGGCATTCTGGAAACGCCAATCGTTCAGAGAAAAAGCAAAAAAAAAACACGTTTTAATTTTCAGTAGAAAGACGAAAAAACTAACCGCGAAGCTGGAATTTCAAATTATCGAATTCAAATAGCTCTTGACGTTCCAATATCGAGAGAATATTTCGGCTAAAGACTCTTGTCATTTTTTGGGCCAAGACGTGAAGCTGTTCGTAATGTGAAGGATAATGCGTAATTTATATTGTGATTAATATTCATTAGACGCCTTCCCCCTTTCACCCCTCTTGCCTTTCTACCAATTCGTTAAACCTGACAGCCTTGGAACCCCAAAAGGTACGCAAACCGACTTATACACTTTAAATTTGAAAAATATCTCCTTAGGGCTTTCGAAATTCCATTCATCATGTAATTTAAGAACCTTTAGAAAATTTTGTTTAAATTCTTATCGGAGTTTATATCCTAATTAGATATGACTTGTTGTCCGGGATGTTTCACAATTATACCTAGGAATCCTATAACAAAAAAGAGCTATTATAAATCAATACTTTAGACAAAGTTAAAGCAAAGAAAGTCTGATTAAAATCTTATATTATACTAGGCTGACCCAGGTGTAAAAATTCTTATATTCTTAGTTGAAAAACAGAAATCATACATAACATTATTACATATTGATCAGGTAGTGTGATCAGGACCCCACTCAGGATGCATAACTAAAAGCTCTGTGCTCTGCTAAAAGTAGAAACATTTTTGGAATCTTTATTGAATTTCCTATCTAATGACATAAAAATCACTACAAAATCAGGTAAAGTCAAGGAGAAAAGTTTGAAATGCCAGAAACCCAATTTGAAAGGACACTCAGTGACAAAATTGCCTATAAAACCCACTTGGAGTGAGAAAATGACTGTTTTAAGCACATTTCTGGAATCCTCATTGAATTTCCTATCTAATGACATAAAAAACACTAAAAAATCAGGTAAAGTCAGGAAGAAAAGTGGTGTAAAAATTTGAACTGCCAGAAACACAGTTTGGAAAGACAGTCAGTGACAAAATCGCTTGTAAAACCCACTTGGAATGAGAAAATGACTGTTTTAAGTACATTTTTGGAATCCTCATTAAATTTCCTATCTAATGACATAAAAAACACTAAAAAATCAGGTAAAGTCAGGGAGAAAAGTGGTGTCAAAGTTTGAACTGCCAGAAACACAATTTTAAAAGACAGTCAGGGACAAAATCGCTTGTAAAACCCAGTTGGAATGAGAAAATGACTGTTTTAAGTACATTTTTGGAATCCTCATTAAATTTCCCATCTAATGACATAAAAAACACTAAAAAATCAGGTAAAGTCAGGAAGAAAAGTGGTGTCAAAATTTGAACTGCCAGAAACACAGTTTGAAAAGACACTCAGTGACAAAATCGCTTATAAAACCTACTTGGAGTGAGAAAATTACTGTTTTAAGCACATTTCTGGAATCCTCATTGACTTTCCTGTCTAATGACATAAAAAACGCTAAAAAATTAGGTTAAGTCAGGGAGAAAAGTGGTGTCAAAGTTTGAACTGCCAGAAACACAATTTTAAAAGACAGTCAGGGACAAAATCGCTTGTAAAACCCACTTGGAATGAGAAAATGACTGTTTTAAGTACATTTTTGGAATCCTCATTAAATTTCCTATCTAATGACATAAAAAACACTAAAAAATCAAGTAAAGTCAGGGAGAAAAGTGGTGTCAAAATTTGAACTGCCAGAAACACAGTTTGGAAAGACAGTCAGTGACAAAATCGCTTATAAAACCGACTTGGAGTGAGAAAATTACTGTTTTAAGCACATTTCTGGAATCCTCATTGACTTTCCTATCTAATGACATAAAAAACGCTAAAAAATCAGGTAAAGTCAGGGAGAAAAGTGGTGTCAAAGTTTGAACTGCCAGAAACACAGTTTGAAAAGACAGTCAGTGACAAAATCACCCATAAAACCGACTTTGAGTGAGAAAATTACTGTTTTAAGCACATTTTTGGAATCCTCATTCAATTTCCTATCTAATGACATAAAAAACACTAAAAAATCAGGTAAAGTCAGGAAGAAAAGTGGTCAAAATTTGAACTGCCAGAAACACAGTTTGAAAAGACAGTCAGTGACAAAATCGCTTGTAAAACCCACTTGGAATGAGAAAATGTCTGTTTTAAGTACATTTTTGGAATCCTCATTTCGCTATTCACACTTAAATGCTGCTTTTCCTGACAGATTCACATGAATGTTTGTACGTATTTAGAACCTGAACCTAAACGAACCTAACTTACCTACTTCCCAAAAACTTGATTTAAAAAAAAAAGAGAAGAAACTAACGGTCACTAAAAATACAGATAAATAAAAATATCTAACTGTTCTAAACAGGTGTCACTAATCTAGATATTACACTTATATGATCGTTAACTTTATAGCAAAACGGTAAAGAAATAATTCTCAAGGAGACAAGGCCGATCGAAGAGATTTAAGTGTTACAGTTAACGGTGAAACTGTAATTCGTTGCGCAAGAATAGTTTTTGTTTTCTTTTTAAATCAACAATAATGAAAGTTTACCGTCTGTTAACTCGGTTAGGCTACGAATTAACCGGCTAGTTATTTTTGCATAGCGCAGTTGATACGGCGAAAGAATTAAATTGGCACTTACCTAGGTACACGAAAATTAAACAGTTACATTTTTGTATTTGTGTTTCCAGTAGTTCGGCATGCTTTGCGAGAAGTCATTTGCTGTTTCAAAATATGCGTCTTCCAGACGAAATTAAATTTTAACCAGGTCTAGGCATCTTTCATACATTCCAGCAAACAGCGAGAAAATGAAAATATCAAGCATATCCTGTCTGACGGATATATTTAAATGTCTTTAGGTGTGGTTTATCTGCCCACAATGTCTCTGTTTATAAACAAACATCCAGTCTAATCTACACTTTTAGCGGAAAATTCCCGCTTTTATGTTGCTGCTTTATTAATTCTTTCTTCACATTGTAGGAAAGTTTGTAAAAATGCACCTAGTTTGTTAGAACCTGCCACTTTTAACTTGAAAAGAAAAGTTTTTCATCTAGTTCTCTTTATAACAGAACTTGAATGTCTATGCTAAAATATATAAGATATAAGATATTCTTTAATGTCATCAAAACTGACACTATCAATGACTTGTTTTTTTTTTTGTAAAAATTATACACAATCTACTCTAACATTTTTAAGGTTGTTTAAGTTCACATGCATCCTTATTCCAAAATTTTCTTAAAATCAAGAAAATTTTCTTCACCAGATTGGAAAACTTACAAAACTTGGTGGTAAAGAAAGGTCGAAAGTTCTAATTCTTCTTTAGCTGATCTGTTGAATGCAGTAAACTATAAATATGGAAACAGACATATATACCGAAACCGATGTAACTTTAACAGAAAACAGACACGCACATCCACACTTAATATAGAAGGATATGAAAACTCCCTGGTTGAAGCTAAATAATCTTGTCAGAAAGGTCTGAGGTTCGGTAATAAATTTGGGGTGGTTCATCTCTGCGTATTCCCACCTGGTGCAATAATATCTTGACCTCAAACGCCCAGGTAGAGTTGTAAGTTAATTCCATTTTGCTCTATAGAAGTTCTTAGAGTTAAAGTTACCGAAACAGCTTTATAGCTCAATTTGTGCACGAATTTCATTTGCTTCGGACTTTATTTTAGGTGAAAGAACAAATGGTGTTCCATCTTGCTTAAACTGAGTGCCCACGCATTTTACTCGAAAATGTTTCTATACAGAAAACGTACTTCTAAATTCAATCACGGTGCTGGTTGCGGTTTTCTTTATAAAGTTAATTCCGCAAAGGGCTTTCTTCGGGAATAACCAGGAAAATGTGTTCCAAAGAGTATATTCACATTCGCGGCAGCTTCGTTTTACCTCACAATTTAATTATTTTAAATCTTCTCTCGCGGCTTTTCACATTTTTAAACATCTGATTGGTGACTTAAATCTAGATTTAGGTATTATTTTACCATATTATAATTTTATATTTTTTGCAGAAATTATCCTCAATTGGAGAAGATTTTTGCGGTTTGGACGTCAACACACCACTTGGAGGAGAACAAGCAGTTTTAACTTCTCCCGTTCTGATTTTCAATACCAGACTTACCGCTGTTGTTGCCACATCTACTGGTGATTTCACTGTCGTCTTCATTGGCACCAGTACTGGACATCTGAAAAAAGTAAGCACTTTGTATTGATAACCAGTTAGTTGGAAGTAAATACTCAATATGGGCTGTCACAAACAAAATTAAACAATAGCGAAAAACAGACAGTATAAATACTGTTTCGATTTATCGATGGCATCATCAGGTGAATAAATAATTATAATGGGTATCTGTCAGAGTCCTTTATCGAATGCCTCGCGTTGGTTTTTGTGATCGACAGCGGGGAATAAAATATAGAATTCGAGAGTAGCGAGACATACAAAAGCAGATTAGGAAAGACAAACGTCGAATGGCAATGGCGAGAACAAATTGTATAAATCTCTTTGTTTAAGCGTGCGAGGCTGAATCGACTGGTTTGGGCCGATATGTCGATGTCGAGCTTGAAGCGATTTGGGCTCCAAGCAATTGATACTTTGATAATTAGTCGGCTCTGTGTGATATCTCGAGACGTGGATTTATCCGTGGCGAAGATTTGTGGGGTTGTTTTGACCCTCTTTTAAACGAAAGCAACAGGACTGGCCGTGGTTTTATTTAGTCCCCTCCAAATGCTTCGCTCATCCAACTTCTGTCTGTTATTTTAATAATTTGCATTACAAAAAAATTGTTGTAACACCTAATCAATATTTATGTGCCATTCAACAAATTAATTGCATTTATATCGGTGGAGTAATATGAATATCCGACGCACAATTAGTGTATGTATTTATTATCAGCCAAAATCCGAATCCAATTCGGATTACCTACACACAGTTCTGATAAACACATTAAGCGCTATTAGCGCCGATTGGGTGAAGTGAAATTGTGTCCATTACTCTAAGACGTATTACTATCGATTTCTACGGTATTAAGGTTAATTGTAATCTCTTTTTGGTCGTATATCAACATTTACTGATTCATATGATAATCTCAATGAATAATATTGTCTCCAGTTAATGGAGGGATGGAAATTTCTCATTTCAGGAAGTACCTAAAGAAAGTAAAAAATCATTTGATAAGAGAGGAATTTCTATGCTAGGAGGATGATGCCCAACAGCCCGTAGATAGCATGCATGCGTGTTGTTTATTTACGCCTGTGGTTTCAGATGCCCTTTCATAAATGGAATTTAATTTCCGTTTCAGGTCGTCGTGGAATCGCAAACATCTGCCCTGGAATATGGCGACATAATTGTTGAAGAAGGTTCTCCAGTGAATCAGGATTTGCACTTTGATTCCCAGCTTATGCATCTTTACGTGATGACAGAGAGAAAGGTAAGATTGTTGCATTTTGTTCGTTTATTTTAACCGACTTGGGGATTGATGCAAGTCACGAAGTTCGTGAAGTGCGAAAGACAAAACGTAAAGAAATTAAATTATAGATGCCATTGAGTGCTCTGATAAGTTTCGTAAATTCTTTCTGACAATTCTAAAGGCTTAACGGGAATTTTTTATTAACTTCAAATATTAAGCCAGCAGTTCTCGTGTGGCTAAACTTTTAAATAACGTGTCTATTGTCTAACTCCCTCTCGATATTTTACTTGCGTTGATGAATTTTTAAACACACGTTATCTCCTTTTTCCGGTAGAATTTTATACTTTTGTCTCATTTAGCCTTTGATACTTTATCTCCACTGGTTCATGTGATAAACGGACCGTTTTATTGTTCTTTCAATAAAGAACTTTACACCCATCTAGGTTATTTCCAGCTGGGTGCATTGTAGGATGAAAGTAATGATAATCAGATAAAATCCACTTTATAGCTTATATGATTAAGTTCTGATAATGAACCCAGTAAGTCAGAAAAGTATGTAATTTAAAATTCTAATAATAACAAAAAATTAGCGTGTAGTTGCATTAAACACGTGAAAATGTGATGGTCGAGAAGAAATGTGATTCGATCTGCAAATTAATGTCAGCCAAACATGCTACACCGGCCACCAACTTTCAGTGTTATTACACTACTTACCTTGTAATAGGATCAATTTCCGCTTTCTGTATCCCAGGTGCAGTTAAAACCATAAAGGTTAATTATAAGATTTACTGATTAGAAAAAACAGCGCAGCTGCCATACTGGTGCCTCACACTAAATGTGAATTTGCCTCTTAGGCATCAGCGATAAAACTAAATAGTTCTGCTGGTTGATAGGAAACATAAAATTTGACAAGCGTGTGACAGAAATTTATGGAAGGCAAGTTAAATTAGGATCATCGTGACATAATTCCCCTTTATCACGTTTACCAGATATTTACGAGCGTCACACAATAGTCGCGGTAATTCCGAACTGTCCACTGTCCACTGGCAATTTAGATTTCCAGTTGAAAAACTTGTTTTTTTTTCCACTTGTTTACCGGAGTTCAAATTAATATCAATGCAGGTATTTTTAATGAATAATCGATAATAATTGTTGACGTACTGATTATATCTCCAGCTTTAGTTCCATTAGTCATTAAGGACAATAGATTGACAAAATGTACCTTGTTTATTCTATCGCTTTGTTGTCATACTTAATAGCTCTAGGGACCTACGTTATGCATACGGTTAGGAGTACAATTTTAAACAGGAGAAACACAATTATGCTAAGCAAGCCCTGATTAGGGTTTGGTATTCAAATTTTCGACATTTTTTTCTTGCCACCCCTCGTTATATGGAGAGCAAACTGCGTTAATCATTCGGTACCGAATTTGTTAAATGGAAAATTTCACCGGAGCTATATAACAAGCAAAATCCTAACCAGCATTTCATATCAAACAGCAAACAAACTGGAAATACGAGTAGTTCCAGCTTTGTGTGTAAAGTTTGGAGACAAATATCAACTTTAATTGAGTAGTTTACATTCAGGTGCTTATTATACGGCCATAGCAAATATGAAAGCCGTCTGTATTATATTTTACTATTTACTGTTTCAGGTTTCCAAGGTAAAAGTGCAAGAATGTACAGTTTACCGGAATTGTATGGACTGCTTGGGAGTGAAGGATCCATATTGTGGATGGTGCTCTTTAGAAAACAAGTAAGTTTTTTCGAAACCTTTCACAGTTTTGCTCTCTGTGACTGGGAACAAGTGAGATGAGATGGTTCCATTTACATTCACTCTAAAACTAAATGGAGTTAAACTAAATATTATGTTTAAACTCATTTAATAGTCACAAAGCAGAAACAAGAGGATGGTTTGGAAATTCGTCAAGCAAAAATCTCTGAACAATTTTCGTGGTAGAGATATTAAAAATGATGAGTAACTTAGTTAAGGCAAAGTCAAATATCAGCGAAAAAAATTTTGTGGAGCGAAACTCATTACGGTTTGCTAACACAGAGGCCGACCCTGTTTTAATCTGTTTTAGTTCTCCAACCCTGAAGGCGAGAGAGAGTTTTCATTTTATCGCACGACAATAATTTCCCGGTTTAAGTTGAACCGGGTCGGCAGCAAGTAAACAGGCTTTTGTAAAGGTGGAAGCTCTTTAATATCTATCTTCCTAGTTATTGATTCGCACTTTGAAAGGTATTTATTGGGATTTAAAAAGTCTCCTTTTGAACCAGAAAACTTTTAAACCGGCTTATTTGACACGAAATTTAATTTAAAAAGTTCGCTTCTCGCTGAGATACAAACACTGAACATAATTCAAAACCCCTCAGTTGAGAGGTTTAAGAAAATGACACGGCATGTCCGTCACTTCAGAAAATTAGAACATTGTTAAATAATTTAGTGTTTTATTTGGCAAAACAAAACTGAAATTAACCATGCCAATCTGAAAAGCCAAAGCCATATAGTAGGGGTATAAAGCCATTTATTTTTCATAGCTTTGCAAGTATATAAAATATACATTGGATATGAATGGTTTACACGCTTTTTGCATTTGCACCTGCTGTGTCCTCCCGTTTTTACAATTTTTTCCGTGTCATTTCAGGGTGGTTTTTACAGTGAAACTTTGTAAATAAGATAAAGAACTAGGTATGTCTACTGCCTTTTCAGTATTCGCTAGTACAGACTAAAAACTTTGTTTTATACAATGTGGGGAGTTCTTCCCTTTTACTTCCAAACAAAGGCAACTTACGTGTTCAGGGATACAAAGTGTGTTAAGTCACAATTCAAACGCTGTGCACTTTAATTCCAAAGGAAAAGAATTATAAATACCTGGTGCAGATTTTATGCGTGATCTCCAAGAAAACTGAAATGGCCGTGCTTACATGCACGGCGTCGTTCATCAGCTTTTATGAAGGACGTAAAACTAGAGCTATTCCACCAAAAGGATGACGTATCGTAAAAGTATCTCCCAAGATTTATTTTCAAACATGGTGCACTTTTCTTAAGTTGCAACTTTTATTATTAAATCATGGTGCCACTCCCTCGGGTGTAATTTTCCTTTTTTGATAAAGAATTGTTCCTTCTTCCAGATGCAGTCTCAGATCTGATTGTCAAGACGCTGCTAAAGATCCTTTATATTGGATTAGTTACAAAAGTGGACGATGCACCACCATTACGTCAGTGATTCCCAATCAACTTCAACGAACAACAGCTAGAACAGTATGTTACAGTTAGCCACATTCCATAAAGTTTTTACTAGTAAATTATTTTAGTTGGACTTGGTAATTGATAATCTACCAAGCCTCAGTGGGCATTTCCTATGCGCTTTCACAGCTTTGGACAAAACTTTAGTAACCAATGCTACTCGAAAAGGGTCAGGGGTTAATTGTACCACCCCTAGAACTGATTTGTTGCCGTCAATTCCTGTTGGACAACGTAAGAAACTTTTTGGTATTTTTGCACAAAACTGATTAATTTGATCTGATTGATGACTGATTATAATCTAAAAATCAAAAAGAATAACAGTGGTAGAAATTTCTGTTTAGAACAAATGTCTTAAGGTGCACTACAAAAGTCGGTCAACTCTCAAATTGGAACCTGACAACAAAATTAACAGTTCCTCGACAGAATGCAGGACGATCTCCGAATACTAAAAACTGTACAATTTTCAGATCATTTTACGGCAAAATTATCAGTGAGAATGACCTCAGGACCAGATTTTGTTGCAACAAATTTTACATTTTTCGACTGCAACACATACAGTTCATGTACTCAGTGTGTGTCGTCTTCCTTCCCATGTGATTGGTGTGTAGATGGTCACAGATGCACTCACGACACTGCTGAAAATTGCAGGAATGACATTTTAGTAACGGGAGTTAGCGTAAGTACTTTACTCATTAAACTTTGAAATGCAATTCTTAGAAAAGTCATTATTTTAGCGTGCCGGTCCCAGTTATAGATCGGGACCTGCCTTTTGTCCTACTATCAATTCGACAGTGGGTAACAGTCCCGAGATTTTGGTGGCATCTGGGATTAAAAAGGCAATTAAAGTGAAAGTTCATATAATTGGGCAGTTCATTGTTCAAACTAGATTCGTTTGTCAATTTAATATTGAAGGAAGAGTTACGAGTGTGAATGCCCAACTTTTAGGAGATACCATTTACTGTGATTCTATGGAGTTTTCTTATTCATCTCGAGCTCCCAATATTACAGCTACTTTTGCTGTTATTTGGGGTAGTTCTAAACCTTTGGACAATCCGGATAATATTCACAGTAAGATTACTAGAGCATAACACTAAATTGTATTTTATTTAAATCTCTGTTTTAGTTGTAATATATCGTTGCCATGATATGGCTGATAATTGTGGGATTTGCCTAGCTTTATCTGAAAAGTACGAGTGTGGTTGGTGCCAAAGTTCAGATAGATGTGAAGTCAAAGAACAGTGTGAACGAGGGTCAGCCGTCTGGCTCAATAGAAGTCAAACCTGTCCCAATCCAGAAGTTACATCATTTAGTCCCGAACTAGGTCCATGGGAAGGAGGAACCAATATTACTATACAAGGCATCAATTTAGGGAAGACTTTCCAAGATATTTACACTGGAGTGAGCATAGCTGGGATCAACTGCCAACCTTATGAACATCTCTACATCAAAACTAAACAAATTGTTTGTATCGTTGATGGTCCTGGAACTAAAGAACCGCGTCAAGGACCGGTTACAGTCAAAGTTGAGGATTACAGAGGAGAATCAAAAACTCACTACCGATTTGTCGACCCGTCCATTACTGGCATTTCTCCGAGATATGGGCCAAAATCCGGAGGAACAGCTCTTCAAATTACAGGAGAATACATGAATGCAGGAAGTAACATTCAAGCTTTCCTCGAGGACTTACCGTGCAAAATTGTTTCGTAAGTACACTTGAACTAAGTAACAATGAATTGTATGGATGACATGCAATAATGGCAGGAAATATTCGAAATTGTTTTAAAACCATCACAACTCCGGTTTGCAATGCAGGCAAACTTTATTACAAATAATTGAATCGTTAAAAGCTTTAGCGGATATAGTCATTAAGTTAAAAGCTATATTGTACTAACCAGACTAGGAAGGAGGCGAAGAAGTATAAAATGTGGAAATTCTAAATATCCTAATCTCTTGAGTATATCTCCCCTTACTGTATTTATCTCCCCTCGACTTTCTTTATATAAAATGGCAGGTAATTTTATTGACTCAATATCCTTTAGAAGAGATATCACAAGTCTATTGTTAGCACAACATAAAAGCTTATTTTTATTAAATTTCTAAAATTATATCACCAAAAATATCACTTTTGTTTGTCTTAGAACGGAACAAAACAAAGCTTTATGCATAACAAGCGCTTCAAACACAACATCCAAAAAGAAACTGAGAATGAAATTTGACAAAGGAGATAGATACTTGGAAAACACTATGTTTGAGTATGTTGAAGACCCTGTCATCGAATCAGCTGAATCTGGAGTCCAAACTGGCCAGATAAAATTTCCTAAAGGAATTCCAGCTGGTGGAATAAAAATATCGGTTACCGGCAAAAACTTAGCATATATTCAAAAACCCCAAATGTATGTTTTCTACGAACAGAAAATGTTTATTAGTGTAAGTTAATCTGCAGCTATCATACTAACTGTATGTAACTTAATTCTGTTTTGGTATTTTGTATAGGCATGTTCCGTTCTGAGCAACACCAGCATGATTTGTGTGAGTCCCGTCATAGATGAAGTGGAGGACGCCAAACTGGACGCTGATGATCCGTTAAAACTTGAATACGGTTTTCGCATGGATAATGTAACTGCAGTCCAAAACCTAACTCAGTCTAAAAAAGAGTTCAATCCCTTCTTGTTGTATCCTAATCCAACTTTCTACCCCTTCGACAAGGAAGTAAAATATTACAAGTCTGACTATCTCAACATCAACGTAAGTCTATTCAACAACTGTATGCAGAAATAAATAAGACAATATCAATTTTAGGGTCAAAACATTGACAGGGCATGTCAAGAGTCTGACGTAGAGGTACGAATAGGAAAAAGCCACTGTAATGTGACGTCATTATCACGTCAGCAATTAACCTGTAGACCACCAGAAGTCCAACCTCTAGCTGTAGATCAAACAGGCCAACCGAATGGAGAAGCTTTACCCGAAGTGGTCGTAATAGTGGGAGGTTCACTTAGATATAATATTGGACACTTGTCGTACTCTTCACCGCAAAGTTTGAACGGAGCTTTAACTAAACCTGCATTATATGGAGCTATAATTATTGGAATAATCATTTTGGTGGCGTTCATAGTGTTTTTGATAGCGTATAGAAGAAAGTCCACAGAAAGCAACAGAGTGCTGAAAAACATGCAAGAGCAAATGGACATCCTGGAGTTACGAGTAGCAGCGGAATGCAAAGAAGCTTTTGCTGAGCTTCAGACTGAAATGACAGACCTGACTAGTGATCTTACTTCTGGGGGTATTCCCTTCTTAGATTACAGGACTTATGCTATGAAGATTTTGTTTCCTAATGAAGATGATCACCTTGTTCTTCAATGGGAACGTCCCGAGCTAATTTGTAAAGAAAAAGGCCTTCGACTATTTGGTCAGCTAATTATGAACAAAACCTTTTTACTGTTGTTCATAAGAACATTAGAAAGCAACAGATATTTTTCTATGAGGGATAGGGTGAACGTTGCTAGCCTGATTATGGTCACTTTACAAAGCAAAATGGAGTATTGTACTGATATTTTGAAGACTTTACTGGCGGAACTTATTGAAAAATGCATGGAAGGCAAAAGCCATCCTAAGCTACTGCTGAGACGAACTGAAAGTGTAGCTGAGAAGATGCTGAGTGCTTGGTTTACCTTCCTTTTGTATAAGTTTTTGAGAGAGTGTGCTGGAGAGCCACTTTTTATGTTGTTTAGGGCTGTAAAGCAGCAGGTCGACAAAGGTCCTGTAGATGCCATTACCTCAGAAGCTCGGTACTCTTTGAGTGAAGAGAAACTCATTAGACAGTTGATAGATTATCGACCAATGGTAAATTGTTTAAATGCATTTTATGACTTTAACTAAACGTAATTTTTCAGACGGTTTACGTATCAATTTCCCAGCAAGCATTTGTAGGTGGTTTGGACATTAACACTGAAAATGTTCCTGTTAAAGTTCTTGATTGTGATACTATTAGTCAAGTTAAGGAAAAATGCCTTGACACTATTTACAGGGCCACGCCATATTCACAGCGCCCTAGGAAGGAAGATTTGGATTTAGGTATGTTTAATTTGTTAATTTTATTAAGATATCCCAGTCGCAGCTTAATACTTGTTTCAGAATGGCGTACTGGAACCGCAGGAAGACTAATTCTATACGACGAAGATAGTACAACAAAAATAGAAGGCGAATGGAAGAGGAGAAATACTTTGCAACATTACAAAGTACCTGATGGAGGATATCTCAATCTAGTGTCCAAGCAAAGTTCGATTTACAATTTGAGCATCTTCTCAGACAAAAACGATAAAACCCACAAATACGAAACTCTTAATCTAAGCAAGCTGAGTTCTGTCAGCCCACCCTTAAGTAGGGCTACTAGTCCACTAAATCACGACCACGATCAAGGTCTGAAGTTTTGGCATCTAGTCAAACACCATGATAATGACAATCAGAAAGAAGGGGAGAGAGGGAATAAGATGGTGTCGGAAATCTATCTAACTAGACTTCTGGCGACTAAGGGAACATTGCAGAAATTTGTGGATGATCTCTTTGAAACCATATTTAGTACAGCTCACCGCGGTTCAGCTTTACCACTTGCCATAAAATATATGTTTGACTTTTTGGACGATCAAGCCCTGCAACATGGAATCTCGGACCCTGAGGTCGTCCACACGTGGAAAAGCAATTCCTTGCCTCTACGATTTTGGGTGAATCTTATTAAAAATCCCAACTTCGTCTTTGATATTCATAAGTCTAATATAGTCGACGCTTGTCTGTCTGTAGTTGCTCAAACATTTATGGATTCCTGTTCTACTTCCGATCATAGATTAGGTTTGTAATTTTTAACACGCAGTAGTCTAAATATTTACTTGACACGTTTTGGTTTACAGGAAAAGATTCTCCTAGTTCTAAGTTACTTTACGCCAAGGACATTCCTTGTTATAAGGATTGGGTCGAACGGTACTATTCTGACATCAAAATGATGCCAGCTATTTCAGACCAAGATATGAATGCTATGTTAGCTGAAGATTCCAGAGTAAGTATTATTGAAAATAATTATGGCTCATACCAACAAATATTAGTACCTAATTGATGTTTGGTAAAATATATTATTTTTTTTGTTTCAGCTTCATACAACAGAATTCAATACAAACTGCGCTCTGCACGAGCTGTATACTTACGCGATGAAGTACAACGAACAATTGACCGTAACCTTAGAAGAAGATGAGTTCTCCCAAAAGCAGCGTTTAGCCTTGAAATTGGAGCAAGCTCATAACATAATGAACGAAGCTGGGCAGCCATGATATTGGCCTGACCTGACGTGCCAGTCAGCAGAGCTTGATTTGATGTGCTCATCAGATGACACTTTGCCCATTCATCCTACCTCAGATGACGGAGTTGACCTGATGAGACCATCAGCACCGCCACTGTCACCTGCACTTCAGGAATTAGCATGCTGATAAATGTTATACGCCAAATTAGTCCCCTGGTTTCTTAGTTACTACTTGTCATCGATTATTGGGAATACGTTTAAATTAAAAATCAGTTAGGAAACATTGCTCATTCGATAAGTGCCTTTAGACGATGGGGTTTAGTTTGTCTGAAGGACTCTATTTCAAGGTCCATTTTTTGTTACATCACAGGCGACTAAATAAGTTTTACTTTTACCCATTCAGGTATTATCGATGAAGCCGTAATAAAAAAAAATCTTTGATGACTTGCGGCTGCTCAGAACGGGAAGGACTAAGTAATACATATCCCTACGGACTATTAATTCTGTGTGTGTTACGAAATTGCTGTTGTGCAATTATAATTGTTCAGTGTATATGAGGGGTCGATACTCACTCAAGTAACTCGAAGTGCCTCTAGTAGATTGAGTGGGTGTGTCCCCATAAATGAATGTACTATATTTTTATGATAACAATACTAGAGTTATGCTTTGTTGTGCTGATCGTTTCAGCCTTAGTCCATACTATCGATAATTGAAATATCAAATGAAATTCGATGCTTTTTTGATATGTGTATAACGACTACACATTTTACCGTATTTTTGTATTTTAGTTGGAATTCTGTACCCTACTTCTACTATCTACGCGTTTTTTTTCATTCAGGAAATGTTTCTCTATGTTCTTGGTGTCTGGACACTTAATATAAGTGCTAGAACTGTGTCTATTGATGTCATATAGTCGATCAATTTAGTAGAATTAAGGTACGCCACTCGATTGCAATCATTCTTGATTGTCTTCCGAAGCAAGGAAGCACCAGGGTGTAGTGTTAGTAGCGACCTTTCAATCACTTATTGTCAAAAAATCTATACATATGAATATGCTTCTTTTTTAATGGACCAAAAGATGATTTAGATCATACTCATTTTTTAATCGGGAAAACTTAAGGACATATCCGAGGCTAAAACTGGAAAAGTTAAAGTTACCATACTCCCCCCACCTGTTATGATTTGTATATACCTACTACAATATAGTAATTTATTTTTTTTTTAAATAACAAATCGTCTTTATTCAGTGTTTTGAGATATACTAAAGGCCAAATGAAGAGGGATTTTTAAAGAAAGTGTCAATTAACAGACTTTTTAATAAACCTTCAACACATTCATTAAGCTGTTTTCAAAACGAAGTCATATTTATATTGGGCTATAGTATAGGAGTTAGCAAAAATTACTTTAGCCAATTTAATGTGAATAATTAAATCCATCCTAATTAAAACTATAGTTATTGTTCAGGTTCAACAGATAGCATAACCAGTGAGTAACCCAAATCGCATTAATGTAATAGTTATTAATGTTAAAAACTATTTACAAAAAAGGTATCTCCATTAAATTGGCTTTTAAATCACTTTCCGGAGTTTCCGGTACGAATATCTTTTATTTTTTACTATGTAACCCTGTATGCCTACAATGCATATATTTGTAAATGACTTTATTCTTTATCTGGCACTTAGTGTATTGTCATTATATTGCAATGATAAATATACGTTTAACGTAATTTGTAGGCTAAATTTTTTTGTGAGTCCATTGCAAATGACGCAAAATAATATTATTATACAGGTCGATATGTGTTTTATGTATGTATATCATAAGGCTGTGTAAATTAGTATGGGCAAAAGCAGCATAATAATATGTTTCCTCTTTCTAGGCCCCCAACGACCCTGGGGCGGCACCAATAAAATTCAATTTTTCTTCTTAAAAGTTCGTAGAGCAAACAACGGCATGATAATTCTTTAAATTGAAAACTTTAGAAATTTCACTTCCTTGGATTGGTAATTTTTAGCACGTACATCATTACTGAATGTTTCATTGTTTCTATAGTTGATTTTAATTCCGTAATTTTTGTGACATAACTGTTTACATTAAAATAGATTTTTTTATTAATGTCTTAGTATATAAGAAGTTGTCATCAACATTCCTGTATAGTGAGAGTGTATTTGTATACTTAGTATAATTTTCTTATCTGTGAATACATTAAGCAAATCGGGGTTGCTTTTTCACATAAGGAAACATTCAGTGATTCCTATTTCAGTTGCAATATTAACTTTTTATTTCCATAAGGTATATAATATGTATATTTATCTGTTTGTGCTTTTAATTGTTTTAATAATTCAGTTTTATATATCTAAAAGACACATGTGGGTTTTAACTCTTAATTTCAGCTATATGGAAACCATTTATTAAGGGAACAAAATGTGAATGCTGCTACACGCATTAACGCATATATTAATCTATGTTTGCATTTATAAAATATTGTTACCGTCCTTGCTGGAACAATGATGATTTTTTCCAACATAGCTTAAGCAAGCATATCACATGGATCTTTTTCAATTCGAACCTACAAATATTGTGTTTTTTTTTATTTTTTTTTATGAATTTTATTTGAGTATGTGTATATAGAATTTTTATGCCAAAAATGCTTCTGAACAACTGCATAGTAAGAATTGTAAATAATAAATGTATGTATGTAAAGTATGGCTTGATGAATGGTTAATGTGTTTATATGTACGCATCCATCGGTATATTCATAGTATTGTATGTACATCTGATTGCATCTGCAATAATATGAATGGTAATGTATTACTATATGTTATTTTAAAAGACTGAATGGAGTTACTAAACTACTTAATAGAAAAATGTCCTCGTTTTATTTCATTTTTATCCTATAAACCTTGGCAATAATTATTATCAAAAAGAAAATAATAATATAGTAAATTATGACTCCATAAAGCGAATTTAAACTGTGTGAGAAATAAAGCTGAACACAACAAATTATCTGCTTCGGACATAAATTAAAGAAATAGTCTTGGGGTAATATAGACTATCTTAAAACACGACGCTGGTAATAATGTATTTCAATTAAAAAAAAATACAAAAATATTTCTCTTGATTCAGATATCAAACCAGCAGTAGAAAACAAATCTCCCACGGTTTTAGGCAACATGCAATACATACATCTCCCATCTCCTCCAACTGTCTCCCTTAATACATAAGAATAAGGTCCCAGAAAACAGGGGGCCAATTGACATTGACTTAAAATTAAACTCACTTTTTGACATTCGACATTGACACTTCGCCCCCCACAGACAGACTGCACATAGGTTAAAGATGATTATTCAAAATTCCTCTTTCATCATTTTGGAGTAAACAGATAAAATACTATCTGATTTCCTTTGTTGATTTTTATTACATTTCGTAAATTAGTACTGCATGATGGACAGGGGTAACGAAATACCAGTTGATACGGAGTTTCCGGTATGGGGCCTTCTTCCCAAGAAGGAGACAGGAACTGTATCCTTTTTATCAAAATATCCTACATATGATGGGAGAGGCATTGCTATAGCTATTCTGGACTCAGGAGTTGATCCGGGAGCCCCAGGGTTACAGGTAATTTACTTAGTTATTTTAAGTTTTCTAACAAGAATTTATTCATGCAATCCATCAATCAATGTATTAATATGTGTCAAGAACATTGACCAAATACTCATCAGAACTCAAGGGCATTTTAGTTTTTTTTTTCTGTTGTGCAAATTGCTAACTTTTATAAGTAAATAGTACTTTGGTAAACAATACCAGATAAGAATACTTTGATGAGGTGTTAACATTTTTTTGAATTTTGTGGAAAAATATTACCTACTTATTCAAATGATTAGAAAATGCAGTTTACTTGAAACTGAACATTTATAATTCCAGGTAGAATATAGTTCTGTAGATACTTAAATTTGTGTTGGAGTTCAGTTTAGAAACAAATACATAACTATAAATTTTTCCAATATCCTATGAATTATCTCAATCAATGTCACACATATTTAATCTAATTTAGTTAAGATAAGACTATTATGCTAGATGAAGAAACTAACCACCTCTCTCTTCAGATAACATCTGATGGTAAAGTAAAGGTAGTAGAAAGGTTTGATTGCAGTGGTTGTGGTGATGTCAGTACCAATGTTATTGTCCAACCTGAAGATGGATATATAACAAGTCTTACAAAAAAAAAATTAAAGGTAACTAGGGAAAAAATTTTAAATACAAATTTTAGCTTGAGCTACTTTTAGATACCTTTAAACTGGGTGAATCCATCTGGAGAGTATAGGCTTGGAGTTAAAAATGCTTTTGATTTGTACCCTGATAGATTAAAAGACAGAATAAGGGCAGAGTATAAGAAGAAAAAATGGGATGAAGGGCAAAGAAAATTACTAAGTGACCTGAATCGTGATTTAGCTAAATTAGAAAATCAACAGAATAATAGTAACAATGAAAGTCACAAACTAGAAAAAGAAGACTCTGAAGCAAAGTTAGATATTGTTAACAATCTAGATAAAAAGTTTTCTGATTCTGGGCCAGTATATGACTGTATACTTTATCATGATGGTGAAAAATGGATGTGTTGCATTAACACAAGTGAAGAAGGTGATCTCACAAAGTGTCCTCTTTTAGGGGAATATAGTGTTACTCATGAATATTTACCTCTCACAAATTCAGATAATCTAAATTTTAGTTTTAATGTTCACAATAATGGAAATGTTCTTGAGCTAGTTGGTGTCTGTTGTAAGTAGTCACAAAACATGTTTGGTCATAAATTATTATAACAAACAACTGTCTAATCATTTTAAAGCAAGTCATGGCACTCACGTAGCTGCAATAGCGTCCGCCTATTTTCCGGACTCGCCAGAACAAAATGGTGTAGCCCCAGGTGCTCAGGTTATATCTCTTACTATTGGAGATGGCAGATTGGGATCCATGGAGACTGGCACTGCTTTGATTAGAGCTATGATTAAAATAATTGAATTAAAAAAGAAAATGGATATTCATGTAATTAATATGAGTTATGGTGAACATGCTCATTGGGTTGATGCTGGGTAAGTTTGGACTATTTAGTCAAATGTAGCCCAGTAGGATTCTGTTAATAGAGTATACTATAAATAAAAATGTTATTGTCCATGCTTTCCTGTACAGTTGTCTTGATAAAAAACTGTCTACCTGTATTTTATTGGAATTTTATTGGAAGCCGAATTTTTGCGATGTAACGGGTTTCACAAATGCGAAAGCGAAACACGGCTCAAAAGCTGTGTTTGTAAAAGACAGTAATTTCAGATTGTTTTTTGCTTAGTTTTCAGTTTATAGGTGAACTAGTTAGTAGGGCTAGGACGGTAAATAATTATGGTTGTTATTTTCTTTATTGTTATAATGAAAAATAATCATGTAATTATTGACATTGACGGAAAAACATCAATCTGCTTTTATGATTAATAAACACATGTAACTGACTTATTATGTTCCATGAAACTTTTCCGTCGCAAAAATTCGGTTATAGGCATTTCTCTTATTAAGGCAGCTCACTCAATGACTGACCAAAACTATTGCAATACAAGTATCTTAGCGATTTTTACATTTCAAACTCCCGACTCTAATTAAAATTAACCGGATTCTACTGTATATAAATTCCCTACAAATAGAAACTGAAAACTTGCAGGAGAATTGGAGATTTAATTGACGAAATTGTAAATAAATATGGTGTAACTTGGGTATCATCAGCTGGTAACAACGGCCCTGCCTTAGGAACTATCAGTACACCTTCAGACATAAATGATGAACCAATTATTAGTGTGGGAGCTTATGTATCGCCGGAAATGATAATAGCAGAATATGCCTTGAAACAAAAGCTTCCAGGTTCTCCATACACTTGGTCATCAAGGGGGCCAACTGCCGATGGAGGAGTTGGGGTGCATGTTTGCGCACCTGGAGGCGCAATTACCTCTGTACCAAATTTCAATTTGCGGTATTCCCAACTAATGAATGGGACGTCCATGGCTTCTCCTAATTGTGCTGGAGCAATATGTCTTCTTTTGTCTGGAGTAATTCAACAAAACCTGGCTTACTCACCATATTTAGTTAGGAAGGCTTTAGAGAATACTGCCAATTTCATTGAAGGTGTAGAAATCCTGGCTCAAGGTGCAGGATTAATACAAGTAGACAAGGCTTTTGATTACTTAGTAGCATACCATAACGTCGCAGAAAGAGACGTTCGATTCGTTTTGCAATGTGGTTCAAGCAATTCCAAAGGGATTTATTTAAGATCGAAATTAAATACTGACAAACATACGTTTAAAGTTAGTGTGGAACCTCATTTCTTAAACGAAGATGAAGTATTACCTGAAAAGAAGATTCAATTCAATATGAAGTTAGTTTTAACTTGCTCCAGCGATTTCGTCCAGTTCCCCAAGCATTTAGACCTCTCCAACATGATGAGAACGTTCTCAGTTGACATTGATACATCCGCAGTGCCTGAAGGACTGCATACAACTTTTGTGAACGCTTACGACACCACTTGTATTGCCAAAGGCCCAGTTTTCAAAATTCCCATTACCGTAATCCAGCCCAAAGAAATTGTGCAGCCAAAATTCAATGTCGGATTCAGCAACATCAGTTTCAAACCAAATACTATTAAAAGGCATTACTTTGTGGTTCCAAGATCTGCAACTTGGGCTGTCTTAAAACTGACTTCTAATGAAGACAGCGGTAGATTCATGATCCACACAATGCAGTGTCTACCACGACAACACTGCAAAGCTTTGGAATCAGTGAAAACTGTTGGTGTAACTTCGAAGACTGAAACTTGTTTTAATTTTGAAGTTAAAGAAGATATGGTCTTAGAATTAGTAATTGCTAAATATTGGGCTAATCTGGGAGAAGTCACTTTAGACTACAATATTGCGTTTTATGGAGTTAAGCCCGACAGACCGGCTATTAATATGCATTCGGCTGATGGTATACATAGTGTTGAAGTGAAAACGTTGCAAGGAGAAGAGATTTCACCCTCTATTACTTTAAAGAATTCAGTGCAAATCTTAAAGTAAGTTACGTTTATTATTATAATTTTAGTTGAAAGTTAATTAACTAATGCAACTTTCTAGACCGATCGAAAATAAGATAGCGCCATTATCAGATCGAGATGTAATACCTCCGAGTCGGCAAATTTATGAACTAGTATTAGTATATTCATTCAGTATTATTAAATCGTGCGAAGTATCGCCTAATCTGGCACTTCTTAGCGACATGCTATACGAGTCCGAGTATGAGTCGCAGCTTTGGCTGCTTTTTGATTCCAATAAACAGCTACTAGGTAGTGGCGACGCATATCCTAATAAGGTAGTAATGCTGACCTGACGAGCTTACGTGGTTTTTAAACAGAATTTTTTAGTACTCTGTTAAACTTGAAAAAGGCGATTACATTATAAGGCTTCAAGTTAGACATGACAGGAAAGACTACCTTGATAAAATTAATGAGGCGCCTTTGCTTCTGCAGCAAAAATTAAACACCCCAGTAACAATGGATGGGTATTGGTCGTACTCTCAAGCTTTGATTGGTGGAAAAAAAGCTGGGGTAACCCAAAATTCCAATCCGCATACAGTGATTCCATTGTATATTGCACCTTTATCTTCTGATAAGTAAGATTTACTGTTTTTTAACAGAACAAACATAAATCCAACTATTTTAGATTCTCTCTTAAATCCAACAACGCCGCTCACTATTTATCAGGGACTATAACATATGCCAAGGATGAAGTTGGAAAAAAGGTTGCTACATATCCGATAAAATATGTTCTTGCTGATAACAGTAGCCCTAAGAAGTCAGGTGGAAATGGTGTTTCTGTATCAGAAAAGTCAAAAATGGACGAATATAATGACTTGGTCAGAGACTTAGGTATAGGATGGATTCCCAAACTTGGTAATTGATAAAATTTTATTTAAAGCCATATATTTTAATGTACATTTTTTGTAGATAAGGAATCTGGGGAAAAACTTTATGACGAATTGTTGATATGCAATGAAAACCATCTGCCAATTTACTCCTCTTACCTCCAGTTGATTGATCCACTGGATAAAAGAGCTCTTCCAAATATCAAAAAGAAACCCACTGCCAGTGTAGAAGAGCTTACTAAAGTTGTGACCACCTGCGATAAAGTCCTTAGCAGCGTTAATGAAGAAACTGTTTTAGCTTATATGGCAGTTAAGACTGATTTAAGACTTGACGCTGCCAAATACAAAACGTATACAACATTAGCTAACTCAAAACTTACTGAAACTATATATATTTTCCTTTACAGACAGATGGAACAGCAGAAAAATGTCTATCTGGAATGCTTAGCTAGGAAGGGTATTGCTCTTTGCCGACTGACTTTTTTAAATGCTGATGAAGACGAGGACCGTAACGTGGAAATTTCTAATGTCTGGAAATCTATTGTGAAATTTTTGGATCCTAGTGATGCTAAGGTAGTTGTCAGATAACTTTTATACCTCTAGGAATTACAATAATTTGTTAGGTCATGACTTCGCATGTGCTGTATTTTGCTATCTGGCAATCATATGTAAAGCAACATTATGGAAGACTGCTGAAATACCTTCTCAAACTTCAGGATGATAAACCTAATGAAGATTTGGAGAGAAGAATTATAGATATTTACCGGGAGTTGAAATGGAATCATATAGTTGACTATATGGAAAGGCAGCTTCCGTCGAAATATCCCATTGCGTATAGACCATTTTAATTTATTATATTTTGCGTATTGCATTGAGTTATATATAATTTTGCTAATCTTTTTAAATATTTCAATTCTACTATTATATATAGGCATACATTTCTATTTGGATATTTCATATTGTCTAAAAAACAGTAAGCAATATAAACTTTATTTGAAGATTAATAAAGTAATTTTTTCCCATGTACCACCTACTTTTTAAAAATATTTGGATTTATCACAATAACAAGGTGAATTTGAATTTAAATATTTTACAAACATCTTGTCATCACATGTTTATCAAAGTTAAAAATAATGGTTTGGCAGTAGCACTTCACAGCCAGAAGAGCTAAAAAGATTATTAAATGCAAACTAAATGATACAAAAAATATTGTATTAAAAGTGTAACAAACCTTAAAAGTTACAAAAATAATTAAACAAACACAAGATATTACGATCTTATCTACATTACATCATTATATCTATTGACCCATCATCTTCATCAGAACTCAGCTTAACAGACTCAGTACTACTTTCATCTGAAGGATCGATTTCATCATAATTGATGATATCAAACTTAATAGGATTCTTGCAGCCTTTACAGTTGCAACCTGTACAAGCCTTATTATTGCCAAAACATTTACATCTTTTAGCAAAACAGGTGGAACTCTTTTTTTGTCCAGTAGAACGTTTATTAGTGCCACAACGACAACCTTTACTTGAGACAGGATTAAACAGAACCTTAAAATTATTTTTACACTCCGAAGCACAGCGATTTTATAAATATACTTACTCCGTTAAAATGATCCAAAACGTCTTTTGTGGTTGCATAAGGTATCTTAATTATTGTTGGTTCATTGGCTGTTGCCTGAAAAACTCAAAGTTATACTCTGTTTTAGGAGCTGAAAAACTTCCAAAATATATCTATGGGAACCATGAAAACATACATTCATTTTCGCTGTTGCATATTTGCTACAAGTTGCATCAAAGTCTTCACGTTTTTCAAAAATTGCGCCATACCATACCATATATCCGATTTAGGAGAAAAAATAAAAACAAAAAGTTGATATGTATACAAAAATGTATTCAACCAATATATCTTAAAAGTTACTTTAGTACATTCTAAATAAAAAAATATAATACTCTATTCTCCAAATATCACAACACACAGAACAATATGTCCTTATCTGTTTTGTACAAATTAACCTAAAAATTGAATAACCTACTTTACTATATACAGTATAAAAAAAAATGATAAGAAGTGTCTAGACATGGTGCTCGATCTTTTAGACACTTTGTATATCCAATTTTTTTTAATATCAAAAACATAGAAAACAAAAAAAAAATAAAACGAGATTTTGAAAACATTACGCAAAATAATGGCAAAACTAATAAGAAAAAAAATAAATAGGGGCTTATTATCTTGGAAGTAAAACATAATCATCTTTAGACAGTAGTCAAACTTTGAATTCAAAATGTTGATTTAGTTTGGTATTATTGTCTCCAAACCCCTGAAGATCTTAAATTCCAAGAATAAAAATGGTTTAATTTCAAACAGTTAAAAGAAAGTGAAAAAGCCAAATAAAAAGCACACAGTAGAAAACACCCTATACTACCGTAATATCAGATTCCTCTTCATCTTCAGTCAATTCATAATTTAACAAATCCAATGGAGTTAAATTTTGTATTGCGTCATATCCGCTGCTAAACACTAAAAAAGATGTTTTTTAGATTTAGGTCCTAAACAGAGATCAAAATCAATCTAGGCTAAAACTTTTGCCAAATGCCTTCATTAAATGCGGAAATGTTTTCAAAACCTAAGTCCTTACATTTGTAAGCTTTGAACTGGGAATTTAGAGGTTCTGCCGTAAAAAATTGTGTATCCAATTGGAGCGTGTCAAGTTTCATACTGGTCATAGGTTCATCCTCTATAATAGGTAGAGGTGCTAATTGTTGAGGTGGAGGTGTTGGTTGCAATATTTGAATTTGTTGAAGTTGAATATCTTGAATTGGTGGCATTACTATTTGTGGACTCTCTAGTTCTGGTATAAATGGCATCACCTGTATAAATATTGGTTGGTTTGATGTCTTATATGGGACATTACAGATTCAGCAAACTTAAATATATACCTACTTGCCAAATCAAAAACCAATACACAGTTTTGTTACTACAAGCAAATTTAGATATCTGGTAAAGAAACTTTGCACAACTATAAAACCCCACACAAAACTGAGCATACATGTAATTATTAACTAACTTCTCAAACACCTTATTAATTGGTCACAGCAATAGTTCAAACCTGGAACCTCATTAAAAATATGCCAAAACATGATAACTAGTACAGTGTTAATTAAGTTGAAAGCAAAAGGAAAATGCTTAAATAACAACCCAACTAATAAAGTTAATACCTAAAGTGAGTTTTCATGCGGTAACACCCAGGTTGCAAACAAAACATTATTAGTAACACCAAGCTCAAATATACACATCTTCTCAATTAAGACATAACTCACCTTTTGACCATCAGCTCTATGTGGGTTTCGGCATCCCCTACATTTGCAATTAGTACAAGCCTTACTTTCAACATAACAAGGGCATCTCTGGCCACAACAGGTTAATTTGCCAGGTGTGGCTGTTGCATTACCACAGCGGCATCCTCTTTTTGGTTTTGCACAAGGTTTTTTGAATAAAACCTAGGAACATTTATGTTATAAAAATGTTGGACTTATGTATATTTAAGTATACCTTTTCACTTGAGAAGTCATTTGGTTGAATAGTATTTACATCACTAAAAGTTACAGGAACATTACTTAAATTTATATTTGTACTCTCCTTTGGTTTCCTCTTAAAAGTAATTTTACTTCCAGATCCTGGATAGACAACTGAGTATAATGATGAGGTCCTACTTTGATTGGAACTAGCTATAGACTTTGAACATTCACCTTGGGATGAAGACTGAGAAACAGGTGATGAACTAGATGATGAACTTGTATATACACAAGGCAATATGGAATAAGTTGATTTTGGCAGTCCCCCTTGGCTTTCATAGTTATCTTCAAATGTTGCTCCCTCCCTAATAAGCTGTATTAAATTTGTTGCTCCCCTTTCAAATCCCAGTCCAGGTTGGCTGGCTTGCATTTTGATACAATTAAAAATTTCTGACTTCAACAAATTCATACACATTTTTTTATACATCTGCATAAGTATACGTAGACTTCTGTTGTCAGTGTATTCAGTGCAATCTTTGCAATTATCACATTGAGGTTTAATTTTTTTTCTACCTCCTCTACATTTTCTACAAACGTGATGTTGACATTGACCTCCAGCAGGAGTGAGAGGGTCAACTAACAACATGGAACATACAACACAGCAGAGTGAATTCCTTAGGTATGGTACTAGCCTATATAAGTCTTGCCATGACTGAGGGTTTAAAGCATCTGCCTTTAAGATTATTTGAGTTGTGGTTACATACAAATTAGTTGAATTCATTCTAGTTGGGGATTGTGGTGAAGGTTTTTCGGCTGGAGGCGAAGATGAAGACATAACTACAGCTGAAAGAGGTTTTCTTCAATTGGACTTTACATGCATACACTTGACACACCGATGGTGGTAGTTTCAAAGCTACGGAATGTACGTTGGGACATTTGGAAACATCTCCAGACATTTAAATTAAAGAATCTTGCTAACAACAATTTTACGATATGAATGTTTTAATATTTATGTTGTTTTAGTAGTTGTTTTTGATTTTAAATAATCAAAATCAATGTTGCCAAATGTGACGTTGACGTGTACTTTCAAACTTTGATAGGTGACGTAGTTTTGACTTTAATTTGTCATATAATATTGACCATTTTAAATTTTAAAACATTTGCAGCTAAGTTAAATAATAATTAAGAAACTAAAGCAACGAAAATAGGCAAAGTCATGTCTTTTTTGCCTAATTAGAATATAATCAAAAATTTTACATTAGGCAACCATGTTTCGTTCTTTTCATTTCACGCCTTTTCCCAGTCGTTTAATTTATTGTCTTCGTCTACTGCATGTATTAAACAAGGAGCGACAATATAGTTTTAAATCTGATTGGCTGAGCGAAAAGACTGAATACTAGTGAATACCCTATCCCCAGTATTTTTCGAATCATCCCGCGGCAACACCGATTGAACAATTCACTTTTAGAGGGGTATCGCATATACTGTAGTAAGGTGGTTACGTTACGAGTAGGTTCAGTCACAGGCGGCATGAAAATTCCTTCCATCTTGGTTCTTTCCTGAGTCGCGTGTGAAGCCGGCTTTAATATAGTTTTTCTGAGTTTTCCGGTGAAAAATTCACTCAAGTAGCGATGTGCAAATGTAGTAAACCTTTCAGCGAATCGATCCATTAAACTAGGTAGGAAGTTTTTAATGTTAATATATATTTTCCAAGTATTTAAAGTGGGGAATGGCGTGTGCCTCGTCCTACCTATACAGAGTTGTTGACTATGAATATCGCAGATTAGAAGAATCTGTGCAGCAGTTATGCTGATTATATGTTCTAGATTAGCAAAACTCTGTTTTAAACAAGGTAACTAGAGAGCTAAGTTTAGCTATTAGTACGTCACACCATTCCTTGTCTTCAATTAATCCTATTAAAACAGCACTATAAACATATCCTTACTATTCAATGATTTCATCATTTGGCCTTACTTTAAATTTAAGTCTTAAGCTTATTTTATTACAACTGTTGAAGGCATTGATTTGTAATTGAACAAGATTATAAACTTATCTCTCAATTAACCAAACTTTCAAAGTAACCTTTACAAGCATTTTATGTTGGAGGTTGGAGGACTACCTAATACCACATTTTTTAGTTCAACTTTTATTTATTAAAAAAAAACTATTATGCTGATCTATATAAAGCCAATTCAATTATTTCATTTTATTAGTTTTGAGATTGTATAAATTACAAGAGCCTGATGTTTTTTTTTTCATATACAGGCTGTTGAGTTTCCATCACTGTAACTTAGTAATATTTTTGTATTTCATTTGTGTTTTAAGTTGTTCCTTGGTCTATTAAAACAGAGCAGAGCATCACATTTTGAATATTGTGGATTTGTAACAAAAGTTATGTTGAAGGCATCTTCACCTAGTTTTTGAAAATCACTATTTTTCAGGTTGATTCAGATTTGTTTTCAAATTTTCCAGTTTTACAGTATCTTCTGACAGCTTACAACCATGTTGATGAAAATGGGATCTTTAGATGGTTAAGACTGCTAGTCAGTTTTCAAGTTTGTAAAGCATTTTCTGATGGTTTGAGCTGTGCAGAAACCAAAAAATATTACACAAACCTTTTTAAGTACATAAGGCCATATTATGATGAGTATAAATGAGTTACATTGAGCTGCTTTGTACTCACTGAGCAAGAGAAGGTTCAATGACAGATCCTGCACAAAATAGTCTCATATTTTGGTATTAGAGTTGAGTTTTGTTCATTTTAACATTAACTGTGTATACTCTAAAATTAGCATGAACTCCTTGACTGCATTTGTGTTGACACTGCATATGATAATCAAGAAATTAAGTAGTTGGGTGTAGTGTCACATTTGCTCTTTATACCAAATTTAATTACATTTTATTGAAATGCTTATATTGCCATTTACATTTGAAACATTAAATGCAGATATAAATTTTCCAGGAAATTTTTAAAATACCATTAAAAAGACTTTAATGACAACATATTTATGTCTTTGAAATGAATGAATCTCTGGAAATGATTTTAATCAGGTCAAAACTCATACACAAAGAATAGGAAAACTGAAATTCATCATTTACACACCTAGTTTTATATGTTAAAAAGCAACATTGAAAATTTGAGTCTGTTAACATCTACTGATCTAAATAATCCAGAATTGTTTAAAATGATGTTAATCTTCTTATTTCTTTGTTTTAGTTCGTGAAATACATCCATATGTTCAATATTTGTTTACTACCTCTATAAAGTATAGTAGTAATATGGCATTACCTAGTCGGGCAAGAGTTTACGCCGATGTGAATTCTCAGAAACCTAGAGAATACTGGGACTATGACAGTTATGTAGTGGATTGGGGTCAGCAGGATGATTACCATCTGGTCCGGAAATTGGGTAGAGGAAAATATAGTGAAGTTTTTGAAGCAATTAATGTTCTAAATAACGAAAAATGTGTAGTTAAAATATTAAAGGTCAGTTGATGGTTGGATAGTTGAAAGTGGTAGTTAGTGATGTAATGTCTTTTTTAGCCGGTAAAAAAGAAGAAAATTAAAAGAGAAATAAAAATATTAGAAAATCTCAGGGGTGGTACCAATATAATAACTTTAGAAGCAGTTGTAAAAGACCCGGTGTCCCGAACACCAGCGTTAATATTCGAACACGTTAATAATATAGATTTTAAACAATTATATCAAACCCTAACTGATTTTGATATAAGATTTTATTTATATGAACTGCTCAAAGCTTTGGATTACTGTCACAGCATGGGCATTATGCACAGAGACGTTAAACCTCATAATGTAATGATAGATCATGAAAATAGAAAATTACGCTTAATTGATTGGGGCTTAGCAGAATTCTATCATCCAGCCCAAGAGTACAATGTTCGAGTAGCGTCCAGGTAAATTGCATATTGCCTGACATTCAGACAGTGCCAACTCAGCACTGAAACGAAATTTTAGATATTTCAAAGGCCCTGAACTGCTAGTAGATTACCAAATGTACGATTATTCGCTAGACATGTGGTCTTTGGGTTGTATGTTAGCATCAATGATATTCAGAAAGGAACCGTTTTTCCATGGGCATGACAATTACGACCAGTTAGTTCGCATTGCCAAAGTATTAGGGACTGAAGAACTGTTTGAATATCTCGACAGATACCATATAGAGTTAGATCCACGATTTAACGACATTTTAGGAAGGTAGGTTTGGTTGATTTTTAAAGTTTTGTTGAACCAAACTGAGATCTTTTGTTTTGCAGGCATTCAAGAAAAAGATGGGAGCGTTTTGTACATAGTGAAAACCAGCATTTAGTTTCTCCTGAGGCTTTAGACTTTTTGGATAAGCTGCTACGTTATGATCATATGGAACGTCTTACAGCTAGGGAAGCAATGGAACACGCTTATTTCTGTAAGTTGGTCTAATAGACCTAAAACTTTTTTTGATAATTTTACTTTGGTGGGAGTGGCTAGTTTAAAAATATTGATGCAGACCTCTAATCCCAAATTGTTAAAAATAACTCAATCTGACGCATAGGTTTAAGAATTTATTTTAAATTGTGGGAAAGGCAACCCAATTGTTTTTTCAGCTTTTGTGCTTCAATGTTCAGGTTCTATGACGTAATTTTGGAAGTGTTTTGGTGTCTTATTGATATGCTGATAATAAAACTTTAAAATTAATGAGAAATAGGAAAAAAAAATAAAGGGCTAAAAATAAGAAAGTCCTTACATGAATTTTAAAGGTTTGACTAGAAAAAAATTGACACTTAATGGGGGACAATTACTTACAGATCCGGTAGTAAAAGAGCAGTGCAGAATGATGTCAGCCGTATCTTCGTCTCCCACTCCATTATCTGGTGGTTTGTCTGTTGTAGGAGTTGGAGAGTAAGCTGTTCAATAAGTTTCTTTATACTTTTATTATTTATGCCATACAGAGTGTACAATAGCTTCTAGCTGTGTCCTACGATTTTGACTGTAATTGTAAAATCGTTACAGATGATTCATAGCCGGTTCAGTCACTAACAAGCTGTACTTTTTGTAGTGTTTAAATTGTATTTTGACTGTAAAATTGGAGATAAAATTGCCTCAGTGAGGGTGGTTTGTATAAGTTTTACAATAAGTTAAGAGCCAGTTTAGGGTTTCATTTTTCGATAAGTAAGGTGAACTGGCCTTTTCAAAGTACTGGGTGTTTCACTAACAGTGGGAAAGTTACGAGTACTTAGAAATTTGATTTCATTCTCATTGTTGTGACTGTCTGTACTGAAAACACCCTTACGGTCGATGCGTATACATTCTAAAATGCCGCAGAAGTTGGTTCTTTAAGGCGGCCTGTATTTTGGTGTATTTTTTTAGATAAATAAACTTGTATAGTAGTGTCCAAGAAACTTTTCAGTTTTAAGGGGGACTTAATCATAGTGGTCGCAATTAATAGAACCTTCTTTTGCACACGTCATTAGTAAAGGTTAAATTGATTTGATTATGCCGCTTCAAAGAATGATAAAAGTTTCAGTTATCAAGTATTTACTTATATATATATAGTTGAAATTTATTGCTGGCATAGTCATCATCTGGTTAATTATCTCTTATATGTTATGTATATTTTGGTTTATATAGCTGTAAATTTGTTTCTTAACTACCGTTCTTGAAATTTTTTAGTGTTGTGGTTTAACACTCCAACTTAAGCATACATTTTGCTATTATGGCGGAATTTTGTACCACTTGGTTTTTGTGTTAAAGTCAGGTTTTGTTTCTTAACTTATTTGGTTTAATATTTAACTTTCATATATTTTTTTTGGATCATCATTCTTAACTCCCACTTGGGAAGTCTATCCGAATTGTCAGTCTGATGGAGAGCAATTTTAATTGCTAGGAAGATGATCCAGGAATTTCTTGAAAGTTATTGCGTAAGTAACTACTAGTATGTATATTAAATAATTTTGTTATTGTGTGAGTCTTATTTTCCTTAAATTACAAACATAACAATCTATGAACATTGTCAATGAGACTTTTGTTCTGTTATTCAGTTATTGCCAAATCATTAAAAGAAAGGCAAAGGTCGCAAACCATAGCATTTTCTTTTTTGGCTTCACCAACTGGGGTACTTCGCCAGCTCGAAACGTAAGAGACTCAGATAGTCGGGCTAGAGCCCCAGATAGCTCTGTTTTTGATCGGTTAAGTGCTGTGACTCTTCTACGTTAGGTGGATCGGACATATGTTCGCATTTCCATCGGCTATACTGTTACTCTCCAACAAAGGGCAGACAACACTACTACGCCCACAGGACTATCTCACACATTACACAAACCATAGCATTCATGTGGCTGTTTAGTAGTAGTGTTAACAAGCACACTCTGTAGAAGACTAGTGTTTCTCTGTATTAACTACCCTAACCCTCGACCCTCGTGGTCACGTTAACTGTTGTAGATACAAACTACTGTGATCACGTGTCAGTAATCCAATAACGTATACGTTGCTGTCTTTATTGCATCACAACAAAAACAAAGATAGTAGTAAATCGACTACAGCGCCACGGTTGTTAGCTTAACTAAAAACATTAAAAACTGAGTGAAGGAGATGGCCCCCTGCACCCCTGCCCATTTGGGTCAGGGTGCAAAGTCCAACAAGTAGTTCAAAGTATACACTATTTTTAATTTATATTTTGCTGTTCTCCTAAATTCGTGTCAATATTGTTGAAAATTCGTTTAGGCTGAAAGGGTGCGGCGTATTAAAATGTTTCGTGTGGCAAAAAATCTGGTGCAGTTGCAAGTGAAAACTGAAAACTTAATAAGGTAAAAGTAGTTAAGTTTATAGAAAGTTTATAACTTTGAACCCTATTTTTCATATTTAGTGTTCAATTACAAAGGAGCTTGAAAACTTCAACTTCAAATAATGCTCAGGCTGCGGAAAAATCCAAACCCAATCAAGAAGAGAATTTGTCTTTTGTAATGAACATATTCAGAGGGCAGGTAGAAGCTCGACAAGTCTTTCCCTACCCCAATGTACTAAATGAAGAGCAAAGAGAAACATTGCAAATGCTTGTAGACCCTACAGCAAAGTTTTTTTCTGAAGTAAACAACCCTGCCAAAAATGAAGAACTGGAAAAAGTAGAAGAGAACACTTTAGCTGGACTTTGGGACTTGGGAGCTTTTGCCCTTCAAGTTCCTCAAGAATTAGGGGGTCTAGGGTTAACTAACACTCAGTATGCTAGGCTTGTTGAAATTGTGGGTGCCAATGATCTGGGAGTTGGCATTACACTTGGGGCTCATCAGTCCATAGGTTTTAAGGGAATTTTGCTTTATGGAACACCAGAACAAAAACAAAAGTATTTACCCAAAGTTGCTAGTGGAACTTGGGCAGCCTTTTGTTTAACTGAACCATCTTCAGGCTCAGATGCTGGCTCTATTAAGTAAGTTGATTTTTTACATTCATCAAGTTATTGAAAACCTTGTTTTGATTATTTCTTTCTTATCTTGGCGTTCAACTGTATTGCAGTTGCACTTTAATTATGTAATAACTATATTTCATGATTGATGTGGACTTGAAATATAATCTTTTTGGTTTTTTACTAGCTTCTAGATTTTTTTAAATTTCAGAACAAGAGCTGAGCTGTCCCCAGATGGTAAACATTACATTTTGAATGGATCAAAAATCTGGATCAGTAATGGTGGATTGGCTGAAGTTATGACTGTTTTTGCTCAAACCCCAGTTCAAGACCCTAAAACTGGCAAAACTGTAGATAAAGTAACTGCTTTTATTGTTGAAAGGTCCTTTGGAGGAGTGACTAATGGACCTCCTGAGAAAAAAATGGGCATTAAATGCTCTAATACTGCAGAAGTGAGTATTGTGTGGAAGATTTTTTAGAATAGTTACCAAATTACCTTTGAACCAGTTTAACTCTAACTAACAGCACTGAGGAGGGATGATCTCTTGAGATGTTTAATTTTAATAATTTTATCAGTAAAGCTGGCCAAATAATGGAGATATCACATATTTGGTGACAGAAGTGATAATAATTTTTTTATACATGCATAATTAAGGTTTAAAAATACAGCTTTAAAAGATCAGGTACCTATATGGGAAAGAATATAAATTATTCAAACATCTTGATTACCTTCATAGTTTCAATAAATTCAACTCAAACACAAAACCTTTAAATGGTGAATTTATATTTAAGGTTTATTATGACAATGTGAAAATCCCCATTGCTAATGTGCTTGGAGGTGTGGGAAACGGATTCAAAGTAGCTATGAACATTCTCAACAATGGCCGATTTGGTATGGCGGCTGCTCTATCAGGAACCATGAAAGCTTGTGTTAAAAAATCCATTGAATTTGCAAATCAGAGAAAACAGTTTGGACAAGTAATAACCAATTTTGGAGCCATACAGGAAAAAATTGCCAGAATGGCAATGCTGCATTATGTAACAGAATCAATGGCATATATGATTTCTGGGAATATGGATAATGGTTCACAACACTATCATTTGGAAGCTGCAATCTCAAAAGTATGTTTTAGTTGGTACTTGTTATAAAAAATGTCTTAATGTGGGTGGTTGTAGTGCTTCGCCTCTGAAGCGGCGTGGTTTGTTTGTGATGAGGCTATCCAAATAATGGGAGGCATGGGATTCATGAAGGAAACTGGTTTAGAGAAAGTGATGAGGGATTTGAGAATATTCAGGATTTTTGAAGGGACCAATGATATTTTAAGGCTGTTTGTGGCTCTCACAGGTAGAATAAATTATTTTTTTTCTTTGCTCATTATAGTTTAAACCTAAACTTCTACAGGGATTCAGTATGCCGGCGCTCACTTAAAAGAACTGCAAAATGCATTTAAAAATCCTACAGCTAATTTGGGGTTAATTTTTGAAGAAGCCTCAAAGAGAGTTGTAAGGAAAGTTGGGTTAGGTTCACCTCCATCCATGGAACCATTTGTACATAAAGACTTAACACAAGCTGCTTCTGAATTGGCTGTCAGTATAGACTCATTTGGCCAAGCTATTGAAATGGTTCTAATTAAATATGGAAAAAGCATAGTTAATGAACAGTTCATATTGAACAGAATAGCCAACTCAGTGTTTGATATTTATGGCAGTGTTGTGACTTTAAGTAGGGCTTCTAGGTCTCTCAAAGAGGGAAGTGAGAGTGCGGCACATGAGAAACTTATGACTGAAGCTTGGACTCTTGAGGTAATTAGCAAATTATTTACAAGTGGGTTGGGGACTGATTTCTTCTTTTATTGGATTCCAGGCAACACAACGAGTGGCTGTGAACCTGAAAGCTATTGCCAATGGTAAAAATTTGGATAACTTCACTAAAATGAGCACTATTTCCAAGAATGTATGCAAAAATGAAGGGATAGTACAACTCAATCCTTTAAAATTCTAGTGTATCTAAAGTACCTGCTATTTTAATGTATATATTAATTGCATTAATTGTTAACTCTTTTTACCTAGTTAAGTTAAAGTTCTAAGTCTACAACTATTACTGAAAAATATGTAATTACTTGTCTCTAAATTAAATTGAAATATATTTTTTACAAATTTTCTCACTAATTTATTTAAAACAGTATAAAAATGTACAATACAGTATTCATAAAGAAACTGGTAAGTTAGCAATTGCAGATTTGAGCTCGTCAAACGCTTCAGAGTAATCATCCTTTGGCCTTATAAGAACAGTCAGACACCCCCTTTTAACTCCCAAGGCAGACCCTAAATCTTTACGGCTTGGAACATACACATAAGGAATGTTTTTGTTTTCACACACTCCAGGTAAATGGGACATAATATCAACAGGATTGACGTCGCCTGCAAAAATTACTATTCCTGTTTCACCCTTGCGGATTCTTGTTTGTACATCCTTAAGTCCACACCTGACAAAGGTTTTATGCTTGATAGCTGCAATAATAATACAATGTGATTCTCCTGAAAAGGAAGCAAATGCTTATTAAGGACTTACCCTTTTTTACCAACTTGTAACATTTTTTGGTCAGTTTCTTGGACGCCATGGGGTGTGCGATTTTATTGCAGTAGGATATTTTTACTTCATGGCTCAACTCGCCTTCAGCAGCTATTGTTTCAGTGACATCCGCCATTTCGGTGTATATAGTAAACAAATGTTAGAAATTAGTTAAAGTTAGTAGAATTGTTTACTATTATCCAGTAAAACGTGTTGTTTGAAAACGCTGATCGGTGATCACACCACAACACACAATTCAGAACTTTTAAGGTTAGGGCATTGTTAGGGTTAGGTTAGGACAATATGAGTTGGAGTAATTGTGTTTATTTTGTCTAGATGGCAGCTCTATCACAGTTTAAATATTCTGTATAACGTGACTAAAGCTATAGACCGTTTCATAATGTCATGTGATTATGTGATAACTTCTAACTACTACGCTAGTTTAATTACCTGTGACATTATCTTTTGCTATCAACTGATAGGTGACCGTCCGGGGCACTGATTGATTAGTGGTGGTGGTAGCTGAAGGCTTTTTAGTTTTTACTTACAATTACATGTTTTTTTGTTTTGTTTAAAGATCTACTGAAAGTTTTGCTTTGTAATTAAACTGCTTAAAATTTTTATCATTTAATCAAAATGGTTGACGAGTATACAACTGACGCTAGCCCTTGCCCTCCAAATCAGCAACAACCAAAAGATAGAACTAAAGAGAAAGCAAATCCACATCCAAAGCCAAAGTCTGAGCCTGATGGTTGTGAACCAGGAACATCACCAGATCAGGAAACAAATCCAGATGACTATACTTTTGATTTTAATTCCTTGCCCAAAGATCCAAGTGCCAAAGGTGAGTAGTCTAAATTAATATTTTTATTATGTATCATCATATCAGCTTATTCAATCATATTAGGTGTAGATTATAGCCGTCTAATAAAAATAAAAAGGTCCAACAATATTCTTTCACAAAGAAATTGATAATTCCAGAGCTATTTATGCTTTCTGAGAATTTACAGGTAATAATATTTTAGTGGTAAATAATGTGATGCAAATAATTGGAGGCAAAAAGATTCATGTGGGACCAGTATTCAATCGTACATACTACTTTGAGAGCAAAACTGATTTGGCGGCCAAAAAGCAATTATCAATGAACCAACAGATTAAAAAGCTTCTGGCCAGCAAAGATGTTGTGAAAGAGCAGGATATTAATGAATTCTCATTGCATGTGGGACATGGTTGGAGAAACACATTCAGCTTTCTTGGATGTGGTTCTGCATATGTTGAACAGCACGAACTTAAATTTCATAGTGATGTTCCAGGGGTAATGAATAATATTTTGTATAAGTTGTTGATGATATGTGATATCTATTCTAGCTGATTCACTGGCTATTTGTGGACTGGATTCAGAGGAATGGTTCTAAAGCTACAGTGGAGGTTCTAGCCAATGCTCTGTGGAAATCAAAGCAGTATGAAGCTTTAAATGAGTGGAGTAAAAAATATGATGAAATCCACAACTAATTTATTTGTGATAAGATATTAATTGTTTTATTGTTGCATTTAGTTGTGTATCACTGGGAGGTGCTATAAATTTGATCTAAACTAGATTTATCAGAGATATCATTTTAATGTGTTTGTTATTTTTCTATATATACTATATATATATTGCATATCTATTTTTTTATGGTCTGCTGACATCTATCCTTGTGATATGACATAAGGTACTAGGAATTACTATAGAATGTACCTGTGCATTATTATGGTAATTCTTTAAATCTTTCATATACTTTTTTGAAAATGTTTTTATTTTTTAAAAAAAATAAAAGAATGGATTTTATTATTAGGGAATATATATAAATATAATAATATTGTAATTTGTTATTAGTGGGTTTTTTTTACTACTTATTGAAATTCAATATCTCGGTAACATGAGGAGCTAGAGAGGCCAGTTTTGGCTCATTTTGTAGTATTTCTAATGGCGTTTTAGTGAAATCTATAAGAGTTCAAATAAAAAAGTCACAATCATTCAAAAATGAAAAAAATGCAATTTTTGCAAAAAGTGCAATTTTGGCAAAATTTTTAAAGGTGCTAAACATCTAATTTATCTAACGTTTGTAAGGAGACTAATACCTGCAAGACAAAAAAGAAATGATTTTCAAAAATAATTTATTTAAACAGTTGAAAAAATAATTTTCTAAATCGTGTAAATAGAAAAAAGGCGATTACAAAAATGAGTAGTAGGGGACAAAAAATATACATATATTTAACTAAGCGGATCCTAACAATACTAAATTCACATGTATGATGAATGTACTTTTACCTACACTAAATATAGTAGACGACAAGATACTAATTACTAATTACCTTTATACTAGAACTAAAAGGTACAGATAAATAATAATAAGCAAATAAATCCTATATCACAGAACATATTACTATAATTATACCGGTTAATTAGTTTATTGTGACTTACGGCTGAGTGTATTTTTTGTAAACTGTTATGACTTATTTGTAGGTTGCTATTACTTCATTATACGTTTAAATAGACGCTGTACCTTTTCCTTGAATGCATACAGTCTTATTTAAATAACAGGCTTCAAATATAAATTTAGCAACGTAACAAAAGCAAAGACTTTTCGATAAAATGAAAAGTTGTAGTTCCGTATTAAGAGTGAGATTCTTCAGTATCCGCACCTAAAATTAGCAAATAAATATTATTAAAAGTCTAGTTTTAATTAATACTGGTCAAAATTAAAATCAATATAAATTATAAATATGTACACTTGATTATTTTAGTACTACCCGTAACTACTTTTAATACCGAACTGACTATAAAATACGCTAGTTAGTTTTTTTTGTTAAGCAACTCACGCACCAATATGTATTTTACTAATTAAATAACATTGTACGAGTACATAGTGAGTCTCATTATAAAAGATTACCTACTCAAAAGCTATACCATATAGGGTTTAACGAAGAAATCTACAGTTGAAATCACATCCAATTAACAACTAATGGCCTAATTGCATCTGGTGAGTGGTGCTTTTAATGGTACCTCTAAATTAAATTGAAATTTCACGAACATGCACATTCTTCTATTATCATATTCGTCCATGTCTCCACTTTGAGTTTAGTAGGATTTTGAGGATCGATCATTAATACTTGTAAGTCCTTCAACTTGGAAGGAGTACAACATGTTTTAGGTACTACGTTAGTCTTGTTTCCATTTTGCCTGGCATCTCTTTTCGTATATTTATGTAGTAGTCCTTGAATTCGAGAGTGATTAGTAGCAACACTATAATCAGGAGGACACAATCCTTGGCAATATCCTGCATCATAAGATATAGGATCATTTACATTTTTCATCTCTAAATACCCTAACTTTTTAAACTCAACACGCATTGAGTGTCTGCAACATTTGAACTTCTTTTTTGTTCTCCCTGGAATGGTGTGCCTGGAATCAACGCAATCGCTCTCACGTTTCTCGGATCCCTCCGCTTCTCGTTTAATTCTACGTTGCGTATTCTGTACTAAAGCAGTTATAGCAGCCACTTTAGGTCTTAAATTATTTCTACACCCCACGCATTCTAATTCCAACCCAAGATTTCTTCGTCCTTTCATCCACGAAGACACTGCGTTGGTTACGTCCGTTTCGCACCATTTTGTCAGGTTTCCCGACAAGTAGAATGTTTCTTCTTGAAGAAATTTACGTCTTCTGGCTCCTAGGATTTGATTTACTCTCACGTTTATTACCGTGGAATCATTGTGTTGAGGGGGTAGTAGAAAACGCAGAGTTGCACTTTCTACCGTGTTAGGAGATGTTGAGATTGGAAACAACATTTTTGGATGTTTTCTTCTAGGGAGTTGTTCAAGCAATTTATCTGAAACAAAAAAAAAATTACGTAGAAATTATCTAATTTTACAAAAAATTTATTTCATTAGAAGTCAAACTATTCCTTTGATGTGGAAATTTTGAAAGTGAACTAAACCAACGGAGGCGGTTTTATATGAAAACATTTGAGACCAAAATAATGAGCTGTGACGGAAAATATTTTAGTTGTGATTCATTCACAAATCAATAAGATAGTTTAACTGAATGTATACACAATGTCCCACAGGATTCAAAGCGGCTTGTTAATGGTTTTTCTCTGTTTTAAGTTTCAGGAATTAAAAAACAAATATTTCGACTGGACAATTTGCCAAATTTTCAGGCATTTCCGCTAATTCATTTGCAAATTTAATATCAACCTAAAATTTCATAAATTTAGATTAGGTGACTCATTGTAGTTTTTTAAAGGATATTTTGTGACAATTAACATTCGTAAAACTCATCAAAATAGTGGTATAACTTGTATAACGGCAATAAAATTTAATTCGAGCGAGACAGTAATTCGAAAAGAATGAACTGGCGAGAAGAATTAAAAAATATTTATGTGCTAATGTACTTCGGGTAGGAGTTTGTATATTTACAATATCCGGATTTCTGAACAATGTGATAAAAAATAGTATCGTTCTAATTTTGTGCAATGCAAAGGCGTGGGTGATTTTATTAATAGGTGAGAACTATTTATATGGTGAAGTAATATTTTTAGACTTTCAATTGTGCGACAATGTTACAGGTCTTTGATACTTTTAGAAAGGTTATTATACCTCATCAACGATATTTTCTTTTTATCTTTTACAAATTGTGTGTAAATAATTTAAATTTTGCTGTTATTCCCATCTGGTAGTCAAACTACAAAGTTTTAACTTAAGTGCTATTTGGTAAAATAAGTTAGTTCACGCACCATAAAAGTTCTTCAAGGTATTCTTACGCAATAGTTTTGTTTATTTTAAACTTGGTGTTGCGTTTGTTGACACTCGAAAGTAGCTACTGGTTGTTGCCCCTTTGGTGATTGATTGACATGAATAAATGTGCATGCTCGTTAACAGTTGCTTGACGTAAAAAAAAAATAAATCCGCTTAACGGATTGATACCCTTTAAAACCGCAGTGGTGGCTTTCACCGTTACAAAAAGATATCGATTAGGAAAATTATTGCGGATGACATAATATACAGGTAAATTGTTCCGAATTCCCCACAGGTCTGGTATATCCGGCTCTTCAATCACAACACAGATATTATCGAGATCATGGCCGATTTTTTCATTAGCAGAATGCTATAATACGGATATCGGCATACCCATAAAAAATTATAATCAACCCGGAATTTGACACCAAGCAAGCGGATGATCAGTAACTGTATAAAAAAAAATTACACTTTATCGAATCGAATAAAGCTGTTGAGCTTGAACACAGCTGTCTTAATAAATGTTTTCATAATGTATGCAACATTCGCCTTTCTAATTGTGTTTGATACCGGAATTACCAGGAAACCCGGACTAGTTAATTGTCTGATTTCAGGAAAATTTCCCCATTAATGTTATAAAAGAATGAATGGTATTTACATGGTACTCTTATCCGTTTATTGGCTTCCCAACCTATGAAACATGATCCTCTGTCATTTTCGCTAGGCCTTCAAGATTTACGCATCCTCTTCTTTTTAAAAGGTCTTCAGTGCATTTTTCAGATAATGCCCAAGCTGAGTGTATCTTCGCGACTAGTTTCGAGATGTTGATTTAACGGTGCTTAACCAGATAAAATCGGGTTTTACCAACTCAAAAGAATCCCGACTTCCGCTGGGTCAATATATTTTAAAAAACAATGCAACCCACTATTGCATTGTGCGGAACCATGAACGTTATTTTTTTGTCATTAATCCTACACAGATTATGGTTAAAAAAAAAACCATACGCACTAATTACAACCTGGGTTTTACGTTTTACGTTATTTGAATTCCAATCCGGTAAATCTCCTAAAATAACGTATTATGTTAGGTAACACTCTTCTCAGCTGCTATTTTTAACTGCCCACTTTGTGTTGCCTTAAAAACAATTATTACACAAAAAATGTGGTACAATTATATTAAGTAAAAAGTTTTAAATAGCGATGACTTTGTCAGTCCAACTTTCATCTAGGTCTTACTGATTATTATACACTTTCGTACCTGTTAAAACTTTTCATCATTCTTAGGTCATCGGTTAGATTTTTATGTTGTGTTTATGACCCCCTACTAGTAAAAGAACTATTTGTAACAGCTGCTTTATATCTCTACAGTGGCGCGCTTTGATTTATTTCTTTTATCAAACATTTTTTAACTTTTTATTTTGTAATTTTGTTTTTGTTTAATTTTTGGAAACTTTCATTTACTACTACTCTGTCGGTGTTGTTGTGTTAAATGAGCAAAAGTATATTTATGAAATGAAACGTTTGATGCGGTCCTGGATTGGTTTATTCCTATTTTGGTAATGCACCAATTCGGAAAAATTCTTATTTAGAATATGCTTCCTAACTTTATTGTTTAGGTTTCTCTTTTTATGTTAAATGGATTTAATTAACGGCAAGAAAACAGATCCATTGCAATATTCTATGAATGCAATCCTGAATATTAGATTTTTGTTGGTTGGTTTTTTAAATTACATTTATGAGCATTTAAAAATGTTGCTATTCTGGTTCAGAAAGTTATTTCTAAATTACCTCATCAACTATAAATCTACTTAGTAGATTTGAGAACTACAGAACTATACTTTGACGCCGTCTATGTAAAATATTTTCGGCACCATTGAACAACTAAATTATTAGATCATTGTACTAGATTATCATTAGAAGAAAATGACACATTTGCCTAGAGGCTGAACAGCATTTCGTTCATTAATAAAAATTGATATTATGAAGTAATTTATTTTAAATTATGACTAAATTCTAGCACTTTGTATTGAAAGTTAACTCATAACGGAATCAATCTTCGAATCAATCATTAGACGGTTAATTATAAATAAGCGGTGAGTTTCAAGAATTCTTCGTTGTTGATCAGATATATGCGTGAGTTAATGCGTTTTCAATGCTTTGATGTTTTGTAGTACGTCATTAAGGGCAAATGGGTTTAATGTCCTTTATGTGACTGTGACTGACATGAAATATTGCAATTTTGGTTAATTAAATATTAGTTGCATTGTCATCATATCAACAGACGTGATTACAAAGTCTAGTGTTGATTAGATCATAAGTGTGTAATTGTACACGCGATGAATGAACTACTACTAAATGTGATTTAATTTTACGCAATATGTATTCATGACTAGGAAATTTCCTTCCTATAAATTTTGATTTTTGACTAGAATTTTGTTGTAGTAGGTTTTAAGCAGCTTTACGACCATTCCTGCAGTGAACTTGGACTGGTATTGGAATATGTAGTAAAATAGGGCAAAAAATCAATACCAAAGCGATTATATGCTAGATTTCCATTTTTCAGCGGAAAGTTACGAGGCCTAATTAATAAGTTTGTGAGTCCACGAAGATGAATCATGCTACTTCCTGAAACTACAAGTCGATAAATTTCTTTTGAAGAAACGGTATTAAGGTTAGGAAGTAGTTCCAGTCGCGTTAGTTTCGCCCAATTTAACTAATTTAAATCGATTTAAGCGCAGTTTGTTTATATCCTAGTAATAGTCTTATCCGGTTTGAGTTCCAGTTTTTATGCTTTTTTAATGCTCCACAAGTACATTTCACTTAGATCCAGTTTCCTACAATTTTAGCTACTCACCTAGTTTGTAAACTCTCAAATCTGGTATCGGGTCAAACGTGTCGTCTTTGAGCTTCAAGAAACTCGAAATAGCAGTGGTGTACTCTTCCAAGCTAATGTTAATCTAAAAAGAAAAAGAAACAGTTTAATCACCTCGTCTGTCTCGTCACATCTGTTAACTTCATCGAACCAAACTTCCACGTTATAATTTAATATCAACTGTTTGTTTGGATATGAAATCTGTGGCATTGCTCAAGCCGCTGATCCCAATTCTATTTTTATTCTCCGGTGTCAAATTAGACGAATTACTAATCTAATTAAAGGAGTTCCAGCACGGATTTGTTTATTTTTCACATTTCGGAATTCCATTTTATTAATGCCGCCCAAATACTTGTAGTTTTATATATATATTATACTAGAGCCTACGTGTTTTCTATTCATCCCAAAGCTTTTAAAAGTTATTTTTTTCTTCTCTGCGTTAATCGCACCAGGTATTTTGTAAATGAATAGGAATTTCAATGTGCCACTACAACCGACGTAAGTTTACCAAACAATTTCAAGGAATTGGTCCTAAAAGAATCTCAGCAATGCTTAGTGCATTCAAATAAAAATGTTAATGAATTTTACCAAAATTTATTGCAAACTTGCTGTTAAGTTTAAAATAGGTTTGTATCATTAATGTTTTATATTTTAATTTTTTATATACAGGGTCTTGAATTTGTACTTTTTCGGATACAAATTTATTTGTTGTATTTTTGGATAGTTGTATTGTCTATAAGAGAGATTTTTTAAATGATACGTATAACGTCTGAGAGGATTCAAACAACACTGTATAAGCTGTAAGTGAAATTAACAAACTTAATTTAATTAAAACTGTCCACTTTATACTGTCAAAATTTCAGGTAACTAATAAAAAAAATAACTTAAAAAAATTATTTTGCATTAATTGTAAAACTACTCAAACCACCTATTTGTTATACACAGTGTGTCTCCATATTTTCTGTACAGGAAATAGGTTTAAAAGGTAATTAAAAATACAAATACGAATCCTTAGGGAATCCCATAAATATTAACGCACCAAAGGCGTCAGGAGAGTACGTAAACTAATCCTAATATGTCAGGTATTTAAAAAACTCAAAATACGGAACCAAAATGGTTTTTTCAGCACTGAGTCAGAATCTCTAGATTAAAATTAATCTTAAGTGAAACATAATGGCGACAGCTGACGTTATATTTTCAGGTGTTCGCCATTAGTTTTTCCAGTTATTTTATGTTAAATGATAACAAATGTAACACACAGGTGGGGCAATATTTTTTTATTTTTTGTTAGGAGTACCCGTTTATTACAAAAGGTACCTTGGCTTTATCAGGAAGAATATCGAGGCCGAGGTCAGTGATCAAAGTATGATCTCCAGAAGCAGCGTTGACACTAGTGTACACAATAACAAAAAATGTCCAGGCTGCTCTATTGGCCCCGAAATAATAGCCCATAGCCGGCCTTAATGGTACCCGTCATTGACACTTCTTAATATCAAATAGAACGATGCACATGCACTCGGTCGATCTCGAAATGGGAAATACGTATGCACAGTTTACTCTGAACAGCGCGACGGAACTTTTCACACAAAACACGCGCTTCCACTTTTATATTGTGCGATTTGGTAGGGGTATGTACGCCGTACACACCGCTTTCCTTCATTCCACCCTTATTGCCTGTTTCCTAAGGGTCAATTTCCGGAGTGTCGGGATGCGCCGGGATGCACGTTTTTGCCCCGCACGCTACTCAATATTTTCCATTTAGCTTGTTTCTTCGATACGGCGGAACAAAAAAACTACTGTCAGTAACAACGATTTCAGTTTTTGTCACGAAGAAATGTCAAACATTACGTCAGCATTCTGAGTCATACGCAAGTCAGTTTATGAAATCACGTGTTGTATAAGAAAAGTTAATTTCCCTCACATGACTAAATGTCTAATATGTTTAACCCGGTAAATGACTACATTCACTTAAAAATTCTAAATGTTAGGATTTTTAATGAGGTATTTTTTTGACCGTCAAGAACAAAAAACCTTGATATTTCAAAATTCCACTGTACATAATGTGCGTATATGCCAAATAAGGCATTAAAATATTTAATTTTCTGCAACAAAATGGTAAAAAACCATGCAAAATCCATCAAGTTCAGAATATTATTTTGATTGAACTGCTGTTTCATTGAGCTTAAATAAATTCTCATTTACTAATGTTTTTTTTTCTTGCAATATTAACTTAAAAAAACTACCTTTAGATGACATCGGCTGTCAAATATTGACAGTAAACTACTCATCATCCTAATTAGGTCTCATTTCTGTTGTATATATAGTTTGTTCATACAAAACATATAACCTTTTAGATGCAAAATGTCAGTTTTGCTCAAATCTATCATTTTTTTTAGAAACAAACAATTTTAAACTGGAAGCAACTAGACTAGAACAATTTGTAAATTATTAACTTTTAAAGTTGTTACGAGTTAGTTATAAAATCGTTAATAGCTGATATCAACTAATTAAGATAAAATGTATTACGTGTTAAAGATTATATGACTAATTGCTTAAAAGGGGTTTAATAACAATTTGATTACATGCAAAGAAATGGTGATTTTTCCATTGATTTTTTTCCAATCGAGTCACTTTTCCGGGATGATTTTCCGTTAAAAGTGCAACATTCCAAGTCGTTTGTTATTCCCCGGGCTTCGAGCAAATGCAATTTCTTAGAAGAGAAGAATGAAGGTAGGAATATTGTTATTTATTGGCGTGTAAATTTGCAGCTGCAACTGGTAAATGACCGTTACTGTGTATTTGAGACTTATTGTTGCTGTCGGTTGTATTTTGTATGTAACATTTGTGATGATATTATTCCATAGCCCTACACTCTCCCGATAGAGTTCAACCACGCTCCAGGCAAGTTTCTGAGAATAATCGAACCGCGCAAAACGTAGATTTTTGTTCTATAAATTAAGGCATTTTATGCTTTTTTTCTTGAATAACTGAAAGCTGACTAATCCGCATTACGTAGGTAAAACTCGCGGTCCAATTTAGATGTACACACATATTTTTCTGATATACACGTCATGTTCTAACTTCGTTTGTTGATAATTGGAGAAAATCTCCTAGTTTATTTATAAAATAACAATTTAAGACAATTTGTCAAAATTATTAATTTCCACAGATTCTGGAAATGCCGTAACGATCAAGTCACTCTGTATAATTATGTTTTCTTTCAAAATATCTTAATGTGCTTTGTTCAGGCAGTAAAAACAGAGACATAATTGCTGTATTAATGCAACAGCAGGATTGATTGCTGTAACAAAAGCGTGATTTATGGGTAAGCGAATTATGTGTACTCAGATTTATTGTTACATTTGTAACAGTTGAATTGACTGAAGCAAGTAGATAATTGAATAGTTTTTCTTCAATTTTTTTCCTGACCAAGGTAGGAACTTTTTCAATCAGTCTATTGGCATTTCTGTAACGAGTGTCATGCGTTTATTGTATTATACACAGTGTTAGGGTTAAACGGCCAAACGTATACCATGCCTAGAAAGAATTGGATTTTAAGCAGAAAGTTGTAAAAAAGTGTTCAAATATGAGTTGTTACCGAGATACAGGGTGATAAACTTTATATTACATAACTTCATTCATTCTTGAAATATCAAGATCAATTTTTCTACATACACATTGTAGTGAAAATGTACAGGGTGATACATTTTCAGGGGTGAATCTAACTTTTTTGTAGCACAAAAAAAAAGTATCACCCTGTACATTTTCACTACAATGTTTACACTGTAATTGTGGAGATCCTAAAGAGTAGTGTATGTAGAAAAATTAATCTTGCTTTGTTAAGAATGAATGAAGTTATGTAATAGAACCTTTAAAAAATTTGAAGCTTTATCACCCTGTATCGCGGTAACAACGCATTTTGGCCGTTTAACCCTCACTCACCCTGTATATATATTTAAAAAAATATTAGGAAGAAAGCTGAGACAAAAATCTATAAGAAGAACAGCAAAACAGCAAGTGAGCACAGAATATAGATAGATAGATAGAAGATATTAAATTACATCAATGAAGGCATCGAACGATTTTCTAGCACTTCCGGTTTAACCGGAAATGACGTCATAAACAAAAATTTAAATGGGACACCCTGTATATTTTTTGATATTCGGATTCTGCTTATTATTCTGCATCCAACCATACCCATTTTGTCATATTTTGAGTAAAGTTCTTGAAAAAAAGAAAAAAAAAATTTTTGTTCTAGTGGGCTGAGTTGAACCAAATGTTAAAAGAACTTCATAAAAAATAAAGTTTTCGTATTTTGTTCATAATTTACAACGGAATTGCAAATTTCTAGTTTTTGAGAGAAAACTTGATTTTTTCAAATGGCAACATGGCGGCTCACAAGTTTAGTAAAAATAGCATATTTTTAGCAGCATTTTGGTACCAAACACTTTGGTGTTTTGTATTTGCCATTTTCCAAATATTAGACAAAAAAGATGCACCATGCAAAATTTATATCCATAATCAGCCGCATAAAATGACCAAAAAACATACAGGGTGTCCTATTTAAATTTTTGATTATGACGTCATTTCCGGCTAAACCGGAAATGCTAGAAAATCATTCGATGCCTCCATTAGTGTAGTTTAATGTCTTATACATAACCTCCAAATTTTATTTGAATCGGTTAAAAAATAAGTTATAGGGGTGAGCCACTTCTTAGGGACACCCGGTATAATAATTTAAATTTTAATACAATTTCAGTAGTTCAAAACTGACTGTTTTTTGCAATATTGTCAATTATTGTGGCTTCCACCAAAGTTAAAAATAATTGAGTACCTTTTTTTATACTTTTAGATATTGGTAAATATATGAATTCGGGATGATATAATTTTACAAAAATAATATTTCTGGACAAATTAATTTGAGTACTTAAATAAGTTTTTAAAGCCCTAATCCATTTTTTTAATCTCCGAGGTTACTGTCTGCCGCCTATGGTGGATTAACTTCCATAAAGTCATGAGGTTTACATCATTCTCGATTCTTGATACAGGGTGTCACCTAACTAAACAAATTGTATTAAAAAGAAAAAATAGTTAGTAAATGGTTAGCTTATGGTAAAAATTCGCGGGTCTAATGTTGTAATTTCTATTTTTACATTGGGTTCAATTACAGACAAAAATGTCGGACTTCTTGTTTTCATTTAGTTTCAGTTTTAATTAGCTGAGGTCCATTGTTACTATGCTGAGATAATCGCATAATGATATGATTAAGATATCTGTATATGTCCGGATAGAAAATAAAGTATATGGTCATGCTATTTAACCATTGGAAATTCCGTGCAGATAGCCTGTGACGCCATCAAACATGAATTTTACTTTTACTGAATAGGCTCGGGTAATGAAATAACTATTAACTGTGAGCCCTTATTAAATGTAATTTGTCATTGGTCAGTAATGGTTACTAGTAAATTATGTAATTAGAACCAGAAAATCATAAATTGAGCTTCAAATATATCTGAATGACTCATTTAATTTTCATATTGGACTTTTGTTTTCTCTTATATGTGGGTTATTGAGAGAGACAGCTCACCCTTGTACAGCAGGTAGTAATTAAATGAGTTCTGGTTAGAAGTGTTTTTTATAGAGCATTTTTGTTCTTGGAAACTGTAATGTCATCAACGACAGTTTCCTCCATAGACTAGCTTTTTTTATTGGATATATACTTGAAACTGTTTCAATTAATGCTACTAAGAGACTGTTCTCTAATTGAAAATTACCGGGGTAACTCAATGTTAAAAAAGTCACTGCGTAGTGAATTTTTGGACAAATTCTTAGAAGTGACTCAAAAATCACAAGACTTACCTCAGGTATCTATAAATATTTTTAGTTTCCGAAATCAGTTTAACTTAACGTCATTTCGCGAAAATAAATTCTTGTTTAGAATTCCTTCCACAAATTAACAAGCTGTAATAAATCTTAATTTCTTTTCTTCATTCATGGTGCTACTAGAAATATGTGCTTGTGGGAGTAACCTAACGAATTCCTCACTTCAAAGTCGCCGTATGTCAGTCAGTATAACAAATTAATTTTCAAACTTCCAATGTATAACTAGGTCAAATTAATTTATTTTGGAGTATAAAAAATTCACTAAACAAAAAGAATTTTGACTTTAAAATTAATCGGGGAAAGCCCGTTTTTGTTTATTTGTTAATTAACAGAACATTTCTGAAAATTATTCCTATTTTGATTCAAAACTCACTACACCAAGTTTAACACCCTGTATCTCAAAAAAAAAATATATATATACAAGGTGTCCCATAAGTAATGGTAATTTTGTTTTACATATTATCTTATTTCTAATTATTTACAATTTATTTACAAAAAAAGTAGTCCTAGTTAAAGTGCTCTAGTAGGGTGGCAGTGGGAAAGTTTGTTCCATTTGTTTGGATTATTTTTCCATTTGTTTTGTAGTTGTATAAGTCTGTCTGTTATGTTGGTCATGTTTGTACGTTCGTAGAGAAGTTGGTTGGATGGGTTGTGTAGTGGGTTTTCTGGGTGTCTTATTTTGGTTATTAGTCGAGCAATTTGTTCCGTAGTCTTATATCTTTTAGTTTTGTCAGTAGCGTTTGCTCTAAGTAAGTGTCCGTAGTCTAGAACTGGTCTACAGATGGATTTATATATTTGTGTGGCTGTTTTCGTGCTAAAACCTTTATTTTTGTATGTCAGTGATCTAAATCTTGCGTTGGGAGTCAGTCTCCATCTGTAGAACCATGTCATAGTATCGTCAGTAAGTGATTGTAGTTTTGACACTGCTTTTGACGTAGTTTTATCGTGTACTATAAGTGCAGTGTTGTCTGCGTATTGTAATATGTATGCGATTTTGTCAAATTGGTTTTTGTCCTGCTTCTTGTGATTGTATATGTCGTGGCAGTATAGGTTGTAAAATAAAGGTGAGAGGGGTGATCTTTCGGGTAGTCCTTGTTCAGGACTAAAGTAATTATTCCTATTTTGATTCAAAACCCACTACACCATAAATAAGTTTAACACTCTGTATCTCAAAAAATATATTTGCATGTATTTTTTCCTTATTTTTGGACGTAAAGTACGATCCTAACACTAATATATTATATAAGGTTTTTAAACTTGTGTGGTGATCGACTGACACTATTTTTTCATATTACTACCCAAATTTTGTATATAAAAATTAAAAAAGTGACATCATGAAAGTGCTATTATAAAGTTTTGTTTCGACTGGAATAATAATAAAGAGTGCGGTGTGACAAACGTCGTTAGTAGAAACGCTAACCCTAACACAATTCGGAGAAAATCGCTTACAAAGTTTGCTATAATCGAATGAGTCAGAGCTGCCTCTATTAAATACCTAGGAATGAACGCAGCATATTATAAATTCTCACTAATAGTTCTAGTTCTAGCGATCGCTAACGGTGATTTAGTGTTATAGAGCCTAAATACCGTTTAACTGACAAAATGGATCCGTTTCAATTTGCATTTTTAAATTTCAGACCTGTTTCAGATTTTAAGCCAATTTGAAATTCACTAAACAGACTGGTGAACTGTCACATTCAGTAAAGGTTAAAGGTGAGACTTTAGAATAGAGAGCTGGTCTGGAAACACTATCTTATACAATTATTAGGATTTTTTAATTTAATTTCATTTCTGCAAATGATTTTCCTAGTATACGTTTATATAAGGCTACCGAAAGGTTAGGTATATTTGTCTTTAGCTGTGTAGCTGACAGTAGCAACCTGTTAGAACTTTCTTTAAAATTAAATGAGGCATTGCCTGACGTCTTAAGCTTTTAATTAATTGTTTTAAGAAATAGTTAATTATACTACCCTATTGTGTCAATGCCATTATTTATTCTTCTCCAGTTTATTAGGTTTTTAAATTAATTAAAAAAATTTGAAAATAATGCATAACAACTGGTCACAAAATCTCAATTTTCAGTTAGTCTTTCAGAAGAAGTGGTCATGTGAAAGTAGGTACTATTTGAAAATAAAATTAAAGAGAAAAAGCTTGTATCTGGTACTATGTTTTAAGTGAAGAAATCATATTAATGCAAATTTTTAACACTCAGAGTCCTCTAGCTGCATAATGCTGAGACTTTATTGAACCTATTTTAACTTGTTCTTGAATAATAGACGGATACACGTCATTGATAATTCAAATGGGCGTCGCTATTCTGTTGATAAAGCAATTTCTTTATACTACAGTTTTTACTCGAAATAATTATATATATTATAATAAACATGTTAAAGCTCTGACACCGACGCAAGCACTCTTGGTCGCACTTTCCAAGCTTTACTTGATAAGGTTTAGTATAAGTAACATTGTACCGTAGTTTTAAGTGTCTTTATTAATCCAACTTTCTATCGAACAACTAAAGTCCGCTCTTGATAATTGATTGTCGGTTTTTTTAAAAGGTTTTTAGTCGGTGAAAGAATAAAATTCCCTACACTCACAACACAGTAGTAAAAAATAGACAAAGATGTAACAAACAGTTTTTATTTGGTTTAAATTCAATACAAGTAGATAAATAAAGGTCAGATTAATATTGCACATGACTGAAAACACCTTACGTCAAATGGATTGAACAAAAAACATTTTCGGGGAAACATCTCATTTTTTTTATCAGTTAGACAAATAAAATATACAATACAGCTAACGTTAAATGGCATTGTACAACAATTTATTTGTGAGTATACTATTTACAAGTACAGCTAGTATATTTCGTCCATTTGAAAAAAGGCAAAAAATAACACATTTATGCTTAAAATAGAAAAAACTAAATACAATATTTAATCGATACACTTTTGCAACCTGAATATATTGCTAACGTGTACACTAATGAAACACATGAATATACGTTGTAAATGTAACAACTGAACTAAAGATAAACACTCGGTCAAGCATCTCCAATGATCTTTGTACCGCCTTTGGAAAGAATTTGGTACAACTTAGTATATCATTTTCTCAAAAATAAAGGAAATTAAAAGAAAATAATTCTTGTAACTGATACACGCCGATAAATAAAAAAAAGTTCATTGCAGATGTCAACAAAATGTACTGGTGGAAGCCATTTGCAAGGGTCACTGAAACTCCAAAAAACGTCATTTAAATATTACAGAAACGAAACAAATGCAAATTGTAAACTTTACTGAATTCGGATTAAATGCCAACCTGTTGCGATAACAATATATTGCATTTATTTCGTTTGGTAAATAAAAAAGGCACAAAGCGTCAGCATAAAACATTAGTAAACTGTAAAAATACCCTGTGAGTGCCCAATTAAAATATACCTCAAATGCGTTAAGAAAATGATACGCCCTATATTTTAAACGTTAAGACATCGAAGGTGTATTACACATACGGATACGTACATACTGTCGAGGCACTGTGAGTAAGGCAATCCTACAATTAATTCAGTGGAGAAAGGGTAATCCGCACACCAAGGCGGGCAGGTACACACTGTGCATATAATTATATTTTATTGCGCCAAAAACACCTTAATGGTTACACATTTAAAATTGCAGTCACATGAGAGTGAGATTAAGTTGGACATTGTGCGAATCAGAAAGCCATCTGTATAACCGTAAAGGCGGATATATATATATTTACTTGTAAAGGGCGCTGGTTAAAGTCTCATTTAAAACTATGTGCAAGATAGGTGCACACAACAGTAGATAAAATATATATATCGTACAATTTCTAATTTATATAAAGATTTCTTTAAGTGTCATTGCAGAATAGACGTTTCAATCCATCTTACTCTGGAATCACAAACAAATCGAAAAGGCTATAACAATGAACACCCTAGGTTCCTTAGGAAGCAGTACTTAACGTGTCGGCGGGACTTTCTTCAGAACCTGGTCCCAGTCATCTATTATTACATTTAACAGCCAGTGAACAGAGTACAATCGTAGGGTAGGGAGAGCACCAATATTTAATATCCACCAGGACTTCTGACATTTACATTTGCCAGAATTCGTTTCAGTGTAAAAACAGTCAGTCTATTATCATACTGCAACAACAAGCTATTGCAGCGTTTGGTCTAAACAGTCACTGATACTGCTTTATCTAAACAATAACAGTTACAGCAGTATCAGACATAATAGAATATATCTGGCATGTTTTGTAAATTCAGTCCGGATGGGGACTATTTCGCTAGTTCTGTAACAAGTTGGACAGCAACAGAACAAGGTTCTTATGTTACTCTTTTCAGTCTAACAGATGGCAGCACTCAATTTGTGGGTGTTCATTGGAGGTCACTTTAAGTAACAATGATAATGAGTTTGCTGATTCTTGTTAACATATAATTTTAAGATTATTTGCTTGTCTATAGTTTGTTGATTTAATTTGGTATTGATTTAAGCTCAGAACTCACTAGAATAGTACTGTAATTAGATTCATTGTAGTATAACGAAACCGGTTTGGTATTCATGTTATCTGCTATCAGTCAATAAGAATCAGCACTAAATACTGATTTAAAATGTCAACAAGTGTTTTACTTTATGCCTGACACTACAAAATTTTTACAAAACTGTAAACTTGTTCTATTTGTGGATGTTTTTTCTCCTTAACTATCGCATCCCTGTAACAACAATATCATAAATCAACGTATACCCTTTTTATTTTTTAATAATATTACGATATAAAACTCTGAAGTGTAAAAATGTGAGAATATTTTTTTTTAAATACCTACGATCTTTATATTAAGTAGAACTAGAGGATTATAGAAGATATAATCAAGTTAGCAAAATATACGATTTGGAGTCAGTCAGTGTACTTGATTGCCTACATTCAACCCAACTTGTTGCTGTGAATCAGTGAAATAAGTAGATATGAAATTCCAGCAAATGATTTTTGACATTTAGTCCTGGCGACTGAAGCTTTAAATAACGATTAAAGGAGTGGGGAACACACAATACATCGATTGACATATCTAAAAAGGGAAAGGCAAAATGTCCTGCGCTTACTTAACATCCGGGTATGATAAATATTGTGGCATACTCGCTAATAACAAGTGTACATATTAAACAAATAACAAACTACTCTAAAACATTTATAAAAAAAGATACTAATAATTACATGACTGTAATGGCACTCTCTTTCGTCCCACGAATCTCCCGTAATAAAATATATCAACTTCCGAATAAACTCTCTTCAAACAGTTTTAACGCTAAAGTGGACAAAAGTCTGTTGGTCGTTAATTGCACAATGGTTCATATTAAGTTTTAATGTTCAACAAGTTACTTAAGATATAAAGAGGCGTATTTTGTAATTTAAGGTCAGAGTATAAAAATGAACAGGGTGTTACACATCACTGCCTTGTGTATTTACAAGTATAACAAAACTCTTTCAATGATACAAATTGTTCATTGATTGTAGTGTTAAGTAGGTTAGTTAAAATAGAAGTAGAATACACTCAGACTCCTAAAAATGTCTATGTTTTTTCTATTTTTAAAAACAAGTGGAACACCCTGTATTTGTCAAATCAATTGAATTTTATAGCTAGAGTTGTGCATTAAAGGATCTAGCTTCATTTTCACAAAAATATTTAACTCTTTGTATAAAATACTCTGCCTTATATGCACCATTTAACGTATGTATCGTATAGTCAATTTTATGACTTAAGTTTGTTTAAGTGACATTCAGACCTTGCCAAATAAAATTGAGTTAAAACTTCACTTTGTCTTAAGCCACCAAAACGACATGCAATACATACAGGTTTTACCGTAAAGTTGAAAATAATTAGCCGTTGAAGTTGTCAGAGCTATTACCCGACTTAATATACTATATCAAGAGAGAAACAACTATTAAAACGACAACCATATGCGCCCTTACCCATTACGGTACGCATGAAACAATATACAAAGTATTGTATATAATATATTATTATATATGAAGATATGCTTTCAAAGCGCAGTCGTAGGTCTGCGCAAGAAGAACTCCGTTTTCTAGACTCGTTCTCACATCTGACTTGATACACACGCACACACTCACGCACGCCCCTATTTTACACTCGCTCTTTGTTTCAAAATAAGTTCCACTTTTTTGACTATTATATCAACTTTCCACTTTCTTCTTTGTTTAAAAATAATGTCTAAAGACTCGAAGTTTATCACATGGGATGACATATTGGCAATTTAGGGGATGTTTTTAGGGCTCTCTGTAAACACCCTACAAAAATCCCTAAAGACATGTAAAACGACGCAACTCTCCCGGCAAACCTCGAAACTTATTCGTTCAGGACGTAAATAAGGAACAACTCTTGCGAATCGAGTCTCGCCAGGGGAGTCACACACTCTTATCAACTCCTAACCTAAACCAAGAGGAGGACTCGCGTCTAAGCTGTCCACTTCCACGTGTTATCACTATGGCACTGGGTGGTACCCCGGGGGTACCACGAGGCCTATGACGGCCAATCAGACGACAGTCTCGGCCTTTTGTGCAGCTGAACCGCCGTGTCATAGTCGGACTGTGACGACGGTCCGGGAGGTGGCGTTGGCGATGGCAGGTTAGTCGGCGTTACGCTTCCTGGTGATGGTGTCACGTGACCGGCCGAACTTGGCCTCGGGTGATGTCCGCTGTGCGTCAAATTTAAGGTTTGCACGAGTGGTTGCGAGTGATGGACGGCAGAACTACAATTAATAAATCATTTTCTTTAACATGATATTTTATGTCAGAATTAGTGGCATTTTATTAAAAGTAGCAAAAAACATAACCTCTGCATTATAATCTATAATAATAGTAATTTGAATATAACTAAAACAAAAGTTGATTGAATCATGAGCAATAGAAATTAATTTAAATGAACAAAATGTGTCTTGTATTAAAACTTTAGTTCAGTGGCACACAGTGACATAAAACTATTATTACCTTGATAAATGGGAGTGATGTTCTCTAGGTGGCGAAATCGGTTCACTTTTAATTTTAACAGGTAAAGGAGAGCCAGCTGTAGGAGGCGGTGTGCTGCTTGACACAGCCAAATGGGGCAAACAGCCACTGCTGGAATTACTCCCGCCACTCGAATGCGCTATCGAAGGCACCATCTGGTGGCCACTCCAGCCCATTGAAGTAAGCGCCATATCGGATCCGATGCTGAAGTCTTGAGGCCCGAAACTCAGCGAACCTGAATAACTCCCCAACCCTGGGGTTTGTAGCGCCACCACTGGCGTACTAAGCGATGATTGTGATCGATTGTGCTGTAATTACATTATGTTTTAGCCACGTGGTAATTTAAGTCAAGAAATTGTATCTTACCTCAGCATATGACACTTCATCGGTTGTGATGCTAGGCCCAAGAGGAGTTGGGATAACCACCCTGAGATTGGACCTGGGACCTGGAGATAGTTGTTTGGGATGTTTTGACGATGACATTCCAGGTCCTGGACTAGGCCCGGGTGAAGGAGAACCTCCATTTGGAGATGATGAATTCGGATATCTGCATGTAAGAAATGCTGGAAGTAAGTTTAGATAATGAGGAGGTGGTTCTAACCCGTTGCTCATTTCCAGCATTCCTCCACTTGGATAAACCGAGTCGGTTTCGGAGGAAGACGGCCTGGGACTGATGCTAGTGTGAGCCATTTGAGGACTAGATTGGAGCAAACCAGAATCGCTATATGTTATATTGACTGGAACTGATACTGGTTGCGAGTAGTTTGAGGAACCCATGTTCACCTGGAATATTTAAAATTACTATTTATAATTGGAATCACTTAAAAAGTTGCGCGTGAAAGACGAAATACTAACAGGACTAACCCTTTGTCCGTTGATTGACGACTGGTTTCTCTGTAGCATCATCTGGAAATCCTCATCAATTTTACTGTACTTGGCCTCAGTTCTGGGGGTGAGTTGATATTCCGTTTCAGGCTCGGGACTTTCCGGACTCATTACTCCGTTCTTATGCTCCTTCTTATTAAGTGCCTGCAAGTGTCAGTGGACCAGCTCATGGAGAATACACTCGCGTTTGCACGCGTTCAATGGACATGAACAAGTTGTTTTTTTATAACTTGTTATTTCAACTTATAAAAAGACAACAATGATTGATGCGTACGAATAATTTCTTTTTAGAATTTCAATACTGAAGCAACAACTTGTGTTAATAACATTAGGCCAATGCATCGGACAAATGACTTAAATGTTTTAACATATCAATAACCAAAAATTTATAGTTAAAATGAAGTATGATCATGTCTACTTTGCATAAACCGCTTATTATTTCAAGTTGCTGCTGGTTTTGATGTACCTCGATAATGTTCTTGTTAGTCAGCGACTCGTGGGGCTCGTTATACTCCGTATACTTGAGAAGAACCTTGTCCATATCAGTACTGGCATATTGATACAATTTATTACTACTACTGAAGATGATCAAAGCGATCTCGCAATCGCACAGGACAGATAACTCATAGGCTTTCTTCATCACTCCAAATTTTCTCTTGTTAAAAGTCACCTATAAATTAACACAAACATCACCAGTTTAAAAACCTGCAAATATTTTGAGGTTAGTTATTGTACCTGTCGGTTTCGTTCATCAGTAATCCTAGATATTTGTATTTTTTTGCGACCCATGGCAGCAATTTTGGACAACTTAAGAATAAATCCGTTGCGGAAACTAGGGACGAGTCAGATGACTCAGTTTATTCTTGTTCACTCTTCTACACAGCAATCTGAAACAAACAGAAATATTGATAAAGTTTATAAACCCGGAGAACATTTGTATCATTTTTCCGGATTACAAATTAACCAACTGCAAGCCATTTAATTTATCTCTTTTATATTACAGTTATATGGCATTTCAATTTACTTGTTTGAAACAAGAATATTAAAAATCCAAGAAAGAATGGATATATGACGAACAGCTTTTCAAATTGCATTAAATTTCCATTTTTCATTTGTTTACTGATGCAAACATAAAAAATAAAACGTTTAGTTTCGAGATATATTGTAAAACTAATATTATCAATAATAGTCAAAAGTATCAGATTTTATCTAGTAAAAACCCAAAACACATTGGCAACATTGCTTACCTACCACAAACCACAAAGTACAGTATTTACAAAAAAATAACTATTAAGATACCATACGCGACGCAAATGTTTGTAGTATACTTTTTACTGCTCAGATTATATAATGTTTGTTATGAGTTTTGCAATGGTTCTTATCAGTATCCGGCGAGAAGTAAGCCCCATTACTGTTTCTTTTTGCTTAGAATGTAAGGGACACTCAAGTTATTTGCAAGCGCGAGTCAGATAAATTAAAATCTTACGGCTATTGCGTGCTTTAATTTTAATTGGAAAATAAGGGGTGTTTAATAATTGTTATGGTCAGGTCGCCTATGGATGGCAATTGTCACAAAAAGCGTATGTCTTAGATAACGTTGCAAACAATTATTATATGACAGCTGTCATTTTAAACCATATACGAACTTATCAACGAGAGAACCACAGCCAACTACGACCATAACAATTATTGGACACCCGTTATCTTGGCTAAATGCAGCGTCAATACTGTACGCATGCACAGATATGGCAATGACGCTACTGTCACTATTTTCACTTTAAAATCAAACATTCAATAATAAAGTTAGCTCGGAATCCAAAATGGCGTCACTAAAGGTTTCTCATTATTTTAAAGATTTTGATTAATTGTTTATTGCATTATGCAGGTTTAAAATGTCGTTACTACTATGTACTGATAAATTAATATATTATTAAAAATAGATAATTCAGCAAAAACTTTATCACTACACATCAGTTTATCAGTAGTTTCAGTGAATGTAATTTCACAACTTATTAAAAATTAATATTACAAGACAAAATTACACATCACATATTTTATATATTCTAACTGTTTTAATATTTAAGCAATGTGAAAGAATCTTTTGAGAGACTCTAAGATCAGGGTTTCTTTGGTTTTACAATCATATATGCAATTTTATTTTATTTTTTATCTACATTAATGTAAGGATTGGTTTCCACTTAAATTGAGCAATAATCAGGAAGGAGTAAAAGACAGATCCGTAATCAAACTAGAGTAATGGGATGTGTGAGATAGAAAAAGTGATAAGAAAAAGGGGGCCACCGGCAAACACAGTGACCTGATTTAAAGGTGGCGGCGGCGGTAAGAATCGATCGCCTAGGGCAAGGCCGGCCGCGTGCCCTCCTACGCAAGGGCGCTGCGCTGCCGCCAACCACTGTTGCCACCCTTAATTGCTTTTTCGATGTCCTTTACAGTGTCGTACCACCCGCCGATATATTGAACTGTTTACGACCACCCAACCGATAACAATTCCTTTCCTCATTAGATTTTTGTATCGATATATACCGACAGGGAATTGGGCGCCACCCTTTCGACTTTCACTTACAACAATTGCTCTGTACGTCACTGACCAATATCAATAGTCTCATATACATCAACACATATATAGTGACAAAATGGGAAGGGGTAAAAATATGCAAAGGGCGCCCAGGTTTACGTCATTAAAGGCCTTTCAGCCAAGTCCAACTGAATTCTTGGGTCTTATCGATTCCCCCCCCGTTGTTGTTCACATATAAGTTAGGATAGATTGCATACTAGTTTAAAAAAAGTAATTAAATTGTTACAATTTTAGTTAAAATAATTGTTGTGGCGATAAACTGACTCTGAAGGCCTACGATTTCTAAACGCAAATAAATACCACCACTGTTGACTTTAATCAAAATGATTTCATATCACAACGTAAAAGCTAACCTTTGTACGTAAACTCAATTTTGCCAAATACCGAAAGGTTCAATCTTGTCGAGGTTGTTTATTCTACAAACGTTGGACGATAAAAGCTTTTACTGTAACTCAGTTAAACCCAGATTCCTTGATTCGTAATTCTCAGATTAATATCTATCAAGAAAGTTTTGTTTTCATAATTGCAGTATTCTGAATTTTTATTTTTTTATTTACTTTTAACTATTAACTTTTATTGGAGCGCCACTGACACAATATCCCACAATTTTGAAGTTTTTAAAAAACTTTTTAAGTCAGTGAGTGCTTTGTAAAACTTTTTACAGAAAACGTCTTAAAAAGTTCAGCAAAATCAGCAAAAAGTTGGAAGAGTTAGGTAGATAATCTTCGATATATGGTACGTTGTTTTTGCCACAAAGTAACAAAGTTTGGAAGAGTTCATAAATCTTGTAGGTATTCTATTTAACTTTAGAGTAAATTTGCATCTTCAATTAAATTATTAATGTAAGAGATAACAATACAACATCTTACAGACTTAAAGTGGAGTGAATAAAAAAATTCTATTAATTAAATGTTACTGAAGCTGGCTTTAACAACTCCATGTACTGCATTTTAACATTTGATGGTATTTTCAAGTCTTTTTAACTGTCACATACGTCAAAACGGTCACATCTTTTTAAAAACCTGTAACTATTGCAGAAACTAGAGTGGGAACGCTACAGGTTTGTGATTGTAAATTTCTGTAGAGTGTGTGTAGATACGTAAGATAATCTCCCGCAAGCATATAGGGGATGTTAACAACCTGCATTATTTTGACCTTCAGTATATGTTTGTTGAAATCAAATTGATGACATTTTTCATAAGTACGACAAATATACTAGTTTTGTGTTAAATTTAATTCAATTCAATACTTCACGCAGGTCAATACGTAAAACAAAAAAAAAACACTAACCAAAACCCTTGTTTGAGTAATAGGAAAAATAAACCTATTACATATATTCGTATTAATTACTATAATTGTGTTAATTTAACGGTAAGTAGATATTTTTCTAGTAAATGCTGTCGGCCGTTGGTTTTCCTGTCTGCAGTTTAATACACCCAGTAATTAAAGATTCAAACTTTAAAGAAAATAAAATGAAGCGAATTAGAAAAAGGAGATTAAGCTTCAATCCATTTTAAATTATCTGATATTTTAGAAGTAATAAAGACTGAAAGCTTCTAACTTTTAATAGCAAAATTACAGACCGGAAAAATCAGCGCCTTTCTGAAAATTGAATTTTCTGGTTCAATTATGCTATTGTTTTGGATGTTATCAGAAGTATTAAAAATATATAACAAAAGTTAAATTATGAAAGTTGAGAAAAAGTATTATACATGTTAATTAGTTGCCATATTAACATAAGTAACAAATAAACGTCTGACCCTTTCTAGTTTTGCATTGTAGTGGAAATCCCAAGTTTTTTAAAAACTACTTTGTAAGGATAACACAGATAAACGTGCAATAAAAACATAAATTTAATACGTATTTCATATCTGAATAAATTAAATAAACAAGCAGAATTAGTTGAATTAAGTGGAGGTACCCTAAATAATTACACAATTAGCAGCTTCTGCATTAAAAATAGAAGTTTCATACTATTTTTAATATGTCGATAAAAGCATTGTAGCTAAATATAGTTACAAAATAGAAAATATTGTGGTGTTTATTTCATAAAAATAGATTTATTTCTAAGTAAATTTGAGTATTGCGAGTATTATTTAAAGAAACAGAGTTCATTCACCAAATGCCGTGATAGAAATAAATAATATTTGTGATAATTTCAATGATGTAATTGAAAGGAAGTATGTAGTAAAATTTCAAATGTATTTAAATTTATCCAGTCGGAAAAATGTACAAGCGAGCTAGGCTGCGATATAAATTCTGTTTTCTGTAGTTTGTAATTTAGTATAGAGACTTGACTGAAAATAGAACTTCTACACAGTTAAAATAGGGAAATCAATATATTAAATATGTATATGTAAGTAGTTTTTGTTAGTGGAATAATAAATTTATTTGCGCAATATTCTTAAAAAAAAAACAAGAACCAAGTGCCTTATGTATCTAAATAAATTGACGGGTTATGGTAAATCAACGATGTCATGGATGAGTTGTCCAAAATGAACATATCAGCGTCATCCACGTGGGTCAAGACAATCGAAGATAAAAGTGTTAGTTAGCATTCATTGTAAAACCGCAAATTTGAATAATAATAATAAACACAGTTGATCAGTCACGCGTTTAGATCTTAATCAGGAAGTCACTAACTCACCTTAACAACGTGAAGTGTGTATGACATTACAAAAGAGGGAAGAAAATTGACCACTCGCGATAGAAAAAGGAACAACTTTATCCACGGGTTGCGCGTTTCAAACTTTCACCTGAAATGAGAGAGAGACTGAAAATCGCTCTAAATCCGCCGTTTCACTGCTGAAAAGCCAACTGAGGTTCGGGAGACGCGCACCACGTTACATGGCCTCGAATTCCCGTTGACTCCTGCCAAGCTGCTCCAGGTTCTGCGTAGCGCGCCACTGGATCTCGTTTCTGATTGGTCGCCCAACCTGGATGACGTCCTCGGCGTCCCCAATCAGAACGACCGTCGAATTCGACGTCTCCGAGGAGTCAGCTGAACTGAAACATCCCGCGTGGGGTTAAATTCCTCGGGAGACGAAAGCTTTCAGCTGTGCTTCTCTGTCATGTCTTTCTGTTAAGACTATATAACAATATTAATTATTACGGTCGACAACAGTCACATGTTTTTTTTCGGCCAAATATCGACAGTGTTTAAAGACACAACAGCTACAAAAACAAGTACAAAATAACTTTTTTTTTAGGACTTAACAGGGATTTTCTACACTTTGACACAATCGAAAATGTGATATGTGACTATTTCCTTATATTCATATATCTTCAAAAAATGGGAAATCGTTTATTACGTATGCTCTTTCAGTTGCTTGCAAAATACTCTATTGTACTCTTCATCTCACTAGTAAACGCTTTCCTATAATTAGTTATTTTTTAATTGTAATAACATGGTGATGTACATATATTATTATATTACATATCACTAGTTACGTACAGATTCAGTTAAGTATTTTTAGTGCTAAAGTATAATCACCTAGAGTATATGCGCTTTTATGAAGAATGGAGAGGGTTCAAACCAGACAGAATACAAAAACCTGGGATTCTCTGTCGATGTAAATATTAAACATTTTTCACATTTTAAAACTAAATGTTAAAAATGAAAGTGGGTGTTCATAAGAGCGAGAAAAGCTGGAAAATTGAATGTAATAAAATTGCCGTTACGGTTGAACTGGAAAAAAGCTTTCAGTTAAAATACGAATTTTTCAGTCTTCCTTTAATATCTGTAAGGTCGTGTTTAATATGTCTTGAGCGATCAATATTGGATTTTGACTCGGTTGAAACTCCCGATTGACAAAAATCTTCTTAAAAGAGTTTTCCAGTCTGTGTAACTCGAAAAGCGTCCATATGTAAGCGTTTTATTTAATTAGCGGCTCTGCCTTGAAACGCCGAGTTCATATATCCACGAATGCCTTGAAAAGAAACAGAATTTGGACGCCGGCCAATACATTGTAAGTTTCTGAAATATCAAGGAGTACGACGTGATGACGAAAAATTTAAACATTTTATCGATTGTTTACTCAATATTTAAGCAACAACCCCCCGTATATCATAAATATGATCCAGTAACTTTGCTTTAAGACTGAACTCGACAAAATGCATTTTTCGTGGGCAGCTGCGTGGGTTTCTAATAAGCTGCCCTGGTCCGGCTCTTTTCTAGTTATCGGACCATAGAGAAAGAAACTTGATATCATTATCCAATTATTAACGTCAATTTTAATTTAGAACAACCCTTAAATTCCGATACTTTCGTTCTCCTTAGTTAGAGCAAGTTAACTGACGCATTATAAGTTACATTAGCAAAATGACGTGTTTAACATCTTATTACCTCATTTCGTCCATTGTCAGCTACAGACTTTATTCCAAGACGTTACAAAACCAAAACGACTTAAATAAATGAGATCGGGGTTGAAATTGCGTGTATAACCACGCCTTTTTCCCTGGCAACCGGAAAGCAAAAATCTGGGACGATCCTTACCCTAAAGGTCTTTCATCGGGGTGGGATCAGTATTATACATCCACATACTTTATATTTTTCAACCTGAAGAACAATTTTGTGTCCCTGAATATAACGAGCACTTTGTTTGTAGTTATTAAATATTTCTTTTTGTACGGGTCAAAGGAAAAAAGAAAACAAAAATAGATGTAAAGAAATAAATGTGTATGACTTAAGACTAGCTGAGGGTAAGTTGGAGTCTCTAAAAAACCTCAAATATCTAATGGCGTTAAGAATTGACTTAGTTTACATTTTCCACTACATTTCACGTGATTTGCTTCGTTTTATTTTACTTTGAAATGCAAAAACAATTTGCATTTCAGTTGACGGACAAAACATTCACAGGAAAAAATGTGTATTTGTTTGTAAGACTCACCTATCTAAGAAACTAATTCTGAAGATCCTGACGGTTCCATAATGGCTGGACCTGAAACAAAAAAAAAAACCTCTGAAACACCATCAAATCAGCTATTTCCAATATAATAACAAAAAATACGAGAGTGACGCTGTGATTCCGTGACGTGGAAGACGTTTGGTCTATGTCTTGGCTATTTCCAGAGCCAGAACTCTAAAACGGCATCTCGTAAAGGTGTGGAAGATTATGAATGAAAATTCGTAGTGCGGATTTATTTTAAAACAATTATTTTTGGAAAGGATTTTATTATCGATGCTACTACAACTTTAAATATACAGCTCAGACAAAATACACACAAGTTCAACTTATATTCAGCCGTGGCATTTGACAGGTTGCATATTGTTTTGGTTGGCTATAATGCTAGTTTCATCATCATCAGGTGGTGCCAACCTAAAAATACTAGGAAAAGGGTGCAGATGATTATAACGCATCTAGTAGTAACATTAAGTTCCGAGGACTAAGGGGTTAAAACTCAGCAAGTAGAATTAATAAAAATGTAAGTTAGGGTAATTAAAAAGAATAAGGCGTAGAAACATTACAATGGTGTGAAATCTAAGATTCGAGCCACCACAGGAAATAATCTGGCAACAGGATCCGTGAGTCAACCGTGCAGCCGTCGTGACGCCCAATTCCCCTTTTCTCCTGCCTCTGTGAATTGTGGCACCCGGCCAAGAAAATCATCTTAAAAAGCACAGTTGCCAGGTGTACTTGAGATGTTTTGGACTTTTATGATCACCAATTACAATGTCACGTTTTTACATATTCACCAATAGATCAATCAGCAAGGAATATAACATTGGAATTTGAGAATCGAGTTCCTGTGAGTTGATATATTTGTGATGAAATTTTTTCTGATTAAAAGTACCACATTTTTAAAAGTAAAATTGTTGAACCTATATAACAGGTTCGGTAACTTGGCAACCTGGTGCCATTTAGCCCGTTCCTGTGCACACGTGCCCAAATCTAAGTATAGAACTCCTAAGTTTCCTACAAATTTATGACTTGCGGTGAGATGGCCGACGATTTTGTTTTGCTTTTCTTTCGAAGCAACGACTTGGCAGTTGTTACTACCGTCACTTGAAAGTCACAAACCTTGCTTATTTACTAACATATTTATTCGTTTTTGTTCGTTTCACACTAAAACTAAAAGTAGGATTTATGATGCTTCCTTCTAGGCTTCCAAGCTTGAAAAGTCGCAATTATAAACAATTGCAAACATTTTTTATTAAATTTTTGCCATTGTCTAAATTGTCAGCGTGAAATCGCAATTACTCTTTATAGTTACTACCTATATTGGTATAACAGAATAACGTTTACAAGCCAGAAATTATTTAAATCTTGATCTCAAATCAAATTAATTTTAGCCAGAACTTTACCACCCCTACATGAACGCATCTAATTATGCTAGTAATTAAACTCAGATTCAATATTCGACGAGACTCTTAATTAATTAACAATATCGTAAACAGGGAACGTTCTTAAACGGAAATCTGGATGTAAGCTCCTGCTGCTTCCAGCACCCTCCCCCACGTATACAGAGGGTTTCCTAAGTCAATGACCATCCTTTACAGGAAGTAACAAATGTCCCAAGGATGGCAACAGTGCCTTCTTTATTGGTTACTCACCTTTGAGATCTGGCGGAACTAAAGCCATATGCTACAAATTTTCGGGAATGTAAACGAGGTAACACAGGGACGGATTTTGGTTTCAAATCTTAATTAAATCGTTATATAATGAAATATTAACCATTGCTTAGTGATTTCATGAAAATTACCTGAAGCGTTTCTGAAATACTTTAAATTCATAAGTATAGTCCTATACTAATGCCTCACATGTACGTAATTTTAAATAAAATAAATTACAATAAATTTTAGTAACATTTCAATTTTTTTTTAATACGATACATACGTTGTGTGTGTTTTTTTGTATTATCACCTAATAAACTAGACTATAAAATAGGTTAATAACACTATTTTGTTATGGGTTGTAAAAGTGTCGCGGTTATTATGGTAATATATTGATTTTTATAACCTTACAAGAACGTGGAAATAAGGAAAATAGTCAAATTATTACTAATATCAAAAGTTGTTATTTGCTACTCAGGTGTAATATTAAAATGCAATCATAATATTGTGTAAACACATATCCCAAATCTAAGGTAGCACATTGGCTAAGACTGAGGAATAGCATAATGGATTTTTTGTTTTGTTACTTTTTGGTTTTTAAAATTCACTGTCTTTCTCTGACAGTACCTATTTTCGTTAACCTTTCTAAACAAGGCACTATAAAAAAGTATTAAAAAATTATTCAAGTAGTTTCCAGGTACTTGACATAGATTATATTCCTGAGAAGATGAATGCCTATTAAATAGGCCAAATATAAAGTTTTACGTATTATCATTAGGTGGATTATTCGACTAAGATTGTAGCAATGACGTTGCTGTTTTGTGTTTTTTTTTATACAAATGCTAATTACAGAAAGCAGTAAAAGCAATAAGAAAATAGTACTATTTATCGTAATACTGACGACGGGAACAACATCGGTGTCGAATTCCCTTTTGCCAAGAGATCTGGCTTAACCGATGCTGCGTCGTCGATGCCTTTTAAGGAGCGCCGGGACTTGCGTCGGGTTACCGCATGACCTCACTTTCTTGCAACGTTGCCACAACTCCCGGATTTAACCGAGAATTGTGAAAACTATCCCCGGAAGTAACCAAAGTTCGATTTATTCCCTTACGCTGATTGTCCGGGCTACAATTCGGAATTAAATCGGTTCCAAGTCAATACTTCTTTGTGCGTATGTATACAAGCTAAAATTAAAAATCTGGCAGCAAAGTTTGTATAGCATGCGAGCAAAAATATTCTCGCTTGTATCGCCGGCAGGCCATTGGAAGATTATCAATTCTAAAATCCCGCCTGTCTGGTGGTCTACACTATTTGAATATGCAAATTGCTTTTAATTGTCGCATATTACCGGTGCAATCAATTTCTTCTCTTTATTAATAACTGAGTAAAATAAGATGCACGCCTGGGCGCAGCGTACAGCGCAGCCAATCAAGACTCTAACTCCACCCACAAAAATATCGCAAGGTCAAAACTCACTATTGCGCATCGCTAAGTTTTGACACCCAGTAAAAAAGCATAACGCAAAATTTGCAACACATACCTATATATCAAGGTAGTAAAAGGCTAATTTTAAATCCTGCGTTTTCTTCCCTACGATAGTACAATGTTTTACTGTTATAATTCCCGTCACGCAATCCTTTGACGTCACTTGCAATTTTAAAATGGGGTGCGAATGTCTAATTAAACTACTTAATTGCAGCGGAAACATTTTGCAAATGATTAATTCAAAAAGTTAAAATTGATAAAGTGGATTTTTAAATAAACCGCATGTACTAATGTTGTCATTTGATTTTTTAGATTTAAACTGGAACAACTTTTCTAGATGACTATCTTTTCGCAAAACTGTAACATTAAATGAATTAAATGGAGAAGAATAATTTTCATGAACCGAAAAACTCGATGGAGAATAGTTGTAAGGTATTTAGATGGGAAGTCTTTTCTACAGCCTTTGCCATTTCTGCTGAGCAGAAACATGAATTACCTTAATGTATCACATCCAAAGCTGGGTTTTGCGCACAATGCATAACTTAATGCATAACATAGAAAGTTGGCTTTACAGTAATGCCTTCTGTCGTTTATACAACGCACAACACTTGCACAATACCGCATAGAAAGTTCATAATTTTTAACTTTCTATGCAATTCTTATGCGAAAACAACTGTACGCATACGCAAAATTTTGTAATGTCATATTTTGACATCCGCCGTCCGTCATTGTATTGTGTTATTGTTTTGCTTATGAATTCTGGATTTGGATTGTTTGATTGATTTTTTGGTCATTTAGTGCAATAAAAACAGTTGAAGTGTCTACGGAAAAAACAGAGTTTAGGGGTAAAAATTATCTAGAGCTAATTAGTTTCTCTTTACATCAAGAATTTATTAAACAATTGCAGATGGAACCTTGGCAACAATTGGGGCTTCTACTCTTGATGGGTGCTGCAACTACAGCATTAAGCTTAGATGTCAAGAAAAGGAGAATACGGAGGTTTAAAATGCGACCTATGAATAGAAAACGCAATGAACATAGTGTTTTTGAAAAAATAGTTTGCAGAAAAACATGATACAGAGCAGTTTTTCAAATATACGCATATGACTCCAGAACTGTTCCATAAGTTATTAGCTCTTGTATAAGACAAAAAATCCAATTAGCCCAAAACAATGTCTTCTGCCCTCACTCTGCAGTAAGTATATTCTCAATTCCAAATAAAAATGTGTAGTATTGCCAGTTCTGTTTTTCAGTTATTTATCAGAAGGTTGTTCTATGCAGGAAATAGCATGGAATAATAACACCTGAACGCTGCCATCTTGTGTTGTGAGTGGTGGTTGGAATCATCAGGGATGGCATGGTCGGTTTGTGTTGGCTTTCTAAATATGGAGTTCTAATATATTGTTGTTATTAAAAATGTTTTTTTCCCCTTATCCAACTTTACAACAGCAAGCACACCTTTTTTGCCTTATCGTCCTTATCTGTGCTTGACATGATTGACAAATGGCAAGTGACAGAAAAATAACATTTCACATTGCAATGACATTTATCACGTGTTGTCATAAACTCTTTTCATTGGTTAAAAATTATATGTTGTGCGCTGTATAAACCCAGCTTTAAATTGGCAGTTTCAAACAAACAACTCCTTTAGTTTATTGTCAAATAAGGGACATTTTTTAAATACTTTTATGAAATTCAAGCATTGAGGAATTTACTTATTAGACAATTCACTTATCAAAACTTATGATAACCTAACAAATTGATGATAGGTCGTAATTAACAATAATTCCTACCGAAACCTCTCTGGGTTTCAGATTATTGGACATTAATTTGAGTAAAGTGATTAGAGAAACTGAGGAGCTGTACAGGTATATTAATGGAGAGCCGTGGAGACACTTGAAGTTTATTAGGTACATAATGTAGGCGTGATAGTCATTAGCTCAGGTTATGTGTCCGGGTAATATTGTAATAAAGTGTCTCAGAGGCCGATCAATCAATTTCTAAAAATTAACGTTCAACTATTCTAGCTAGAGTAAATATATCTATGAAAATTGAGTACAACCTTGAATACTTCAAATCCTCTGAATTTATTCAAATAAATTAAATCATTAGCATAACGTCACGAACAGCAAATATGAACATTTTTTTCGCTATGAACCAAAGGTTTTCGATTTTATCTACGCGTAATAATTACCTGATAACATCCAATCAATAAATTAAGTTTGTCCACCAGGTAACGTACGTACTTGCTACGGCTGGTTTGTTAAATATTTTATCAGTCGATGTAATTATATGGAACGCTAGTAAAATTACCGAATTATTAGAGACCGGAAGGAATATTGATTCTGAATATCTCAAATATGTTTTTCGAAAATTTGGACTGAAAGTGAAAAATTTCAATTGCATCTTAGTTGTACGACGACACTGGTTTGGGAGCCATAAAGCAAAACGAAAAAAAAATACTTGGCATAGAGTGATTTTGGGACGACGCATTTGCCTTTGAGCAAATCGACTTGATGTGTTCCTATGTTTTCTTTATGACCGCCATGTTGAATTTTGACGGTATTAAGCTAAATATAATTCGAAATTGGACTATTGCCAAATGTCGCGAAGCAGACTACTTAATCATTTCAACCATTTTCATCTCCACTGCTATGAACGACAAAGTTAATTAATGAGTAGTTATCTTTTCGAGATGAATATTTCAAAAGGATTTTTGTGGAGAGGAAGGTGGTATATAAATTTGGAAAGTAAATTATTCTAATGTTATTATGCAGTGGGTTTCGGTCAACAACCCGACTATTTGGGACAACCAACTTGTTTGCAATTATCAAAAGTGACATTTTGCCCTCCAAAAAACAGTTAACAAGATTTCACTCGGGTGTTCAAAAATTAAATTTTCTCCGACTTTTTAAAATACTTCAACCAATGACAAACCCAGAGGGAACAATAATTGAATCAGTGTGCAAAAAGGCAACTAGTCCCGTTAAGACATTTAAAAGCTTTAATGGACGTATAAATTTTAAGTGTTTCCAGTAAGCATTCAACGGCAATAAATGTAAAAATTCGCTATGTACTTTTTTTTTATAAAAACGAACCCTGTTCAAACAGTCAAGTCGACTGGTTGCAGTCCGGTAGTACACGGTTGACACGGTGTAGTATGTATGAAATTATAAATTTGTTACCTTGAAAATCTGTTTGGTAAACAAAACTACGTATTTGGATTAGGCATATTTAATAGTGTGGTTAAACGCGTTTGTAGCATCTGATGAGAAGGTTACGATCTATAGGAGACATTACTTTTACTGTTAATATTAGATAATCATTGTTAATTTCATGATCTGAAAGAACTGATGAAAAACTGATCTTTTAACACACAAAATTTTCCCAGTGGCTGGAAACCAACACCTTTTAGTAAACAACTACCTATATGCTGTAATCAACATGATGAGCCTTTTTATTGTGCGCCAAAATATTAAGTAGTTGGACTACGCCATCTTCATTTTGTTTAACGAACGTAAGGCAATTTATTTCTTGATATATGAAAGCTATGGGCGACTTTTCTCAAAACCAAGAATAATTGCAATTAAGTGAAAAATACTGAAATTTGAATTTGAATTTCAGTATTTTTCCCTTTCCCTTGCTAAATTCCATTAAGGGTGTTCCTCCAGAACATATATCCTTAATGTGCACTCTTGGTATTTTAAAATTAAACAATGCGTAAAATTAAACAAAAAACAAGTTTATCCTCGAACGCATTTAGTTAATTAATTAACCGTAGTGAATCGATAGACATAAAAGTTTTCCCATTCATTTCGTTGCTCTAAAGTTCCTAATTAACGCTAGTGGGAGTCTCCATTTGAAATTGGACGCCATATTGGAATAGAGTGTTCAGAATGCATTATTAATACTCTAACACCTAATTTAATGTTAATGTCTGTTTGTTTGTAACTCATCAACTGATCCATTAATGATCGTGTTTATAGTCCATACACTACTTTAGAGAACGGAGCAGAAATACCTACATTTCAGACTAACAACAAGCATCTTCAACGGTTCTTTAAAAACTCTAGTTACCTGGTGATATAGTTGAAATCACATGGATGACACTATAATATGAATTTTCCTGAGTACGGCCCACGATCGCGGTATGTCGGAGCACTAGCACAAAGCATACGGACGCAGGTTTTGTCGCTTGGGAAAGTCATGTAGACGCTAAATTGTCCTTAGACCCTCGGAGACGCTTTGGCCCCCTTTAAAAGGGGGCCCAACAAACCGTACTGCAGCTGGCTACCCACTAAATTTCTATCCAGAATATCTCACAACACGCTCAAAATATAAGTTTTATTTCAGTACTCGTATACAACCGAGGCTTTTTGAGTATTTTTGACCTGCCTATGTTCCACACCCAAGCAGTCTTGCCGGAACAAAATTTTAATGTTAATTATAGACATAAACAAAACAGAAATATCCATCTATACATAGATTCTCATCGATCTTACGTTACTTTTTATACCGCCAAACGGCGCTAACCTACGACAAAGGATAGCTAGCTGGCTCATTCATTCATCAGTATTTTTGTGTCAGGGGGGCCGCATTTTCGACGCTTTCCCAGATATTCTGTTAATACTCCAACACAAACCAGTCCTCATATCAGGTCAAATGGATCTGCCGAAAGGGAATTAGGAAAAACTCAGTCTAAAAAACTCTTGGGAGACATTAACATGTCGGTGTCCAATTTAGTTGTTTTCTCTTTGGAAAGAAGAAACAGAAATTTCAACAAGGGGACGTCCCTGATGTATTATGAAACTAGACTATCTGTTATTTCATTTCTGTTCTTGTCTCCACTGGAACGACACTCCACGGTACGCAAGCGTATGCAAGGACATACCTCTATATTTCTTTATTACCTCCTAATAAGTTGCTCTAACAACTGACCCTCGGATTACCAGAGACAAATTGTCGGCTTCTTTTGTGTTCTTCCTTTGTATACTTTGACTTTAAAGACAAAGAGAAAAAATTCTTTGCTGATAAAATTTAGAAGACATTCAAAATCGCCAAATTAAGCGCATGAGTTTGTGACAGTTATGGCTCTCAGCTGTAAACAAAACGTAATTAATCAATAGTCACGCCCCTATGTCGTAGAATACTTGTTGCTGTTTAATAAAGAAAACGAATGTGAAAAGGGAAAAGAAAAACAGACAAACAACTTTCGCTGTCGATGTAGGAAAAACGAAGCCCACGTAAATAGTGTCCAGTGATATGCCCAAAGCACTGAAATATTCACAGGACAAACGTCCTGACATTGAGCACCTTAAAATTTGAGTAGCTTTCCTCCGCACATTTCCCAATGATTTTCACGGGGGCGGTCGACACGTGTGCCCCCACGTGGGCTTCTTTTTGGAGAGGGGTTGCCCGTGGAAGTGCGTCACTTCAACTAGCTGTTACAGCTGCTATCGATTGATCATTGAGAACACTCTAATGTGAACTCACTGGCGTGCTTTAGTAACTTTGAGATACGACATTATAAAATAATATAGAGATGGATCTTTTTTTAAATTTATCTGGCGTGTTTTAAATTTTCTCGAGGGGCCTCAAGCGGTACATTAACTTTGCGATAAGGTGGACTGATAACGTGGGTTTATCTTGCTGAATATTGCAATCTATATTATAAACTACGTACTCTTGTGCTACTGGCATAATTGTTTATGATGATATATTTTTTGTTGCAAATACTCCACCCCTGTCAGACTCCCTGACAACGTGTAGGAGCGTCGCTCGATTTGGTTACTGTCTGGCTTCTCATAAAATACCCATTTCACTGTTTTATTTATCCCTTTTTCCCAACCTTGTCAGGATTCTAAGACTCTAGAAATTGCCAAATCTAGGCCAAAATGCTATTGCGGAAAATCGTCAACTTCCTGAAAGAAGATGTTTATTGTGAAAAAGGCAACGAGGGCACGCGGCACCGGAATGTTTTGACTTTTTTTTCGAAAAGAACCAACCATATGGCTAATGTTTAAATTATATCTAAGACATGATTTACGCGTTTATAAATATTTACGCCAGAGCGTTATGTAATGCATTTCGTTTCGCAGAGAACTAGAAACCCCAGCCCCCCTTGAAAAAAAAAAAAAAAAAAAAAAAACCCAGATGGATCTCGTACAACTATCGAACTCCTGGACTGCTTACATTTGCTCTTTTAGATCGAAAACTTTTGTGACCCCTGGTTGGTTTTCACACATATGCAATATAAAATGCCCCCTGCCAGTCGTGTTACAGCTGTTTCGTTTAGTTGTACGCACACGTGTCTTAACACGAGCCAACGCAGTAAAAGCCATACACTTTTTATTTCATTGGCGTGCTAATCACCCCTAAACAAGAAAAAATATTGTCTTACATACGCAAAACAAAACAAACTAGCAACATTTAGTATAGCGAAAAATTGTAGGAGAAGAGTTTTTTGACATAAAGAAATGACAAAAACTAAAGAATTTTTTTTAACCTCTTTATAACATTAAGGGCCAGTACTTTCGTTTCGGAATAATTTTATTCCAAAGGTAATTTCCATAAAAACCCAGAAATCAGACGCTACTATTGGTGAATTCTGTCATATCTTTAGAAATTACCCTAAGAATAAATTTATCCGGAAGAGAAAGTACCGGCACTAAAGCTGGATTCATAGTTCTAGTTCTGCAAGAAGTAAGAAGTATTCAGTAAGCTGCAGTAAAAATAAATAATATACTTGTAACACTCTAATTCATAGTTTGACAAATAAGCGCAAGCAGTAATTTACCTTGCTCCTTTTACTGCTTCCGTCATACTGGTCTTTACCCCCATTCATAGATTTTTGGAATATCATTTGACAAATATGTCTTTTTCTTTTGCCTGAAAATGGCAACCCACAAGATAATAAATAAAATTTTGATGGTTGGGGGTTATGTTATTTCCTTCTTACTAAAGTGAATGAATTGACATGGCTACTATTTACTCCTACTGTTTGCTGCATGCTGCTTACTTCTTGCGGAATTAGAACTATGAATCTAGCTTAGTTGTTTCACAAAAATGAAAACAACCTAAACACATCCAGGTAAATTCAATTCCGGTGATTGATTAACGTACTAAAACAACAATTTTGTCGCCTACAATATTGTAAAATCAAATTAAACTTTCCGGATCCCAACGAAATTTTCGATATAACCCGCCTACGGCCTAAACCCTCTTATAATTAACTTTCCAATTGAAAAATTGAAACAAAATAAACACGTTTTTTATGAGCGAGCATTTTACCTGTGGCTGTACTTGAATTGAAGTATAAAATACAAATAAGTGGATTGATAAGTAATTAATTAAGATAAATCAGGATGCGCTTTCACCAGTAAATCCAGATTTATTGGATAATGCCCATAACTAAAGTGTCCCCACACCCCAAGTAGGGCGTCAGAAACACATTTGCAAAAAAAGACAAATCAACCTTTAAGTCTTAAAAAGTACCCCAACATCTGCAGCACATAACTTTGGAATAAATGTTGAAACATAACACTTCTGTACAGTAACTCAAAATAATAAATAAAAACCTGATTTGTTACTGTTATTTCACGTAATTTTTTCGACAATAGTTTGAACAATCTAGCAACACTGATATCACTCTCTGACAGACATTTACACAATTATCACATAAAATACCTAATTACTATTACATTGGTGGATTAACATATGAATTCAGTGATATGGGCTCCATTAATTAAAAACTTTAATGTTTCACTAGATAAGTGTTAAAAATGCACATCCTTTGGTTACATGTAGTGTAAACGTGAATCATTAGCGGTTAAAGGGCGGTACCCTTATTGCCATAAAACATAATTTAGTAAAAGTCATTGTCATGACTTACCTTTGATGAAGAATCCTGTAAGTTCATGGTATCCAGTTTGTATACCTGAGAAAAAAGGATAAATACGTATAAATAAAAGGTAAAAAAAAATGCATTTACAAATAAAATCTACCTTTTAAATGACAATGTTAATTCTTAACTGAAGATAACCCCTTAATGAGGTTGTTTACTGGTCATTTTTGTATTATTCCACTGTATAAATGCACATACTATCTGTAATTTTGAAGCTGACCTCTTCAAAACGTTGTAACTTAGGTATTTCATACAATTTAAAAAATGGCGGGAAGTGTGCAGATATTGTCACGTGACCGATATAACATGACAATATGACAGTAGGAAAAACTAATGTCAAAGTTGTAAGACAGTACTCAGTACACTAGTGTTGCACTACAGTAACAAGCAGTTGACAGTTGCAAATAATTTATTACTGGCACCAAAAACTAGTACGGTGATTTTTTTATTCCTTTTAGAAGCCGGTCTGAAGAAGTAATACAAACCAGTTTTGCGGCTGTTTGGCAGGATGAGTTCCTTTTTTTTGTTTGCAAAATCGTTATTTCTAATCGGTCACGTTATTGCAGGTTGAACGGCGGCTTATAATAAACGAAAAAGTACACATTTTGTGGTTTAGTTTTCGTTTGATAACGGTGGGATTCGTAGCATAAAGGTCACAGGTCCCAGGATGATACAGTTTAATTGAAGCCGAAAAATGCACAGTTAAAAAGAGAATTTGATGTTAGGATGCAAAAAGTGTCAAGCTAAATAATCCTGACCTTTATTGGCCTTTTGCAATCTTTCGCCTTAAGGCCGTCAATGTCAACAGTGGTTTGAAGTTTGAATTCGCCGGTGAAGGCCACGGTATAATATGAAATGAATGAACTATCAGTAAACACATTCGCATAAAGATTTTCATTACATAAAATTACAAGTTTTCAAACAGTTGTATAATAAACTTACAGGCATAAGTACGACTTAAGGGATCAAATCACACATTTAAGAACGATGAAACAACCACTTGCGCGCATATATGACACTACTAGCCAACAAACAAGTGCACTACCCCCCTACCGCTCACTGATATCGCGATGGAACAAGTCTGACGTCAGCTGTTATTGATTCTAGAGAGAGCATGAGAACAGTGATGAACAGTAATGGCGCTATAATGCTTAAAGACTACACAATTCGATTTTATCTCTATCAACCATCTATCTACCAACACTAAACCAACTGTTCAGTATGTAAATTTCAGTTCAGCTTCTACTCGTATTTTTTCGGCTAATAAGTGACACTACCATTTCCCGGTGATGTCATTATGACATCACATTCAGATTGCTTTAGGCGAAGCGAAGTTAAGACCTTGATTTCAAATTACTTGGAGACTTTTCTGCCTAATTATTTTCTACATATGCAAAACAAACACTTCAGGTCAAATGTTCAATAAGATTACATATTGTCTACTTACGTTACCCGCATTAACACAGCGTACTTTCTTTTTCTTCAACACTGTTTCTTTTCAAACACAACCGACTTTGATAAAACTTATTTATTTGTTTATTATCTACTTTTGACTTCAATCCATTCATTCGCCACACTCAAACCGTCTTATCAAACTTTGACACTTGACAGTGACAGATTTATAAACATTATTAATGCAAATAATGCTGAGTTCTGACCTCTAGCGGAATTATCGCCAACACTAAACAATTTATTTAAGTTTTTTACAAATAAAACCCTTAGAAAAACAATCACACTCAGTTCTTTTTTATTTAAAAGCTGCTTTATAATGATAAACTTTCTTTAAAGGTTATTTTTCACATTTTTAAACAGCACCGTATCAATTTTTTAATAAATATTATATGATCAGAAACGCAAAAACAAAAGAACATTAATTTAGTGCCAGTCATAGCCATTAGAGGGCCTGCCAGTAGCCTTCCTTTTAATAACATTTTCATTTAATGATTTAGATTACAGTTGTTTAAATTTATGGATTTACTATCTTCTTTTACAACAATATATAATCAGCTAACTTAGATCGTGCAAGATGCATGATTTCAAAAATTACATTAGATTCGTGACTTTAAAGAAATCCTTAAAAACACTCTGTAACAAATCGGGACGTTAACCACTTCTTGTTTATTGTTGTCATCTTGTCCTAAATAAAATCCACTTTATTGTTTTCTTAATTGGTCATTTTCAGTAAAATAACCAACAAAGTTCGACAAAAACAGCTTATGTTAATTTACGACTTAAAAGTGGGCGTGATTCCAATCTGTGCCTGTATAAATGTAACTGAACCAAACAATTTGCAACAATCAAAACCCTTGCCCCACTGTACATGAAACCATGGCCCAGTGCCGAACAACCCCTCAGGAATTCATCAGAGATGCCTTCACACCCCAAATTGCTGTTATGTGCACCCCAGAGGTACAAAAAAGTTGTACTAAAAACAACCTGGACTTTAGTGAACTATTACAACCATTCTCCAAGCTTGTGAATGATGGTAAGTGTTTGACTAGCAGTTTAACCAAAGTATACTTAGAAACCATTTCAGTGAGTTACAAAGACACATCAGGCACGACTAACATAATAAAAAATCTCAAACTGTCTTTTGTGGACATTAATGCAAGACCACCTCAAACCACTCTGGCACGAAAAATACTTAATGGTTCAGTTAGTGAAGCAGCAGAACCAAAAATGAAAATACATCCTGTTAAAAACTATCAGCTTGAGGTGCCAGTGCTCACTCCATGGTTTGAGAGATGGAGGGAGGCTTTTTTGAGAGTCCAGTACCCCTCAGACCATGAATTCACCAAGCATTATTTGGCTTGTTTATTAGTAGTGTCTTCCAATGAACCTAGTCCTATTGAGAGTATGAATAAATTAGTCCAGAATTTGAATGTTATTCAGAGCACCACAGTTCCTGAGAAGTTACCCAAATGGTTTACTCCTTTGATTTTAAAGTATTATGTGGTTTTACATGACAATGTTGAGGGTAATAATCAGGGGTAAGTTTATGTTTATAAACATTTTATGGTGTTTACATATTAAGCATACATTTTTGGGCTGACCACTAAAGTAATTGTTTTATTGCTATGTAGAAAATAATGCTTCAGAAAGGGTGTGGTACTTGACTTACTTTTTAAATGGTGTTTTTTTTCTTTAATTAAATATTAACACTCAGTCAGTGAATAATGTATTATTACAAAAATAGAACAATTTTGTGTAGTAAAATATACAATTTAAAAAAAAATATACTGTACTTTTCTAACTACTTCTAGTTTACTGAGGTTTTTTTTGTGTCTATTTATAGAGCTAAAGAAGCATTTGAATCCTTCAGATCATCATATGGTCCCACAAACTGTTTCTTACTAAGAATCAACTCTAGACCTCCTGGAGTTGATGGCAATGAACATTTGCCAGATCCATGGAGTCAGTTTTTAAGTGATAAAATCAACCCTAAAAACTACTCTCCTACTGCAGAAAGTTCTCCAGATCCACAGAGACCTAACTCATTTGAGGGTGGACTGGAAGCTAATGAAGGTAGAAGTTTAAATTACCACCCTTTAAGTCCAGAAGTTGAGGATGTGCTGGTAATCTTATCAATGCTGTACTCTGGAGTATGGTTAATTATCATGATTACAGGGTAATTTAGAAGTTGAAAAGGAGGAAGTGATAAAAAGTAAGGAAGTTAATAAGTGGGGTCATGGTAGTTGTCTGTCTGTGGATGACGTAGAACAAATTAAATTACTGGTGTACGAATTTGCAAAAATGTGTTTGCTGCCCTATATAGAAAAGCAATTTGTAGCCTTAAACGAGGCTGTAGCTAATAAAAAAGGGATGAGTAAATCTTTGTTTAGCGCAACAAAGCGTTGGTTTGGCGCTACTAAACCCAACGCTAACAACGTGGCTGTGAATAATCTAGTGTAGGTTTGATGCTTTTACTATTAGCTTTTATTTTAAATACTGTAATTTTCAGTTACTCTGTAGATTCTCCTGAATTACATATAAGAAAATTGGGAGATTTGTACTTTATGTTTTGCAACTATTCATCTGCCTTCCAAGCATATCACACAGCTAAGAGAGATTATAATGCGGACCAAGCGTGGTTGTACTATGCTGGAGCTTTGGAAATGGCTGCTTTATCTGCTTTTATGGCTGACGAATCTTCCAGGAAAACTTATGACTACATGGAAGAGAGCATTACAACTTATTTGAATACCTGCAAGTAAGACTACATTTTTATTATTTCAGTATATGGCTACTACTACTTAGTACTGTTTTTATTGTTAGAATGCCTCAATTTGCAACTAGAGCAACTTTATTGAGCTCTGAGTGTTTAAAAGCTAAACTACTTTATGGCGAAACCGCTCATCAACTCATCCGAATGACCAGCGAAGACTCGGATTTGCGATCTGCATTGCTTCTGGAGCAAGCTTCATATTGTTTTATGCAAACTAGCATGCTGCGCAAGTATGCTTTTCACATGGTATTGTCTGGGCATCGATTTTTTAAAGCCGGACAAAAAAAGCACGCCTTTAGGTACTTATCGCCAAAAAAATACTTCCAGAGTAATAATTGAATAATTTATTTAGGTGTTACAAACACGCATATCAAATATATGAAAGTGCTGGTTGGGATTTAGCCAGTGATCATATACACTACACGCTGGGACGTTTAGCTAGTTGTTTAGAAATATTTGGGGAGGCGGTTATGTTTTTTTCAAAACTATTGTTGGGCCAAAGTAAACAAACCGCCACTCAACAAGCTACATTCCTTAAAGAGTATCTTTCAATCTTGCAGGTAATAGTTTATTAGTTTTTTTATTTCAATTAGTGTGAACAAAAGGCTTTTTTCGGTTTCTGGCGGTGGTGGAAGCTTATAAAATCCTGGTTTATAATAAAATAACCAGTTTGCTGTTTAGTGTATATTTAAGGTTAAAAAATGGTTTTTAACATGCACAATGTAATATTATTATGCATTAATTGTTTATTTCCTTTCAGGCCAAATTAAAGCAAGATCCCACAAACGAAATTCCAGTACTGCCAGCTCCAGAAATCAACAACTCATCTATCAAACTGCTAGTAGGACCCACTAGGCCTTTATCAACTCCCGGTAAAATTCCCGCCATGGGAATAAATTTTGAGAGCGGTAAAGATCCGGCTTCTGAACAAAAATGGCATAAGCTCGAAGAAATGTTATTGACTGAAGAGTCGGGAAACGCACCTTTGATATTCAAACCTGCCGTATCGTTGTATAGTGCTTCAGTAATGGAAGTGAATAATCCCATTGCAATAATCAATGAACCAGTTCAAGTTTCGGTTCAGCTGTTGAATACTCTTCAAACAGTGTTGACCCTTAGGGATTTGCATTTAGTGTGGAGTTGTAAAAATGGGGAAAATATAATCACTAATTTGGAGTTAAATGAAACTGTTGACGGCTATGTGAAGACTTATGTAACAAAGTCAGTTGTTATACAAGGGAATTCCCAGCAGAATTTGATTTTACAACTTACACCTTTAATAACTGGGGAAGTTACAATATCAGGAATAAGCTATATTTTAGCAGCTTCCAGTACGGCTTCAGAGACTGTGTTTGTAAAAGGCAGAAAGGCTTTCAATATATCAACTAATAGCACCCAATCGAAACCAATAATAATTAAAGTTGTACCTAATGCACCTTGTTTACAGGTTAATCATTTAACATCTCACAAAGTTTTACCACTTGCTGAGCATTTTAATTTTTTCAGATGACATTTTCAGAAATCAACCTGGATTTTCTAATGGGTGAATTACAAAGAATAACCGTGGACTTACAAAATAGTGGCTCTGTTCCACTGAAAAATGTTGTATTAGCAACTTCATCTCCAGATTTGTTGAGTAATTGTGAGCTTAAAACTAACCAGCCTGAGTATACCACGAATGACGGGGAATCTGCACAAATTAGAGAAAAATTAGCTAGGAAAAATCATATAATTTCAATTCCTTTACCAGGAGGTCAGTTGGATAGTGGCCAAAGTCTTTCTTTTTATATTTGGATTAAAGCTCCTTATGCCAAGGGACATTTCTCTCTTGATTTGTTGACTTACTATGAGAATGTTCAAGCTGGAAGCATACCAAGGTGAGTTACATATTTATGTGACAACACTTGATTTAAATTATTATTTTAGATACAGACTCATCAGACACAGTTGGAACTTATCAGTGCACGAGTCCCTTTCAGTTGAAATTTCCACTCAAACTAGTTACAATTCAAAAGAGGCAGAAGACTTAGCTTTAGCTTTAAAAACAACCAACCTAAATAAGATTCACCATTCTCTTAGAACCGAAATTACGCTTTTGAACATAGCTTTTCTCAGTGACAACTGGATTTTAACCTCTGACATTGTCACCCCTAAATATATAAGCTTGAACTCTCAAGAGTCGGCACATATCTTATTTAAGTGCAGGAGGACAGTTGATGGGCAAGAAAATAAATATACCAGTATACTCCTCAGTTCAGACCAACTTGGAGTACCTCAGTTGAGTTCTGCTTTTAGAACCTTTGCTAGAAAAAGCCACTTAGCGTTGCTGAATGCTTTTAATCTTAGCCACGAAACGAAAAAAAGAGATGGGACACTTATTTTGGAATGGAAGGGAACACTTTGGGATGCTGTGTCAAGACGCTCAGTGTACGGACATACTTGCGTCCCTATTGAAATCACTATGGAGGATGAGAGGCTGGATAGACTCATATCAGATACTATTATAGATTTGAATACTTCCATTAACAATGGAGGACAGACTGAAGATAACGCTCGGTATCAAGTTACTTTCAATATACTCCATCCTTCCATAGTCAAGCATGACTTTAAGAAGGCAAGTTGTTGTGTGGTTCCTGTAACTCTGGTGCTCCATAATATCGTCGAAGATCTTGTGACAGTCAACGTTAATACTGTAGATGTTAGGTATGTATTTAAATTACGAAAATACCGAAGTAATTCCAATTAGAAATTTCTTGCAGCCCAAAAGTGAACACCAACAAACATTTTAAAGTAAGTCTAGTCTCTGCAGATGCCTCAAGCAACTTCTGCTGGATGACAAATGGAAAAATAGTGCGAGAAATGAAACCGCTGACTACGACGTCAGTGAATTTGTCTGTGATACTGGCCAGTCCGGGCACTTTCAATTTAGGAGCTAATTTTGATATTTTTTGCTACCGAATTGGCAAAGATGAGGCTCCAGTTTTACAAAGTTATGACGCTTCATCGGCATTAGTTGTTATTGATACGGGGAGCTAATTAGTCTTATTATATTTTTCTAGATAACTTGCTGCCTTCAATTCATTATAAACAAGTGGAGTAAGTCAGCAGTACTGTTATGTGTTACATTTCATTTAAAAATTTCCATTAGTATTATGTTTGAAACATGGCTTCAGACGTTGCCTTATAAATTTGTAAAAGTGTAATAACTTCATGTAGACTTCTCGTGTATATAATCGTTCCTTATATATTCATTCATCAACTCGAGATTGGATTGATACAAGACGGCGTAAACAGCTTTTTGTACAGGGTGTTCAACTATTTTGCCCGTCTCGTACTACAAATCCATACAATAAATCTAAATATATAGACATTAATGTTTAACCGTTCAGTTATTATAACTATTAATAGCGTTATGAGATGTTATTGTTTGTACGTTTTGTTTTTATCATTTTAGTGAAATTCAAGCAAATAAAGTTTTTAAATTATATAAACCTATATTTCATTCCCATACAACTATACTAAACTATAAAAACACTCAAAGATCCGAATGCACTCCACTTTCAAAGAATGATTTCACTTTTATAGCAGCTTTCAATGGTAACAACCTAAAAATATGCACATCAAAATCATTACTGTAACATGAATTAATGGAAAAGATGTACTAAGTACTAATACTGACCTAGTAACATTGTTAATACCAAATAAGAATCTAGGGACAGTACATTCAAGTAATCCAGTTCTTTGGGCAAGCATAATTTTGTCAGCCACATCTTTTGGATTCAACAAGTTTAACGCTTTTTCAAATCTTACGTAGGGCCTCTTGCAGAGTCCAGTATCAACCATGAAAGGATACACTGTAGTAGTTTTAATAGCATTATATGGATTCCAGTTCAATTCCTCTGCTAAACTCTCCATAAGACCTCTAACAGCAAATTTAGAAGCGCAGTAAGGTACTAAATTTGGTAAACCAGCTAAGCCTGCTATGGATGATAGAGCTACAATGTGACCATGGTTATTTTTCTTCATATCCGGCAGAAATGCTTCAATAGTCTGAAATGATTATATAGTTAGTATGTCAGGATATCTATAATATATGGTCTTACCCAAAAATGCGCTAACACGTTAATATTCATAATATTTCTGATTTCTTCCTCAGTATGTTGTTCTAGAGGGTGTGCGGGCATAATACCTGCATTGTTTATTAGAATACTAATTTCTCCAGCTTCCTCTTTTACTTTTTTAGCAGTGGCTAAAACTGACTGCCGGTCAGATACATCACATCTGCAACAAAAGTTGGTTAACAAAACTGTTATTTTAAATAAGGTAACATACACATAGGTGAAAGGCCTAGGACCTCCATTTTTATTGATCAATCTGGCAGTTTCCTCATTGTTTTTTTCGTTAATATCCCACAAGACTAATATAGAACCTTCAGATGCGTAACGCAATGCTAATTCTCTTCCAATTCCATGCCCTGATCCAGTCACCTTTAATTCAAGGAAATGATTATTTAATTTAAAGAACAATAACAGTCTTGCTAATTGCGTGTTACGCATGAAATATGTACATCAAATTATGTAAAAATGTTTTATTGTTACTGGATTCAAATGGCAAAAACCTGAGATTCTTGGTAAAGTAAATTTATTTTATATATCAGTAAATATGTATTTTCCTCGTTAGTAAATATCTTTTAAAATAAATTAATGGCATCCTAATATAAAGTTACAAATTTACATAAAACTTAAATATAAAACATTCATCATTAATTCAAGAATCATTAAAATTCTTAGTATATCCTTCTTTCTCAATATTTTCCATGATAAGCTCAATTTCGTGCAATAGTTCCCCTTTCACCGCATCAGGGACCAAGGACCGCGCTTTGGGGGTTACCAAACCAATAAGCTCATCCACAGTGGGAACATTTGCATTATTACTGTCAGTTAGCAGTTTCCTGCAGGCCAATTTGACTTGATCTCTCCATCCACTCTCAACAAGCCTTGTATGTACCAATTCAGTTACCCTAAAACAAAAACTAGCTTCCAATAAAAGGCAAAAAGAGCTTTGGAACAGTGTTAATTTTTACCGTTCTAATCCATCGTTAACGTCTAAATGCATGTTTACTCGGGATTCGTAGTCTTGGGGCATTCCAGCACTGCGACTGAGGATGTGTATTTAAAGACGAGCAGAAACAGTGTTATTATATTTGCATTGTTTTGTTTTAAAAGAATAGGGTCAAAAGGGCCCCTCCAATAAAATATCGAAAACAGCTGATTGATGTCCTGTTCTGTTCAAGAGTTTCAATGGCCTCTTGCTTAACAGATTAACAGCATCTAGCCAAACTTCACACAGCAGCTGATTGAGAATTTATTGGAAGCAAACAAAAGACATATTGTTAGGTTAGTTTGTGACTACTGTATAAATACTTCTTCTTTTCGGGCAATATGCCAGCCCTAGTTGGACAAGGGCACTTTCATTCAGTTAGCTTTTAAAATCACGACCAGGCACGAAAACATATTCTTTCATTGCCACTACTTAAACTTGATATTTGAAACGTGGGACTAGTCAAATAATTTAGGAAAATCAATCATTCCATTTACAAAACAGAAATTTGAAACGTTATCGTTTTTGAAAAAATTTCATAAACAACACCGGACAAAATTTAAGCAATATTTGCAAAGTCACGAAACGTTAATTAAGCACTATACCAAAAACTGGAATAAAATTACATAAACAAGAGCTGTAAAGTGAAATGTCCAAAGTGCGCGCGGGGGAAGCTTGAGCAATCCAATACGAATAAACAGTTAATGATCTGCTCTTAGTTCTTAAATAACCGGCGTCCGCTACTACTCATTTGGCATGAAGCGATAATATGTATGATCAGAATAATTATAGCATTATATTAAAGCGTATAAACTCACTGAAACACACTGCTATTCGGGTCAGGAATGTCAAACATGTTGTGACATCAACTTGTTTTTTTTTTCAGAGCTTAAACGACCAGTATGTGTAATATGGTACATAAGGTTGATGTATATTGAAGTTAATAAAACAACTTACCAAAACCAGTTCTTCTTTGACTGGGGTCGGCTTTATAGGAATTATTAAACGACAAAAGGCTTCTATAGTGTAAAAAATCACTTGTAGTAATAACTTAATAACATCCAACACTAAGGGCAAAGTTTCCATAATTTGCTCCTGAAGGGTGCGTTTTCTTGAGCTGAAAACAGTCATAAAAAAAATTAAATGAATTTGATAACCCACCATCAATTTGCGGTTGCCTGCACTTTAACAATAAAACAGTGAATAGCTTGATCTTTAGTGTTATTTTTAAGAACTGCATACAATATATGAAACGTTATAAGCTATTAAAAACTCGTACACATTTTGCTGATAATAAAAAGTTAAATACTTACCGAACAACATTCTCGCTCTTATTTTGACTTTCCATGATTCGTCGATACCAAAAGCAAAATTGAACGTGTGTATGCAGACACGGTCGAGTACCACTTGCAGACTTTTAAATGGCAGGAACCCGCGATCTCTGTGTTACATCGCTTAACGCACACGCTATCAGTGGTTCCCTCCGCTTAAATACGATTAGTTGGTATATTGGTCCCACTTTTAATGTAAATTTGCGTACTTTTAAGTAGTATTTTATTGTCCTTCATTTTTTTTCCACACATAACAAGCAAAATAAATGTATCAACTATAAATTGTAGAATCGATTTTTTAATGATTTGTTTACTTATACATTTTGATGGGTTTTTCAGTTTGGTGATGGCTGTCTGATGTGGCCTTGTTATTACCAAAGTGCGCCAACTTTCTGGGCAAATTTACTCGGAGGTTTGATAAACTGGGTTTATGAGACATTTAATTATAACACCTAATATTATGAAACCGCAGTACCATCTATGAGGTATGCAGGGAGTTTGCTGTATTCCTCTGTACATGAAGCCTGCTCGTGAAAATTGAAAATATGTTAAAAATGGACGACTGACTTTAGAGGATAAAACATTCTTCTTATACAAGGTGTCCCGCGAGGTAAGGGACAAAATTTCTTTAGGTAAATTTGAGTCAAAAATATCCTATAAACATGGGTCCGCAAATGCTTCCTTACCAAGATATCATTATTTTTAATTTAATAGTGTTATTGTGCCAAAAAGCACAATGCTATAATAATAATTATCTCTAGTATATTAAGCACATATGAAGAGTTTAGTGTATGTAGAGAAATCACATACCAGGGCTGAACTGCTTCGTGAAATTAATAATATTGGTAACGACCTAGAATAACTACCGTGTTGGGAAAAATGGGAAAGGTATCAGCCACATTATTAAAAAAAGGCTAAACTATGCTTACAATGTTATGATGGACACTTCAAACAATGTTTGTATTAGGAGAGAAAGGAAAATGGTGAATGTCTCGTTTGTCTTCTTAGACAAAGAGGGTCCAGTTGTTAGGTTTGAATTTGTAGTAATAAAAATGTAATGTAAAAAGGAGTTTGTTGGATGGATTATGTAAAGGGTTATTTGGATGTCTAATTTTTGTAATTAGTCTTAGGCCCAGTACTTTCAGTTCAGAATAACTTTATTCTAAGCATAATATCTATGGAAACCGTGAAATCAGACGCTGACAATTCCGTCATTTCTATAGAATTTATCCTAAGAATAAATTTATTCGGAGGTGAAAGTACCGGCCCTTAGTGCCTTAAAGAACATGTAGTGAAATTTTGTCCCTTACCTTGCGGGACACCCTGTATACTTGATCACACACATATTTTATAGTTAACCAGAATTTTTAAATTTGTTCTGGTCACTTGGTCCCATTATTATTTGCTCAAAATGTCCATAACATTTTCCAATGATCCTATGAAGTTATTTCTTATGGATATGCATTTCCAGTGCACTTATAGCCTTGCACCAAACTGTCATGATTAAATCTGTTCAGAATACTTGTCGCAAATCATACATTTTTCAATATTCAGTTTTACTTGACAATATATGAAGATTAAAAACTGGTGTAAGCATTATTTAATTTACATATTTTCTGTAATTCTTCATCACCACAATTTCAAGAAAGCTAGTTACAAACTGAAAAGCCGAGGAGATACGGAAAATATAATCGGCCAAACCTAACTGGCGGGAATTACAATAATAAGCGTGCAGCTTTCGTAGCGCAAAGCAAAACGTAGTCTGTCGTCGAAGTTGCATCAGCTTCATGGTGAACAGATAGCAAAACACGTTCGTCGGATATATACGATAAGGAATTTGTACGCGATGGAACCCGACGCGGAACCCGCGATTTTAGAAAACAAAGTGACCGAAAGTGAATCTAAGTGGTTGTGGGTTTTTGGGTACGGTTCCTTGTGCTGGAAACCGGGGTTCAAATTTCACAAGGCAGTTTTGGGTTCCGTCAATGGGTTCCAAAGGCGTTTTTGGCAAGGCAATGCCACTCACCGGGGAACAGCTGATAAAGTATGTGTTTATTTTGTATTTTATATATTTATTTAATTTTTACTGAATTATTGGTTCCTGGTGTTATATGTTCACACTCCAATTAGCTTTTTTATTAGCTTAATTAAGATTTTTTATAAGTTTAGTAGTCCAAATGGCATATTAATTATCACTTAACCCAGAATAATTTGAAATTTTAAAGTGCGAAGACATATCCATGGACAAATGAGGACAACACAGTTCCTCTTAGCCAATTTTTAATTCAGTTTTCCGCCTCCAATTTATTCGCAATCAAAACGGTACCGAGAAATGCATTATGTGACAGCGCAAAATTGAAGAGATTATGCCACAAGACCCCATGATTTGGTTAATAAAATATTTATTGCCTTAACCATTCAATTGGAAGTTGTCAGTCATGACATTTTCCTACTACCATTACCACCTTTAAATATAAGGGGAAGAAATTGGTCTGTTCTGAATTTTAAACATTATTGACTTAAAAGAAAAAACAATTTTATCATTTTAATTATATAGTCAAAGGTTATCAGGCCTCAACAAATACATATTATTATAGTTACTTAAATTTTTGCAAAGTGGGCATTAAGGAGATAATATCCAGAAAAATTGAAAGTGATAGGATAGACCCATTAATGCTGAAAATGATTGTTTTATTTGTAGAGAAGCTCTGTGATAGCAGTATTCTTACTGCAGCCACAACCGTTATTTTTTGATTCCGTTACGCTACAAATTAAGGAAGTGCAACAATAATAATTGTTAACCGCTAAAAGTGATATTCTAGCAATTTCCTTCAACTTTAAAATCAAGATCAGTCCCAGCCATACGACGCATTACTAAAAAAAATTATCTTTCAAAATTTAACGGACGCCTTGAAATAGTCTGCGAAAATAAAATTAACCGTTTAAATATAGCATAGTCCATCATTTAGCCACGTGAAAATGTAAAACAAACGTGTACATTTTCCATTTTTCGTGACATATCAATAAATTTATAAGCGCTTCCTCGTTAAAAAAAAATGTTTACCAAACATAAATCTTTTTATTGATATGACACTCATGGTATGCAAGTTTTCTGCCAAGTTTTTCTACATTTATTATCTGCAAAACTGTGATATATAATGACGTATGAATACCTAAAAGTAATATATAAATTATCATAAACAAACACATATTTGGTGAGAATTTTGGCAAACAAATCATCACTTTAAATAGTCTAGTTTATTGTTTATTAATTCAATAGCTGTCCATAAAAAAGTTTCCTTATAGCTTATTGAAATTTAATTATCGACACTTTTACCAATCAGTAAATATAATTAAAAAATCCCAAAAGAGAGGGTGGTTAGTCAATGTCAATTATACTCAAGAGTTTAAGGCTGTTTAACGTATTATCTGAACCTGAAGGTTATTTTATAGACCCAGAACATATCAGTTGCCATGGAATTTGTTTCAATTTAATCTCACCATGCTTATATTTAGTGTTATAACATACTTAAGGTCACTAATAAGTGTTTGTATTTCCTTGTTACAGCCAGGCAGGGTAGCTACCTTAATTGAGGACTCTGAGGTAAGAAAAAAATTAATTCTTTACATGACAAAGCATTTTTTTGTCTTAAACATTTAAGGCCTAACATACCAGGACCAACCACCACAAGTGAAATCTGATTATAGCCATAATCAAAATGATTCTCAATAACATATTAATCATCTATTTATTATACACATACACCTTAAAAAATGTTATCTTTAATAAAGTCGTTGACTCGAGGTTTCCTAGACTGATTGGCAATACCATGCAAATGTATATGAGCCTCGTTGAACTTATGAACAGTATGTCCAAATTGGTTTATCATATAACATTTATAATACGGAAACATTATTACCTATGGGAATTAAAGTGCCTTAATAGAATATACAATAATATGTACCTAATTCACAAGTGTAATGTACTACCTGACTGTCAGGTAAATTACCCTATTACCAACATGATTAAAGAGTATTTTAATACAAATTTTACCTTATCTCAACAGCTCATGAACAAAGGCAGATGATTCTCGAAACTGTTATATCTATCTGCCAGTAGATAATATAAAATAGAGGAGGAATATTGTACTTTGTTTTACATCATCATGTTTTACAACAAATGTTTTATGATCAGCTTTTATAGGAATAATTAATGTCATCATTATGTAGGAATTATCAATTAATATTAGCAATGATGGCAATCTAAGAAAACAGAATATCCATTTCTTTCTAGATCAACAGAACATCAGAATTTGACGTTAAAATTGTTATTACAAAAGTAATTAAAATTTCGAATTTAAAATTGCAATTTTTAGGGTGAAGTATACGGAGTAGCGTTTGCGATAAGTGGAGAAGCTGCCATTCCTTATCTGAATCATCGGGAATGTGAACAAGGAGGATACATCCAGAAATTCACCGACTTTTACTCCCTTGAAGGTTTGTTTTATTTTAAATTCAATGCGTTTTTACCTCCTACAAATTACATAATTGCAGGTGGGTCCATTAAGGTTTTGGTGTACGTCGCTTCCCCCTTAAATATCCATTGGATGGGTGATGGTGATATTGAGGAAATAGCTTACCAAATAATCAATCGAGAAGGTCCTAGTGGTCATAACGTTGAATATTTGGTGCGCCTTGCAGAGTTTATGAGGCGGCATTTTCCTGACAAACATGATGGTCACTTGTTTAGTTTAGAGGAAAGGGTAAGGAAAAAGGAGCTTTAGACTATACCCAAAAAGTGTAATTAAATTAAATTAATTTTTAGGTATTATCACTAGTAAAAGCAAAAAATATGTGTTTGAAGACTTTAATGGGATCTGGAGAAGGATGCGTGACTTACATTACCAGATCTAGAGAATCCAGCCCAAGTAGAGAGCGACGACATGCCGAAGATAGAATTGAAACGTTCCAACATACAACTAGAGTTCCTGATAAGAAACTACGTTGCCTCAATATTTGAGTATTACCACACGAATTTATTTATACTTTGAATACTTGTGATTCTAATGCATTACAAAGATTTAGACCTAAGATTATATTTTAAGCTTATTTATCTCCTATGGATATTTTGTTACTAAGACATTGATATTAGGTATATACTGCTACAATTTGCTTTGCAACTGAAAAACCGCGCTATTTGATACTGTATCAGCTTTTAAAATATTATGTAACATGACATTGTATGTATTGTATTATTGTTAATCTGTTACTGAGATTATCACTTTACATTATATAGACCAAAGTATGTTTAATAGTTATATAAGTTTTATTAGGTGTTTGAAGTATTACAACTGATTTTAATGATAGATTTTGTGATGACTTTTTTATGATATTGTGCTAGTGAATATTATTGACATATATTTTATTACTGATGTAGTAACTTTTTACGTTCAGTTCCTGTTACAAATAGATGCAATATTTTTTATTTTTAACGCTCCTTTTTTCCATTTAAAAGTTAACAATCTCCCAAAACCGTGACAATGGATTTTGAGTGCCAGACGAATACAAACAAATCCGCTAAAAATAACCCAGATCTTTTTTTTTATCTTATTTGCTCTGGTATCAATTTATTCGAACACGCACAGTTCTGACGGTACATTTTTGTACGATATGTGTGAAAACCTCGACCTCATTTTTCAATTTGGAATCTGCGTTTTAAAAAAAGTGCCACAGTACACAAAATGAAATTTGTATAAATTACATTCACCATGTGTCAAGATTTCTGCATTGATGTACTAATAAAGAGAATAATTTAAATATTGCGTAAATAAAGTTTTCAAATAGCTTAAAAAATGTATATCCTAATATTATCAAAAAGACTTGGTTTAAGTCGTTTTGATCTTATTTTATAATATTTATCCAACAAGATTCAAGAGGCTCAATACGTATATGGCCTTTCTATGTGTTCTTCCTTCTCGCAGGGAGAGTGTCAATGGTCAAAACTATATTTTGACTTTTGACAGGGAATTTAAAAACAACAGTTCCACTTTTCCTGACTTTTCTGTAATTTTATACTTTCATTTTTATTTATTTATATCTCCTATTAGGACAAGAAAGTAGCCTGGGTCCTGGGTTGAAGATTATGCAAGAAGATTTCCCATACATATATATTTAGATGCTTTACTAATTTCAACTATTTTGCAGGCGTGAGCTGAATTTAAATTGCTCTACATAAAAATAATCCAGAGATGGGAATGACTAATCTTTACTTTTAGAATCTTTAATTGCTGAACTACTGAGGGTAGGAGTTTAGTTAACTCATTTTAAAGACAGTTTAACACAATGTCTTACCCCTATCCACCACCACAAGGACAAGGAGCCTATCCAACACCTTATAACAGTAAGTATGAAACATTTAAAAAAGAGTGAAAGTTAGATAATTGATGCTAATCATTGTTCTGCAAGTACAAGTAAAGCTAGTTAGCACCTTAAATAATTTTTTCTAAGCTCCTTACCCACCTCCACCTAACCCGGGCTTTGCAACACCAAATGCACCAGGGCCTTATGGACCTCCACCAAATTATTCAGGAGGCCCTCCAGGTTATTCTCCTGCTCCTGGGGGACAGTATGCCCCTTATGGATCACCTGGGTCTTACCCTCCAGGACCTATAGTTAATCAGCCAGGAATTGCTCCAGGAGGACCATCAAGTAAGTTCACAAGATTAAGTTATTTTTTTGGCATGTTGAAAACTCAGTTTTAATCAATTTATGGGTTTTGTGAAAAGATCTAGATAGTATTACAAGGTTGTCAAGTTTTAATCATGGCAGTGATTGAGTGTTTTGAAGGGACAGTTTAGCTCTTTAGAATATTGTAGCCACAGAGAGAGTGAAATATACTTGCAAAATTGTCTACATAGAAAACAATCATTATTTCTTCTATGTTGTAGGATGCAGAATATAAGTATATAGTAACTAGTAATTGTTTCCTATTTTTATCATGTTATGAAGCTCCACCAAAGATGTAACATTATTTTTAAATTATAAAAAAAACTAAACCTAACTTAAGTGAAGAGTCGCTCAGTGCATAAGAGCCTAATATATTGTTCTATCAAGATACAATTATAGAATAAGAGTAACCTTCTTGGGTTTAAAATCACTAATGTACCACTGCCTTTAAAAACACAATATTATCATTAACAAAGAAAGTTAATAATCAGGGATTAAAAGTGTTGTTATGAACATTATCAAATTATTTGCCTAGATATTTACCAAAGTGCTGCTGTAATGCTGGTTTCCCACTCAATTTATCATTGTACAAGCAGAGAGCTTCAAATTTCCAATTTTATTTCAGTGCAAAGGTTATTAGGTAAATGAATGAGCAATTAAGAGTGTATAGTGTACTAGTGGGTGATATAGACTCAATATCCAATGAAGATATAATTATGAAATAAAATGTTGCCTGTTTATCTGCTATGATGCAGCCTTTTAATTAAAATTTGACTTTAAAAAAACATCACTGGAGCTCGATGACCTACTTGTGAATATCATTAGTCATTTAAAACTGGATTTGATTTCTTTTGGAGTTTATTGTCATAACCCTTGAAACTAAAATCATGTCTATTCCAAAAACGTACATTAATCTCTCAGTGACCCTTTGATTGTGAGTATAATTTTATTTGAAACCTCGATAATTGAATTAAAAAAATATCACTGTCCCTGATAAAAGCAGAGTCTATTTACATAGTGATATAAACACTTCAAGACACAAACAGTACACAATTGCAGTTCCGTACGCTCGAATGTACTATGCCGGACCTTCGAGACAGTTTTTGGTTTAATCTCAAAACTTCCGTTTTTTTTTTGAAGCTACGTAAATTTTTCAAAGTTAAAAAGTCTCCTAAGAAAAAAGGTTACGTGAAGTTTTTAACGGATGAGGAACAAAGGTGCGTATAATCAATTTTTCTGTTAATATAATAAAACGTAAGATTGAAGCTAATTAGAAATTGAAAAAAGTGTTTATTACACTGTAACCTGGTAAGGCCTAATAAGGAAATACCGAATTTAAACACATCAATTTTCTTATTAAGCTAAAAATAGTTGTATAGGGCGCACAGGCTGTTATAACAGAGTTCTGAATGGTCTCCAACTAATCGCATTGTGGGGTTTGTATTAGTCCGCCCTTCAGAATAAATTATTGCAATGTTAGGATAAAAAAATACTGCATTATATGAAGACGTAAGGTTAACATCTGTCCATCAGCTTGAATCATAATTATTATACAGGTTATTTTGACCAAACTCTGGGACCAAATTTTTTACAGAAAGCCAAAAACATTTTTAAGCTAAGGAATGATAAACTACACACATGCTAATAGTTTAAAATAATAAAAAAACTAGTTTGAAAGTGCATAGTGATAAGACCCCATGCAAATAAATATCCTTGATATTTTAAGCAGGTTATCAAAATACATGTGGCATTTATACCTGTCCATTTTAATAAAAAAATTAGGTTGAATTTAGTACTCTCGGTAGACCCAGGTAAAATGTCCCCGAAAAATCACGTCAAATCAGTTTCATTATTAAAAAGAATTAAAATCATCATTGAAAACAAAAAAACCAAACCCTCTTACCAGCGTTTATTAACTGATAAAGAAGAAAGGTGTTTTCTGACAAGTTAATTATTGAAACCATCCATAACAGAAATCATTTGTTACAGGTGGATGGATGAATTTGCCGCAAGGAATACCCAATTGTCCACCAGGATTGGAATACCTTACTATGATTGATCAGTTGCTAGTACGCCAACAAGTTGAAGTGTTAGAAGGTAGATCTTCAGTGAAATTTTAATTGACTGCTTTTATAATCTGATTTTGTAGCTCTTACCGGATTTGAAACCAAAAACAAGTTTACAATTAAAAATAGTCTAGGTCAAAAAGTGTATCATGCAGTAGAAGAGTCGGATTGTTTTACACGGAACTGTTGCGGCCCTTTGAGGCCCTTTGATATGCAAATACTTGACAATTTCAGAAACGAAATTATCCACTTACATCGACCACTGGGGTGTGACAGTTGCTGCTTCCCTTGCTGTCTTCAGGTTAAAAACTTTATATTTGCTGATAAATTATACTTGCAACTAAACATTGTAGAGTATGGAGGTCTCTTCACCTCCTGGCACTATAGTAGGAACTGTGGAACAGGAATGGAGCATTTTTTGTCCTTCTTTCGCGATTAAAAACGCTAGTGGAGACACGGTCCTTAGGATTGAAGGTCCTTTCTGTACTACAAGTATTTGCGGTGATGTGGAGTTTAAAATTATGTCCAGTGATGGAAACGTACAAGTTGGTAAAATTTCCAAACAGTGGTCTGGATTAATCAGGGAGATGTTTACTGATACTGATTATTTTGGAATCACTTTTCCCATGGATCTGGATGTCAGAATGAAAGCTGTAATGCTAGGAGCTTGTTTTCTCATCGTAAGTGGTTGGACAATTTGTGTTTAATGTTTAATTTTCTTTTTTTTTTTGTGCAAACAGGATGCCATGTTCTTCGAAAAGGCCAAAGGAGCTGAAAACGCGTCTACCATGCTGTAAAGCTTTACAAATATTATGGAGTTTTTTTTTTGTATGCTGTTTTAAGTTGTATTTTAGTTGTAATAATTTCGGTGCCGTCAGTGATATCAAGTATTCGATTCTTTTACCTAATTATGACATCAAATTTGTATTTTTGAATTCCAGTTACCATTTTACATTTATATGTAGACACGCTTTTGGACATGAACTATCCTTTACGACGTTAAAGTTACCCATTATAAATATGGAAGAATGCGCTTACAAATTACCTTTACCCTTAATATTTATAAAAAAATGTATTCGTATTTTATGTGCGGTTGTTCTTTAGACATGTGTTAAATACTCGAATATTTTAGACTTATTTTTGTATCATAATAAATTAATAAAGTATGCTTGATAATAGGTTGTCCTTTATTTTTTCAGTTATATGGTATTTGTGGCCTGACTGTACTAGTAGGGATACAGGCTAGACTGGATTTACTTGTATAACCAAAACAAACTGTTAAAAAAAACTTCACATAAATCATATTTATGTTGAACGTTTCTGTACCTTGTATGGAATAACTCTTTGATAATGGATGTTTGATGAACCCATATAATTAACAGTACTGGCTCTTCTCGTTCTCTGTTCTCTGCAGGTACAGTCGGAAACGGGATTTCCATTTTGATAACACACAAGATGACTAGAAAAAGCTATTTATTATTTTTTGATATGTAGGAAAGTTTCCAAGAACTTACTCGTAGTTATTATTGAAATTGTAATTATTGTTTCTCCCGTTATATTGGGAGGCTCTCCATGGTTCTCTGAACTCGACAGGGTTTCTAGGGTTTACATTTCCAAGCCAAATAGTGTGAGGAGGGTCTTGTCTAAAGTAATTTCTGTTGTAAGACTGTTCAAAGTAAGGCATTTGCTGTTCAACTGCTTTGGGTCTTAAAAAATCGTATTCAAAGTTTCTTCTGTTGTAAGATGGTGTACTTGGTGGGGGTGTAATTGGTAAGATCACATTGGAGTAGTCCTGAAATATCAGTCACCCCAAGGAATAAGTTACTTTAATCAAATATCAAATATACTTACTATAGAGGAAGGTGGCCTGTAATATTCTTCATCATTATGAACTTGTGGTAGATCAATAGTGGATGGCAATGAATTTTCTCTGTTTTGCAGATTATTTTCCTCATCTATTATTAAAGAAATAATTAATACGTTTCAATGCAAATACAGGTAACAACCTTTTAATCCTGCTACTATAGGAACATCAGGTGTATTATCGCTAACTTTCGGTTCTTGTTTGTTCTGATCAAGATTAACTTTGGTCTGTACATGCACTAAAATTTGTGTTTCTATTCCAGAGTGGTTACTGTTAGTAGCATTGCAGCCAGTTGGTCCACATGTTACTTTAGTGATTACTTCCGAGGCTGATACAGTTTTATCCAAGCTTTTGGTTTCACCAAAGTCTAGTTTTCCCGAAGGTTGGATTGTCTCGGCTGGAAGTAAGTTTGTGGTAAATAAAAATTAATTAAAAAATAAAACCTAACACCCATTACTTAGTTTTTTCTTACAAATTTACTATACAACACCTTTCCTCGTCTTACAACATGATTATTTGAGGATAGCTTCTCCATTAATATTCATAACCCGTGAATTTAAATTTCCATCCAGTCGACTTGTCTTCCTGTTTCCAAACTCTTAACTTTTTTCATTTACCCCTTAAAAGTTTATTCACGAAAATTACATAAATTACTTTTCGTTTGACTTTTTTTTTATAACGCGACAAAGAAAGGGAAAATTAGCTATCCAATCTGTGATAATGTTCAATTTTTTTTAGATGAGTTTTTACACAATTATATAAGTGTTCACAAAACAAACTTACCGTATGACAAAAATACACCGATGGTAAACAGTAACAGCAAACTTACGCTGGACATCTTGGTAGCTTGAAACAAACTAGACAAATATGTGAAGCAATGAATATGGCGTGCACGAAATATCCTAAGATTAACTTTTTTTCACCTACATCAAGTTCATCTCCTTCATCTAGCTCAAGGTTTATGATTTTTTTATATAATTTTAGTTAATTACAATATAATGACCCAGGATGCCTTGCGGCCTTATAGAATTGGTTGGTTGATTCATAGCTTCTTCGATTCATAGTAATAACTGCACAGTGTACAACTTCATTAGCTTCGCAATAGCTCACCTGATTATCAAGAATTGAGTTTTATTTGTAAAAATCTTTTAACAACTTGGGTTAAGATTGGTTTACTCCCCCGATCAATTATACCTACTGTGTTTTTTACGTACATTTTATGAACTGTTTAAAAATTTATAAAATACAACAAAACGTTCCGATTAATGATTAGGTACTAAAAAGTATTATAAAATATGCTTAATTATGCAGCTTTGGGCAAACTAAAGAGCAAAAACAAATATATAGCTGAATGTAATGAAAAACCTTTGAATTAAAATGGTTCGTTATTATTTATAAACTGACTGCATTAAAAGCCATTATTTAAAGGGCATTAACCGTGATATAATGTGAGTTATTATAAAATGTAAAATACCAGGCGTTGTAACAAAATGTTGGATTATTTTATATTAATTTCGGCAGAGAAAAAAAAATACAGGCAAACCGCTATAAATTTCGAGCATTATCCTGGCACAAACTACGTGACCACTACCCGTTCTATAGCGGTTAAGGTCTAAGCTGGCAGAAGGGACAGAAGGGTCGCTTAAGCTTTTTTAAAACTCTACATTTAACACGTTCCTAAATAATTGCGATAACCGAAGCTTATGATGCATTAATTTTCAGTTAACATTCATCCGGAAAACATGAAAAGTTTGTTGATTACCTGAGTGCTTTATGCAGTCTTCAAACTTTAAATTTCAAAACTTCTAATTAACCTAATGCATATGGTTCGTATATTTGCTAAGGTTTTTATTCAAATAATTTATTTTACCTTTGGTGGTTTCAGTATTTGATTAAATGGATTTTTATCCTGTCAATGCGGTGTGAAAAATAGGTGATAAAGAACTCTATATTTTTCTGTTATAAGCTGGGTTGGATAAAAGACCGGATTCGAATGGACACAAGACTAAAACTGGAAACAATCGGAGCGTCTACGTTTATAAAAGGTTTACGTCCCTTATCAAATTGTTTCCTGAAGCAGCGTAATTTCAGTCCTACCGTTTATTAAACAGGAAAAGTAATTTTTGAAATCCCTGAACCGGTAAAGCATTTGACATTTCTCCCCGAGGGAATATCAATTTATTCCTTGTTTTAATTGTTACTTTTGGTATAGAGACTTTTTTCTTTCATATTTGTACTTGTTTCACTGAGTGCACTGGACTCTTTACTAAGTGATGACATTATTCTTCTAGATAACTCATATACGACAATAAAATTAATAACACCATCTTTTGTTTGTGATATATATTTTTAACCATGCTGATTAATTTAACGACATTTTTATCTGGCGGCTGATGCAACTTAATTAGCGAACTTGACTTTGATTTTCTATCTTAAAGTTCTTAAAGTGTAACTGAGCGTTATATTCTCCACATCCGTAACTAGAAAAATAATCGAGAAGTTGAAATAGCAAAATGTATTTACAACTAAAAACTAAAAGATTACACAGGATCAAGATTTTATCTCGTGGAAAAATGTGTTTTAAGCATGTAAGTTACTCAGTAGCGTACAATTTAACTAAATACAAATGACCTTTACTGGCTAAGAATAAACAATAATTATCAACTTTTTTCTTCGTTGTTAGTTGGGTCTTTTGTCTCACCACCCAAAAAAAGGTTTGTTTGGAAAATGGAGTTTTGCACTAACTAACTAACCTAGTCGTCCCAATACTTGATACCTGTAAAATCTACCACCGTCTTCAAAGAATCTAAAAAAGAACAGAACACAGAAAACAAACAACTTAATAAATATTAAACCTGATTATATTCCTTTTTTTTACATTGTATTAAAGATTGATAACCAGCAGCACAATCAACAATCTTAAAAAAAATCCAGTAAGCATCATCTTTAATTAGTAGTAATTCTCGCAACCAATCAGCGTCAGATCTTAGTTTTTAGGAAGATCTCCCCTCTTCACTCCCAAGAAAAACTACGCCACTGTTAAATAAACATACCTGCATAAGACTTGCTGGTTTTGCTATATTCGAATCACTTGAAAAGTTTTTGCTGAACCGGTGTAATGATTTTTATATTATTTTTGTGTGCGTTTGCCTTATGCGAGGCCAAACCTGGATATTCCGGTAAGTTCATCATTTCTGATCAATTTTCGCTTCTTCAATTTCCATCACCTCGTTAATGCGAGGCCAAGGCTTGCCGTATTTCAAAAAGGTTAACACGATTATATAGACATATTTTTGCTCTTTTCAATGCTAATGAGGGCCTCATATGTGGGCCATTAGTAACGGCAATGTTAAAACTTGTTTTCGATTATGAACTTGAAATTTAATAAATACTTTAGGTGTTTTTTAAAAAGCAACAAATACCATTTAATTGAGGCTTCCAAATGACTGATGAGCAGGATACGATTTTTTTGTGCCACATAATTTGCCTTAATTGTCGGTGTAATCAATTGCCGGCGGGATTTTATCATCTTTATGTTTAAATTGCTGGTTTATTACACAAACGTGATGTTGAATTTTAATTTTCATTTAATCAAGCTTTAAGACGCAAAATTTTGTTATAGTTTGTAAAAAATGTTTAGTTGAACCTAGCAACCTGATGGACAAATTCCAATTTAGGATCGACTTTTTCTCATTCAAATAAAACTGCCATATATCTCATATGTTATTAAAATGGGTATATTATATATTCATAAAATTGATATTTTGGACATGAAAATCCAATTCTGTAAATGTCAATAATATCATAATGTCGAAACAATTTCTTCAATTAAATCGGATACAAATAGTCAGTCTAGCACTCTTGGATTCACGCCGGAATCCCAATTATACTAATTAAACATCCCTTCCTGGTGGGTCTTAGGTATACGGGTATAAGTAAGCACGATAACAATTTAAATCCGCCATTTTGCAATTTTATATAAAGCTGAAACCTCTTTACATCCACTATTTTATGAGTTGTCTTGGATGTCTGTCCTGGAAATCAAAAAATATTTACGTTGAAATCAAATTAAAAAAGTTGTTAATTACGTGTTCCATTGTATGATGTAACTAATAATTATATAGATTATTCTATACAGTTATTCATTAAGCCATACAATCTGCGGGAAGTTTCTCTGATTGTTATGGTAAATGATGGTAAATATAATTTTTTTTGTGGTTTGTAGATTCGACATATAGCGGAAATGATATAGGCAAAGAAACAACATCTTCAGGGACTGGAGGACAGGGATTCGGTTATTCCGGAAGTTTTTCTGGAGCTGGTGGGCTTCCTTCAGGAAATATTCCATCGTTTGCCCCTTTTATTCCGCAATTTGACTTCTCTTCGTTTTTCGAGCAGCTGAACAGACAACATCAGGAATTCATTCGACAGTAAGATTTCAATTTCACAGGGATAATATTCCTTCTTTCTCTTTTCTTTTTCGTCTTGGCTAATGCTATCTCACCTTGAGCCTTCACTTAAAAATAACAAATAACATGCTTGAACGTAAAATAATCTTCTTACTTGTCGGAAATCCCAAGAAAATACTGCTCGCGGTAGGTCAAGTGGGTTTTAAAAACAACGCTTCTCTATAAATATACGAAACTTTTAAATGATTCTTTTTGCTCATTCTTATTGTCTAGAACACTTAAAAACTTTCAAGCAGGTGTAGAACTTCACCTTCTTGAAAAGAATTTCTTGCCAACGGTGGTAAATCTTCTGGAAATTGTACGTTAACAAGTAAAATAATCTTTACTATACACACTTGCAAAAATAAATACATTTAAGCTTGCAAATGGGTTTACCACCAAAGTATAAATTGCCTTCAAAACTTTTTAAAATTTATTTTTACTTTTAAGTTCTGCACAACTTTAGAAAGGGATTTTTCTTCAGTGGTGGCGGTGCTTTTTCCTATTCTTTCGCTTCTTCTAGTCGTGAGGCTACTGCTAAAGCTTTATCTTCTATTTCACTTAATAACACGGGGTAAGTATTATTTATAAGGTTAAGGAGAACTAAATTTAAATTTAATATAATTATTTTGCAGATTTTAGAACACAACATTTTTTCGTTTTTTAGGAATTTTGAAATCATTTAACTGTTTTAGGTTCCAAACGTTTGCGCATCCCGCTCAAGGAAACGTGATCACTCCTAGCGCAACTGATGCTCAAGGAAGGTATTCATTAATTTCATTCTAATGCCCAGTTATCAAACCAAACCAAAAACCACCAAAATATCCATAATTGTAATGTAGTAAGCTTTTTTCCGCCGCTCTAAAGAGGATAAGGGTGGGTGTATTGATTTAGAGCCTTAGGCCGTTCAACCCCAAAATGGCGATTACGTCATCATTTGAGCGGTCATATTGAAATTTATTGGCTAGGGATACCAATAACTGCTGATCCTGTAATGTTTATTTTAGTACCAATTAATTGCTCAAAACATGTCCGTCAAATTTGTGGTTAGCAAATAAATTAAAACAGCGGTTTGTTGCACTCTAAAACTGTCATTTCCGCTTGATCATTTCCCATTTTTGCCGATAAAGCCAAATAAAAAATATATGGCCCAGTTATTGGTACGCCAGATAGAACTGGTCATGGTTGAAAGGCGGATGGTCTAGCCCACGTAATTTAATCACAACTTTGCAATATGTACTTCATAGAACGGGTTTTTTGTAATTATTAATAAGTTACAAAATTTTTTTAACAGTTAGTTTTAGATACATGACCTGTACATTGACCTTTAACTCGTTTTCAGTCCTACTGAGAGTGGGGATGGCGTTGGAGGCTATGGGGGGAGTTTTGGGCTAGGAAATCGTGGTGGTTTTGTGGGGGGATATGGAGGAGGATTCAGCGGTAATATATCGAATTGTGGTGAACTCAGATAATAACAGAAACTAATTTTCAGGGCCTGATGGAAATAGTTTTTCATTTTCTGGACCAATAGGAGGAGGAGGACTAGGTAATGGCGCAGCTTTTGCTAGCGGCTCAATAGGACCGGGAGGTGCTTACCAATCAGCTTCAGTGTATCCAGAAAATCCAGTATGAAGTTTATATTCAACTTTTAAAAGTTACTCAATCCGCTTAAGGTTTAAGGAATTTGCGAATCTGACACTAAGGCATTTAAATACTAATGAAGTAAATTTCAAGCGTACCTAGCTTTTCCATTAAAACTTTAATTGGATTTACATTTCTAAGAAACAAGACCATCGCTTTGTCTATTAGTTTCCGCTCTTGACTTTTCTAACAGTTTTTCTCGTCTATGGTCATTAATTCTAATTCGAGTAGGAAAAGTCAGTTTTTTTCTTTTCCAGAATGCTCCCAATGTGAATACGAGATTTGCAAGCGTAGGGGGAGGGGGCCCAGGAGGGGCAGATTTCAAAAGTGTCTTTACCTCGAGCGAAAGTGTAAGCGCCAACGTTGATGGGAAACCACAGACTTTTAAGAAAGCCTCTACCACCATCAATGATAATGGGAAAGTTACCACTTATTCAGCCCACAACCCTTAATTTACGTTATTTTAAGTTTTTTACAAATTATATTTGTTGTTTTGTAGTATAGTTGATGTTCCTTAATAAAGTAACGTTTTTGGACAGTACTTTGCATTTACAGCCTACATAACCATAGTCACAGATATATGCATGTAAAATAGCGTAATCGTGAACTTGACATAATACTGTTGAAGCAGAAGTTGGTCAAAAAGTCTTTTCATTCTAAACTGTTAATTGGCAGCGTAGTCAGAATAGGAGACACTAATTAGTGTTTTCTGTATCAACTTTTCCATTATACAAGTTGCAAACTGTGTGGCGAGAACTGAATGACTTAATAAAAGTTAACCTTGCACCACGTTAGTAAATATTCAAATTTGGTTTAATATACACACCCATGTATGTATGTTTTGTGGTTTGCATAGAAACAAAATTAGATTAGATTCAAAAGTTGTTTAATTTTGGATGAAATATGAGAATCCTATGGGAGGTAAAACAGCATTAAAAAATTAGTTTCATCCTTGCCAATTATCAAAACAAACTGTTGTTTTGTACATTAATAACCAGTTAATATTAACGATATAATAAGTACTTAAGTAAAGGCATCTTAATTGCAACTTATAACCTTGTCTTCTCAACAAGTTTTTTTAAAGATTCACTACCCAAATACCAGTTTTGGACAACAAACTGGTTTTTCCATAATGATTAATAACATGTGTACATCTTACAAATCACGTCTGCATCGTTGATCTTTTAAACAGTTGTGGTTTTCAGTCCAGTAATGTATCGTTCAGTGCTTTTAAGTGTTTGTTCAATGTTTATATGTTTAACTGGTAGGCTTCATGTATAGTTATTAGAAAACATAGAATCATTTCTTTTATTTTAGTATCAAAAGCTAGGGTGGTTCAAAAAAGACAAACTCAGTTTGAAATAACTCAGCTTGACCTCAGTAAACCCGCATCGTTAAATTTGGAGAGCCTAGTTAACTTAGCTGAAAATTTGTTAAAGAGGGACCAACCTAGTCAGGATCGAACTTATGACGTAATTGTCCACTACCAACCCTACCACCCTTCTCCATACCAACATTTTCCACAGCCACCTGGACCATCTGTTTGGTATGGTAGGCCACCACCTCCACATGGTGGACCACACCCTCCACCTCCACCACCACCACCATATGGCAGACCACACCCACCACATGGCGGACCACACCCACCACCACCTCCACCATATGGCGGACCACACCCACCACCACCACCATTTGGAGGGCCTCCTCCGCATGGAGGACCACCGCCATTTGGAGGACCACCACCATTTGAAGGACCTCCACCAAACAGAGGACCTCCGCCCAATAGAGGTAACTAATAATCATTTAAATATCTTTGGAATGTTAAACTCTGGTAAACTGTATTTCCCCTGAATCAACTGGAATCTTTTATGCCCACTCTCACAGTTTTTCTAACAGTAAAAATGTTATTTCACCAATAGCAGTTCATCATGTATCAGGTGACAAAAACATTTACACAGTTGTAGACTTGCTTGGCATTGAATCTAATTTTTTTTGTTACTCTCAGGTCGTCCCGATTGGTTACCAAATGAAATGACTGGATTTAGGCCTTCTGAATTTGACTTCGAAAATCGACCACCTCCTGGATTTATCCCTTCCTCTTATAATGAAAACCCTTCTACGGGTGAGTATTATTATATTTTTTTATAATCTCTATTAAATATGACCGTCTTAAAAGGACTTCTAATTCAAAAGCATCCAAGTTCTCATTCCAACGAGAAACTGGATGAGGATAAAAAGAAAATTTCTGGCTACATTGATGGCGACTTTCCCGTGATTTTGCTGGATCCAGACAATGAAGTCAGGAGATAATCACTTCTGGCCCGAAGTTTTGCTGCTCTTAGTTAATTACCTGCGACGTCTGGAGAGCTACTACCACTCGGAAGCGTAGTCTTATTATTAGTTCACTAATAATTAGAGTGCATTCCACTCCAAGATATAACAAGGCGCAGAATTTATTGAACTGCATGCGCTAGGTATAAGAATAATTAATGCAAATTTGTCTCTAATTTACAGCTAATAATAGTAGAGTTAACAAGCAAACTAGTATTTGTCGTTGTACGATCAGGTTTAATTAAATTCGGCGCTGATTCTAGTGCTCAATCTTGTTAGAGAGTTGTTCTTGATTTGTAGATGAAGTACAGTAAAATATGGAAAAAGAACATAGAATTTCAGTTTTGGGGCAGTTAATGTAGTTTTTTCTGCTTGTTTTAAAGTTAAGGGAATTTAGAGATCACATAAAGCAGCAAGACTAATAAAAATTCCAATTTACATGCCATCATCCTATTATCGTCACTGAGTCCTAAATGAATTGGTGCTTACCTGCCGTAATAAGGGACATATTGCGTCCTACATAAAACGACTGGACTTCTTGAACTAGAATTAAGTGTGAAATTAATTAGAAAACAATCATTCAAAAATTGAAAAAATTACATTTTTGCAATTTTTTATTTTGCTTCAGGAGGGTTCCAATGCACAGCAAATGGCATATTTATACCAAAATACCATAAATTAGGTAAAATAAGTACAAAAAGGCACTTTAAAATTTTGCCATTTTGCCAAAACTGCAATTTTGGAAACTTTCATTGATGCTGTGTTAAATTGATGGAATAACAGTGGAAATGGTCAGGGCAGCGACCCTACACATCGAGTGTTGTGGTTATGTCCAGACTAATTTAACAGAATTAAGAGCATTTATAATATTAGTTCGTGAATACTGCATTAATGTGAACCCGAAGTTCGGTCAATGAAACATTAATTTACTATCTGGAAACAGTAAACATTATTGAATTAAACAACTGTTTCAGAGCAGCTTATCGAATGCCAAAATGCATTTCACTTATAATAAGTAATTTCCGAACATTACCAGACCATTTCATATTTAACCACAGGCCACTCACCCCTAAATATGATGTTCAACTGGTAAATTAATTGTTAATGCTCCGACGCCTATATCCGAAACCCTTAGGGACTTCCATATCAACATTGATTTACTAATCTAATTGCACGCCCAAATTGGCTAACATTTATTTACAACAATAAATACAATACTTAAGCTACGAATCACGAAACTTCAATTTTTAGCTATTTTCTGGATGTGCGTCACAACAGATTCTTTAGGCTGACTCTTTCCGATTTTTTTCTGCTTCAAAGTGTAACTCTCCCCCTCTGCCAGTTGTCCACTATTAAACAATCCAGGATTCTCTTTTTTTTCATTAAGAATTTCATTGATTTGCCTGCCAAAGGTCAGTCTACCATGCTTAACAGCGTTGAACTCGAATGCTTCTGCCAAATCCGGGCTGATGGATTCTAGAGGAGTATTTTCAGGTCTAATGTAGACAGTCACCACTCCTGGCTGTGAGTAAAGGAGATTACGAGTTTTTGGGGGCGGTGCAGCTTTTAATTCTGAAAAAATTATCATGTTTTAGCTGTTTTATTAACATTTGGCAAAATTGTAATTTGATGACTATTTTTATGTAAAAAACAAACGGAAAAATTAAATAACAATGAGAGAATATCGAACATTTGTCAAGTAGTAATAAACAGAAATTAGCAATATTCCACTTACTATATATAGCTGTCAAGGATTGTGAATAAAGAAAACTTCTTGATTTTTTAAATGTCATTAAATACATTAATATTACATACTACAATATTTATTAAGTTTTTAGTATTCACTTTACTAGCACAGTAAGGTTTGATAGCTTGTTTCACAATTAAACACATTACACCCTGTGTTTTTATAGTCACGTGGTAGTGAAGTATAAAATTTAAATGTCAATTTCGTCATCTACAATGAAAGTCTCTACCTACCATATATGTTTTTAAAAGCATCCAACTTGATTAACTTTAAAGCCACACAAGGTGTTTAAAATCTAAAAATAACCAAATTATTTATATTACTAATCTTGAATCCTTATTTGCAGCAATTATTAAAATACTAAAACTGTTAAATTGATTTTGATTACTATAACAATATATAAATTTAGTTCCTGGTGGGTGGTAAAGTTTTAAACGTGGTACGGTGACATTCAAAATCCATTACAATGCGGAATTCAGGGACATAAAACGGCACTAAACAAAATTCCTGAGGTAAAATTCGATCATTACTGAGCCCTTGAGCTGCGATGGGTTTGCACTGTTTGCATGTTGTTGCAAATAAACTATTCCGGAATGAAACACTTCTTAATGTATAAATCCATCAAAATGCTGCTTTACGGGGTTCCACGATCTATTTCTGGATGTAAAATTTAATCATTCATCAAAAAGTATCAAAAAACATGGAAAACTTATTACATAACACAGGGTAAAGAAACACAAATTGTACTAACCAGTTAACAAGGTGAATATGAGGGACACAGTCACAAGATGTAAGATCCGGCCTGTAATCATGTTAACTAAAAGAGAAACCAGCAACACACAGACGAAGAGATTCACGGAAAGACTGCCGCACTAAATCAAAGATTACCTTTTATAAGTCGAAAGCGGTTAAGCTAGTAATGTGTTCAATTCTTTGATGAACGGAGGAGAATGAAGGATTAGGACCATAGGAGAACTACAAAGAAATCACTTGACGTATGATTTTATTTTATTTATCAGGTAACTTAATTATGACTTTTGTACAAAGTAGAATTTGTGATGCAAAAGTGGATTTGAATTGATATCATGCTTTTCAATTAAGTTGTTACAAAAATAAATACAGTGCTAAGAAAATGTAGAAGAAAAATCTAACTTATTATTTACTTCATTTGACAATTACTATCAGTTTTATTTTTGCAATTTTATTCAAATCACAAAAATTTTTGAAAAATTCAACAATGTCAACAAAATAGAGACAAAACAAATTAAACTTTATAAATTTGTATAGCACAAAAGTAACTAATCAGACAAAGTTCTGAAAAGGCAAAAAGTAAACAAAGCCGCAAGTTGGAACACAGTCAAAAGGGCAATACAATAAAGAATCCACAATATAACCGAAAGCAAGAGCTTTCTGAAATTATTTCCCTATGGAAATGGGAACAGAAACCGAACCTTAAACCGAAAAATGTAAATTGTAGCAGCCCCTAATGGCGTGCTGAATTTTAGAAAACGGAAACTTTTAGAAAATTTTTAACGCAATTAAAAGATTTATGAAACGTGACCCCATGGGAATTTTTTATCCTTAATTTAATGACGTACGTCTATGGGAAGTAACAGTGGGTTCTGTAATCACGTTTGTGTTCCTGTTCATTGACGATCTATTCATGACTCATCTCATCTCATGTACCGTTTGATCTTGACCAGAAGTATGCAGAATTTCATCTTCAAGTGCTGGTTCAAAAGTCTAAATGATGTTAAACATTTAATCTGTTTATTAACAGTGTAAAACAGTACAAATGTTTCATACAGGATTAAGTAATCTGGGTTTGGTAATATTTGAAATGTTAAGGACACGTGAATAAAATGTATTCAGGAACACAAAAAGTAAAGATTGAAAAAATCGTGCTTTTAATATACACAGTGTCACAATTTTGAATAGATAAAACTTTAAGCCCTACTTACATCTGACTAACACAACATTGCGCTAATAAATAACGCTAACTAATCTCTTTATCTTATCATTAATTACACCAATATTGGGTATAGACAGATAAGTTACACTGGTGAAACCATACTGGTAAGTGCACGTTCATTTTTGTTAACCACCTTTTAAAAAAAGCATCCATATTTTTACTGTATTTACACATGATTTACACGCTTCTAAGAGGGTTTCTGTATAAGTTATATTTAGGACAGATTGCCTCCTAGGATTACCTAAATTTATAGTCTTTAAAAACTACTTAACCTAAAAACATACAAGAGTTTACTGTATACTGATGTTTATGAGGTGAAATGCAACCAGATATCGGTTCTGTTTGATAAAATAGTGAGTGGAACAAACACTTGCAGCCTTCAGGCGCTCACCTTTATTGATCTTTTTAGTTGGCAATTAGATGATTCTTGGTATTCGTTATCTTTGACAGTTCAGAGGATCTAGTTTGTTGATATAAACGTATCGGAGAATCATTATTTTGAAAAATAAATTTACGGCTGAAAAATACTTAAACTTTTCCTTGAATTACAAATTATTGCAGCCTCAACTAACACCTTCTATTCTAAGAAATCATTCACAGGTTTAAATTTTTCTACTTCCGAAAAATACTCTAAACTTCCTACAGAAATTTGAAAGAAAGTATTAACTTTTATTGCAATGCAAGAGAAAGAGATTTTAGTCAACCCTTAAAAAAGTTTAATAAAAACAAAAAAGAGGCACTAACTTGTGCCAGATAAAGAAAATGTTGACTATCTTAAAACGTTTAGATTGTTTTTTACTTTCTGTTGGATAATCTAGAATGACAATACACTATTTTCCACCATTATATCTACAGGGGTGGGCATAAGTCACCTGGCAGCCTTGAAAACAGTTCATGCGTCAGACGTTTCTTGAATTTTTGCAAATTTGTACTATACAGGGGTGGGCATAAGTCACCTGGCAAATTTGCAAAAATTCAAGAAATTCCGAGCGAGAGTGGTGGGTCTGACGCATGAACTGTTTTCAAGGCTGCCAGGTGACTTATGCCCACCCCTGTATATGTTAATACACTGCTATTTTGTATGCATCTTTGTGAGAGAAACCGACAAAGTTTATTATCAGATCACGTGTGTATGACCATGAAATAATCTCTATTCAAATAAGATATCAAAAAAATTGTATATTTCTTATTCTTTCAATACTTTTTTTCCTTCTTTCATGCGGTGAGAAGAATTTACACCTAAAATTAAGCAAGTGCATGTTTTAAATTTTTTCGCTTAACTATTAATCTCTCTGTAATATACGTATAATCCTTTACAGACAACAACAATAGGCAATTATGAGTCACCAAAAATGATAAACTATTATTGACTGGAACTGGAAATTAACAAAACACAATAACGTTAGTGTCTGACCTCTAGTAAAATATCAAAATCACGATCGTACTTGGAAATAAAACTAAAATCTTCAGTTTGAATGCAGAACTAAAGCACAGACAATAATTGTTAACATTCAGGCACCACCTGCAAAATTTTTGCGAATAAATACTGTATGTGAATAGTAATTTTTCCTAACACAATATGGAACCAGCGACTGTCCCACTCAATTCGTTTGCATAGGAAGCAACCAATGTTGTTTGATAATTTGTTCTAATGATGCAATTGTGCACTTCGTGGGGATAAATCAAATTAATTTATAGGCCTTATTTGATTTTTTTAAATGTTTCCACAGGTTGACAATTCTATTTTGATTGATGGTTAAGTTCTACCAATTTTCATTGTTTTTTTGTATGACTGAGATAATCACTATTAGTAATGCGTTTGTGTAGATAAAAATATCGATGTTCGTGGTTCCGTGTTAGTTGCACACAATTTTTTAAAATATTTTTTAGCTGATGCTACAAAATCAGCACCGTCATAATTATTCTGTTTGATAATAGCGATATTCTCAAAGGTGATTACATCCAACACATTTAATTTGATTAAGTATTGTCTATCTCTATCTCCAAACCACTTCCGCAATCATAACCATAATGTAATTAGTAAGCTTTTAAATTTGCATTCACGTTTTTGACAACCTTTTGTGCTTGTATTAATTAAAGTAATTACGACTAAATAATAGACTTCGTCACTTTTTTTAATTTCCACGTAAAAGTTTTATTAATTTCTTGTTAATACGTTAAAAGCTGTGTGAATCATACAGTTTTATACACGGTCTTAAATCACCTTGTCATGGCAAAAGAATATGATAAGAAATGTATTTACCTAAACTTTTTAGAGTCAGCAGACATGGTCAATAATTCCAAATACCTATAAAAACCTTTATTTATTTATCCTAAATAATGACTGATACTAAAGTAATTATAATACTCCTTATCTTATCAGATAATAATGACTAATATACATCACACCCATATAGGAAGTTGAGTTTTAACTTACCCGTTCGTCTTTTAGGTCACCATGGATTACAACAAACTTGCCTTGCTGATTTTTGCAAGTGTGTTTAGTGTGGTGAAGTGTCAAAATGGTAAGACTAAACTTATGCAAAAACCAAATACATTGAGTTGTTATTTATGTAGGACAAGCTCTTAATCCTAATCTACTTGAATGCTACAATAACAGTGCCATACCTGGGGTAACAATTGCTAACGAAAGGCCACCTTCAAATACAAACATTTTGGTTGAATTGATAAGGAGATTTGAAGATGCTAATCCAACTTTATCACCTAGAGAAATATCGTTACTTATAATACAGAAGTAATTTAACAAATAGCAATCAATAAAATATGATACAAGTACTTTTTAGTTTCCGACAAGATGGAATTGCTAGAAGTACCAGAACCGTTGATGAGAGATACGTAATTCCATATGCAGCTAGTAGATTTGAAAGGCATAAGTTTAAAATATATTTGAACAGTGCTCTACCTACATCTACTGTTCAGTTTAGTTTTGGTGATCTATCGCCTATGGAACAGGTAATAATTCTTAAAAATCCTTTTTACAACATCAATTTAAATTTTAATTGTTTATTTCTTTACATTATAGTGCACCCTACATTACATGATCTCCAACACTATCGATGAAGTTGCCCGCAACAATGAAGCTTCCGAATGTGCCGCAAGTTCCAGATTCACTCAAAGAATTTTATTTAGAGGTCGCCGAGATGAAGGTGAAGACGGTGGAGTTGAGGGAGGTGCAGGAGATGGACCTGAAGATGAAGACACTGAATTTATCGCAGAAGGACTAGGGGGTCGCAGTTCAGCTTCCTCATCAAATTTCAGTCAGTGTCCATTAGAATTAGGAGTGGTACAGACACAATCTGGATCAGTAAAAGCTGGCAATTTTCTTGCTGGGATTGCTGCTGGTTTGAATCAGCAAACAGTTACTGGAGTTGGTACTTCTATTTACGATAACAGATACGCAACAACGTTAGCTGGAGAACTTTGCGAAACGGCGTTAAATCAAGCTATAGAGCCATTTTCACTTGGAGCTTCTGGAGGATGGAACAGCACCATTAACCCCAAATACTACATTTTGCAACAAAACAGATTGTTGCAAGCTACTGATGCTGAACTTAGGGGAGCTCTGGATGGTCTTTACATAGGATTGAGAATGAGTACTCTACTTCAAACGTATTCAGACTTAAGAGTGTCTCAAATGATTGACATGTACTATTCTCCCTTTGAAAAAGGCATTTTCAACTCCTCCTTTAAAGCCTGCAATAGAAATACTCTTTACAGTGATTTGATTGATTCTACAGTCTTACGAACAGAAGTTGCAACTTTTATGCCAGTACTTAACAATGCTGCTGTAGGTGAAGTATCTGTAAGTTCAAGTGCATTCCCCTTATTCTCTGAGTCTGTTGTCACTGCAATGGAAAGCTATTTAAGTAAGTTTTGTATTGATAATAACTCATTTAACATTTAAAATAAAATCATTGCAGCTAATTTGGCTTCATCTGATCTTGCATGCAGAGGCACCATAGCAATAGAAAGGGTCGTAAGTGATTTGCTGATTTTCATTGATTCTAGTTGGAACTACACAACAGTTCAGCCAGTACTTTCGTGAGTGTTTTATTTTTCTGACCAAGTAAAGAGTTTAAATAAGCTTTTAAATTTATAGGCATATTCTGAACAATATCGACGTCAATAAATTTCAGTCTAGGATCACTTTGTATGGTGGTAGCAGTATTAGAAACCTAACCACCAATGGGACTAGATATTTGTCTGATTTTCACCTCAATTACAACCAAACAGTACATTTGAATGGTAAGTTATAGTTTGGTTATGTAAAATTAAGAATCTAATTTCGTTTTTTACTTTATACTATCCAAAATTAAACCTTCATTGTTAGGCTATAAATATTTTTAAGATTAAACTTCAAAGCTTTATGAACTTTAGCTTTATAATTCAAAAACCTTTTCTCAAGCGTTTCTATTTGCATATACTTATTAATAAAGCATGCTCATTTTGAGAGAGTGCAGTCATTGAATCCTTTTGAGTAGTTTTAATAACATTAAGATGGTTATTGCAGAATCTACCGGGTTTAATTATGTTTCAATCTTTGAACTGGTCGAAAATTACGGAACGCAAAAACTGGATAATAGTAGCTATGCAGGCGGAGAGTCTACTATTGTGTTATTGATACCTAGAACATCTATTACTGAAGAACAAAATACGTTTCTGTCTCAAAGAAGGGAAGTTTTTAATCAAAGACTGCCTGGTAAATGATTGAATGGTTTTTAAAATAGCTGAATAATGTGGCCTTGTGATTATTTTAGATATAAACTTCTTGGTGCTTGGCATTGGGAATGGTAGTGACTATATCAATATCGTGTCTAACACCAACAAGGATGTGGTGATTTTGGAAGAGAGTACCAGCGAGGAGACTTTAAGATCTGCAGCTGATAGCGTGATCACCAATATTAAAGACGGTATGCCAAACTTTATCCAACAATATTTACCATTAATAATACTCCGACAATTAGTACGTTTAGTTCATTTTAACGGTTTAATCAAAAACAAGTTTTTGTTTTTAGTGCCTAGAGCTATCGTGAATCCAGGCTGCACATCCGAATTTTCGGGATCATCTAGCACGTTTTTCCTAACCGAATACGTGGAACCTCTGGGAACAAACTACTACAAAGTTTCGCCTAACTATTTCTACACTGGAGATGGAACTAGAAATCTTACAATACAAGAACAGGTTTGTTTAAGGTTATATTGGAGTATATCCAATTAATTTTGTTTGCTCAGTAAACTTTATTATAACTTAAGCTTATTGGGGAACAACAACGTCTACTTAAGCTATTTATTTGTGGGGAAACTTGAATTCAATCAAACTCTTTGTTGACACAACACCATAATGTTTAATCAGTATCGAATGTGTCGGCCAGATATAATAGCAAAATAAATCAATTAAACCCTTTCGAGTTAATTCCAGCATTCTTCATTAATTATTCGTATTTATATTATTCATGGAAAAATGTTTAGATGTAGGAAGGCACAATATTAATTACCGCGTCCCTACCTAAAACAATAATAAATATTGAATTTTATAGGGTTATGGTACCATCACCGTTTGTTACTCAAGAGACAATAGCAGGCCTTCCAATTCCACTAATGGAACATGTGTCAGCCTTTCCAGTACTCTGAATTCGATTGACATTTCAAGTTATTGTGATGATGTTACAATCAGTGAATGTCAACCTATTTACATTTCGGTCACAGGGGAAAATAGTACTGTGAACTGTCAAAGTAAGTTTTTGGTTTAATATTCGTAGTCTTTATATTAGTTTTGTTTGTAAATTAATCCAAATTGATGATTATTTGTAGTTATGTTAGTAGCTCTATCAACACGCCCCTTAAAGTTAAAGTTTGTATTATCGATCTTAATTTTCATAATGGAATTCGGTGTTTTTTTCTAAAGATATGTCTTAAAAGCAAAAAAGTTCTTAAGTAGATAAACTAACTGTGCTCCCCCACGCAATAATGAGACTCAATTTAGAGTAAATGTGAGGAAAAAGGAAAAGACGAAAAGACAAATGCAATAGACTCAGAAATGGATGGCAGAAGAGTCAAGGGAATAAATAACGTATGTTTTAAATTTAACTCCTTAGCCAACATGAAAGCATCTGGGGGCCATTTAAAGTTGTAGCAATTTGGGTGTTTTCTTTCAATTAGCGAGGCCTTTAAAAAAGTCTGGCTGTTTTTATAACTCGGATTTAGTGAGGCAAAAAGCGACTTTTTGTTATGTTACACAATATCAATTTGTCAGATGAAAAGTTGTAAAATGTAGCATTTATATAGAGATGCTATTGCACAGGGGAAGCTATCAGTTTAAATGAAACCAGAACAGATTAAAATCTTTTGAGCTCGGGCACATTGACGATTTGCGGACAGAATCCTTGTTAATTAAATTTGGGGTCGTAGAACCTTGCTTTATAATCCTTCTCTAGGCAACATTTTAATGAGATGCTTTTGAGGGATATGAATAAAATAGAATATCCAAACTGCAGGCTAATTATTTTTAGCTGTTTTAGGATTTCGAAGAAACACATTCAGTTCCTATAATCTACTAGTTAGTTTATATAATTAGCAAGTTAATTTGAATATTCCAAGCCCTTTGTTGCATCGAAACTAGTTGAGCAAAATTGAAATGCGTTTGATTAACATTTAATATCCCAGATTTAGATAAATATTCAATGATGTTTTGCTGTACCGTATGAATTTACTTAATAAAACTTTTTGTGAAATATGTCATACAACCCTTATATAGAATTTTCCCTGCCGGAAATGGGGTGTCAAATTCACCGAGCTTTAATCTACCCTTTTCTTTCTTTTTTAGGTACTTTCTGCCGGTTTCCGGACGACATCCAGTACACAATTACGTTCGAAAATGTCGGTTGTACCCGTGGAGGAACCATTGTTCATACTGCCAGTATTTTTTTAATCCTATTGTTATGTACCTTATCGTGGTTCTCATAAAGTCATTTTAAGCTAGTTTTTAGATTATTTAGTACAAACATAGAACAAACTTTATAATATTGGAATTATGCAGTAATGGACAATTTAGGATAAAATAATAATTCAAATGTAAAGTTTATTTGTTAAGTTTTTGATAGAACTGTATCTACTTGCCAAAAAGATAAAGAAAAACGTTTTAATTGAATTGTTTAGATCCAAATATTAATTTGTTAAGTTAACTTCAGGTTAACGTTTAACGGAAAACCTAAGCAAGCTAAAATGAACCTTACTAACAGAATGCAATGTTTTTATTTTAGTGATCAAAACATTTTATGACGTTTAATAGCAGCCTAATTTTGTATATACCAAAAATATGTGAATGCGACAAATTACCAGAAAATTTTTCTAGATAAAACATTTTGAACTTTTCCAGAGTTCCAGGCCTTGTCGAAAGACAAACTTTCGTTTACTTGCTTAGCCAACAATACCATCAAGCAGGTTTCCTGAACTTCGCAAAGTTTCACAATAGGTGAGGAACTTACTTGAAGAAACTGAATTTAGAGTTTAAGTAAATGTATCTTTCTCATTAAATTCCATGCATTCTAACTTTTAAGAAGCGTAACTTGATTATACCACCGTGATTGGTGATGTATCATCTCCAGTCCTATCAATCTCCTAATACAATTTGCATTGCTTATACTCTCTCTATAAAATTAATCTCCGGGCTCAATCTATCTCGGAAAAACCTGTCAAAAGAAAATAAGCGATTAATCGCTCTGAAAACATTATGATGGCAGGCCTTATTTTTAAATCAAGCTTTATATGGTGAAACAGAGATTGGCCAACATATGCTTCAGGATTTAAATACCAACAGGCATAAATATGCATATTTTCTCAAGTCTTTCAACTCCATATTTTTAAATGATTAATGATGTCCGTGTCTACATAATTCATTGAGAACTCAGAAAAACGTCTTGGCGAGTGATTTATTGCGAATCGAGTTCAATGGCGAATCTATTAATGCGTTTGTCATAAGAAGATTTTTTTGTTTCATTTCTAGCCATATTCTAGCTTATTCTATAATATCTAACCAACGTATACGGAAAACCAATCTAATTGTAATCGGAAATTTTCTTTTGGTAATAATTTACTAAGCATACGCGTTTTATATACTCATCTACCACGGATTAATTAAGGCTTCTTATCTGGAAACAGTGATCAGACACTTCTGAAAAAATTGCTAGGTAGTTAAATTAACGTTCTGTAAATAAATAAAACTCTGATATATTAATACAGTTTTTAAAGAATGTTTTTTTACCAAAAAAAAACTCACTGACTAACATTTTAAATTCAGCAATTCCACAGTATATTTACATGCAAGAGAGAATAATATTTCACGTGTTTTCGTAGACTGAAACCTGTTTATGATAACAATTTTATCATTGTTATCTCATGTGCATGGAGTATAGGTTCAGATTAAAAGTATATGGTAGAATAATTAACACCCGTTGTTATTGTGCGTGAAATGTTATAATGTATGATGGAAGCAGGTGTAATTTTGTTTTTAGGGTTTATTTTGCTGTGTAAGTATATTGTGTGCTGGTGCTTTTAACTATTTTGTTACCGGTAGAGGAATTATGTTTTCTATTCTCTACTGAATGGAAGTAAAGTCACGTATTGTGCAGATATTTCAGGGGTAAAAAATAAAAAACATTTTACAGGGCTCTCCAAGTTGTAAAAATAAAATTTTACGGTTTACACCCTGGCTTAACTATAGTTCATTTCAAAACAATGTGAACCATTTCAATCAGATTATTGCAAATAAATTAGTTACATTGTTCTGAACAATCTTAGCTGACCATTTGTCTCTTTATTAAAAAATTCATTATTACTATTACATCGAATATCTTAATAGTTTTTAGTTTTGCAACATTATTTTATAAAGGACTATATTAAAGACTAGTTTCCCAAGTGAAACTTTTAAAGTCATTTTTACGGGCTAGGGCACTGAATAGATAACACCATATGAGGTTTTTTTAGTTCCTTAAGGCCTAATCCACTTTTATAGTTTCTGTCTATTTCAGGTGTAAACCTCATTTTGTTCAATTAAAATTTAATTTTTAGGTGCATTAAGTGAAAATTCTGAAATTACATCATCAGTGCCAGACGTTCTACAAACATGCTACAGGAGGAACTTCTCTGTAATATCCAGACCGCCTCTTACCATGCAACTTTTAATTGAAATGCTTCGTAAAGTGGAGTTGAATGATATGTACAACATTGATACACGAACCTTAGCTACGTCGATGTTACACGGGTATGAAGGGTAAACTTGCCTCTAGGTACAAAAATGTACATATAAATTAAAGTAATTACCTTGAGTAATTACTATGGTAATTTTTTTATGCCAGGGGCAGCAAAAATGTCGGTAAATATTTTTTAGTGATTAACTCGAAAAATGCTTTGTCGTTTTAAGGTACCGTAAACAGTCCCGGCTTAAAATTTCAATTAACAGGATTATTCCTACACTTAACAATGTATCGCTCAATCTAAAAGTGAAAATCGTGTCAATTTATTCTTGAGTCTTGGAGAAATTTCTATTTAAAATATTGAAAAACAATCCTTTACCCCCTTGAGTGCTGAATTTGAAACCTTAAAATTCTATTTTTAACCATAAATAACTTTCAGAATAATTTTCGATGGAATTCAAAAGAATCCAAGTTTAACTGTAAACGACGATTTGGCAATTCCTTACGCCGCAACTCTGAATAAATTTCACAAATACAAGGTTATCGGAGATTATTTAGTATCTGGACGAATTTCATTATTCCCTCTGGAAACCCTAACCCTGGATGAGTTATGTTTTCTACATCGATTGACTTCCAATACCGTCGACAGGTTTGAAAGAGGAGATGAAGCTTTTACTTGTCAGGATAATTCTTTAATGCCAGAGTAAGTAATGCTTTTAATATATACTTTAGCTCGACTAATTGGTCCACTCTAGCGGTCTGGATTAAACATTTAAAAAGAGGATCAATTTTCCTGTGACAGTTACCTTGGAATATTTATCAAGCTCAAAACAAATTAATTGAATGTCCTGCCAAAAACAGCTCGACCAGTAAAATGCTTTCTCAATCGACGCACCAAATCAAACAGTTGGGATGAATCGTTTCAAAAAGAAATTAATTTTCCACCCCCGCCCCTACTGATAATTATTTCTTTGGTATAAAGTTAATAAGGTGGAAGATTGTTTTAATTATCGGCCGTGACGGGTGATTAACTTCTTATCTTCAGATTATTTCCTTGATGTTGGTAGGGCTTCTCTACTTATCTCCTTAATTGAATCCTCTAGTCTTTGTAAAATTGCGGACACTTACGTAGGCAATAGTTCTGCTATATAATGAATCTATAAAAAAATACCTTGAAAGAGTTGTTACATGAAAGGCATTCAGTGTAATTGTCCGATCAAAACTCTGGTTACCCTGTATATAAAAAACAATTTAACATAATAAGAACTGATACTGAAACTAAATATTTATTGAGACAATTTACTTTCAATTTTCGTCACTTCCTCACATTTAGCTTTTCACTTCTATCTTCAAAAACAAAATTCATATTGGTTATTTGCTACTAGCTTTGAATAAATTTACAGACAATCTCTTTCAAAAAAGCCAGCATCGATTTCATAGATGCGCAACATTTGTCACGCCTATCGTCTCTTATATACGAGAAACTAGCAAAGCAATTCTGGATAAAATAGTCCGCTTACAGCTCTTTACTATTTTGGTTTCCATTGGGAATTGCCTGGAAGGAAACTTTAAAAGGTATATAATCCCCGATTTAGCACAATTTCAAATAGTGATACAAATGTTAAATCAATTTCCAGCCGATTATTACTTACACTACAGAAGGTTTTTATTGCCAATATACGTTTGAAAAACCGTAAAACAAAGCAATTTTTGAAGTTCAAAAGAGTGAAACTTTCCTTGCCTTTATGGTCACAAGGAGTTTTTTTATATATACTTAAACGGAATAGGTACACCTTGATTTCGTGTACCCTTGAGGGGATAAAACGTCCAGCAAAGGTTCGTATATTAGATTTCTCCCGCACATTGGACACTTACAAGGGTCAAATGTTAAGATAATAATCCCATTAGGACCAAATGTGAGATTCAATCCCCTAAATAACGATGTCCAGTTTCGACGCTAAACATTTTATGTGTCGGAAATTTTGACAAATTGCCATTCGTCGAACTTATTTTAATACAATTCTCAACCCTGCGAAATATGGGAGGGGCTTGACCTTTTTGCTGTTGAAGAGGGCAAATTTGTGATACAACATAATTTGTTTTCTAACTTAAAGGCATTTGCTATTAATAAAGAAATTTGAAACGTTTCCAATTTTCCCCGTTAGAGCTTATTTCAAAGGAAATTGCTTCCAAACCGTTTTTTTCAATCGACATTTTTTGCCTTTACTTGGAAAACGATTTGAAAACTCTAGCGAATTTCACGTAATCAAGACCTGGTAATTTTAGGGTACATTGCAAAGCATGGAAATGCTCTGTTGAGTTTAGAGCCCCAAGCTATGTGGATAGGCTCATTTTGCCGATAGAGCAGGCCTACAACTCTAAAATGTTGTATACATAATCTGGGTATTGATTAATACCAGTCGTTGAATATTCAAAATGTTGCTAAATTATGTAGTACAGATTTTTGAAATGGTTTTTAAGATTAATTTCTAAAAGATTATCTAAGATAATTCATTTTAGGATTATAACAATTTTGCAGGCAATATTCCGAAAGTGTCAATAAGGGCTGAAAAAGAAAGAAGATATTAAAAAAGAAAATTTTGTCTAATAAACATTGTTGAATTCTGAAAGATTTCTATTTTATAAGTAACTACTATACAACTTTTAAGTAGTACTATAGTACCTTTATAAGTAAAGTCCTTTATCCTCCTTTAGTTATAAATAAAGGAGGATTCTAGTAATCCATTTTGTAGAAGATAGAAAAGAATATGCTCGCTTTCTCCTAAATGCACACAGGCCATTATATAATAATAAAACGTTCTCTTCAGAAGCTCTTTCGGTTCATGGCAAAGATTCCGTTTTTCGCGTTCAGGGAATATAAGTGCATGTAGGAAGAAAATCGATATGAGTGGTTTTACAAGAGTGATGATTCCCAAAACTAAATTTGTGTGAACATTTTTGGCTTGTAGTCCTGTAAATATCTTTGTATTGGCAATCCGTGAAGAAAATCTAATAACACCGACAAATCGTTTTTTTTTCTACTGAAATGAACGAATTTCGCTAGATTGAGTAGCTGAATTAAATCTTTGACATTTAGAAAACTAGGTTTATGGACACCTAATAGCTTTCAGCGACATAAAACATTATTTTCCTGATACGTTTTGATGAAAAGATGTCATTTCAGTTTTCCAACAAATTTTAAACCCACGAACGGTTCTAAGAAGTTAAAAAGGCAACAATTCCAGGACGGAATACTCGCGTGAACCGAAAACAACGCATATGGAATAACAAAAATGTTATTTGCAACCAGCTTATTCTGTCTGTTGCTATTTGTATATAAAGCAGTTGAGCTTTACAATTTATAAGACGTGACACTTCGAGTTTGAGATACGGCAGTATTAAACGTTTTAAGACAGTTTAAGTTTATTTTGCAGAAAATTGCTGTTCGTGACCTCCAATCAACAATTTTTTTCTGTCCTGATAACTCAGTTTATTATGAAAGTGCACGTAGAGATAGAGAAACTGAGCGACACATCCATTGATGAACATTTAACAATATACATTTCAGAAGCTGAACAATGGAGTTTCTACTACTAGATGACAAATTGAAACTTCAGATTAATTAAATGGGTTCAGCAACCTTATTGAAAAAGCAATTACGAACGAATTAACGAAGGTTTCATACTTTTTCACCTGACAATTTAAAGTCTAGAATTTTGCGTTTTTTACACAATTAAAATACTTTTTCCCCGTTTCACTGGTATATTGAAATTAGTCGTCAGTTCCAATCTAAGGGCACTACAGATCGACAAAATGTGTCATTACATTACAGTTGTGCAATTTAATTGCAGTAGAAAATCAAGGGTAAAAAGAACTAGAAAAGAACTTTCTAGAAGCTTTTAGAACCTTCTGGAAGCTTTTAGATCTAGTTCGAATATTTTAGAACATTGTAGAATCTTCTGGAAACTTTTAGTACATTTTCGAGCCTTCTGGAAGCTTTTAGAACATTTTAGAATCTTCTGGAAGTTTTTAGAACATTTTAGAATCTTGTGGAAGCTTTTAGAACTTTCTGGACGCTTTCAGAAGGTTTTAGAACATTGCAGAATCTTCTGGAAGTTTTTAGAACATTTTAGAGCCTTCTAGAAGCTTTTAGAACTAATTTGAATATTTTAGAATCTTCTGGAAGTTTTTAGAACATTTTAGAACCTTCTGGAAGCTTTTAGAACCATTTCGAATATTTTAGAACATTGTAGAATCTTGTAAAAGCTTTTAGAACCAATTTTTAAGAATGAAATAAATTGTTAAAACAATAAAACTATTTCAGGAAGTCCGCACAGTACAGTGCTCAGAGTAGTTGCCCCGTAAAACTGGGGAACGTAAAAACAAAATGGGGTCCTATATCAGTTTCGAACTTGTTAGCGGGAATCGCAGCTGGATTACAACAGGAACAAGTTACGTTCCAAAAGGTTGTTGATGCCATCAGCATGCATAAAGGCTAGTATGAGTTTTCTCTTTGATCGATTTTATGACTGAACTGCAGGAACGAGGTTTATATCTCGATGTCGGGTAATTACCTGGCATACATCGTTCCTGGATTAAGTTTCTCCGCAACATTTGCCGGATTAATGGTTTCACAGCCAAGAGGCAACCTGTCGCTCCTGTTTCCTCATGACGACGAGTCATAATTAATTCTATATCTAGGCTGCTCCTCCAAATTTAATTTGGATTGTTAGCGGTAATTACATCCATTTATCTGGCCATTTCAGCAGCGCGGTTTTAATTTATTATTAAAAGATCGTTCAAATGGCTTAATTGAGGTGTTTGGAAAATGCGTTAGTCGAAAACGTTTTCGATTATCCAAATTAATTTTGTTTAATTAGTGATTTTTTACAGCCAGAAGTTATTCCAGTGCAAACACTCGAAGCAAACATGTGGATAGTGTTCTTTTTGGCACTTTAATTGGTGACTTAGCGGATGTACTTTTAAGTCAAGCATCTAGTAATCCTGTCATCGGTAATACAGGATACTGGAATGACTCTATGCTTCCGAGGACATTTTACTTAGATTCTCAAGATTGGGACTTAACTGAGGCTGAAGTTCTTGGAGGAATTGATGGTAATATAACTGTTGCCTAATTGTATTTAAGACATGCATTGATTTTTCCTCGTGATAAATAACGGCTATTATTATATTCCATTCAGTGTGCAGTTACACTGAAAACTGAAAATAACCCAACATGAAATTTTATATAAATATAAATTTACCACCAACTGTGCTTCAGTACCTTCAATACACACGTGTTTAAAGTTTATTAAATGCAACACTAAAATAACGGTAGTCTTCACAGAAAACTTTCTTCCAGGAACTGTGTTAGGTAAAAAAGCTGCAAATCTGCTAACTATCCTGGACAGTACTAGACTGTCCCAACTTCTTGACATGTACTACTCAGACCGTGGAATTCCTTATGAGTTTAACTTCAAAGTAACTGACAGACAAGAGGCCTTGGACTACTTATACGAGAATGCAAACATTTCAAACCAGGTAACCGAATTAAAAACTAAACGTTTCACAAATGCATATTCCAGACATATGTAGGGAAGATTTCCATATTTCCCGCCTTCCATGCATAACTCTTTGGCGTTCTTGCTAATTATAATCTTTAACTAATCTAAAAGTTGCTTTTGTCATGCAAATTGTTCAATTTACATGACAAAGGCAGGTAAGTTTTCATACCCCTTAACGAGCATTGATCGTTACACACATTGTTTGAGTTAGGAAACATTCAGGACGTTACGGTCCGTTTTTTTTTTTCGCAGATTTACGGAGCTACGCAATTGTTGAGGGCCATTAGAAGCAATTACGAACTGACTATAACCGAAAACTATATTACGCATTTAAGTTTAGTACTTGGAGAATATTTCAAAACCTCTGCTGGTAAGATAACAAATTATAGTTAAACAAGTTTAACGAATGCTAATTTAGTATTTTAATAATGTTTTTAAAAGGCAGTTAGCACTTGCTTTTTTATTTTTTCCTTATCTTGTTATTCCGTAAGGCTATGAGTTGATTTATTTACAGTGTTTAACGGTAAATTATTTTAAGAGCTTGGCAACTTAACAGAGATTCAATTATTAAAGATTAGGAAAATGAAGTGTCGTTGTTATAAGTGTTTTTTATAACTGGGAAATTGTTTTCGTCTAAATTTGGATTGCTGACATTATTGTCTCTGGTGAAAAGTTAAATTTATCCGAACTTTCTTACTGAACAGTCAAGTCACAAAATTTTTGTTATTTCCTCTTGAGTTTTACAATTTTAAATATTAAGTTTGATTTTTTGCAAATTACTGTTTTGAAAACTCTTCTTAGCGCCAGTGGTACGTTTGTATTTGACTGCCAAAGTTGGATTGCATGATATATACAGCCAAAAGCATATTATTTGATGCAAATGCACGAATATAAAATGTCCTTCCGTCATTTCCATTAGGACGTTCCGTAAGAAATCACGGAATTTCGAGCTTCCGCGTACCGTCAAAAAAGCTGTTAAGAAGTAAACGCTTCTCGAAAGTTGACAGCATTGAAGTGATCTGTTACTGAATAATTAGTAAAAAGTTTGATTAGTTTTAATATTGAATTGGGTTAGTCACGTTTTAATAAATCAATTTACTTTTGACAAACAAGTAGGCGAACATCCTTTAACATTTTATAAAATCAACCTTATAAGATTTCAATATTATCCAAAATAAAGCAAAAAATACTGTTAACTTCCTCTTAAAAGCGGTTAACCAAAAGCTCAACTTATGTGTACTCAAGTGTCTAGTTTCTATTTCAGGACCCAATGGTGGCCGAACCACTGTGGTACCATTCAAATCGTCAATAAAACTTTTAAAGTTGCACACTCAGCATATTTTTGTCACGAAGAAAAATTTTTTTCCACGTTATTTATAGTTTGATGCAGACCTGTCGGAGACTAGTAAACTTGGAACTAAGTTGGAGTAAACTTTATGTAAAGATATTATACTAGAGAGGTTTTTTAGGTACTTTTTGAAATTCAATATCTCGGTAACGGGAGGAGCTACAGAGGCCATTTTGAACCCATTTTGTAGTATTTTTTATGCTTTTTCGAATGGCATTGGAACGAATTTCCTGCGACTTTAAATAAAAGAGCTACGATTTTTCAAATAGTCGAAAAATTCAATTCGAAAAATTCAATTTCAAAAATTTCAAGTTTTCACTTTTTAAAAAAATTGAAAGAATGTATATGCATGTCTTAACAAAACTTCCAACTTTTTGTTTCAGGATCAATAGTAAACAACTACGATAAAATTGAGTATGTAAGCGGAAATCGAATGTTGGCCAATTTGGAGTTGATAATCATTTTGGATGGAAGTTTTGACTCTTATACTACACAGCAGATAATAGCGTATGTGTTTTATATTTTGTTAATTAAATCATCATTTTCTTGGCCGTCCTTTTGTCTTTCTCCAAGACGTTATGGAAAATAAGTATTTTTTTAAATCAATCAACAAAAAATTTATTTTACTGCTCTCCTCAGTTTTTTCTTTCTTATACGTCTTAGAGAATGTTTATGTAGTTGTTTTCCATAATACACGGAAGTTCCATTCCAATTTGTATCTTGCTACTCAGAAAAATGAATACATTTTAAGTAAAAGTGTTTTAATCTAAATAATAGAAGAGTTACAGCCTGCGTTTTAAATCAGAGATGTTTGGTTTAAATCAAAGTTGTATCTTCTTCCACTTTTTTTATTGAAAAGATTCTTTTCTAAGGACTTTTTTTACGAACCTCCAGCGGTCTTTCCGAAGCAGTTGATGTATCCTACTATGGTAGTCAAGTGGGAATTATAAACGGCCAAAATGGAAAATGGATAACGAACGTAACGAGGGAAATTTTTGGAATGTTCCAAACTTTTGAACTGATCGACCAACAGGGAACGTGTAAGTAGGTAACAAAAAAGTCCTTAACTTTTTGCTGCCCGATCCCACCGTCTACTTGTTTGCCGCGTATTTTTTTACTTAACTATAGAAATAACGGAATAGTGAAGTACAAAAAAAACCAACATAATATACTTGCTTTCAACATATATGGGTTCGACGTGACATAAAAGAATCACTAATTACACTAGAATGTCTTATTAAGCCTATTCATCCGGAGGTGAAGATAATGAGGAATATTTAACGGTGATCTAATCATCTTAGACGATTGATGTGTTGTTAGTCATTACGTACTTAAAGCCCACATTTGAAGCTTTTAAAGCACTCTTAGTTTCTGACAAATGAGAATAACTTTGTCTTTCAGGGCCATCAACCTTAAATTTGAGTGCAAGTTTAGCAACCGTCAATGCTTATTACCAATATCAAACTCAAGTTGAGTGTAACTCCACAGCTTTAAGCCCAACAGGTCGAGCCATCCTGACTTTTAGCAAAAATGGGATGTTAACTGAAAGTGACGTCACTGGGGCAAGAAAATCTATACAAGCTATTAAGCGAGCTTACCCGGAAACGGTCATGATTTATGTTAGTCAAGATTTGAATGGTACTTTGAAGGTAATATTATGTGAAATCATTTGCTAGTTTAATGTCTGAGTTTCAACTGCTTTTTAGATTTAGTCATATTACAATAATTTATTTAGGAAAAAAATAACAAAATGAAAAAAAAATATATAAATTCTGCTACCCTGCATTGAGGATATTTTTAATTAGATTTCTGAACGTTTCCCGACCTTAAGAAGGGCATTTTTAGCCCAAATTATTAAGTCTACATCAAAAAGAAAAAGATCAACTTAATTTCCTTGGACCACTTTCCCTTGTCGAATAAATTGGGCACAAGAAAATTTTAAAAGTTACGTTTGATTTAAAATTTTTCAAAGAATTATTAGCATTATTGAAAATCGTAGAAAAGTAAAACAATCTAAATACCATATTGTAGAACAGAGAGGACTTCAATAGTACCAAGAAATGAAATTTATAAACATTATAATATTTAATTAAATTTTTATAAAGAAAAGAGAATTTACACCCTAGTGGACCAGCAAAACAATGATCCTTACTTACGAATATTAAGACTTTTCAAAAGTTCAAAAGCTAAAAACAGATACTGTCTTGTTTAAGAGGCTTTCTGGACAAGTTGAGCTTATTTATTTAACTTTCTTAGCGTAATTAGACCGACCCTAAACTTCTTGAACCTCTTAAAACTGCTTGAAACTCGTTTACGCTTACCGAATTTTGCCTTACCAAACCATTAGGAACTTCCACTTGTTTTTGGATTTGGAATCTCATTCTCAGAGTGTCTAATAAATTTGAGTGAATGCTAATTTGCTTGCAAGTTATTCTATAAAGAATTTTGACCTATCGCAGTGGCGTTTATTTGATGAGTGTGGTTGAAAAAACAATTTTTTTAGAAATAAAATTAGAGCCGTATTTGAAACAAATATGTAATTTAAATTCGTAACATCTGACCGTTTCTTTGGGGAGAATCAAAGTCATATTGTCTCTTCCGACAAGTAGCAAAAAAAACGTTTAAAAAAATACATAATTTATGTCGATTTATATAAATAATTAAATTTGCTTTTGACAGCGTATTTCTGGAAAGAAATTAGGTAGGAATAAAAAAGCAGGACTTTTTTACAGAGGGCGCTCACATTAAAAAAACGACTGCAATTTGTATTTCTGTCCTCAAAGGGGAGATATTAAAGTGTATAATTGTCATTCATTACAATTACACCCTCCATTCCTATGGTGTAGTTGTTCATCTCAAATTACCAGTAATTTTGATTAAAAGCTAATATTACAATTTGCAGGAATTAAGCCAAAACGACGACGATTCCGTGGTTAATTCTTCGAGTAATGCCCTCTCCACCGTGACGAAAATTGTGGAGAAACTGAGTGTTATTCCAGGCAGCTTAATCAAGTTTTACTGTAATCACTCAGATGTGCGTTTCCAGGATTATTTCACCCCGGGACAAGAAAACGTTTTTCAAATTCATCGCGAATACCTCAAGCGTGGTTTTGTAACTACCAAGGTAAGAGTAGGTTGCTAAGGTTGTAGTTCTTTTGCCTTACGAAGTACAACTTACCCTGTTTTCCCAAATTTTATAGATATAACATACATAACATTTGAAGTTTAAATATTGTATAAAATAGTTATTCAGTACTACACTAGACAAATGAAATGAATCACGTCATCGGTCAGTATGCAAATCATTTAACTTATTCGAGTCATATAAGGTAAAGACATTCTATGTCTGATTTTTCTCAAGTTTACAAAAGAATCAATGACACTTTATATAAAGTGGGAGTTTTCGATTAAAACGTTATAAATTTAATGTATACGGTATATAAGAGTTCGTATTTAGCTTTTGTCGATTACAATTCTACAATAGAATATTAACTAATTTGAATTCCCAGCAGCTCAACATTTTCAAATATCATTCCAATTTGCAGGATTTTAAATGTATTTTACAAGGGAAATATAAGCGTAAGCGGGGTTTAATCTCCACTTTGTTTTATATTCCTTCCGGGTAGGTAGCGAAATTTAACATTGCTAAACAGTGACCACTTGAACTATAGAACATTTCAGGGAAAAATCAGCTTGCATACAAGTTAAATTTGTGAAAAACAAAAACTCTCCGCAATGCTAATACCAGTTATTAAAAATTCATAGCAGGTCTAAACTGCTGAGAAATTTACATTTCTGTTGGCTGACCTTTCAATCAAAAACCCGTTGATTTTGTTTTACATAGAGAAAAAATTATGTTAGAAGCTCAAAGTTAAGTGAAAACAATGAGAAAACTTTTTAAACCTGTTTAGTAGGTTCAGTGCTAAAAATTGATGAATAAAAAAACTATTGGCATGCCAATTTTTAATAACGAGAAAAACTGTATTTTTCGAATCATATAGGACTGATATTAGTACTCACATAAAGCCCTCAAAAACTCATTAAAACGAATTGGTTGCAAACTTCCGCAATAGGTCGATGACATTTTGTTGCCAAATACGACTATTCAAATAATGCACTCAATTTTTCATTGGATGTGCCCTTATTCGGCTTCATTTTGGCCAGTTTCAGCCATTCAAATTATATAGATGGGATCTAAATATAGTTTCGATTTAGCTTTAGTAAACAAAGTTTGGAGGGTGAATGACAAGCTTGACTGTTTTATCCGGTATTCCAGTTCGATTGATGTCAATGCCCTTTCATTTATGGGAATCTACGTTTGCATGTTTGGGAGTATTGGGATAGATCCGGGTCAAAAAATAGCACTACCCCTTTCAATTACTACCGTTTATTATGTATGCTTATCCATTTCAGTTGTTCCTCAATATATCCATTACAAAAGGTATAATATGAATCAGGTAAAATCACGTACAATGCAGTTTTGCCCTAGCCCTTCCGTAAATAATGCGATATTGATGTCCATTAAATAATGTCGCATCGCAAATTGATTGAATAATGTCCATATAATGCGATATTTAGTGTCAAAATCAACTGTTGCTACTAGTTTTTAAATTCGAATATATGAAAAGTCAAAAATGAGAGAGATCAATTCAAATTTTATTAAAAAGAGGGGATTGCCCCTTGTACTCTCGTCTATGTTATCTCCATCACATTATAGTAAGTAGTTCAGTTGTAAATACCAATTCAAATAAAGTCATTGAATTAAAGTATTTTAATTACCTGCACAGCAGTTGGACTACCGGCAGGACGATCAAATTGGAATTTTAATTTGATGCTACTTTAAGTTAGATGAAAATACTTCATTAATCACAAAATTGATGTGAGGACAGTACAAGTAATCTTTTACGAAAGTGACTTTTTAAAGCAATCAATAATTTTTAGAAGTGATTGTACCTACACAACTTAAGGTGTAAAATCCCGTTCGGTTGTAGTAATTTAAATAAATATTTAATAATCTGCGCTTTGTTACAATGTAGACGTTGTTTAACAAGTCATCCACTCTACATACACTTAACGTTTTTAGTTCATGAACAAGGATTACGGCGACCTTTCCATCTGTGTCTTCACAAGCCGGACGTCTCAAAATAACCGAGAATGTCAACCATTAACGGTAAACAGTGAGATCAGTTTTAATTCTGGCAGTTTGTGTAGCCCGGATTCAGCCTGCGATCTACGTTACTCTCTCACGGCCAACAACACTCAGATTAAGTGCGCAGGTAACGCTTTACACATATACCTGATAGGCATACTATATTAGCAAGGGTAATATGGATCTATATAATACATACTAATTTTGTTGTATTGTGGATTAAGCGCTAAGACTGATTAGGGCACAGCTGACGCGCCTGTGCAGTATTGTAACTTAACCCAGTTTTTTTGTTACAGAAAAAGCTTGTCGTTACCCCGACCAAGTGCTAGTAACCATGACGTATACTTTCTCATCAGCAACAGCTTTAAGTAAGACATGCAGTTTTGTCCTACTTACTGCCTGGTTAATAATTTTGAACTGAATGGTTAATTTATGCTGAATATCTCGTTTAGCCTGCCTTCAACGTATGTAAAATTGTCTCTTGTAACTGGTTTGTAGGCGATATTAGTAGTAACATACAAGAACGTAGCAGATTTTTTAAAGGTGGAATTTCCAGGGACTAATAGAACAGGAGAGAAGCTAGAATTGTAGTTCATTACTTACTACCTACATAAGCATTGTTAAAAATACTAGTAGTAGAGTGCTATTAAATAAATTATTTGCATAATATTATCACGAAAATTGTATTTACTTCCCAATGAACTGGCCTGTTCGTTATTCATAATAAAACCTCTGTCAGCGTGGGTGATCCGGTTTAAAATTCAAGTCTTTCTAATCATTACTCTTCTTTCGGTTCTATTACTTTTAAACTTATATAAAGACAAATGCATATCATTTCAGCTAACTTTTTTTGATAATTCATTAACTCTACTTAATTGTCTGTCAAATGATATGGTTTCAGTAAACCGTTTAAATCCTATATTCAACTCAAAATTTAGCTTTATGGGCATCGCCTCCATCTAGTTGGTGAACTAAAATAATATCAAACCAAACGCATATTAGTAATTTCCCAACTACTCGTATATGATCTAATTTCATGAAGTGTTAATTCCTAAATATAGTTTAAAGCCCCTTGGAGTTCCGGGGTTTTACCTATAGCTACGGTTTCCAGCTTTTAGGTTTAATTTATGAAAGTTGTTTGTTAACAATAACTTTATTAATTAACTGTAGCCGGACCTTTAAACTTGTATCTGTTTCCTACAGAGACAATTCGGAATAATTAACAACAATGAAGACTTTAGGAGGTCTGTCAACCTAATAACGGCTCTTGTCCAAAAAGGGACTGAATAGTTCAAGAGCCGTGTTGCTTGATCGATCAGAGATTGAGGTGAACCTTTAGTAGACCCCTACAAATTGAAATGTTTGAGGCTTACGACATACTTTGGAATTTATACTTTTACCAATTTTTAGTACAGTTTTAGTCCTTACTGATGTACATACATTCCGTTTGTAAACTTCACTATTTTACTCTGTTTAACCATCACGTGACGTATAATTTTCTAGTACTGAAATCTCTGTTTCTTTGTTTTGTTTTGGCTGTTCGAACTTATCCAAAAAGGTTCCTTGATTTTTAAATTTTATCAGACTAAAAGCACGATTCACACAATTATATTTATGTGTTGTTGGCCCATTTTTTGGGCCACAATACTAGCCAAAATCATCTAACACGAGAAAAGCAACAATAACGAATCTGTAACAATTAGTAAAAACACGGAAAGGAATATACTATTGACAAATAATACAGGCGGTAGAAAAATCAAAATGCAAGACAAACAATCAAACAAAATATAATAAACAGTTCAAAAGCAACAACAAATAAATGCCTTTAAGCACGTATTGTTGCTCAATCATAGAGCGCAAATGTGTGCAAACTAAAAACATGCGGTTGTATGAGAATACAATACATAATGCTCTCATTTTATGTGCGTTGATTGTGGTGCTACCCCAAATTGGATTATGCGCATTACCTCATCTGGTTGGGAAGGTTGTTCGTCATTCCTAGGAAAGTAGCCAAAGTTATTCTTCGAATTTAGCCCTCCTCCGTTGGTACTTCAACCTAAGAATAAAAGCTGAAAATAGGTAAAACTAAAGAGGTTTGATGTCTAAAAACATGTTTCGTTTGTGACTGTATCAGCAAGAGATAATTGGGTGTCTCTTTGTAGAAATTTTCAAATAATTGCAGTTAATACACAGGCTGGTAAGGCACTTAACATATTTTATGGTATTAATATTCTTAAGACGTGAAATGTCGAAAGTTTGCGCATTCTAATTGAATTTTAATGTCACAGCCGGCACCGTGTTCTTGGAAAATGTGTGTTATTTACTTAAAATATGCAAGTTCTTATTATTTTTATGTTTTGAGCTGAATCAACTAAATGCACTGTAGGACATTATTCTTGATTTAAAATCAAAGCATTTATTATTATTGTTATTGTGTAATAGTTTCCGGCATTGAAAATTGACAAAAACGTAAATAACAAAAATCTTCCATGGTCGAGTTTAAGAGCCTTTGAACAGGTCAACATAACGTAATGTACATAAAAAATTATCAGTCTACATCAATCCGGTTTACAAGAGTACAATCGCGTCAAGTAGCCTGAAGACTCGACAAAGAGGGCACGCCTTAAAAACAAAATAAACGTGCTAAGAGTCTTAATGTACCTAATTTTTGACCTTGTAGAAGTTCCTTGCACATCCAAGTTGTTCTAACCTGGAAAATATCAAATTTAGTGAACCATGTAACTGATTTACATTAACTGATTTTTAGTTTCAATTCCAATTGAAGGTTGAAATACAGTAATTACAGATATTATTTGGTGGAAAAATGGAAGGTTTACTATTTATAGTCGTTGCTTATTGTTAGAACGATTGATTAGCGGATTCATTATGATATCCGCTGGAAAGTAGTTGAGAGGTTCTAACAAAAAGCTGTTAACAAACTTACAAGTTTTTTGCTCATACTAGTATATCATAAAAGTGTTTTTTGGTAACTTAACCACAAAATCTACATAGTTTTTGATAAATTAATTTGTTTTGTTTGTTTAGTTGACATGCTTCCTTGTCGCATTTTCAAAAAAGCCACAAATGTGCAGCTGCTCTCTCTTTGCAGTTTTGCGACTTCCTTTTCCTCCCGGGTACACCCGTATTGCTCTTCTTATTCCTTTAAAACTCGAAAGCGAATAGAAATACGCATTTTAATAAATTATAAAATTAATTAGCCTTTTAAGGAAATATTATTTGTTCAATTGTAGAATACGTCATGTAAAAAGTGTCAGATGAGATCCTGCAGTTTGTATTGGCAATTTTGCTGATCTTAAAAGTGTCTCGTCTCCCTTAGTGTCCCAAAGTACACTTATTAGAAGATCTAGTGAATTAACAGTGCATTAATTGGATTTTGTGATTATAAAAATCCAGTAATTAAAATATTATTCGTTTATACAATAGTATTTTTTAACAATTGAGTAAATGATTATTAAAGGGTAGATAATCCTGTTAATACAAAGGTTCTCTTAATTATACTAATAAAGTCGACAGAAACTATCTAAAAATTATAAAGCCAAGTTACTATACTTGAAAATTTCATATTTTATTTTATCCTGATAATTAAGGTATACAAAATGATAAGCGCGAAAAATCAGGTACCCGAAAAATACCTTTAAACCAGTTTAGATTCCAACAAAAATCAAATTTCAGGTTTTAGTAGTAGTTTTAAATTAAACAATATTTGCTATTGAGTCCAGCGCATGCGCGTTTAGCTTTATCCCATGTGAAGCCGTCATGCGCTTAATGTATTTATAGAATACCAACAAAAAATTGGGGTAGTAGTAAACTTGCTCTGAAATGTATGTAAGTTTACAGTTATTAAAATTGTGTTTTCGTACCTAAAGAAATCACACAAAAATCAATACGAAAAACACACACACAAAAATGTCGACATTGGAATTGGTTTTAACTCCGGTAACCTAGCTTTATGAAATTCGAATCAGTCATACAGCTAGATAACCAAAGAAAATTTCAATTCCTTAAAACAGATATTTAAATAAAAGAATCCGGAATAATAGTTACCGAGAATGGGAAAATCCATTAGCGGGTCACGTGACGCACGCACGACTTAGCCGGCACTCAATAAAAAAATCAAGACCGTCTCAGAGCAAGGACATACGACCTAAACGCACCTTCTTGAGAAACTGACCAACCATTCAGGATTAACCAAAAGTGGACCCAACGGTGGTACGACTGATTTTACTGGTACCGCCACTGTTGCCAAATTGTACTGGTAGATCTCTGAAGTCGTACTACCTTAAGTTTGACCAAGTGTGTATCATGGTTTATAATAAAGACAATCTAGAATCTAGGTTGATGCAAACAAAAAAGATTTTTTTTTAAGTACATACTGACTTGCACTTGCTTTGCGACTTAAGGTTCAAATTGGCATCCAACTCATAGCCCTTGCAGCGTTAGGTTCCGTAGGCATTCAAAACAATGTTACACAAAAATGATCTTTACGGTTTATAAGGCTGTTTCTGTAAGTATCACGTTAATAAAAAAGATTGAATGTATCGTAAAGACTGAAAATGTCTTTCTCCTGGATAGTAACCTCAAAGTAACCAACAAATTGTACTGAAGAGCGTACAAAAATGTGATTTACTTAACAATTAAATTTACTGATCTGGCTTTCCCCATCGACAGCGGCCGGTTAAGAAAACCTGTTTGAAAAGCCAAGCCTGAGACGGTCGCTGGTACCCTGTATGTCACCATGTTGCCAAACTTTCGATTAACGAACCCAGCACTGGTTCTGACTGCCCAAGGGTCATTCCGTGTACATTTAAATATACCTGCTACCCAACAGTAAGCCCGTTCTGACTAATCTTTGAGTTTTTTAGGCAGATGTGCATTACCCAAAACGATTTATTGCCCGTACCAAAACTACCATTTTAAACTAGTTAATTTTAGTGGTCAACTCTAATACACTTAACATTTAGATTTTTTACGGAATGACCCAAGAAGAATTTTATTAATCGAATCCGTGACTGGTGAGGCTGGTGGACCACGGCATTTTCGAACTTCTTTGAACCCGTCATTCCTCCTTAAGAGATCAGTGGTCATTGGCGTACTGCTTCCCTCAGTACCACTGCACTCCCACTTATTCTTCTGAGCAATATAAAACCTCACACTTCAGTACCATAAAACACTCCAACTAAATCAAATCCAGCACAACCAAGAAGTGAAAATTGGCGAAAAACTCACGCTCAATGAATCAGTGGTACCGGGTACTACCACTGGTTTAACGTATATGTAACGTCATGGGGTCTACCTACCTGCTTCACCTTTTCTTGACCAACACATAAATTATTCTTCTTTTTTTTTTGTTTGGGCAACTCTGAATAGTTTAACTTTTTTAACGGCTGGTAATTAAGTTCCTAAAACAGATTCCATTTGTGTTTCATATTTTATTTGGGGCAATAGTTTTATTACTTTTGAATAAACAATAAAATGATTGAAGATATTTTAACAATTTCCAATTAAGGAAGCCAAATGTTTAAAGAACCCTCTTTAAAAGAGTTTACCGCAACCTTCCTGAAATTTGAAACTTAAATCGTAAATGTATAAAATTGACAGAATGCGTGATAGCAAAAATAATGAAAGTTTATTTGTTAAGCGTCCTTTAATTTAACTACTAAAATTTTGCAAAATAATTACGTATACAATGGTATTTAAGTTTGTGCATTTATTTTTTAAATACTTTGTATATTGTCTTTGTACTGCTTTATTAAACGTTATTAACATTCAGCGTGGTCTCATCTCATGACAAAATTTAGTAAAATAGTACGAGTTTTTATTAAAAAAAAAAAACGGACAAACTATGTTTAAACAGTCATACATCTGATAACTTGACAACGCTGAATAGGATGCGTAGAATCACTGTGATTTTTTATGTTAACTCACCTGGTATAGGGGTTTTAAAAAAAATCATAATAAAACTGGATACTATAAACTTCATGGTAAGGATTATATTTCAGTATTTTAGTAATTAGCATTTTAAGATAAATCGTCGAAAAGTAGGACCTCGCTCGAGAAAAAGCAATCTTCAAAGTCTTCGTTATTTTAACATAACCGGTTCACAGGCCAGACTTGGTTCCAATAATAATAATTCGTCTTGGTGTGAGTCTGTTGCAAGACGCGTCCTTTGCAATTAGTGAGTTTTATTGCCAAGGTTGTAATTGTAATTTCTTCTTCTAAACCATGTAAATGACGACTTAAAGTTTAACACATCTACGCCCATAGCAACCAGTTCGAAGTTTTAAATTCCAGTTCGAACCAATCGAAACCCTTTTCCGAAAAGTCATGTGTGTCTGGTTCCTTTTAGTTAGTTAGCATGAGTTGTTATTTCTTGTCTTCCTTTTGTGTACGAATCTTTTTATAGTCGATGGATTGACCTGCAGGAAAATAATGGCCCACGAAGATGCCCACGGGCTGTCTAGGGCCAGACACAGACCGGCCTGGTCAGGTTCAACTCGGCTCACAAACTTGCGAGGCTCAACCGAACGGCATTCCTTTCAAAAGATTTTTCTTATTCTATAGAAGTACTATTATCAGTACATTTGAGTACTCTAAATCCATTGAAAATCTTGTTGGGAACATATTCACATATTTTCCTAATTAAAAAAAAAATTAAAGACATTCAAAACTGGGATTCGTTCAAAGTGTTTACTAAAACTAAATCGTTTACAATTTATTTATTATATATCATTTAATTTGAAATATTTAGTTCAGTACAATTAAACGACAAATTTAGTACAAAAACGAAGGACATTCACCGAAACCACATTCCTTTGGTACCCAGCCAGAGTGCGGGAGGCAAGTCGACTCGGCGATGCTGCCGAATTCCCGAAGATCAGATAGTCAACTTTACTGCTTCTTATGGGCGATTCTTCAATATTTGCAGATTAACCAGAAGTTTATTTTAAATTTAGAAACCAGCATTAAAAAAAAAGAGCTGTTTATTAATGAAGACAATTTGTCTTGGTTCTGTCAAGAAACTCCATATTAAGGAACCACTTAACTGGACTGATGTTAGTAGGGTAAAAATAAATTAACATCAGCACTGTTCTTCTTCCTTTACAATGTAGTAATATCATATTTCAGCTTCAGAATTTATTTTAAGATACAAGAAAACGCAACCAAATTCTATTTATCCTGTTTTTGCACAATTAAATGAGAAGTTTAAAAACAGATCACTCAGTACACTATAGAACCTGAATAATCGAGGGGTTTATCTAGAAAACGAAAACAACACAAGATACAAAATAAAAGTTTTTGCTTCAAACTACATTTATTTAGGTGCATTATTCATATTGATAGCAAAGAAAATGCACCTTTATTGCATCTAGTTTCTGAATTCACGCATTCTGGTTTGGTTAATTGAGACAGAAAATGATAGAGACAGAGAATTATTGCAAAATTGTTGACCAACAGCAAGCCTATTCGTCAAGGGTGGGAGGTATGAAATAAGGGATGAATTCGTTGGGGGTGTATATATACACATTTGAGTGCGACGAGAGTTTAGTTGCGCTTGAGTCTTCTACGGAAGCTCCAGCTCATTCCGCCTGGAAACTTTGCAAACTTAACGAGTTTCCAAACATGTTCAGTAAAAAATTGAGTAAAATTGCAGTTGATATTCTATTATTTTTAAACATGGCCGTCGCTCATATGGCGCTATATTGTTACATCATTAGCACCGGTATTGGTATTCTGGTAAACGCATTTTATTCTTATCAAGTGCTAAAAAGTAAACTACCGCGTAATCCTTTACTTATCACTATGATACTGTCTGATGTTTTGGTCAGTACTATTACATGTCCGTTTAAAACGTACCGCATTCTTTACGAGCCAAACATTCAAACTCTAACAGGTGTCATCGGCCTCGACCTTGTTGAGGTAAGTATATGTTTTGAATTTTTAATAACTTTATGTCTTCCCAAAGAATACTGTACTAAAGTCATCTGATTAAATTTAAAAATTACAGTTAAAAATATTATCTAATAAAGGGAAATTACTGCTGGGTCCCTTAAGTTAACGAGGTGTGGTGGATCAGAAAATAGCTGTCCACGAAACAAAAAATGTTGGATAGTTTCTAACGTTTATAATATGGCTGGTCAAAACTAAAAATTATTTTTGAAGAAATTGACTGAAGGGTAGTATTTGTATGCTCTGAGCGAAGTTTAAATAAAGACCAGACTACGACCATTTAAAATAATTTGTAATTAGATTATTAATATACAAAATAAAAATGAGTAAGTAGGCAAAAAGCGAGTTTTCTTACTAACGGCTTACCCCGTGACATAAAGGAGGGGATATGAAATAAGGGATGAAATCGCCGGGGGTGTATCTACACACTCAGCGGCAGCGAAAACTCAGTTGCGTTCGAGTTTCCAGGGAAAGCTGAAGCTGATTCTGTTCGGAAAATTTCGCGAAGTTTCACTTTCGATCTCGACAAAATGTCCGGTAACAATTTTGATTGCAGTGCTTTCAATTATGACTTCTAGAATAATCACTTTTCAACATGATTATAGCGGGTTTAGCCGTGTTCTTATACATTTGCACCACGATTTTCGGTGTTTTTATAAACGCGTTTTTTTCGTACAAAGTGTTTAAAAGTAAGTTGCCACGGAACCCTCTTCTAATTTTTTCAATGATTGCGGACTTTTCCGTGTGTGGCCTAAGTTGTTCCTTAAAAACTGTTCGGAAATTTTACCCCCTGGATGTGAATCCTTTACTAAGGGTTGTTGTTTTTGATTTAGTTGAGGTTTGTATACCTGTTATAATTTCTTTGTAGTGATAGTGATGATTGCAGACAAGAAATAGTTTTTTTCTATGTTTTATAATTTAAAAACCACCTTTTCAATATGTTTTTTTGTATTATTATAGACATAGTGGTTTTCGAAAATGTTGCATTTTTTATTACTGCATCTCGTTAATACCACAATTGAATGAATAAAATGAAATCACTTCACAACATCTGAAATCGTTCACTGCAAATTTTTAAATCCTACATATTTTAAAATTTACGTCGTATGAATTTAAAAAGGAAGTTTGAATAATTTCTGCCCTGAAAGCTATTAAAGGCACACTTGAGATCAATTTAAGCCGCTCTAAATATGCAACCTGGTAAAATCGGTTTTGCGATTCAATCTTAATAGAAAGTAAAAAAACACCAACAACGCTGATTTTATAATTTTGAGTCGTCTGAGCTCTACTTAAATCGATATCACAAAGAAGATTTAGCATATTAGAAACTAGTTGTCAAAGAAACTTCCAAGTAGCTTTTATTATTTTAATTATTCTGTAGATCTAATGGTAAGTTGCTAGAAGTTGAGCTCTATTTTCACGAGAGCTTTACAATCCATACAATAATTTTCTTCCAATCTGACTTCAAAAGTAAAAACGGCACTCTAATCGGCTTTCCTTCGTGGGAGTCCTTTGAAACATATTATAAAAATAATAATTTATGCTAAGCCCCAAGGTATACGCCCTTTTCGATTGCTAGATTAAAATGACAACAAAATTTGCTTTCTCAATAAAACCAAGTTTAGTCAAAGGGTCGATAGTTATTGTCTGGTTGACTTTTGCATGAAATTGGTAGCTAAAAATCGCAGCTTTAGGGACAATTCATCTTTTCCATTTCTTTCCTTTAATGCCTGACACTGGCTTTTATTCGTTTGGTTAAAAAAAATGTGTAACATATTTCTTATTTTATTTGTCCCCCATGTTTCTCCTCAAAAGTTACAATTTCTTTTAAAAGCTAAAGAATAAATTATGCTCTAAAATCCACTTATAAAGCGGTTAATTAACAAATTGATACTAGCACCTAGTGTATTATTCAAGTGTCTTAGGGGAATATAACTCCCAAAGCTAAAGCATATACGTAAGTGAATTAGTTACGGAATCCTACACAAAAGCCTTGTTATTCGTGTATGAGAAACTGTCACTGTTATTACATTACTTATCCTTATTATTTCTATAAATATTACGTGATTTCTTACAAATACCACAACTCCCCCAAGTATCTAAAAATACTTGCCTTCTATCATTGTCAATATCTATTAACGTCGTATTCTTTTTAATTGGAGCGTAAAGTCAAGAAAAAATATTTTTTTCATAATCCTCCAAAAATGACATGACAGAAGATTAAATTTAAGAATGTAGTCATAATTATAATTTTTTTTTCTTTTCAGAAAAATATTTTGAAATATATCATTTAGAAGAAGTAACTAGTTTTTAAATAAGTTATTTCTATAAACAAAATACGCCATTTGCAAAAACCTATTTTTCTAATATAGAAAACTTCAAGAGGCTTTCCATTTATATTTATGCAAGTTGTACATAAATATTTCCGTTATTCCCGAGTTTATCCGTTGTAATGCTCGCTGAATTGAAAGAGATGAAATATTTATTTAATAGTGCAGCCAGGGTAAAACAATAAATATTGTAAACGTATTCATGTGCATGTAAATTCCTGCGTTATGCCAACATACTAAATTTAAATAAAAATATTAAGTACAAAGAAATTGTTTCTTTAAAAAAATATGCTTTTAAATTTCAGGAAATTCCGATATTTTGCTCAACTTTATCCATGATGTTCGTCGCATTAGACAGATATTTGGTGGTGAAGAAATTTGAACCATTGGGAAGAAAAATATCCAGAGAACGCATGCCTCCCTACATCGTTGCCGTTGTTGGTCTTCTTTCCTTTGCTTTGGCGCTGTTGGAGTCAGTGTCTTGACATAATGAGTACTCCTGGTACCCCATTGCAATTATCGTCAAAATTGTTATTGCTTTTGCCATCCCAATATTGTCGGTGAGTAGTTTTTTGTCTTCAAATTAACGTCTACTTGTAAAATGCTTTAGTAGTTCATAAACGCTGTTACAGTATTTCCACAAGTCCATATAGGCATTAAATTTTTGCGTTCTTGCAGTAAATTTAAAATGATATGCCATAAAATATTTAAGTGCCAAATATCTATCCTTTTATATTATATGCAATTTCTCTGGTTTTATCCAATCGATTAGCCATTGACAGGCTTTTACAACGCTTCTAAATGAGGACATTTCAGATATTCCACTTTAAACTGATACATTTCCCTCAAATAGTGGTGAATTTAAAAAATCAATAAGGGTGCGTTTAGTTTCAACCCCGCAATGTTAACAGTAAAGTTTCGAATTCAATGATATGTTTGCACGGTTTAAAGCTTTTAACAGGTTCTAACCGCAACCACATAATTATACGGATTAACTCCGAGATGGGTCTTAAGACTCATTTAACTGAAGATGATATGGGGCGCCCAATTTGGCTGGATTCGTTTAACTTTGTGTAATTTAAGGAAACCAATAATATCTCCTTAAAAAGCTGAAAACCAAGTGAGTCTATTTTGATTACTAGATAGGAGCTGAAAAAAGAAGATCATCCGGAGAGCAGTAGATCAAAGAAGAAAGTGAAGAATTTGTTTAAACGAAAGTGTATATGTTTAATTATTAATGAAATTGAAGAAGAAAATGAAGAAATACGCTGAATTGAGAAAATTTGAATAATGAAGCTAGTTGTTGAAGAGGAATGTGGAAGATAAACTTTATTTAAAGTCAAAGTTGTTAACCAGCACTTGTTCATACAACTTTTTTCAAATTCAAATAACTACAACTAATTTTACGTAATATTTAACAGTTATTATTTCAACTTCAATTAAATTTTTAAATTATGCCCCAGTTTGGCTTTGTTACATATTTTTGGTTCTACAAATATACGAACTATTTTCGGTAAAGCTAAGCTTCCTAAAAGTTATAGATTATTGAAAATTGAAGTCTTAATAGTTAATGAAAATATGCTATTGACAAGTTCTTTCATGAAACGGATTCAATTCCAATTAAGTTCAATGCTTAGCTACATTATACGACTGAATGGATCTACTTTGAACTTGAATCCCGGTAATTTGTGGAAAAAGTTGGAAATTTCTTTCTCTTTGGAAATCCGATTTGCTTGCTTGCGCAATTCCATTAAATCAAATAATTTTGCAGTCAATTAGCAATTATATGGCGTCCCGGTAATCGGAAATGCAAAGTTTTATTGATTGATAACTTTTTTTCGTTTATCTAATTGCTAAATAGGTATTTAAATTTCCAGAGTTTTTTCGACCATAATTAAAACGTGTAGATTTCATATTAAATGTTGAGTGTTGCAGGTTCTGGTCAGCCACGTGTTTCTGTTCACAAACTTAACAGCGGTTTCACTAACAGCTAGAGCTCGTCATGGAGAATTACCTTTGCCAATGCCAATTATCCAAAGCAAGAAACAACGTCATGCTGGAAAGTCTCATGTTATCATCGTTGCCGGTATGTCAAAGGTGAGCAATGTGAAAAAGCGTACTTTGTATTTTTAATACATATTAAAAGATATTGCTCACGCATTTGTGATCGACACTAGGCTTCATTTTTTCAGCACGACGACTTAGAATCAAAACAGGCACCAGAAGAACAACCAATTCCCAGTACCCTAGGACACAGGAGACGACTTGGATTCTTTCTTTTATTGATGGCTTTGTGTTTTTTGTTGATGTGGGGCCCTTTTTCTGTTTGTGAAATTTTGAATATTATTTGGGAAGATGGTGTCGATCGGGATATTATTCGTTTAACTCAGTCCTTAGGGATGTTACATTCCAGTGTCAGTCCTCTTTTGTCAATGGCCAGTTTGGATAGGGATTGGAGCAAAGGTAATGCTGACATTTTATTTATTATTAATTGGAACAAAACATTTGCACAGGATTTTGCACATCTCTTCGAAAATTCAACTTACTGAAGAAAAACCGCCCACCTTCTCCTTCCTCGACCAATGAAGATGCTTTAGGACCATTCAACCCCAAATTCGTAAAGCCTATTGACAAAGCAAATTATAACCGTCGTTCTTCTTCTGTACTCGTGTACTAATTCTTCTGTGATCTCTGTACAAACCTATATTTCTTCTAAATATTTTTTACAACTGTTGTTCATCGTTTTGTTAGTAAATTTTACTTTTTATGATTAGGTCTAAGTGTTGCATCTTGTCTACAGTTTATTAAGTTATTGGTACAAATCTATTTATTCTTCTAAATCAATTGTTTAATTACAGATGCGCACCACTAACAACTAGGATTTAAGTAACGTTATAACATTCGAACCGAATTATTTACCGAACTTAAGATAACTTTGATTTGAGCATATAATAGTAAAATAAAATCTTTATAGCATTCAAGTCAATCTATTAGCTTGAAATACAGAAATCAGTCATCGTGGAAACTTTAAACATTCTTTACTTACCACATTAAATCAAATTCAAATAACATTATGAAAAAGAGAGTCTTCTTTTATCAGAAGCACCAGTACAATTTGTACTGATTACGCCATCTGTAGCGAAGGTTGGGTAAACCACCAGTAGCTGTGTTCCTTGGTACTATTACAGAAATCCTACAATGAATTTATTTAAAACTGTTTGATTTATTGATTTAAAGGTGGCTGAAAACTTTCCATACATGTGCCCAAATAAAATGGTTAGAACATTACTATTCTTAAGTATACTACTTACTGTAGAACTAAAATTGAGACTTTTATTCTAGCATCTGTTATGCTGATTTCTGCATATTAAGCTAATGAAAATAATTAATATTAAATGATATATAAGATAGTACCATAGAATTGCAAGCAGGGTTTTACTATAATATGCTTTAACAATAAATGTAACTAATTGTCTCACATATTAGTGAAGCTCTTGAATAAGATAATATAACCTATATTTTGGATGTACCTTTTTGATGGCTTCCTCTTCTAAGAGTAGATTTTTTAACGACTAATGAAAATTTGTTCCAAGTTCATACAAAAATTCAGACAAAATGACATAACAATTCAATTATTATGATACCATGTTCTCTTTCATGTGCTACTGTTGTTATACATGTCAATTGATGTTCGATCTGAAGTTGGACAGGACAACAAGCGTGTAAATCAGTAGGAGTTTTAAGGCCGTTTTGCCAAAGTTAACCGACCATTGTTTCCTGTACTCTTCCATGTATCTGTTAAGTGTCTAACGCAAAGATGCGATGGTATATTATTAAGTGCAGTTGAACAGTTGATGTTAACTTATAAACATAATACCTTCTTTGATGAATGTTGGTCCAGTTATGTCTGATTGTCAATCCTAATAAATGGCAGATTAACCAATATCATTGTCATGTTGTTTTATTTATATAAATTTGAGATAAACAAACAGCAAAACGGAATACAAAGTAATTTATTTACAAATGATTTGTCATTTACAGTCCCTAAACTAAGTTGGCTAATTGGGTTAGAGTACCATTAATCATAATTCTAAATTCTAATGTGAAATGTTGAAAGGAAATCTGGTGCCCTAGTAATACAATGCTCGAATTCAATAAAAGACAATTTTCCATCGCCATCAACATCAGATTCCTCCATTACCTTCTCTATAATCTGTTGTCTTTCTTCTACTGTCAGTTCCTCGTTAGTGAGCAGGATAAGTACAGTATCAATATCCTCAGGACCAATAAAGCCATCATTGTCAAAATCTATCAAATCAATGTAATGAGATTTTGAAAATTTATTAGAAAACTCACTCATACCGTAAGTTCTAAAAGCGTAAAAAACCTTAATATCTCTTGGAGCAGCTTCACTAAATACTGATAGCATATCTAAAAAGTCTTCAAAAGTTAAATTGCCTTTACCATCCCTTGAAAAAACCTCGAATATTCTTCGTTTAAATGGATTTTCCTGCAGTTAAGATACATAATAGAATATGCTCAACATTTAAACATGACATACCTTAAACTCGGTTAGCTCGTCCAAATGTTCCACAGGAAGCTTGATCGAGTACGCTTCGTTTTTCTTCATAATTCTCGGAATGAGGTCAGGTTTCATATCCCTGAATTTTTTATAGACCCTAAAACCTTAATAAGATGTTGGGGAGTAAACACTAGGATTGTGTGGTTACCTGCCTTAGAATTTCTTTTCTAGTGAAGAAAGTACAATCCTAAAAAAGTCATTTCCAGACACCAATAAATATACAAGTAAAACCTGAATAAAAGTACTGACCTGGTAGTTTATAAGTTGTGATTCTGTAAACGTAACCAATTTATTACCCATTTTTTCCTTAATAATAGCAGAAAGCAACTGATTCTCCACACTTGACGCATTAAGCGCAGACACTGACAACCCCTGTTAGTGAGGTGTGGCCAGCTGAACTAGTTAATTAATCAAATATATCGATTTAGTTTGAGATTAAACCTAAGTATGTGCGGTTTTTTTTAGGAATTACATTTCTATCAACGTTGGTTCACTTTAACAGGAATTCAAAGTTTATATCAATTTAGGCTAATCAAAAACCTAAGATAATACAAGTTCTTTTAAATTGCTTTAAAGTAATTAACCAGTAACATTTGTTCCCTTCTTTTATAGATCGTCTCTTGTTTATTAATTTTCAAGTGTGTTTCAAAATTAATAACGCAAAAAAACCAACCAATCTCATCTACAATCCTCTCAAGTTTTCTTTTTCCCATTACTTTAAAAACATCCTCTATGTTTGGGGCCTTTTATTTTTTTTTCTTCTCTGCTTTCAATTTTTTTGTAGCCTGGTAGAATTTAATAAATTTTGAATTCAAAATTATTTACATGAAAAAAGTAGATAACAATATGTGTAGTATATGAATTAAATTAATTACTAACAAACGATTTTATGGATGTTTCAGTTTTGTCGTCTTTTTTCTTCTGTTTTTTAATCTGATAGAAATAACTGTGGAAATACCATTTTTGGCGAGAAAAATTATAATAATCCTCCAACAATTGTGTATTATATCAAGGAGCAATGAATCACAATAAAGTACTTTAAAACAATTTATTTATTACCATACAAGTTACCTTAGTTAAATCTTAAATATACGAAGATTAAGTTGCAATACATGAATATTAAATAGCATGAATATTTTTAATACAATAGGCTTGTTAGCAATAACAATACTGCATCTAGAAGTTGAAAGCGCAAAAGGCCTAAATTTGACTGAAAAATATTAAAGGTATATAATAATAATGATAATTATAGTACATTAGAGATAATACGAAACACCACTAATTTGGGTGTTTGAAACAACTTAAATACGTTAAACACTAGTCATACTAACATATGATGAAAGTTAAGACTAATCTTGTATACTATTGGGATTATGACGTTGTTTTTTGTTGCCTATCGGGGTTTTTACGTCCAAAATCAATCAACCCTCAAGCCCAAATGTTTTATAGTAGTTTTAAGTCTTTCTTAATGAAAATCGCGATGTTTCAGTGCGTTATTCAAAATTTCTCACCGTTCATGTTCAACTTATTAAACCTACTCGGGTTATAGATTTTATTACAAATAGTTTTCTTGTTCCCAGATCACTTACCACGTAATGAAAATCAATGAACATTTTATCGAAATTGCTTCTATTGGCAAGTAAGAAACTCATATAAGGCATTTTGTGATATTGTAGGACTACTATCCTAGCTAGAAGGCCTTGGTATTATTACTATGAAGTTAAGCAATGAAGGCGTATACGTATTATTGTAACTAGACACAGCTAACCCATAATATATGAATTCAAACGACGATTTTTTAATATCATTTGCAAACAAGGCACTATAACCTATGCATTCTAATTCAGCTTCAACGACGAAGCTTACTTAAAAACATTTTAAAAAATAATTTTATCTACCGTTAACACCAATTTTAACATCAATTATTAGAAATAGTATTAAAATCACAACACTAATTATTACTGTGAAGGTTCTTAGTTATGTTTAAAGCTTTCACTAGTGGGAAATTTCACAATTTCGAGCCCAAAACAACGCATAATCTCAGTTTATACACAAGAACTTTTAAATTTGTTAAGATAAATACCTCCTAATACTTTTCTAAACACTTATCACAAATTTTTTGTTGCTATCTAAGATATAAAATAAATTTGTACTTGTCACATTCCGATGTTCGAACCTATAGCATTTCTTTTGTTGCTGAAAGAAACCTTTTACCCGGAAAAGTAGTTCTGAACCAGTTCAGAACCGGGTTGGGAACACCTGCATGATAATTCGTTTGTAACCAGCAAACAAATATATTTCTTGTGTACATGCAAATATTCCCAAGCCGATGAATGTTATTAATTCTAGTGATAACCGCAAATTGTCTTAAATTGCTTTAAATTATAGATGGTTCATGCCAAAATTTTCTGTTTCAATTTGTCTCATGATATGATGGAATCAAAAAGAATATTTTGTATGAACAATCTTTTGGGAAGAATTTCATCATCTCTTACTAAACTAAAACTGCAATTTACTTACTTGAAGATAACAAGAAAATGGCAGTTTTCTTTTTAACTCTAAAACGTATTATTCTAACACGACACTGGACTGGACAAATAATAATCTGACAATGGTTCAAAATCTTTAATTAAACTAATACTTTACTAAATGGATAAAGGAGTTTTTAAAGTTAGGGTTTAAGGCCATGTCTGTGAATGAAAATGTACACTTTTTAGCCAAACTTTCAGTGAACTAAAGAATTCTGTAACAGTCACAAATATTTTAACGTTGAACCAGGACTACATCCAAATGAAAAAAAAAATACACAGAAGAAGTTCCGTACATTTTCAGGTGCATATTCTTTTTTTGTGTTCATTAAGTCCATGTTTTATCACATTTTTGGTATCTTTACTCGATTTAGCTTTCAAAGAAAGTTGAAGAAATGCACAGGTTTCAATGTTAACGTGCTGCTAATTAATATGTAGACATTTTAGAAAAATAATAGCAAAAAAAGTGTGCTATTTAATTTCTAAAATTGAACGTAAATTACTCGAGATAGGTATCCAGCGGTAATTTTTCCAACAAGACAAGTTTATCTGATATGCTTCAATGTATGTAGTAACTCCAAAACTTTTTTTATATATATAAATATGCTTAGAGCTAGCATAACGTGCTCAACTTGCTATAAAGGATTTTTATGTTAAAATATGTAACGGTAATTTAACTGAGTAAAACAATTAATCTTCAAAAATTAGCTATTATACACAGTGGCTTGATACCAAACATTTTTAAATATTCTTAATTTTTATCGCTTTTGCTAGCTATTTCCTTACGTTATCTAGTGCAACCGCATGCAAATACATTATTTAATTCCAATCTCAAAATTCTCACAGCAACTCATTTTTGTTAAAAGGTGAAAACGGAGTTTAAAGAATTTTCAACGATCCATTAGAACCAACTAGAATTTCCACCTAATTTTGATCCAATCCCTCCTATTCCTTTTCCTAGGAAATTACTCACTCTACCTGCTACCATATTTCCTACATTTTGCAAGGGATTTCCGTCATCCCCTGCTATACTACCCATTAACGATCTGCTTCTGCTATCGGAGTCGTCTTCACCCATTTCCACACCCCTGAAACATCAAATTAACAAAGTTGGTATAGAGCAGAAACTATTGACACTTTTTATGCTTACCCATCAGCTTGACCTAAAGTCAACGCGCAGGTGGCTTCTTCAGTCTGCATTCTTTGAGCGATCGTTTGATAAGCTTTGGAATTTAGTTTGTCCTCCATTACACCATGAAGTTCAAAATCCGAGTAAATTTTCTGCAACATAATACAATTTTTTACTACTTTGTATCTTAAATAACATTTGACTTACTTTTATAATATGAGCAAGGCACGTACACTGGTATGGATGCAACGTATGGTCCAACCTTTCAGACAACCAATTACAAATCATATTCATTTGAGCTGTGTACCATTGTTCGAAAAAATTTAAAATCCACAACTCATCAGTAACTTTACCGCGAATTTGCTCCATACTATTTCTCAAAAAATTCACGTAGCTCTGTCCCACGTCTTTCCCAGATCCAGAAACATTCTACAAGATTCTTTCTCAAGTGACTGACATCACCAAAAATTAATATCTTACCGTGAAACTTAAAATGGACCCAATAAGACTTCCCTCATCATAACGCGACAGTTTAGTCAAAGTGGCTTCTAGAACTGACATAAGTTTATTGAGCATTCCTTGATTCATGTTAGCCAAAGTTTTGTCGATTTGATCATCAATTTTTGTGTGATATTGATGCTAAAATCATCACAACTTAGAGTTCTATGTAGGTAATTCACTATAAACAGGACATCTACCAAATCAATCCCATCCACAGCACAAAGTTTGAAAGATTGGTTTTTAGCATCCAAAATCACATTAACCATAGCACAAGTTTCAGCAGGTAATATATAATCAGTGGATAGGAATGTTACTGATTTTTTAAGCCACTGATGAAAAGCCCCTTCAGTTCTTTGAATACAAGATTCAATCATGTCGCAAGCCATTAATTTGAGTCGTTGCTCTAAATGTTGACGGAATTCCGTATCCGGCCAATGCAGATCACGTATGAAAGATTGCAAAGCATCCAGTTTCCAGAAAAGATCTTCAGAGGTTGCGCAACCATTCCTGAAATAAACCAAATTGAAATAATTCGTCAAAGGACAGGTGCGGGGCAGTTAAGGGCTTTAGTATTCGTAACTTACCCCTTGATTTCCCACCTTTCTTTTTCAAATCCTTTATGTATGGACTGCGCAATCGATGATTCCATTAAATCCACGTATCTCACTACCAAAGGAGCAAAAGTGTCTCTCAAGTGCTGATGAAATCTGCCGTTCTTTAAGTTGTCTGTAAAAATAACTTTCTGGATAGTCGGTTTCAATATTATTAGAGAACAAAGTACCATCAGTTCTAAGGTAATCATTTAAAATCTGGAATAAAGGGAAGGAGTCCCAAGTGTCGGCTGGTTGTTCAGCTAGAACTCTGTCCATATCCACAGCAAAAAGTGACCAGAATATTTCAGCATGTTCCACCAGAAGATCACTAAACCAAGCAAAAGCCTGTATCCACAAAAAAATGTTAGTAACTTCTTTTATCATTCTATCAACTGGTATTTTTGTGGTAAAGATTTCCAAAAAAAAAACATTTAAACATGCCATATTCTAGGTGGCCTGCATTAATTTGTAATTTATTTTCATGGCGATTAGAGAAACCTTAAGACAACAACATTTGTCTCTCAACTCAATTGTCTTTGAACGCGCTTTTTCTGGAAAAATCCACAAAGCATACGAGACAACAAAAATACAACAACTTGCAGTATTATCCAGACCACCGACCCACTAGCAGCGTTCAACAATCACCTTGTGTTGAGTTCAACTTTGCAGGTTTTATTAAAGTAGGTCTTAGAAGACAACAAGACAATTGTTGCCTACTGCTAGGATTGAAAAAGCCATTTTTTTACAGAAGATAATATAAAGTAACTGCTTTTTCAATTATCCTGGCCTCTCCTCTTTTCAGGGTCACAACAACGATAGCGTCAATATTTTAAAACACCATATATACAGGGTGCTTCAATAGGACCTAAAAAAGATTTAAATTTTTTATTCTCTAATTGAGCTAAATTTTTATGTAAAATTAATAAACTTAAAATGTCAACAACTGTTGCTCAGCCAAAGTAAGTTAAACACCCTGTATATTTTTGCAAAGTTTTGTTTGACAGTGAAAGAACTCATTTACGAAACAATTAAAATGAAAAGTAGAAGGGGCCAGGAAATGCTTAAAAGAAGAATGAAGAAGAATAAGAAGAGTACGTGCCGTGGGATCTGGTGGGGTGTAAGTGGCATGCGGAGGCATGCAATAGCGAGACACAGAGTTTGAGTGCTGCTTGGCGAGCCGACTTGGGGTACCCGGTGAGCCCTGCGCAGGCGCCGGTTGCCCCTGGGTATTTTGGGCAGACTGGCTGGCCACAGGCTTTTCAGGCTTACGCAGTTGCTACAGTTACATACAAAATTACACAAACAGTCATTACAATAGGGTACTTAAGCCAGGAAAAGCGTTGCCATACCAATAGAATATACCTTTTCGTTTTACAGTCATTTTAAAACAGACAGGCTGGGCATTCAATTTTTATGTTATAATTGATTCTAACCACGGTTTCATCTAATTGAAGTACACACCGATATAAAAATGTAACATTCTTAAATAAAACCAAGGTTAGTAAAACTTTAGACGGATCTCAAGATTTCAACACACTTTCCATGGCATGAGAGTAACAATGCTACAAGATTCAGTTTTTAATGGGGCGCTGTCCGTCAAACACCAAAGAAAAAAAAACATATATTTACATCAAACTCAGCAAAATGACAACAGCGCAGCACCCCCTTAATTGATACTTTACTCTTAGAATTTAAATTCAATGAAAACCGCGAAGGGTGCCTTTGCCGTGCCACCTTTAGCCGATTTCGGTGGTGTGCGCAACTCGTTTGAAGAGTGTGGCTCATAAATCGGTCACAACCCTACAGTTGAACAATAACACAGATTTATATACCCCTAGGTATAATGTACACTTGAAAAATTGATGTGCTTAGTGAAAAATATTGACTTGTAATTGATTATGGTTACTTTATTATACATATTATTTATGGTTAGAGATTAACGAGTAACGTCACGCTAGCAACAAAAAACACACACCAACAGGTCAAATAAAAGCAACATTTATAAAGACCAAGTAGCAAAAACACCCTCGCAGCCTTCAATCCATTAAAGCTTACAGAGAAATGGTACAACTGAGGAATAAGATTAAAATAAAACATGCTTACCTCGGCGTAGTGCTCTTCATTTTGTTGAAGCAAATCCACACAAAGCTCAGCCAAATGGATTAAATCGTCCAGTTTCTTGCTCGGGGAAACCATAGTCTCCCCTCTTAAATCCTCTGTAAGTTAATACAAATATTACAACTTTATTCCACTAATTAAACTTTCTTCAAACCTTCAATTTTTGCTTCTGATGATAATTTAGTGTAATTTACTAGAGCAGCAGTTTCCAAACATTTCTTTATAACGGCTCTAACTTCATCAGGAGCTACCGGTGTTGCGGCATCTTTCATAAGCACACGCTCTAACAAGGATATGGTGGCTCTGAGTGCTCCTTCAGGACGACCAAAAGGAAATGTGTATCTAAAAATGATTTTAGATAGGTAAATATCACTCAATATTTACTGTATAGTTGGTTCACACAAGGAAGAGTGTTACGTTGTCTTAACTTATTGGTATTACAGTCATTAGAAGGAACCATATCATGCATAAATAAAACTTGTGTTTAAGCAGTAATGGTATTATTTTGTTGTTATTATTCTAATCCTTATATACAGAGTGTCTAAGGGTGTCCGATGTATCCGGTGCCTAAATAAGAGTGTTTTGTATAAGTGACAAACGTGTAAATTAAAGACAAATTAACATAAGGCATATTTCTACCTTCCCAAAATTGTTTTGCAACCCCGATTACTTGATACACTCTATATATAAACGTAGCGGTGAGAAAAATACTAAAACCTGTTTTGTAGAACTCATCTCAAATTGTCGCAACTCTCCTGGATTTTTTTAACTAGTTTTTCTAAATTTTTAGAATGAACTTTGGCTCAGCTATTTAAAAATACTAAGCACCTACTAGGAATTAGTTTCAACCTAAATCTAAATTATTTTTGAAACCATGCAAGCAAATTTCAATACTTTAATGTATTGAACACCCTTGTGTCTACAATTATTATAATAATTATTACCAAAATCCCTGATGAGTGTGTGTAGTTGGTCCTTAAATAAGTGTTCACAAAGTCTACTGTTTTAAAACTTATTTTTGGTATATAAGTAGCATTATAATTGTATAATATTTGGTGGTGAGTAATTACCTAAAGTTTGTCACTTGATGTTCAAGCATTACTCTGAGTCTCTCTCGAATTTCTTGGAATTTTTCCTTTTCTTCATAAGTGACACTGCCAACTCCGTCAGGTACTGGTTCCATGCTAAATAAATTGTTGTTAAAGTTAGTTTTGCTTTCATCACAACATTAAATATTGTATTTTGTATGCAGTAATAATAACAATCACATTGACTCAAAGTAACTATTTCTTGGTCTATTGTTTTCATTGCATCATGACACTGTTTAATGCAGTAAGCGCTGTGTGTAGTAGTTAAGTGCGAAGCATTCATTAATTTTAAAGTGTAAAAGTGTGTGGGATTTTAACAGCTTTATAGTATTGTTACAATGGTTTACACTTACTTGCCAAACCCTTGAGGACTTGTTGGCAAATTGTAGCCAACTTTTTCGTCGATTGCGAGAGACCTAAAACAAATGTCTGCAGTAGAAAGTCGAAACTATTAAACAAGTTTGACGCCAGTAAAGTTTTGTAGTAACAAAGTTTCTGTGGTCGGGGCTAGATAGAAAACAACTCATTAACAGTGTTTTACTAATAGGAAAGTGGTGTACTTTGAATCAGTGTGCTAGAAAACGAAACTAAAGCGGTACTAACTTATTTCCGTGCACATGACTGGAACAAAAGGCGTAACTGAAGTGAATTAGTGTAGGATCAATCATGTGGTTTTTGTCGGCTTTATCCAGAAGGTCTGACAAGTACATCAAATGTCTGTAACAGGCTCTAACTCCATATCTAGCACAATACTCATCCAGGATAAATATTTGCCCTGAACTGAACCATCCCTAAAAGTTCAACAGCAATTAAACCTCGACGAAACCGTAGTAGAAGCCGGGCTGAAAGTTTTAAGTTTCCAACCGCAATTTCGCATACAAGGGAACCGGAAATTTTCAATTCAGAAATTCCAAATTAATTTACTTTTTAGTTGAGCACCTACCAAAGAGCAATAAATATCAGCCAATCGATAATCCAAAGTTAAGGACTGTAATAGTTTGAAAATTATATGATGGTCAAATTGACATGGATCAGCAGAAATAAAATCTTCCATTCCATGTTTTCTGGCTCTATCAGCATCTGAAACATTTTTTTTTTATAGTAACTTGTCACTAAAGATTTTGGCTTGAAAAATTCTGACCTCCTTGAATTTTGGAGATAGTCGAATTTTTATCCTGGAGAGTAACTGGAGGAGTGGGTTTGTGAGATTGGCCAGTAGCTCTATACATAGCCATAACCCAAAGGTGACACTCATTCTCATCGTCACTGGCATATATAATGCTATCTCCTTCTCTTACAGCATTAAAAAAGTATCTACCACCTTCCAAGTCTGGAAACAAACACTGAGTTTTATGGGGTATTCTGTCGCTGGTTTTTATTATGGTGGTAACTTACGCTTACCCGTTCCAACCATCAATGTTGCTTGAAAATAATTTACAATTAGTATTCTAGGTATGTTACTTTAATAAGATTGGTAGTAGTAATAGTTCAGTTGACTTACCGCTTGATGCTTCGATGTAGTCCACTGTGTAACCATCAAGTTGCATCATTTCGGAAGGTTCGGATTTCTTTTCTTTGTAACTGCACATAGCAAACGTGTATTGGGAAACTTGCACTAAAACGTAGTAACGTTTTTTCCATTTTTTCCAGACACTTTTCCCTAATGCGTAGAGGTATCCGCAGTGTTTCATGTTTAGGGGTTTGTCCATTCTGCATGCGATTTTTATGCGTAGATCTTGATCGGGAAGGTTTTTGGGAACTGTCATTTTATGCCATTCTGGTGCCTGCAAAATAAATAACGTTAGTTTTAAAGTATCATTTGAACGTTTGGATAATTCTTGTTGCTAAAGAAAAAAAAAATACCTTTGATGATAAAGGCGTAGGTTTCAAAATGACTTTTCCCAATTCCTTATCCTCTAACGCCAACATGCCAGGATTTTCAGTGAAGAGTTTCACTTTCACTATGGGCAAGGGATGTGTAGTACAAAAATCTCCTTGAGTGTCCCACATGGGTTTTGAAGCTTCGGCTTGATCAGTTTGTAATTTTTCACCGTTTTCTACTTCCATTGTGCAGTACACAATTCTGTTAGGTTGCAATGATTTTAAACCCCTAACTTCCATTACAATTACCTTAAAAAAAATTAATGATATGTGCTGGCAAATTGAAGCTTTAAATGGCTTACTTCTAGCTGAAATGTTAGGACGACATCCATTTTGGTCAGCGTTGTATCGCTATCAGCGGAATCCCCTTCCAGTTTCGCTAAAGATCCTTGCGATCTAAAAGAAGTAACATAGTTCATCAATAGGTGCTTCACATTATATGGATTATTATGGTTATGCAACCTGTGATTATAGCGTTTTAATTTTTGCAAGCCGTATTTTAATTCCGTGGATCCTTTCGATACTGGTAGGGACTCCAAATTTGTCATCAGCAAGTTAATAGCTTGTTTCTGTTCTTCGATGTAAAGTGATTCCATTTCTTTCAATACAAATTTTGGTAACAGCTTTCGGTTCTGGTGGACAAAAAATTTGTGGCTCAGTTCGGTTGTTCAAGGCTGACAAGTATTGTTTATACATCCAAAGCCTTTTTGCTTGTATATTTTACAAATTTACTGTATGGCAGAAAAAGTAACTGTAAATACTTTTAGAATTCCCGCAAAGGTACTATCTTGGTAGTATCTTTGTGGGTTAATGCTCATTTTAATAACTAAATTTTTATGCCAGACAGTAAAAGTTAAAATATCACAGTCATAAGAAAACAAAACTTCGTCGGTCTCCGCACACTATTCATTATCAAACAATTGGTTAAGAAAAAGTAGGAAATGTTTAGAACTTCGGGATTTGGTGCATTTAAAATGTATTAAAGCAGAAGCGGCCAGAAGTTTAAAACAAAAACTTCTCTGCATCTTTTTTCTTCTCATACATTTTGCTTATTTCATAATTCTTTGCAAAAGCAAATTGGTTCAGTCTCACGAAAAACAATTCCTCTTTCTCAAAATCGTTCAATTTACGACTCCGCATTTCTTCCTCTCAAAGTGTCCACAATCTGGAAGAAAAAGACAAAAGAAAATGTACTTACCTGTAAATAATGTATTGACACTTTATAAACAAACACACACTGAAAAATTTCCACGTTTTTATCGAAACCCTCTGAAAACAAACATCTAAGGTTCTTCATTTCTGTATTTTTCTCCTCTGGAAAGTCTGGATCAATAAAATTATATTTATGAATCCTATCTCGACCGTCACCGCGAATAAAGGTAATATATCACAAGGATTCTTATGGAGCATTTCTAGGTGATTGGAAAACATAAATAGAGCAAAGAAGTTCAGTAAATAAAACACAAATACATGTTTTCAGTACCTTTTGATTCTAGGATATTAAAATAATTTTTTTCTGTAAACAAATGGACGAACATCAAGTACCTTTACGCTGTAGCAAAAACTAAAAAAAATAACAAAACGAAGGTTGGTTACACCCGCAACTCTATAGAACTCTGAAAATTCTAAAATAATTAGTAAAACATTTACAAGAAGTTTTCCTTCATGCGGAGACCGATGAATTATACTTTAGAAAGGCAAAAGAAATAAGGAACAAACGCACAATAATTAGACCCCTACAATTTAATGTAAGCACAGGCCTAATATATTTACCTTTTCCATTTCCGCTACTTTTTGCATTCTGCCATCCAATTCTCTTCTAATTGCCGCAGCTTGTTCGTCAGCAGATTCCAGCTAAGTGATAAATCAAAATTGTCTTTGCAATTCTAACGAGATTAAGGTCCAAGTAGAAGCTGTATTACTAGGTTTTAAGTATTTCAGTATGTAACAAAATTGAGTATTTTGTGAGGTATATGTGAGTTTGAAAAAAATTATAGAGAACTCTATCATTTTAATTTTGGTTGTTTTTGTTTTTTGCACACTTTGGCAATAATACAAATTTTTGAGGTTGGGATGTCAACCTGATTTTTATTTTATTTTCGGTATAACTTAATCAAAAACACAGCTTCCACCATTATTCAAAACAATTCTTACCAGGAGAGCATTATAGAGTAACTGATGCTCAAATTTTTTCACTCCCAAAATTTGTTGAAACATATCAAATAATTGTTCTTTGGATAAAAATAACTCGGAGTTGATTGCTTGGGTTCTAGGCCTTTTATTTTCATCGTCTTGCACTAAATTTAGAAAAATCATTTCAGATTTGCGTTAATTGGGTAATAAAGGAGACGCACCTTTGAGTATGCAATCGAATTTTGCCATCCAGGAGGTAAATACAGTCTCTTTACTTAACCCTTCCATTTCGGGTAATGATCTAGAAAAAAACACAATGGCTCTCATTTTAACTCATTGTGACAAAACAAGATGGCCTATATTACTACACTTAAAAATCAGGTTAACTCTTTGTGTACGAGTTTAGTTGTCCTGAATCACGTGACTAATATCTGTTCTTGTGTAAAAACACTTTTGACAGGTTTGTGAGTTTTTCGTTTGCAAATTGCAACAGGTATCACCTGACATATAACTCTAGAGAGAAGTATTTTTCTTTTTGTATTTTTTTTTTGACAAGAGAGAATTTGAACTTTTTAAACGTCAGTGATTAGCGGACAAAAAGTACGACAACTATTTTGATAAAAACAAACTTACCGAACACGTTTTTCTATATTACTTCTGAACACTTCTCGGAAATCATATTGAGTCCAGGCACCTAGTTGAACCATTCTGGCGACCCTCTCGGATCTTAAGAACACATCATTATAGTTTTGCACAGCATTTTGGAACGCTTCGTCTGCCATAATTTGGGTTTCGCCTTTTAAAAAACTCTATAAAATAAATTGATAAATTTTAAAGTTTACGCCCTGGATCAATTAATTAGAGGCATTTAGGCACATTTCCTATTATTGCGTGATAATAATCCTATCAAACTCAATCGGAAAACCATTATCGCCAATTATTGTTTGTATGCAGGAATTATTGAATTACCTGTCGGTTTTGTGATTAACCGATTGCTAACACACGGAAATTTGATGAACAAACCGCAAACCAATATGTTCAATATGATAGTAGTGATGCAATTCTTGGGAAATCAAGTTGCATGTAAACTGATACTTATATAAAGGAAATTGGATTCTTACCTGAAATCTATTTACAATAGCATCCAACTGATGCCGAGTAATTTTGTGAAGTCGTTTAGTAGGTTCAGTGGATTGTTTAGCATTAAAGGGGTACGCTATACATCGAGAAACAAAAACGTAAAGTTGGATTCTCTTCTTCCTTTCTTCTTCTTCACGTTCTTGCTTCTCTTGGATATCAACTTCGGTCTTTTCCGAAGCAACAGAGGGTGACGGACTAGTAGGTCGGGGGAGAGAGTTAGCTCTCGAGGAAGACCCAATACTGTGGGTTTCCACCTAATTAAAGTACATTTAAGTTGTAGCTAATTTAATATGAAGATATATACAAACCGAGACGGCACTGCTTGGTGATAAAGATCGCTGCAGCGCAGCTGCATTATTGGGGATCTCTAGGATTCCACTACCATCGGAACCATGAGAATGGTATGGTGACGCTTCCGTCTATAACTACCACTTAGAACACCCTCTAAATCTATTAATAAAATCATACCGGGTGTTGATGCGTTTGGTGATGAGGATGATGTGAGGGTGGATGGTGTCCCACATGATGTCCAGTTCCATGTTCTTCATCACTGTCTTCCTCAGACGAAGATGGATCTATCATCTTCTTCTCTCTCGTTTTAAACGTTTGGTCTGTAACAAATTGGATTCTAAGTTGTATACTCTTGCAAGTTTTAAGTGTTCCTTGAGCTCAAAATTATTTCATAATCAGTAAGGGTATGATAGCCAGTTTATTTGTAATGAATTTTATTTTTTTGTTCACGTGATAAATGACCTTTTGGTACTGCACGTCTCCATTATTTATCAGTTTTGGGTACTCTCTTCTATTTTAAAGATTAATATGTGAGTATTTAATGGGTGAGCGGTATATACAAGCGGGATACCAACTTCGACATCGTAGTCATTAGGGTGGTAGAATAATGGTTTTGGCAGAAAAGGCAAGAAATAACTTCATAAAGAAGAAGTGGTACAATCACAACCGGTCTATGGGAGTAATATACAAGTTTCAATATCCTTCCCTAAACTAGTTTAAAGTTTTGTAAAACAAGAACCAATAAGAACTGAACTTGTCATACACACCTGTCAAGGTTTGAAACGAAAATTGGATTGTTCATATCAAGTCACCTACACATTCTCGAAAACCTGTTAGCATCGTTAACTTTTAAAAAACAGATAAAAAAGTTTATTATGGGAATAAACTGTGTGGGGCGCGCTTTTATTCGAATTTCCAGGTATTCAAGTTTATCTGATCAAATTTCTTGACTATTGATTTGCAATTTCAGAGAAATTGTACTTTGAAACCTACTGTAAATTATAGAAGTTAATTACCTTGTTATTGTAGTGGTGTTTAATTTTTCACGTTCACTTAATTTTTTCCTTTTTAATCAAAGTAAACCGAATGAAGTAGGGAAAGCAAAATACCACGACGATCAAATATTAATCCCACCTTTTTCCAGAATTCGAGGAAATTCAGAGACGGTGCGATATTTTTACTTTCCGCGAGAGTTGCCGGGATAAAACTGATGCCCATCACAGATGAGCGCAGACTTTTATAGGTATTTCAGATTGAACGCACATTTCCAGAAGCCTAAAACACGAATTAATTTTTTTTAAGCTTTGAAGTTCGCGTGTAATATGAAATTTTATGTGCACATCCTGACAATGATAGGCTTTCTAAAAAGCAATACATGTGTTTGTTCTATTAAGTTAAGTTTATTGCAGTTGCGGTGACAAAAAAAATCATTTAGTTCCTAAAAACTCACTGAATATTCATTTTTCTTTACGCATACAGCAACTGAAAAAAATATTTTTATCTGACAACATCTAACTAGAGCTTTTGTGGAAATTTTGCCTTTTTCCTAAAATCTCATAGCAAACACTGTAAATGTATTTTTAGTTCAATTTGCTGGGGTAGCAACAATCAAACCCAAACACGCCAATGCAGTAATTCAATCATTTTACTAAAATATGAACGTGGTGATAACTGATGATGATGATATTTGATTAGTTTTAATTTTTATGAGCAAATGCATGCAAAGGAAAGTTTCTATTTTCTAGATGGTATGTCTAGTCAACCTTGCACTAAAAATACCATACTAAACCACTTCTGTATATAAAAAAAACATCAGAGAAAAGTCAGAAAAACAAACGATTAATTATTAACAATTCAGAAGTAAAACATCACAACGCAATTTTTGGACTAAGTTTAATTAAACTTGTTAGGTGTTTTGTCATGTTTTTTATTCATTTTTTTCCTTAAATAATAACCGAATTTCTGAGCGTGTGTTATCAATATTGACTAGAGATTTGCTATTAAAATATAATCTAGAAGTTGATTGTGTTTATTACGAAGTATATAATTGAACATTGATCAAGGTTTTTTTCTTGACAGGACAATAAAAATTTAAATTAAATCATACATAAAAAATAAGCCGTCGAATAAATTTGGATGTCAGGTACACGCATAAGAAATACAAAATAATTTATTATTAAAAAGCCGACATCCGGCGAAAAATAAAAGTATAGAAATAAAACGCAAATCGACTACTCAGCTTCGTGTGCTTTTAAAAGCTTATAGAATAAAAATTCAGCAGGATATTCGAAGCTCAAAGAGAAAATCAGGATTTTTATGAAGAGACTTCAAACGGAGACATTGACTTTATTGAGGAGTTTATCACAAAAAAAAATTGTAAAATTTGTTTTCAGATATTGCAATTAGCTTAATCATCATTCATACTTTTTATCATAAAACGTCCAACTTTTAAACTAATTAGTTCCAGCATAATCCTGTTCTGAAATTTCTCTAAATAATAATTTAGAACGTGACAGGGCTTAAAGTAAATTTATTGACAAGAGATTGGAATTTCAATGAAACTTCTTCAACCAACTTCATCAAAAGTTTAAACAAATTTGTGATTTAGACCTGCATTATACAGCTAATTTTATTTAACAAGATACTCTTAAACGTGAAATAAAAGATCGTGGAGAAAGATGTATTAAAATTATGTATATTATTTATAATCTAATTGTTTGTAAGTAGAAAGTACTCTACTATAAAATAATATAACTTATAATCAAAACTGTATAAAGTAATGAGATTTAAGCAAAACCATATGTGACTGAACAATCCTTGCTTTATTACGCATCAAGTCCAACAAGTTATCTGCCTTCAGAGATTAGTTTGCTGAAGCTTAATTAACTTTGTGTATAACTGGAAGGGAATTACAAGTTGGTAATTAACCTGTCACGCATCCGATATCAACCCTTACATCAGGCATACATTCATTATAGGACAGCAGAGCCAAAAGGGATTTGCTATTTATCGAAGACAAAAGATTAATTTCTTCTGTGACCCTTAAATATCCTTGCCGGTAGGCATGAAAGGTTTCCATTAATCTCTGTTATTTAATAAGAGTTTTCATGAAGGCAATGTTGATTTTTAATCCCAGTTCCTGCAGGATTCAATTATTGAAATACAAATAACGGATATCAATCTTAAACTTTACCGAAAAAAAGAGGTACCAATTAAATTATAAAAAATTAATTTATGAATAATTCTGTCGGAAAAGTAATTCTGATAAAATTTAAACTGAAAACAAGTTAATATTGCATAATAAAATCCTCGTTTTTCTCCAAATTTCTAGCGCTTACTTGCATAAACTCCTTGTACTTCAAACTTTTACTTTTTTAAAGCAATTTCGTCAAGCTTAATTAATCCTCATATTTCCTTCTTGTGCTACTAAAGCGCCGTTTCTCAAGAGCCGAGAGAATTCCTTTTTCAATTTTCAATAAAAAGAAACATCGAAACTTTTCCAACGGAGTAGTTTTATGAATGACTTTTTCAACGAGACGCTTTGTTCGAAATGTAGTTCTATTTGTTTATTTAATTATCCAAGTGAAAGGGTAATAAAACAAAAATTTGTTTCCTAAAGACAAATTGCCAAATAATATTGAAATAAAATAAAACCGCAAAAGCATAAATCCTAAACTAAAAATCTTCGTTCTTTTTCATATGGGACAAAATAAGATTTATCTCCTTTCGAGAAAATTGTATTTAACCAAAGGCCTGCAAGCGTGCACATCTGTAGAAAATTGTTTAGATCTCGTTTTTGAAGAGTTTTCTTATTGTAGCTTGATTGCTTGCTCTTTCCAACGATTGAATTTTGTCCAGATAATTAGCTGTCGTCTGCAGGCTTAAATTGCTTTATGTAATAAAATTGAACTTCCAGGTTTCTGACCTTCAATTGTAAGCAAGATTTAAAGGGCTGAAAATAAATGGTGAAAAACAGATTGAAAACTATGAAAGAGTTAAAACTTACAATACAATAAAAGTGTGTATCATACTGTGCTAAATTATGACTGAGGGTTGCAAATTTATTTAGTGGAAACCGTTTCCTAATGGAAATAACTTTATTTAAAAATCGTATTAGCTCCTTTAAGAATTAGTCTAAAGAAACCTTTTTAACACTCATACTTTTTTCCTAGTAATTTCTAATTTAATTACCAACAACCTGCCTAAAACCACCTTGAACTCAATTTCCGTCGCTTCAATAATTTAACTACGATAGGTAATTTAATGTTTTCATTAGGAATTTTTAGCTTATTAGTTATGTACTAGTTTTTTAAAACCAATAATTTACATAAACTCTTTACTAAAATAGGAAAATATCTGGCTGATGTTTCTTACATTACTCAAAAAGGAATGGCAATTGCAGACTTGAAAATGTTTTGCTTAATATTTTATATTATTGACAACTGTACTAATTGCGAGGGGTAAACCGCTGAGTAAAAATTTGTACACTAATTCCTAATATGTTAATAATGCCCACTAATTTCTTATAATGCCCAGTAAATCCTGATAATTAGCCTAATCTAACCTAGCCTAACAATACCCACTAACTTCCCGAATTACCACAACTGGAGAGTCTAAAAAATTAAAAAAATTAAAAAAAGTAAAAATAAGAAAATATGCCTGCAACGAATTAACCGGAATGGGATACCCTGGTGGGTAAATCCAAAAGCGACCATAGGAAAACCGTGTAACGGACAGAGAAACGTAGGTAATTGCATGCGCGGGAGAAAGACAGAAAACGAAAAAAATATCAAGTAGGCCATATTTTTAGCGCGCTGTTGCCAAACGCCGTAAGTATTCAATACCCTCGACAAACTTACTTACGGCGTTTGGCAACAGCGCGCTAAAAATATGGCCTACTTGATATTTTTTTCGTTTTCTGTCTTTCTCCCGTGCATGCAATTACCTACGTTTCTCTGTCCGTTACACGGTTTTCCTATGGTCGCTTTTGGATTTACCAGACCTGTATACCTATCTGTATCCGTTTCTGAGAAATTTACCATTTTATGTGAAATTTGATATTTTCGGTCACCAAAACATTTTTAATTTATACATATCAGGATTTTTGTGTTTTGTCATGTTAGAACAAGGTTTGTTCTAGGAATGGGTGAAGAAAAACGTCAAAATATATAATACAGTGTAGTCACAAAATCAGTTCTAAAAAAGGAGAGAACGTCTAGTTTTTCAAACGGAACATATTCTTATAATTCTGTCTGATTCTCTGTTCAAAATTAAAGAAAGTTTGTATCACACCACTTATTTAAAAAAATCACTTTTCAAATTAATATATTCCATCCTGTAACTGTCAAAATAACCGAATTAATGAAGGTTAAATTAGTAGTTGCCAAATTTAGTCAAAACTGTCTTTATTGTCACACACAACACTTTGTATAGACTTTTATATGTCAATGGATAGAAAATAAAATAGGTTTTCAAAAAATATGGCCGCCTGTGTTGATAGGTTGTTTCGTTTGGCCGCCAGAGGGCTCCAAAGCTAATGTTTTCGTTGACTGTTACGGCCCTGATATTTAGCACAATAGCCGCATTCGTTTTCAAGCTCCATAGAGCGAGCAGACTCTACTTTGGCCAACTGTCAAATTACGTCATTCTGACGTCAAAAACGCTCTGCTCGCTCCATGGAGCATGAAAACAAATGCGGCCAATAATTGGCAAATCTAGAGGAGAGAGATCATTAAGGTCGATTTTCGCTTGCACTAACTGGCTAACATAACGCAAAACCCATTAGGATAGTGGCGGTGTTTCAGGCAAATTTGACCCTTACGAAAATTGTCATTTGAAAAAAGAGTTTTTCAAAAAATCTCCAAGCGTTACGTCTTGGTATATCTAGTAAGTCACGTGACCGTGTTTTCCTAATTTTCTATAGTCAAATTAGCCTTTAAGCAGTAAAAAAATGTTTGTGGTGTAGGTAATTAACACACGTGTGTTTGTAGCACTTTGTATATACTCTTATATGTCGATGGACAGTCAATGAAATGAGCTTTCCATTGACGTATAAAAATCGATTGGTTAGCCGTTTGCCCGCTAGAAGGCGTCAACGTTGGCCAATTTTTTTGGGGTATCTTTTTGTTTAATCCTTAAAAACTACCTTAATTGCACTACTTTTAGTAGAGTTTTATACGTCAATGGATAGCCAATAAAATGAGCTTTCTAAAAATATCCCTATTTGGGTTGATAGGTTAGACGGTTTGGCCGCTAGAAAGCGTCAAATTTGATCAACTTTTTTATCACTTTTTTGGTGCATCCTCTTGTTTAATCCTCAAAAACTCGCTTAATTGCACTATTTTTGGTAAAGTTTTATACGTCAATGGATAGCCAATAAAATGGGATTTCTAAAAATACCTCAACTGGGGTTAATACGTTGGACGGTTTGACCACTAGAGGGCGTCATTTCTTTATGACTTTTTTGGTGCATTTTTTGTTCAATCGTTAATAATTAGCTTATTTGCTACACTTTCTATAAGCTTTTATATGTTAATAGATAGCTAATGAAATGAGCTTTTTATTGACGTATGAAAGTTGATTGAATAATACTAATTTAATGCCCAGTAATGCCCACTAATTCCTACAGTTTGTACACTATAATGCGCCAGTGGTTTGCCTCTCGACTAATTGTTATACTATTATAGTAAATAGTAAATAAATATTAAAGTTTTCATCTCTCATTTCCGTTGCTGCTTAACTAAGTTTCATAACCTTAGAGGAAAATCACAAATCCCCTTTTGTTTAAATCACGGAAGAATGACTTCGCCCTAAGGGTATAAAAAGAGTTAAACAGAAACGATTCCTTTAAAAGTATTTTTTCCATTAGTCTCCTAAATTCTTCGTTTTGTTGGTGTTAAGTTCTTTTGCTTTATTTACTTATCTCTTCGCTTTTATTCCAGTTGTATAAATAACATCATAAACGTCACCCACTAGACGGGAGAGTTTTATTGCTTGTTTTGACGTGCGCTTCAAAAGTTTCGTTAAATTTATAAAATAATTAATTTTTGGATTTTAATCTTCGTTCAGAAATTTTCGATTGAGTTCAAAGAGACAGTGAGGTGTAGGAAATGAAAATATTTGCAGTTTCCGTTCAGCCCCCTACTGGAAAAACTCTTATCGTTTAATTTTGAACTCAATTTCCCTCGCTTGAATAATTAACTTATTCAGTCAATTTCTGTAAATATTAAATCGTTTGCTCAACCTTTTGTTACTTGATTGACAGCCGGTCGTCTGGGGGGGGTTACTATTTATTAACAAGTCACATTTTCAGTTTAATTTATTATTATAATATTCATTTTATTTACGTAAAAGGATTTAATAACAAAATAAACAGTATTCATGTTAAAAACAGACCAAATATTTTCATAGAAAATTCAAACTCGTTTCCAATTTAGATTTAGAATTTCAAAACCGACGTGAATAATGGCATGTATATCAATTATCTGGTTAATATACGCGTTTAACGAAGATACAATCAATTAATTTTGAATCGACCACAAATTGAATTTCAATTGCGTAAGCCTGTCGGTCCATATATGAAATATATGGGACATTGGAAGCCATTTTCCCCAAGTTTAATGTAAATTGCCATCATTGAATTTCAAATAAATAGGTTTTTCGCTGTCAGGGAATTTACATATCAGCTCACCCTTCAGTTCGATTCCATTAAATCACCTCCCCAATATGAAATTTTTTATAAATCGTAATAAAACAAGAACATTACATTCCTAATAATTTTACATAATAATAGTATCACATTCACGCCCTGGATATATCCAATAATTCTAGAAAAAAATCAAAACTTGTATATGTCTGTTTGAGTTTATTGTGTGTAGAAAGTTAATGAGCTAGAAACACTTCAGTCCAAATTGCTTGACTCTTAAACGTTAAAAACAAAGAAAACCAAGTCAGTGAGACAATCAATAACTTGGCAAGCCTACCCTCTATATGAGTTTCTTAGGGAATAAGCTCTAAAAGGGTTGTAACTTTGTAACACATTAACAGGCGCCTGGTAAGATTATCTCGAAGGGTCCAACATGGAGTATCCAGCATATTATGCAATCTGCGAAATGTGGATAGAGCGACAAAAAGGAAAGATCGATATTCTTTGTCTGGTAATATTATCGTAGTGTGTTTAAACAGAATGGAAAGCCACTAACTAAATTTAACTGCAAGCCTGATGTAATTGTTAATCCAATTTATTAGTTGACCAAACTATTATATGAAATAATGAGATTATTATCATTATCCTTTGTCAAACGGTTTCAACTTTAACACTGTTAACCACTAATCGACATTGCATTATCACTATCAAAATGAATGGATCATCTCCATTGTTTGGCTTTCCTTTTTTTCATCATACGTACCTTTTATGTTATCCTAGTCATTAAAGCAATCATTCATCATAACCCTTTTATACTCACCAGTTTCTTTTATAATTCACTCATTATTCAAGACTTTTTGCAGTCTTCAAGCAATATTAATTACCAGCTTATTGCCATTCTACATTTTACCCGTATGTAGAGTGATAACAAACGCAGATACTGGCAGTACATTTCAGCATAGGGTAACGACTGACCTCAATAGTGTAAAAACACATACAAAAGAGAAAGAACTATATCGATTCTATGTGTATATAGACATTTTCGAGTAAAGTAGGCCTGTAATTCAGCTAGCCGATCAATAAAATGTAATAAAAAATGTATATAATATATAAAAGTTTATAAATATTTAACATGCTTTTGGATATCATATCAGTGATTGATTGAGCCCCAGTCAGATTGTGCTTTTTATTGAATTAACTAGGCCGCAATAGAGCGATTCAATCAAAGACTCTGAATGAAAATAGTAAACATTTAGTAACCTGGAAATGTTGCCAAATTGTATCAAATTGCGATTCAACGTAAAAGAATTTTTATCAAAAATTGTGTTACGACATGAGCAATGAAAGGACTGATGAAATCTAGTTTCATCAAAATTAAATACTCTTTCAAAAGGTTTTCGGAAAAATTTAATATTTGCACTACCAAAGCAACCAAATAGAAGGTTTCTTACCTTATAATTACTCATCCTTTTTTTATTCACCCTATATTATTAAAAATTATTTTCTATTAAAGCTAAAAATATTGTCTTCAGTGGATGAATACGAACGAGTTTCACGACTACGACCCGCAAATGAAAACTGAAATCAATGGATGGTTAGTTAGTTCACTGCGTTATTTGGCGTCGGCGCCGATGCGCTTGTAGGAAACACTTGGGGGGAAAATATTGACCATTAAGTGGAAAAACCACTGCATATGATGGTGGTTTTTCCCACCTTTGATATAGGAAAAGTGAGGGAGTGGAAGAAAACATTTGCGTCAAGTTCCACTGGTCCGCTTTCCTTCTTCCACCCTATATATTTTCTTAAATGCATTTTAAGCGTCAGTGTACATGTAGCTTTATAATCGTTCTGTTTCTCTACTTCCTACACCCAGAGACAGAGAGAGTGAGAACGATTTTGGGGGACAATAACAGCCTACATAGTTATTTCCAATTGGCTGGAAGTGACAATTAGAACTGAGTACGCATTTACGTAACTGTAAAAATAGAGCTATATTCGGAATAGGAATGGTGTGGCCATCACAAACATGTCTTTTTCCAGATTTTACTCATCAGTGCTTTTTATTTGTGCATATTGTGGTACACAAATTTAATAGTATTCCTGCTGCACGTATCTTCGGGTTATCATTCTATCTTTTTAGTACCTAGTTTTTAGCACCGCTATACTACCCGCTTTTTTATAGATCTCTTGAATAAAACTTTTTCTGCAACGATCATAAAAACGTGTTAAATTCATTACAAGTAATTGCATATTTCTTCTTTATACAGATTTTCAATTCACCGTTTCAATCTGCAAAGGCGTTTGCTGGAAGCCGGATATTAAACTTCTGATTTTTCCATTTTCTTATTTAATTCCATCCACGGATTGAGCTTCCAATAAATTTGTAATTTCCGGCTTTTCATTGATTAAATTTTAAAAAAATGTATATACATATTATAAAAGGCAAATGGTTTTTAATGGTTCTACGGGGTCACAAGACAAGAGGAGTATTTTGGCGGCAGTATTAACTAAGCACAACACAACATAGGTCATCTTTTTTCAGTAGAATGAGTTAAAATAAGACAGGCACTGTAAACGCCAAATCTGCAGGACCTCTCTAGTTGTACAACTCAAATCTTTGACTATAAAAGTAGACAGATGACATAATAGCTGCCACTAGCCACTACTTTTTTTGACAGACACCAGACGTAAACAGCTTTTTGTTTTGTGTTTTGTGTTTAAAATGTGTTTTTTGGACTTTTAAATTATTTATTTGTGTTTTTTGAACAAAATTACATCCCCTCGAAGACTTGGAAGCTCCAATTTGCTTTAAATCATTGGAGTAGTTGAAGAAAAGCAGGTAACCACAAATTTACCATACTTAAATTAAAGGTACTTCCTTGTTAAGGGTTGGTAACTTAAAGGTTATATTGGTCACCCTTTGGATTTTGGTTATTATTTAATATTGCACTACTAAAGCCCAGCTTGCTAATTTTGTAACTTTAGCATAGTTTGTATATAATATGATGGGTCCCCTGAAAGTTGCATGATTATGCAAACCTAAAAACATGCTCTTGTAAGAGCCACATCTTCCAGTTAAGCTAAAGTTTAATGTAAGTTGGTTTATTAAAAACAGCATGCATATTTAAATGAGTATCTTTGCACATTTGAAACAGCAATAAAAATGTTTTGTATACATAACATACTATGGTTAAGGTTTTATTTTATTTGTTGATAGTGATTGTACTTTTGCTTACAAATATATGTGTGAAACCATTGTACTCTAACAATTTGGCCTGAGCGCTTTGGTTTTGTTTTGTGTTACATTACTCACAACCATATCATGCATTGTTTTCTGCATAACTCAGGTAATGTATCATACTGCACACTCACACTGTTCATAGTTTGCAAGTGAATTAGTTAGTTGGTGTTGTGGTTTGCTTTTGCTAAAAAAATCAGGTAAATCATTATTATTTTATTTTTACCATAAGTATAATATTTTAATTTATATTTATATGTTCAGTATGGATGCAGAGGATTCAAATAATAAAAATGAGACACCAAGCTGTAGTGCAGGCACTGAATCTCCCACTAAAGACAAGCTTTTTGACCCTTCAATTGATATGCTTGTAAATGATTTTGATGATGAAAGGACTCTAGAAGAGGAAGAAGCCATGGCTGCTGATGAAGCTAGTGATCCCTCTACAGAACTCTCCAATCTTGAGAAAGTATATGTCAAGTTATGACTAATCTATCTATGTATTAAGTATAAATAATCTATATCTATGTATTTAGAATGGAACACTTTTGAGATTTCTTGTTGTTGTTATGGAGAAAATTTTTAATATGTTTGTAGAGACACAAAAACTAGTTAAATTTATTACTTGAAAAAGAAGAAATTTTGCTTTAAAGGATTCAGCATCAGAATTTGTAAAGAATATCTGAATGTATGTGGGTTTGCAACATAGTGTTGCTAAACAGCTATGTATTTCTCAATATTTGCAATCTGAATGCTTTCCAGTGCTCTCTAGATTCTAATTTTTTAATTAATCTGACTTCAGCTTTCTTAGTCAAAATATAAACATAATCAAGATATAAATAAATATAGCCAGTATTTAAAGGCTTAAATCTAAATCAGAAAGTTAACTAAAAGCGTCAGATTACTTGCAGATTTTGCAGCTGTTTCTCACTTTTTTACTATTACATATTTTGAGATTCAATTTATTTTTCTTTGCAGCACAGGGTCAAGGTACACTATCTTGTTACAAATTACCAAACAGAGTGTTGTCAACATACTTCCATTAGCATCATTTTTAGGAAGGCAACATGCCTCTTGAGGAATTGTTGATCTTATATGGATACAATAGCAAAAACAAAGAAAGCTCTTCTGAGTGTGAAGAAGAAGAAGAAGAAGAAGAAGAAGTGGAAGAGCAGCAACCAATGGAACTAGAGCAAATATGCGAACCCATAGTAGAAAAGGAGAGTAGTCCATCAAATCCTCACCAATCAAAATTAAGTTTATTATATGAACCTATAGCTGACGACATAGACGACTCTCGGAATTTAGCTTGTGAGTTATATTTTGAAATAAATCATGAATAAGATGTTTATTAATTTTTAAACAGCTGTATCACGGATTAGTGATGATGATGAAGAAGAAGAAGCTGAGTCAAATCCTGATGATGAGGAATATCAAAAGTTTCCTTCAGGAATACATGTATGTCTCATTAACTGTGTAATACTGATTGATGTTATTATTTATACATTTTTAGACTATTATGGTAGGAAATGACTATCAAGCTCAAGTGCCGGATGGTCTGATTAGTTATGACCAAGTTCCGGCAAATGACGCTGAAGATACACTATTGTGGAGTTCAGAACCAGTTCATTCCCAAGAAGTTGAAAATTACCTTCGCAGGGCTCACGAAATTCTTAAACCAACTATTCCTAAAGGTATTCTTCTAAGAGATGATGAGGAAGCTCTTTATCTTCTGCAAGAGTGTAGTAAGCTATTCTCTTCAAAGTTTTTTCATTCCGGAAAACGGCGATTTTTTTATCGTAGATTATAATACTGCTGAAGCTTTGCGGAAGCTTGAATTAAGGGGCCCTTCCAGCCCACAAATAACGAATGGGCATGACGCCAAATGGTCCGAGGATGAATGTCGAAATTTTGAAGCAGGGGTCAGGTCATTTGGCAAGGATTTCCTTCAAATACAACAGAACAAGGTAAACAATTAACCCTATGTTTTGTGTGGATAGACTAATCTCTCTTGAAATTGAACTGTATTGTCTTTTTATTTATTTTATTGTTCAAATCGAATTTCAAGGGAGAATTGCCAATTGTAAGTTAAAATGTTTGTCATACTGTAAAATCAAAAATATCTTATTTGATGGTGTAATTGTAACAGATTGTGTTAGTACTATGAAAAAAAAACAGTATTGTGTTTCGTTTCTCTGAAATATATTTATTTTGTTCAAGGTTTATGTGGTTTAATTGTTATGCCTGCTGCAATGCTACTAACAAATCATTCCTTACATATTTCTCTAAATATATAAAAGTGTCTCATTACTCATTTATCACCTTAATGGAGGGTCATAAAAACGGGTATGTGTTAAGTATTGTTAATTTTTGTGGTTATTTGGGCGGAGTCAATGTCGCAAAGTGAAGTGTTTCTACCTAGTTTCATTTATTTTCATATGGGGATCTTAGGAATGCTGGAGTTGCGAGAATATTTCACTAAATTTATTGGATAGAGGTAATTTGGTTACGGTAAGTCCTGATAAGTTGTCTCCTAGCTGAGACAAAACAGTGAGATCAACTCGCAACCTTTCATATATCATCATGTTATTCACTCATTTTAATCCATCATGCAATCACATCCGCCTCACTTTAAATTGAATGTTAACTTCCGCTTCAGCATGCTTATTAATTTCACTCAAACTATATTCAATAATAATGTTTCTTCAAGGTTCCTACAAGAACAGTAGGAGAATTAGTGCAATTTTACTACCTTTGGAAGAAAACTGAACGACACGACATCTTCGCTAACAGATGCCGTCTGGACAAATTAAAATATTCGTTCCATCCGGGTCTTACTGACTTTATGGATCGGTTTTTGGAAGATCAAGAAACCGATAAAAATGCTTCGGCATCAACCGGTGGTCACATTTATGATGGCACTTAATTTGTGATAACTTTGGGACCATTACTTATGATACAATTACTTATTTTTATGATAATTTTTACCTATTTTAAAATTCATGTTTACCTTTCCGATCGTTTGCTATTGGCAAAATTATCGGAAGTATTTTATTACCTTGTTACATTTAATCGTTCGTTTTATTAATAAAAGTTTGGGCTATTGCTTTGTTGTTACATTTTTTATCCTATTTCCTAAAGTTAAAACTTCTTTCTTGTGAGTTTTACTAGTTTTTTTTAAATGACTTGGCTGTTGTGTATTAGTACTGTAAACCTGTTCAACAAAATATAAAGTAGTATGCAGCTCTTCATTTGATCTTGGACTAAGCCCGCCTATATACTTTTATCGATAATGGATATTCTGAATTCTATGTAGCTAACTATAAGGTTATGTGTAGTATTGTTATAGGTTTGTTTGCTGTTTAAGTATTTTAGTGATTCATTCAGAAAAAAGTGGGTTTTAAAATTATTATTTAAATTACGCCTCTTGCGTGGCAGTTTTATCAGTAAAAATTACGTCGTCGTTGTAGCCAGTAATTAACATTTTAATTTCTGGTGCGTTCAAGGTAAGCAAAGTCTATTTTTAGTACTTAAAAAGTATACAGGAAAATTCCATGTTAAATTATCCTGTTGGAAGAATCCGTTCTTGACATTTGCATTTCCATGTGTTTTTGCCTTCAAGGCAATGTTTATTTTAAGTTTGCTTTGAAGAGATAAATATGTTTCTGGTTTTGGTAGTAGTCCGCTGTTTTAATCGGAGATATATATCGAAATTCAGGTGTACTTGTACTTTGTCACCAACTTGGTTCTCCTAATTAAATTTTTGCCTAGTAATTGTGAATATATTTAAAATCATTTAATTGTTAATTACAGTTTGGTAAGTATAGATTTGTATTGTACAGTTCACCTTTCATTTAGTAATAGATTTAAATCTTTGAAACTTAAATATTTTTCAAAATTCTGTCCTGTATATTTTTGTATGACAAAATTGATAGAAATAAGAAAAGCTGAATTATTTTACTTTTAGTTACTAACCCTATATCTCATAACATCCTAATAACCAATAACATAACAAAACGTCTTGATAAATCAAGTTTTTAATGTAACATTTTAAAATTGTAGATCAAAATGGCGGATCGTCTAGATATGATCCTTTTTGGGGCGACAGGCTTCACTGGCAAACACTGCATCCCCTACATTGTAAAATTTGCAAAAAGCAATGGAAGAAATTTGACCTGGGGAATTGCAGGCAGATCTGAGGAAAAATTGAAAGCTGTTTTGAAAGAAATGGGAGATAAAATAGGTATGATATTCCTAGTTTAAAATGCTTTGTATCTATTAAAATCAGTGGTTTTAGAAGCAAATTTGGACTCAATTCCCATTATTATTGCTGACGTCAGTGACGATGAATCGCTACTAAACATGGCGAAGAGAACCAAGCTGATTCTCAATTGTTGCGGACCTTATCGCTTAATTGGAGAACCGGTGGTCAAAGCCTGTGTTGAAGCTGGAACCCACCACTTGGATGTCAGTGGAGAACCTCATTACATGGAATCTTCTCAAATTAACTATTTCGATACCGCTGAACAGAAAGGAGTTTATGTAGTTAGTGCCTGTGGAATGGATAGCATCCCAGCAGATTTAGGGGTTATTTATCTCCAACAGAATTTTGAGGGTACTTTAAATAGCGTGGAAAGTTATTTGAAGTTTTGGTCTGAAAAACGGGTACAAGGTAAGAAGTAGTTCCTAATTTAACAGTGTTACATGACAACACAGCTCAAAACTTCTGTGAAACTACATTTCAAAATCTAAAATAAATATACATTTTGCTTAGGTCCAATTGCCAATTCTGGTACTTGGGATAGTATTGTGCATGGTGTGTCTCACATAACTGAGATGGCTGAGCTGAGAAAAAAATACTTCCAGAAATTCAAGAAACATCCCACTTATCCTCCAAAACTGCGCTTTAAAAATATTCCACACAAACCCAAAATGGGGAAGGGTTGGGCTTTACCGTTTCCTGGAGCTGATCGCTCAGTTATCAGAAGAACTCAGAGCTATTTATATGAACATGACAATATCCGTCCAACTCAAGTTAGTGTAACAACTCAAAAATCTGATCTATTGTAATTTTGAACGTTAGGACTGTATCAAGTTTAAATTTAGGTTGGAACTTACTTCCTTGTCTCGTCAACGCTTCTACTAGTGGTGTTATTCTTGTACACTGCAATAGGTGTTCTACTAGCCCAGTTTAAGTTTGGTAGAAAATTGTTGCTCAACTACCCTGAGTTCTTTAGTGGGGGTGTTTTCAGTAGAAAGAATCCATCGGAGGAAAATGTGGAAAACTCTTGGTTTAGTGTTGAGTTTTACGCTGAAGGTAGTACCTGCAATTATTATATTTTTATATGTTGCAACTGGTCACATTTAGGCTGGAAGGAGAAATTAGCAAACAAAGATGACCAGTACACCACAAATGTTGACACAGCAATTCAGGCAAGAGTTAAAGGTAGAAACCCTGGGTATGGCGCTACCTGTTTATGTTTGGTGCTGGCAGGTATAGTGGTTCTTACGGAAACTGATAAGTTGCCTAATAAAGGAAAGTAAGTTTATGAAGCCATTAAGTCGACAGGGTAAACTGTAATCAATGTTTTTCAGAGGAGGGGTGTACCCACCAGGGGCGGCTTTTGCTAAAACCACTCTGGTAAAACAACTGAATGAGAACGGATTAACTTTTGAAATTCTATCACAAAATGAACTTAACAAATCGCAGTAACTTATGTTTTCGGTAGTTTTACTTTTGTTGCATTTAACCTATTTTGTAATAATCTCAATCAAACAATTTTTACATGTGTTTTGTAATAAATATTTAAGCTAATAAATTTGGTTTTAGTAAATGGAAAAAAATATGCTGAATGACAAATTTAATATAACTCATTTGTGTATACAGAGAATAAACTATGTTATAAAATATATATAGCAGCTATAACAAACACTAAATCACAATAATAGTAATAGCACATTGAGACAGTAAATATCTACTGATAATAATGTAAAATGTAAGTCAAAATAGGAACCAGAGTCTGACAGTGAAAATTGCGCATCTCCTTTGTGCCGCACCTAACGTGGTTTCTCTCTCGAACCTCTCATAGGAAAACAAATATTGATTGGGCTCGCTGCATGGAATAAAAATAGATCTATAGATAGATAGATAGAAGTAAATAATTATACACAGATTTTCGGATTCTAATAAAAGCTTGCTGAGACATTAATTATATAAAAGTCCACAAGAAGCCATAACAGTACCATTTTACTGACTTAGTTCTTCATGTATCTGAGAGACTGTTTTTCCTTTTGTTTCGGGAAGTATGCTTATAATAACAATTGTTCCGATGACCGACATTCCAGTAAATATGTAAAACACCGTATCGTAGCCCACAGCATCCGCAAAACCCAAAAACGACTGCGTCAGGATCAAAGCAAGGCCCCAGTTAACGGTACCCGCAGCGGAACCTACAATACCTCTAATTTCTGTTGGAATGATTTCTGAGCATATCATCCAAGGTATTGGACCCAAACCTGTAAAAATACCATTAATTTAATGTGATTCTTATCCTGAGTGATAAAAATACAAATTTTTGACATTTGGACTTATTTGTAGATATAATCCAAAAAGCGAGAATTTACATACCCAGTGAAAATGCAATTACAAACAAACAAACAGCCCCAACAGGAATAAATCCAATATCAGAAATCACTTGCGCATCGGGATGTCCTCTGTTTTTTATTGAAAAATAAATACCAAGTATAACAGTATTTATGGCAACTGCAGATAAGGAAATTGTGAGAAGATATTTTCGGCCGAGTTTTTCAATAATTAGGCTTGCACAAAGAGTAGACAAAACTTGCATAGCACCCACCTATTTACAATTTCAATTAGAAGTGTGTAATTTTTGTAAGTTAAAAACTCACTATAATAGTGGCTACATTTGAGTTAAAATGAATCCCAGATGACTTAAATATGTTGCTAGAATAAAATATCACCACATTGATCCCACAAAGTTGCTGGAAAAACATTAATAAAATTGAAATTTGGACTGCTTTTCTTACGGATTTCTGGGAGAACATTTGCCTTAAAGATGGCACTGTGTGTATATTCTCTTTTAAATAACCTAAAATTAAATAAACTTTAGTTAACCTCTTAAATTAAAAGGTTTAACAAACCTTCTATTTTTGATAATTCAGCCTCAACATTGTAATTTTTGCCTCTTAATTTTTCCAGACTTTTTTTAGCTTGGTCATATTTGCCTTTCTTTATTAAATAACTGGGAGTTTCTGGTTGAAATGAGATCATAATGGCAAACAAAATAGGAACACATGCACATACTATTGTAAACTACAATACAAAGACAATTAATATTATTCCAATTTGAATTTTGCTTTATACTTGTAATGGAATTAGACATTCTCCAAGCAAATAAGCCACAAATATCCCAGTCACTATCATTAACTGGAAAAGGCTACCAAGTGCTCCTCTGATACTCTGATGTGCTATTTCACCATTATACAAGGGTGCTGCTACACAACAAGCCCCAACAGCCATTCCAGTTATTAGTCTGTCAATCCAATAAGATTTCATATCTGTGATATTTAAGTTTCTAAAAGATTGAACATACCTTCCAAAGTAGAGCATTAAAATATTCTTGGCCCAAATAATCAGGGCCCATCCTCCAATATAAAATACTACAAGTAACAATAAAGCATTCTTTCGACCTATTAGGTCACATATAAATCCTGTAGGTATACACATAGCCATGGCCCCAAATGTTGCAAATGAACCTGTTAATTGATGAAGTGGATTTCCAAAATTGGACCTCAAAATATGACACATACCTATGCAGCCCATTTGAGTTTGATTAATGGATATATTGTTATATTTTCCTTCTGTTAAGTAGTCTAGAATAGGAGATGTCCACCCTAATACCATGCCTGCACTGAAAGCTGACATTGTGGCTGCAAAATGAACACAAATAGTTTATGTAAACATTGATTTGGAGGGATACCCTACCTGCAAGTGCAGCCCATATTTGAGGAAACTTTGCTGGATTGGTATTACTACTCACTTCTGGTGGTTGAACTGGGCAACTTTCCTAAAACGTAATATAAGTAGCACATTACCTAAAGGAAAATACTAACATACAATATTGTCCAAAGAATCATTGGACCCTGAAGGATTGACATCAGCATTGCCTAATAAAGAATCTTTGTCCTGGTTCATTGCAATGTATTTATAAACTTTTCACAGGTTGTTAAAAAACATAAATAAGCTTTTGTTATTGTTAGTAAATAATAGAATTGACAATATTGACATTTCAATTAAAATATAGCTGGGTGAGTGGGTGCTTATTCTATAGGAGCCTAGTTGTTTTGGCGGGATACTTTATCCTCTGGTTTTTAAATTTCGTAGGACATTGGATGAACTAGAATTTTGTTTAACTTTTGTTATTGTTTGTCACCGATATCTTGTCGTTTTTAACCTCACTCTATGACAGTAACAAAAACACAATTCTGTATTCGGTTGTTTTGTTTACAGACCTTTTTGTGCTTTCACTTAAAAATAATAACAATTAATTTTTGATATACTAGTCTAACTGTCTAAAATAGTGAACGCAAAGGAAAATAAACGTAAATTACGGACAATACATTTTGACAAATAAAATACGTTTGGGCCAAACGTTTCGTCGTATATCGGTCACATGGGAATCAAAAATTATATTTTATTTAGAACAATAAGAATGTAGCATTTTCAACCAATTACAAGAGTTTCGTGTATTCCTGTCGTCGGATCAGAGACGTCGGATTTCTATTTGACGATTGACATTAGTGGTTTTATCTCATCAATATATTTTTCTCTCTGTCGTACACCAATAGAAAAACTGGAAAAGCTTGTAGAGGATCGCAGTGATCGCACTAACACCATCGCAAGGACTTCGATTTTCGATTATTCGATTTCAAATTTCGATTCGATCATAGATAAGATTCGATTTAGTTCAGTCTTATCCTACTCACTTCACTCATTCACTGTTCAGGTTCAGTCCAGTCCAGTCCCAATCGGGAGCTGTATGTTTACTTGTTTGTTTTTGTTTCAAAAATTCCGCCGGTAACTTCAGAATTTTTTTAAATTAAACTGAACGTCTTATATGAACAAGTGTGCCCGAAGGATAATAGTAGGAACATAGGTAAGAGGTTTTGCAATTTTACATTTTAGGAGTCTTTCAATCCTTGGTAGATGTGAATACAAATGTTAACTGTGTTTAAAATATTATTTTTATATGGTTATTTCTTGGGGTGTATATATAGGGTATTTAATAGCACAAGGCTACCATATACATTACTTTATAATTTATTTATATTATGATTGTATACAGGGTGGTTCAAATTGATTTTAGGATAATTCAAGAGTGAAAAAATAAACTGCAAAGTGTCATATAAACCGTAGTCGAAAAGTGTCCCCTAGCGGAGTACCTTAAGTGATAGGAGTACCTTAAAGGTGGGCCACTTATTTTTAATTCCTAGAGGAAAAAAGTTACTCAAATGAATTTTGGCATGCATGTTCACCATTTTGAAGTGGTCATTTAGAATTTTTTCAGTTTTTTAAAATAATCTGGACAAATATGGGGGCTGTACAAGAAGTTTGACAGTTTTAAATTTCTTTAAACTGTAGTTTTAGATTGTTCTGATGGGGCACATGTGATAGCCCATACTTTTATGCTAATCCATAATGAAAAAAATGAGTACCTGTCCAAATTAGTGAAAAAAATTGAAAAAAAAAAAAACGCCAAATGATTACTTCAAAATTATGAACAAGCATGCCAAATTTCATATGAGTTTTATTTTAGTTTATTAGTCAAGATAATTTTTTTTTCTTGGGGCATATATTTAGGGCCGCTAGCTCCGAAAGGGGGCACTTTTCAACCATAGTTTATATGACACTTTGGCGTTTATTTTGTTTGTACTTTCTCCCTTTCAAGTATCCTACAGTCAATTTGGACCACCCTATATATGCATGTGTCACGGTATATCAAATCAAATACCAAGCAGCAAGGCATTGTTTGTTATAAGTTCAACCATTACCTTGGTCAAGTGATAGGACATATTTGTGATAAGAAATGAATTGGCACCAATAAGTTTTGCAATACAGACTCTTTTATTAGTCATTGGTGTCTAAGTTTTGCATGCGTTTTAGCAATTCTTGTTTATCAAACTGTAAATGGTTCTGAGTATTTATCTAAGGTATGCCTTTATTATGACTTTCATAATGCAGATATAGACTGTTTTGTGTTTGCTTTATGAGGACTTAAAATTTAAGTTTTAGACCCAAGGGAAGTTGAAGTTTTAGCTGACATTTTAATACTTGTTAAGTAGTAAGTTTGGGTTTATAATGAACAAAATTTGCAGAACTCTAGGCCTTTTACTAACGGGTGTTCAATAATTGTTATGGTCAGGTCGCCTATGGATGGCAATTGTCACCAAAAGCCTATGTCTTAGATAACGTTGCAAACAATTATTATATGACAGCTGTCAATCCGCCGGTTTGATTTCGAACCATACAGGTGTGGTAAATCCAAAACCGACCATAGGAAAACCGCGTAACGGACAGAGAAACGTACATTATTGCATGCGCGGGACTAAGACAGAAACGAAAAAAGTATCAAGTAGGCCATATTTTCAGCGCGCTGTTGCCAAACGCCAAGTTATTTTGTCGACGGTATTTGAGTGATACTTGGCGTTTGGCAACAGCGCGCTGAAAATATGGCATACTTGATATTTTTTTCGTTTTCTGTCTTTGAAGATTGACAATCAAACACTCCTAATAGTAATGATGTTTAAATTGTTTAGATTTTATAGTTGAAGAAGCATTTGTTATTAGAAACAATGGTCGAAGCTGATGTTTTGGAAGGCATTGACCATAATGAAAATGGAGACATACAACTGCCTCAAAGTTCTGACACTCCACCACGTAGCAGAAGCAGCAGTGAAAGTAAGTAATTGCTTTTTAAATTTGTTATTAATTGTTGTGTTAACCTTAGACTATATTATTACATCATTTATATTACATAATGATAATGTAAGTTGACTCTGTAGTTGTTTTACAAACATAATCTTTTAGCTCTACAAAAACCTTTAACTGGAGTTCAATGGAGCAGAAATGGTGCCAGAGGTGAGCAGTTCAGATTTGAACAGTTTTTTGTGTTTTTTTTTTCAGTTGCAGTTTAAGGTTTTGGTTTTTAACGGTGTTTGTGGCTTTGTGTGGTTTATTTATTTTGCAAGTTTATTTTAGGAGAATGATCACCACCTAACCGAAAGTGGCATGTGATTTACTATTAAAAACTAAAAGTACTAGGGAACTCACAGTGCTAAAAAAGTATCAGCAAGATATAGTTTTACCTAATACTGAAACTATCAAGATTAAAAAGTCCCTTTCAAAAATACTTTTTTGGTCCTTTGGGTTCTTAAGTATTCCGTCATTGATATATTAACGCGCTAATGCTTGGAATAGAGGATATGAATATTGTTGCAGGCAGTATTATGTCTGCAAGATTTTCAGAGTCTTCTAACGACTCTTTCATATTTGGTGAAAGATATGGTGAGGTAGACATCATTGACGCTCAGGCAGATAATGGCGTAGAAGTACGTTTTCGTATTAGGCTTGCGGACCTTCAACCCGCTCATTGGCCAGAAAACGATGAAGATGACCCTGAACTTGTATTATTAGAATATCAAAGAGAGCATAATGTGGAGAGTGAGTATTGGGCTGTTAAAAATTTTGGGTCCAAAATCGAATTCACTTCAGCTTATTACTGTGCTTTTGCTTGCTAATTCGCTGTTTAACATGCTGCCTGAGCGATCTTATGGCTTGACAACCCCTGGCCAGATATTTTATGTAAAAGTTTTATTAGTACAATTAAGGCAGTAGCTAGAAAATAACTTAACTAACACGCATGTTCTTCGCTCATTCTTGAGTTATGTCTAGTCACTAATTCACTTTGCCATCAAAACCCTACTGGGTTTCAAGTTTTTAGAACTGTTGTAACCCTTTCCCATCTGAAAAGCAACATAGTTAACCTCAATTAAAACATAATTTTTATTTTTTGGCAATTAATCACAATTTATCTTCACATTTTAGCATATTATGTACATCCCTGTACGTAAAAAGCCTAACTACCATAAATTATCTGGAAAAATTTCTAGTAAAGTACATATACAGAATATGGAAACTATAATCATAAAGTTATGGTTTTCTTTATGGAATACACCACTAGAATGAAATGAATCCTTTGCTTCAAGTTTCAGAATTTTCAGTCAATGCTTGTCTATACTTTCTACAAAATCCAATTTTGTTTTTGCAATAACGATCTCTTTATTAATAATGATTCAATCAGGAATGTTATCGGAATCGGGTAACTCACCTCCCGAAATGGAGTTCTCATATAATTATGGAAGCTTTACTCTTGGAGTTGGACGTGACGACGACTCGGATGTTTCAACAGAAGTTTATGAAAATGATAGGGAAGAGCAATACTCAGATGCGGAATTCGTTTTACGGGGTGAACGTGATAGTGATACCGAAGAAGAATGGTCAGATAACGAAGGAGAAGAGGTCAAGTCAGAAGCTAGTGACGAAGAAGTAAAGACAGAAGAAGTAGAATTTCAAGAACATGAAATAAGTATTGCAAACGACAAAACAGGTTCTGGTTCTCCTCAGCTTTCCTGTAGCAAACAAGATGATTATTCATTATCAGATTCAGAGGTGATGATTCTAAAAAGTAACAGGGGGTGTAAGTATATGTTGATATGTTAACTAAAATATTTTTAACTTGTTACAAATTAACAGTACTGGCAGGTTTAGAGGAGTGGGAATATCTAAGAATGAATGCCGATTCAGATGCGGAAACCACCGTTTTACTGAGTGAACGTAATAGTGATACCGAAGTAGAATGGTCAGATGACGAAGAAGTTAAACAGAACTCGGAAAAGACAGAAGAAGTTGAATTTCAAGAACATGAAATAAGTAATGAAAACGACAAAAAAGGTTCTGGTTCTCCTCAGCCTTCCTGTAGCAAACAAGATGATTATTCAGATTCAGAGTTGATGATTCCACAAAGGAACAGGGAGTGTAAGTATAGTGTTGATATCTTAACTAAAATATTTTTAACTTGTTACAAATTAACAGTACTGGCAGCTTTAGAGGAGTGGGAATATCTAAGAATGAATGCCGATTCAGATGAGGAAACCGTTTTACTGAGTGAACGTAATAGTGATACCGAAGTAGAATGGTCAGATGACAAAAGAGAAGAGGTCAAGTCAGAAGCTAGTGACGAAGAAGTAAAACAGAACTCTGTAAAGACAGAAGAAGTTGAAATTCAAGAACATGAAATAAGTAATGAAAACGACAAAAAAGGTTCTGGTTCTCCTCAGCCTTCTTGTGGCAAACAAGATGATTATTCATTATCAGATTCAGAGTTGATGATTATACAAAGGAACAGGGAGTGTAAGTATAGTGTTGATATTTTAACTAAAATATTTTTAACTTGTTACAAATTAACAGTACTGGCAGCTTTAGAGGAGTGGGAATATGCGAAAACCGTTTTACGGAGTGAACGTAATAGTGATACCGAAGTAGAATGGTCAGATGACAAAAGAGAAGAGGTCAAGTCAGAAGCTAGTGACGAAGAAGTAAAACAGAACTCTGTAAAGACAGAAGAAGTTGAAATTCAAGAACATGAAATAAGTAATGAAAACGACAAAAAAGATTCTGGTTCTCCTCAGCCTTCTTGTGGCAAACAAGATGATTATTCATTATCAGATTCAGAGGTGATGATTCTAAAAAGGAACAGGGAGTGTAAGTATAGTGTTGATATTTTAACTAAAATATTTTTAACTTGTTACAAATTAACAGTACTGACAGCTTTAGAGGAGTGGGAATATCTAAGAATGAATGCCGATTCAGATGAGGAAACCGTTTTACTGAGTGAACGTAATAGTGATACCGAAGTAGAATGGTCAGATGACAAAAGAGAAGAGGTCAAGTCAGAAGCTAGTGACGAAGAAGTAAAGACAGAAGAAGTAGAAATTCAAGAACATGAAATAAGTAATGAAAACGACAAAAAAGGTTCTGGTTCTCCTCAGCCTTCCTGTGGCAAACAAGATGGTTATTCATTTTCAGATTCAGAGTTGATGATTATACAAAGGAACAGGGAGTGTAAGTATAGTGTTGATATTTTAACTAAAATATTTTTAACTTGTTACAAATTAACAGTACTGGCAGCTTTAGAGGAGTGGGAATATGCGAAAACCGTTTTACGGAGTGAACGTGATAGTGATACTGAAGTAGAATGGTTAGATGACGAAGGAGAAGACGCCAAGTCAGAAGCTAGTTCTGAAAAGACAGAAGAAGAAGAAGAAAGTAATAAGGAAGTCGAATTTCAAGAACTTGAAATAAGTAATGCTGATTCGCCTCAGCTTTTGTGTAGCAAACAAGCTGATTATGCATTATCAGATACACAGTTGATTCGAAAAAAGAACAGGGAGTGTAAGTATAGGGTTGATATGTTAACTAAAATATTTTTAACTTGTTATAAATTAACAGTAATAATGGCAGCTTTAGAGGAATCGAAAGATCCAAAAATGGAAGCCGAATTAGGTAGAACGAAGGAAACATTTTTGTTTTCGTGTGCAGAGCCATCTAAGAAAAAAACTGGTTCTAAAAGAAAGCGAGAGGATGAAACCGTCAGGTTGTCATTGAACTTTTTCACTTGCATTTAAAGTCTAGTTATTATAACAATTCACTGCACTACACAGATTCAATGTTAAAATCCCATTGGAAAGGCGTTGCTCTAAAAGGTTAAGAAAAGAAACGCCAGACTACAATGAAAATTCTTTGGATTCTGTTAAAGGAAATTTGCCTGCTACTGATAAAATTTTAAGCGATGATGAGTTGGATAACGTTATTTACGAACCGAAACCGAGACAATCAAAAGCTCATTCAACTGGGAACAAATACGTAATCAGAGTAGAAGATGTCACACAGGTTGGTCAAATTTATTATTTTAATTGTCAGATTTTGATACATTCACATTCATTTGCAGGAAATGCTGGACAACATCTTTAAAAATAGTGGAAAAAAACAATACTCCGCTAGGGGAACTACATGTCATCAATGTCGTCAAAAAACTATTGATCAAAAGACTTCCTGTAGAAATCCTGAATGTACTGGATTTCGTGGAGTTTTTTGTGGTGTTTGCCTGAAAACTCGGTACGTGTATAACTAACTCGGAAAAGAAATTTTTCTCAAAAAAATTGAAATAATGGGGGGGTTTTAGAAGTCATTTTACAACAAATATTGGCCTCAGCTAACTGGTTTTCTTTCTAAAATTACTAGTTACGGACAAAATTGTGCCGATGCATTACTAGATCCGAACTGGTTTTGTCCACCATGTCGTGGTTGTTGCAACTGCTCCGTCTGCCGCACTAAAGAAGGAAAAAGACCAACTGGCATTTTGTACCCAATTGCTGCCAGCGCAGGCTACCAAAGTGTTGACCACTTCTTAGTCGGTCTTAAGGGTAAAGGTAACAAGCCTGAAGATGATGAATTGGAAAAAGACGCGTTAAATAATGCTGCTGAGGTAACGAATCCTATTATAAATAATTACAAAATGCTCAATTTTCTTAAAAAAATTTAAGGCTTTCTTAGGGTTTTCTGACGAGGGACATAAAGCCCATTTCCAAGGTTGTACTGTTAAATTTATTGATTGCAGCGTATGCTATATAAAGGAAAGGAACAATCCGGAGAATCTTTTAGGCTTTGACGATGATGGGGCTGCTATTATGGGTGGCAACAAAGTGGAGCACAACAAGCTAGTTTCAACCCAAAGATTAATTTAGTATTTTATTGTTTTTTTACTCGTTTGGTTGTTTTTTTTTTAATTTAGAATCTTGCCTTAAAGGCGTGTTTTCTTATTCTAGCTTCTATTTAAGGCATAATGTGATCTGATACCGAATTTACGACACTCTATTCCTGATTAGTTCTTAACTTCAGTAATCTGTCGAAAAAATCAATGTTGCATACTCTTAAGAAACGTTTTTTTCTATTTTTGTAAGTTGAGAAGTAAAGACTGATTTTGTCTGAATATTTCCAAAACTGCTTATGCTAACTAGGGGTACTAACTTATATGTTACCAAAAAGTATTACGTACAAATTGTTATTTTTTACATAATGTATCATTACCTTTTAAAGTTTAAATAAAGCTCTAAAAGTAACTAAGATTTTGTTGCTTTGTCACGATAAGATCACCCAACTTACGACTCTGTATAGTGCAGTTCCATAGCATTAAAACCAAAATTGCTCATATCAGCAAAAAGCTATGAATTAAGCTCTATAAAATCAACGATTATTATACAAAAGCCTGGAGGGGACACACTGTTCATATACGTTCCAGGTTCAGATTTGAACCTACGTTTCACTGGTTAAGTGTTGACGTCTTCAAAAATAAAATGCTGTCAAAACTGTAAATATTTGCCAAAGAATGTTTATTGTAAAATGTAGAGAATCATATTGTAAAGTTTGCATATAGTGAAACATGTTTTGTTTAATATCAGTTAGATATTACACGTGTAGTTAGTTTTCGATAAATCTTCGATTTTTGATATTTAATGAAAGTTAACGTTTTTTGTTAACGTTTCATCAAAATAAGCAAGTTATCAATTAGAGTATAGCAGTGTTGAAATATACCATCATGTTGAAAATGCAATTGTTTGGAAAAGATAGGAAGAAGAAGGAAAATAAAGAGGAAAAACTAGCCATAGAAGAGAAATATGTTCTCAAAGACATCCTTGGAACGTAAGTTTTATCTTGTTTAATGCAAAACCTGTTATTTCAATGGTGTTAATAGACATTTATAAGCCTAGAATTTTTCTCATAAAACTTTCAGGGGGGCTTTTTCAACAGTTAGAATTGCTGAAAGCAAAATCCACCCTGGTGAAATGTATGCCGTTAAAATAATTGATAAAAAGGCATTAAAAGGAAAAGAAGATTCTCTGGAGAATGAAATTAAAGTACTAAGAAGGTAAGTACTTTGCGCAAATTTGTCTGCGTTAGAAGAGAGTAAAATGGCAAAATATTATATATTATATATTTAGTACAGGTACCAATTGTTTTTCTCAACATTTTAAACTGTTGTGTAAAGTTAATGCATCAAGTGAGTACCATAACTGACTTAATTGTTTTAATTAAACCCCCTAAGCAATAATCACTTAAATATTTAAACCAGCAATTAAGAATCCTTACTTGAACATAGCCTTGACAATAAAACCTACAACCAACTGTACAATATGACATCATACAGTAAAAACTATTTTTTTATGAATAAAAAGACTGGTCTATACTATACAATATCATATAGTTTAAGTGTTGTTTTGGACCACAAGCAGGCACATCAGTTAAACATTAATATTTACAAATCAGTAAATATTTAGATAATAAAGCCATTTAAAAGGATGTTGGTTAAGCTGATAATAATAGAGGGATATGGATAGTTTACAGACTACTTATTTATTTTGCAAGATGTGGTATCACAGTTTGATTATAATGCTCAATATAAAAAAATTACAACCTGACTTTTATTTTAGTCTTCTTGGTTAAATAATTAATTTGTTTCATTACATTGTTATTAAAAATGGGCTTTTTTAGGCAAACAAAAAAATTACATTGGAGCAAAGAAAATAATGATTAAGTAGCTTTTTCACTGTACCTAACACATTTACAGTTTTTGCTAATTTTTTCAACATTATTTACTGACTGTATTTTATTACAGATTAAAACATCCAAATATAGTACAGTTGTTAGAAACATTTGAAGACAAAAGTCGCGTATTTCTTGTAATGGAACTGTAAGTTTTATGACCATTTGATGAAATATTTACTACATATTAGTCCCTCATTTTAGTGTTACTGGAGGTGAACTTTTCGATAGAATTGTAGAAAAAGGGTCGTACACGGAAAAAGACGCCTCCGATTTAATACGGCAGGTTTTAGAAGCCGTAGATTATATGCATGAGCAAGGAGTAGTTCACAGAGATTTAAAAGTACATCTTCAGTTGAAGCAATATTTTTTTGTTAACAGTTTGTTTAAATTGTAGCCTGAAAATCTTCTGTATTACAGCCCAGACGTGGATTCCAAAATAATGATTAGTGATTTTGGACTTTCAAAAATGGAAGAGTCAGGTATTATGGCAACAGCTTGTGGTACTCCAGGATATGTTGGTAGTAATAGAAATAGCATTTGTTAGTAGGTGTTGTAATGTGTGGTCTGGTTTTTAGCTCCAGAAGTTTTAGCGCAAAAACCTTATGGCAAGGCAGTTGATGTTTGGTCAATAGGGGTTATTTCTTATATTCTTCTTTGTGGTTATCCACCCTTTTATGATGAAAATGATGCTAATTTATTCGCACAAATATTAAAAGGTTGTGTGTTAGGATTTACACTTTTGTGTAACAATTTTTTAATGTTTTTTTTTAGGGGAGTATGAGTTTCATTCGCCTTATTGGGATGACATTGGGGAGTCGGCAAAGGAGTTTATTTCCAGCTTGATGACTGTGCAAGCTGAACAGAGATTTACATGTAAGCAGGCTCTGGCCCATCCTTGGTATGTTTTAATGAACATAAAATTATATTTTTTTGTTAATTAACGTTTCTTTAGGATATCTGGAAATGCTGCTTCAACTAAAAACATCCATGGAACAGTTTCTGAACAGTTAAAAAAGAACTTTGCTAAATCACGATGGAAGGTGCGTTTACCTGAACTTTTATTCTAACATTGCCTAATTTATTACAATTAATTAGCAAGCCTATCATGCAACCGCCGTCATACAGAAGATGAAGAAAATGGCTTTGACAAATAACCCAAACAAAAGCCCACCGCCACCACAACAAATCTCTTCAGATTCTGATAATGATGCTTGCAGTTGTGTCGATCAATCTTGAAGCTAAACCCATTCCAAATTGGTATGGATATTAAATAGATAACGTCTAATTTTTTATTGATGTATAACGACATTTAGACGTTATATATATATAATCAACAGATGAACTCTGCTCCCAGTTTGAATAATATTCATTATTGTGATGAACATGCACTTAACATAGTCTTATCAATTCTAATATTGACGTTATACTAGTAACTATTTTAGTAAAAATATTTACGTTTAGATATTTTATCAGTGCTTAATATTGTGGTCAGAATCCATATAACAAAATATTCTATCAATTATACCCAAAAAACATGTTTTGTAAACTTAAAATGACCTCAGGAATACGCCTCTTTACATTACAATGTACATCTGTACAATTAAAAGAGTGGCCTACTTAAAGGTGATTCTGTTTCATTGTTATTTTAACTACACAAAAACTACTTATTATTTCGATTTGGTAATTTTTATTGTTAGATGAAGCAGGACCACCTCAGGACGGTTATTCTGTACAGATTTTATTTTCAGAAAACATGTTAAAAACTGCGTTAGTTAGCGGTTGTTGTTTTGACACCGTGGTAATAAATAAAACGTATTTCAATGTTTGTAGAGTAATTTTTACTAATATAGGGTAACATATATTTTTCAATCTCGAATAATTGTTCTCTAGTATTGTTAACGTCATGTAGAATCTCTGCTTTGTAGTAAAAAATGGCTGTTTATGTTTTCGTATACGAATTAGCTTTCAAAGCTGTGAAATTGGATATTGTCAATTTATGTATTAGTTTCAGCATCAAATCTAGTGTTGTAGAAAAGAATCTATGTGAGTTATGAATCTCGTTATTGTAGTTGTAAGTTTCTCTACCAAGTTCCTTTTAATTTTTTTATTAAACAGCGTAGCTTAATGACAATCGTTGATTCGAAAGTTCAAGTTGAAAAACAAACTTAATGTGATGTTTGGCGCAATAAGTTAATGCCTTTCAATTTATGTAATACTGTACAACATGCTTCCACTATGTGTATGTATAATCACTTAATCGGACAGACTCAACTAAATTGGGCCTATATGCTTTGTAGAGAAACATATTTTTTTCATTAAAATCCATTGTGATTAGGTACTTATTGATATCACTTAATTTTTTCAATTTAAGTTATGTCTGCGGGTCCAGTCCGTCAACAAGTTTATCCTACAGCTTAAATCTGCTAATATGAAACGTCATTATAATATAAGTGATTACTTAATACAATCACGGAATCACCATGACACTCGTTAATAGTTGTAGTATGTATAACGCGTAGGAACTTAAAAATATGCATTTATTATAACAAATTTTATTTTCATTTTACTTAAAAAATAGTTTTTATATTAAAGGTGTATAAATAAGTTGATTGGTTTTAATTTCCTTGGGGTACCAGTTGTATTCATATATATACATATAAACAATCTTTATTTCCGAGGTCTTTCTGCCAATGTAACAGAAATAAAGCTTAATGTTAAAAAAAAATGTTTTGCATAAAAAAGGTTAAAATTAACAGTCCGTTTTGTAAGTAAAATGCTCCAACAGAGTATATTGAGGAAAGGCGTAGCGAGATTGTCTAGTTGGTCTTGTAAGGGAGAGGAGGTTTATTATTGTCCAGTTGTGAGGGTTGCCTTTCCATTTTGCCTCTAGTTTCGTTAATCGTTCTGTTATTTTTGTCATTTGTGTCCGTTCGTAGAGAGTTTTTTTGTTTTGCTGGTCGCATTAACTCTTAGTATGTGTCCGTAGTCAAGTAGAGGTCTGCAAATAGGTTTGTATATTTTAGTTGCAGTTTTTGTGCTTATGCCTTTGTTCTTGTACGTAAGAGCTCTGAAATATTTAGTTCGTTTAATAATTTCAGTTCTTACGTTTTGTAAATTTGAGTTGTTGGTCAAGTGTTATCCCTAAGTATTTTATTTCTTGTCTTGGTATAGTTACTTTACCGTCTGTTGTTATTGTGGGAGAGTTGTCTTTTATTTTGTGATTTGGTAAGAGTAGTTGGTTTTTTGTGGGGTTTGGTGTTAATCTCCATTTGTAGAACCATGCCGTCGTGTTGTCTGTTAATGTCTGAAGTTCCTCTACAGCTTTTAGTCATGTTTGCTTATGTAGTTTTTGTCAAGTAGATTGTGGTTGTATATGTCATGGCAGTAGATATTGTAGAGGAAAGGTGATAAAGGCGACCCTTGTGGTAGTCCTTGTTCAGGAATAAAAGGAAAGGAAAGGGTGTTGTCTATACGTATTTCTAGTTGCCTGTTTTCCAGTAAGTTTCTAATAATGTGGATTAAGTATTTAGGTGTGTTCAGTTTGTGTAGTTTGCTTTGTTGATGTCCATAAAGAGACATGCTGATTTCTTGTTTTCAAGATGCGTAGTTTGAATGTTGTTAGTTAGTATGAACAAGGGGTGAACAGTTGAGTGCTTAGGTTTAAAACCGAATTGGTATGGCGGTATGTGTTGTCCAATTAAGTGTTGTAGTGTATTCTTTATATTTTCAAACATTTTGTGTTGTTTAGTCCCGTTTTTGGTTGTATTCATGTTTTCCAGATATATTTTGTTTTATCAATAAAAATGTCTGCTGTGACGTTAAATGCTGTCATTTTAGGTGATTAAACCATGTTCAAAACATAAACAATTGTGTTAAGGGTTAAATCTTTATTAATCGCATTCTCCTGCTTTTAACATGTCATAGTAACGATAACCCTAATTTTATATAAAAAAATAAACTTTAAACATTGATATTAACAAACACGAGAAACAGCGACAAAAATCTTAACCGATTATAACTCGCGGCAACTCATTATTATAAATAATTTTAGAACAAATAGAAAAATGACAAACTTTATTATTATAGCGACGGAATTATTGAAATAAATTATGAGTTGGGAACCCGTTTAGTTGAAATCCAGTCACTATAATAGGGACTAACAAAAATGAATGACGCAGCGGCAGAAGTATGTTGTACATATTTGGCAGTATGTTTCAGCTGTACTCTAGACTTATGGTAACTCATCAAACAGAATGGCACAAAACAGTGAATGAAGTACAGCTTACTGTTCAGACAGACGCGTCTGTCCTCGTTATTTTAACAAAAAACTTAAAACTAAAAATCAGTCGAATTAAACATAAAAAACGCGTATTTGTTAAGGGTTTTCCTGGTCTGGAAGAATTTCGAAACCGTTATTATAATTATTACCGTTAGTTTCCTCACCAGTCTCGTTCCCATTATTAATTATGTCGCTGAAAATGTGTGGAATTTCAAGCCAACGTGACCAGTCGGCGAGCTGGGAAACATTCCCGGCAAACTCTTCAAAAAACCACTTTGGCGGTGGTCCAAAACTCTCATTCTTTACAGTTTTTTGGTAGCAAGAGTTGAACAGGCTACGAACCTTTTCCAATCGTTGTTGTCTCCTATCATTAATTATAAATGACTGTAGAAATAAGACAATAATTAAGTAATTTAAAAGTATTCTTACTGAGGTCTTAAGGTCAACTGCTCTTTTTCCACGCTACCAGATTCGGTAATTAGTTGCCAGCTAACAGTACTGGCAGTACTGCAAGTACTTTCGCTGCGTTGACGTCGGCTGGGAGTACCTCCCGATACTGTTGCTCCCGCAACCGGTATTGGCGATGTTCTTTTTTGAGTTACGCTAGTTGGCGACAACACCTTTGCCTTTAAGCTAAAACAAAAGTCCATATTAATATATGGAATAAAATAATAACAAAATATTTTTTGTACCAGCCGTCCTCACCACTGCATGGACCCTCGATTGGATAACCATCGATGTGGAAGATTTCGGGAGGACTGGAAATGTTTATTACAGTACATTGTCATTAAAAATTTAATTAGCATACCTAATATCTTCGAATATTATGTCCATGGTAGAGTCGTTAGAATTCTCGCTGGCCGTGAAGAGTGTATTATCGGGTGATGGCTTCTTTTTCTTAGAACTAATTATAAACAATTCAATTCAGTAAAGCACCCATTTTGTGGTATGCAGAGAGGATGCCTGAACTCTTGAGCTTGCCTTTTGCAAATTCCTCTGTACTACACAGTTTCTTTTATTTAATAAGGCAAGTCAAGAGAAGGCCAAAACCCCTTCACATCCACTCGAAATTAGTTAAATAAAAATAGCACATTTAGAGAAAACAAAATATCGAAGTTTTGTAATTTTTCCGAGATATATTTGCATAGCAACATAGACTATAACTTACCCAGAGATTTCGTCAGAACTACTAGAAGCAGAGGTCCTACTCGGACTACGTGCCTCATCACACTTCATTTCGTCAGAGTGCTTTTTCTTGAAACTCCTTAAAAACATTTCTTTTAATACATACATACTTCCAAATATGCTACACTCCTTACTTTAAAGAAAATTCATCATTAACGACGTATTTCAGAAAATCAAAGCAAAAAGCCATAATTTCCTCATTCTTGAATACCCGGTTATGGAGATGATGGCCGAAAAGATACCAATCGTACACCAGCGTAAAATAGAGTATTTCGTGTTCATTTAAGCTGGTGTGTATCAAAGAATCCGCCCACAAGCTCAGGCGAATCAATGACATGAACAAAGGAGTTCTGTCCCAGCCGCTGATACAATGTAACAGCAATCCAGATTGATCTTCCTAATAAAATTAAACATTACATATGACAGAATATTAAAACACATGTTTGACTTTTAGTAAGTACATACTTGTATGCGTCTCAAAATATACTTGAGGTAGTTTTGGGTGATAAGAACCAGGTCCCACTCTTTGTACTGCTGCCAAGGTATGGCCAAGTTTCTATTAATAGAGTCGTCAGGAACTGACAAAATTGCGTCATTTGCCGGATTATTCCAGTCATAGACAAGCCCTTCAGCGTTAAACATAGCATCATGATAACTTTTAAAAAATTCACAGCCAGGGTATGGTAAACTCAACACTTTGAAACAGGAATAACGATTTATATCAACTTTTTCTGAGGCACTTACGCTAAAAAAGAATCAACCAGATAATAACAATAACTCTCACCACCTGCGCAAAAACTTACTAAAGGCCATGCTTGACCTTTCTCTTCTCAACCATAATGTCAACAATAGTATTAATATTAAAATGTCGTAACAGTTTGATATCAAAACCACGAGCTTTGTTACATATTGTCTGAGCTCTCCTATCATTGTCATAAGGTCCTGGGCCTTGAGGAACTTCTTCGTTATCGGGCTCGGGTTCAGGAGTCAAACCCTCACTAGGCCACCAAAACCCTTTTACCGATTTCAAAATATCATAACTACCAACATTTCCCAGACCAGTACGGTAACACATCTCAGCCTCACTGGCCAAAGTTGATGAGCGGCACACGTATTTACCATTAATCAAAATCACAGGAATTGGAAATCTTTGTCTACAGCTGAAATGTTTTAGGTAAATAATAATGATCCTTAAACTATTGAAAGGGTAGTTTACCGAGCTAGTTTAGCGCTGTCAAACAACGCTCGAGTCGCAACAATATCTGTTGCAGTGGTATTCATTTCTTCTTCATTTTCATAAATGGTCGTTACTTGACGTGGAGATTCAATTATAGGAATGATTTCAGGATATTGAGGGCATAGGGATCCATCCAGGTTTTCGATCCTTGCAATTTTGTAATCACGTTCCATCAACTTTAATGCGTCTACCATAAAGGATCGAGGCTAGCAATGTAATTATTGGCTGTTACAAGTTTACTGTTATGTTACTGCAGTGTTTAAATTAAAAAAACTTTAAAATGAGAAGCGTCAGTATAACATGTTTTGTGCTGTTGATAAATTTTAACTTACATTGGTTACATAATGAGAAAGTACTAATGGTCAAATTTTCAAGGTAAGGTTCTACCATCAAATGGTAAATTTCAAGGAGAAGAAGTAAATTTCATTAGATAATGAATTAGAGAAATACATAAAAAACCTTGTACAAGAATTTGAAATATTCTTTTGATTTACACAATATACATACAATGTGTATATACACCAAATCTAGTACTCCTCATCTTCTAAACTCCTTGGTTTTAAAAATTAATTATCATAGCACCTAACTTGCAATTTACAGGTTTCAAAGTGAGCAACTAGATGATAAAAACCAAGGTGACATTGGGCTTTTGAATAATGCTTGAAACACATTAGTGACCAATGTAAGAAATATTCCTGTATGACATGACCAGTTACTATAAATATTGAATGTTATCGATAGATTAAAGCCTGTTACAGGTTTTATAGAGCAGTTAATGATTATAAAGTAGCATAAACACTGATTAACTTACCTCATTCTGCCGATTAGACACAGCATAAGTATTGCTGGAAAAGTAAGTCAGGAATTCACAAATATCCCTGGTGGTACATTCAGGGCCGTTATCAGATGTGATTTCCATATATTCGGAATTTTCCATTGTTCTTGTGGGAACTGTAAAGCATGGGCTTCTTGCTTAAACTGTTAAGAATCCTGCAAATTTCAACAAAAGTAGAGTATAGCAAAAACAAGGACAATTGTGCTGGGCACAAAAAAAAGAGGAATGTGAAAATTGTAACTTTTTATTTCCTCAGAATGTAGTACATTTAAAGAGACAGTTTTTTTCTAATTCTACAAATTTATCCATAAACAGCAATGAACTAAAACATAGATATAAAATCTATATATTTACTACGTAAATAACCTGATGTTTGAAAAAATTATCTATTAACGGCACTTACCGTGTTTATAAGTTAATTTATTGAAAACTTTTTTCTGCACTGAAAATTTAGTAAAATCACAAATATTGGCAAAAATCTTGGGAAGCCGCTAAACACAACACAACAGTGAAAACAAATAAAAAAGGTTAAGTTCCGGAATGACATTAAAAAACATTTCGTATTCACTTGAAAATACCAGATCACTATTACTATGTTTTGTCCTTTTCTACTGTTACGAATTGACCTATGTTAGTAAAGCAGGACGGGGATATAGAATGTCTCACCTCTGTTGATTCGTACCAAACTACGCTTTGTTGTCTGTCAATCACATGTCAACTGCCTTTAACAAGTGACATAAGACACAAGTCATTTTATTTTTTTAGTCATATACAATCATTGCATTTGCAATATATCAACTCGAGTCTTTACCAACCTTGAGGTTGAAGTCAAGCCAAAGCTAAAAAGCCAACGGATTATTTGTGGGGTGGAGTATTTAGAGCCACAGGATTTTGTGTAAAAAGCCATTTCAAATAAGTCAAAACAAAGTTGTTTTGGAAAAAATGGGTTGTGCTGTAAGTACAACAGGGGATAAAGCTGCTCAAGCTCGGTCCAGAAAAATCGACCGGGATCTGAGGGCCGATGGAGAAAGAGCCGCCAGTGAAGTCAAGCTGCTTCTTCTAGGTAATGAATTTTTTTTGTGATCACAATTTTACTGCAGTAGTTGAAGCAATAAGTCATGCATGTTATAAATAATAATTTTGGCATTCCAGGGGCTGGAGAGTCTGGAAAAAGCACAATTGTAAAACAAATGAAAATAATCCATGAACTGGGATATTCTCAAGAAGAATGTGAACAGTACAGACCTGTGGTGTACAGTAACACCATACAGAGTCTAATGGCTATTATAAGAGCAATGGGTCAATTACGAATTGATTTTGCTGAACCCAGTAAAGCTGTGAGTATAATATTTTGTATTATTCAAAAGTTTAGACTAATGCATTTAATTGTTAGTTGCTTTATTGATTCACATTTTTTATTTGTTTTCAAGCATTTCTTCATTTAGATGTTGTAGTGTGCTTAGAATTATTATTGTTGTAGATATTACTAGTGATAAAATGACTAGAAAAAGTTTAAAGTCAGTTGTGCAGTAATTAATTCCAACTTCCCATTTTGCTGTCTTTTTTTAAACTTTTGTATGCTTTTAGTTTAGTGTCAAGGTGTTTTTAATATTATCTATCACTAATCAGTCCCTTGATAATATATTTATGAAAAATACATAACATCTTTGTGTAAGGATCCAATCTCCTGAAACTATATTGATACATATTCAATATTTACTTCACAATGACAAAAAACATTCTTTGTTTTGTTTTGACCTATTTTTTTTATTCTGGTATGTATAGAGTCTGAAGATTTTTGAAAGATTGAATTAGAACTACATTTGTTTGAGACTTTGTTGTATTTCTACACAACTTATTGCCTTAACAAAGGTTATTTTGTTTTATCACATGTTTAGGATGTTGCCAGGCAGTTTTTCACCTTTGCTAGTGCAGCAGAAGAAGGTGAACTAACTCCAGATTTGGTAATGCTAATGAAAAGATTATGGCAAGATCCTGGAGTTCAGTTGTGTTTTTCGCGATCTCGCGAATATCAGCTGAACGATTCGGCGGCATACTACTTAAATTCGCTGGACAGAATATCGCAAAAGAACTATGTTCCTACACAGCAAGATGTGCTGAGAACTCGAGTAAAGACTACAGGCATTGTGGAGACGCATTTCGCTTTTAAGAATCTTCATTTTAAGTAAGTGTTCTTAAGGTTTAAAATGTGGAATGTAATAGATTTGTTTTTTTGTTTAATTAGAATGTTTGATGTTGGTGGGCAGAGATCAGAAAGGAAAAAATGGATTCATTGCTTTGAAGGGGTTACAGCCATCATTTTTTGCGTCGCGTTATCAGGTAATCATTTAATTAGCAAACAATGTAGTTATTAATGCTGCATATGGTGCTTTGAGGTCATAGTGCCATAAATCGAATATAGGACGTGGCATCATGTGCATATATAAAAAGTGCTGGTAATTAATTGATGTTATCTCTGTTTAGGTTATGATTTGGTTTTGGCGGAAGATGAAGAAATGAATCGCATGATAGAATCTATGAAGTTATTTGACTCCATTTGTAATAGCAAATGGTTTGTGACTACTTCAATTATTCTCTTTCTGAACAAGAAAGATTTGTTTGAGGAGAAAATTGCTCGAAGCCCCTTGACTATTTGTTTTCCTGAATACCCCGGCCCCAACACTTATGAAGACGCGTCAGCTTATATTCGAATGAAATTCGAGAACCTTAATAGAAGAAAGGATCAAAAGGAGATCTATACACATTTCACTTGTGCTACTGACACCAACAATATTCAATTTGTTTTTGATTCAGTCACAGATGTCATTATTAAAAACAACTTGAAGGATTGTGGGTTGCTCAGATAAGTTACTTAATTATGTTATTTTCATCTGAAGGAACATTTTTTCCTATATGTGCATGAAAACAGCGGTAGATGTACATAAAGGTATCTAAATGTCTGACATTTTTTGTTCTCTCTCTCTAATTTCGAAATTATGTACTTATGCTAAAGAGTCTGTGTCAGTCCCGATCCAACCAACCCGAATAAATGTAGTTGTGAATAGTTTAGTGATTTAGTTTAGTATATAGTTAATATGACTTCTAACCGCCTTCCAACACTCCATAAAATAACTAACTTGTGGAAGGTCAACTGTTTAAAAATAATTTGTGTTTTCAAACTAATTTTAAGTGCTGTTTACTCTTATCATTCCACAATACATTTGTCTTTACAGGTTTTCTACTTTAATTTAAGACATTAAGAGGTAATATTGTACTTGAAGACTGATTTTGAAAATGTATAGCCAATGGGATCAATCAATGAATTTATTTTCAAAAAGTATTTTGCAGCATCACATTTATAAGCGTGTTAATACTAGCTTTTACAAAATCATCAGGACATTTCTTGTCCCAGTATGATCTATAATAAATGTCTTCTCAAACTATAAATACCTTCCAGTATTTACATTTTTTGTAGAATTTTTATAAGTTTAGATCAAGATGTTCGAATGTTGGACCCTTTATAGTGGTCACATAATATTTTTTATATTTATTCATTCTTACCCTTAAGTTTTTTTTTGATAAACATATATTTTTGTACAACTGATTTATAACCTAGTGTATATAATAATTCACAAATACGTATATGTTTTCATTAAAATAGCATATATATCTGTTGACAAATACATTCATATTATATATATACACATTTAAAGTTGTGGATTTTTTAATTATCCCACACTCAACCCAGGTAAATAGGTCCTAAATGTATATACAGGTAAAAAATTCAGCACTTCATTTTCTTAATTTCTTTAAAAAATTGATAGTCCCAGTCCCTACACTCTATTTCTAATTTGGCTGACAATTTCTAACTTTGTTTATTTTTTAAGTTTTTAACCGCCATTTGTACCGTCGTACAAGTGTGGATTAGAGTGTGACTCTTTGCACCTGTACTGTCACAGTCTGACCCACACTTAAATTAAGCTCGGCCACAAAACGAGGGTAACTGAAACATGGCGCACGTGACGCCGTAACCGCAATGAGCCTAACAAGTTCGAACGAGCAAAACAAAAACTAAAAAATGGATATTTTTTTCTAGAAGTTGAGAAGTCCAGAGGTTCCATTGCACACCAGGGGCATATTTGTACCAAAGGACCTTATATTATAGATGAAATAAGCACTTTAATAAAAATAAGATTTTCATAAGTCATAAGTGGTGTCTAAAGCGCGTCAATTTTGACATAAAACGTTGATAATTAAGTAGTGTAATGCGCTAATACTTACAATTTCACATAAAATATGCGATAAAACGGCAATCAATAACTTGATATTTACGGTGTCAAACTTTGTTTCAAATTCAAACAAAACTCTAACCAACGCCACCTATGCGTAATAAATACATAACTTTTCTCATTTGTCTTGAAAAATTTTTTTAGTTATTCTAATGTTGGTACATCATACGCAAAAGTTAAAATTATTAATACTCTTAAAAGATGAACGCTTATATGTATTTATTACTAAAACTATATTATTTCCCTTGATTATATAATATATTGGTATTACTTACTTTCGAAACTCTGAAATAATGTTTTTTTATATGTAAATTGTTTTAAATGAAAAATCTGTTGGTAGCTCTGATTGTGACAATGACATCGACATCGCCCAATTCAGCTGACTTGATAATAATTGACTATCAAATCAAATGATCTATCGTATTGCTTCGCGACCCTGCTGGTTTGGGTTTGAATTTGAAAGTTGTAAGTAAGTACCGCCGTCAAAACTGTGCTAACATCATTATCGAATTCACGTGATCTTGTAACTTGGTGTAACAAAACCCTACAGGTTCCAGAGGGAGGCTAACCCTTCCAAAACTACTCTAAAAGCCTAGGAAAATGGCCTTATCTCTACGTTACATGTTGGGGACTTTATTGTTTAGTATTCTAGTTTATCAACCCTGTACATCCGAACTTGTTCCCGTTTATATATGGGGCTCTCAAAGGTGAGTATTCCCTTTTACTCTTTTACAGTGTATATTTGCACAGTTCCAATTCAGAAATTCTAAAAGACTTGTAGTTAGCTTTAATAATACAGTTATTAACACAAAACTAAAGTCATATGACTTAATTCAGAGTAGTGGAACCCAGCCCTGCATTACATAGGCTAAGCCAGAGTTCATTCCAAGATGAAATTGTTAACAATTTGAAGGATATTCCTAGGATAGTGGTTTTTGCTGAGCAGTCTGTAAGTTAATACTTTTTTATTTAGTGCCAAATTTATCACACTCTACTTTAGCTTAGCCCTGAAGATCTTGGACACAGGGACTCCTCAGGAAATGTGGCATTTCCAAATCTCTCTAAAGTTTATGAAACTTCCAAAGTAACATACTTGATGCATGTTCAAAATCCACTTAAGGCACTTGAAAATTCTTTTGATGATGTTGAGGAAATTTCTGTTGCAAAGCTGGAGGATGAAGGTTACTCAATACCTGATGCTCAGCTGGTTATTATTAACTTAAATGATGCCACTGATGATGAAAGAAGGTCTGATATGCTAAAAAGGCATGGTAAGTAGTGGTTTAATAGTTCTATGGAATTTGGTACAGTGATCTCATTGTTGTTTCACTTTTCTTGCACTGTTTTTTGTGATTAATATTGTTTCCATAGTAAGTGCATGTTGTTTGTTCTTTTTCTGTTTATTGTGTGTTTTACACTCATTTTTATACTTTAATATTGAGTCACCTGATGTTTACAATTAAGCATGCATACTCACAAAAAATACCAATATTATGTGGTAAATTTATTATTTTACCTACTTCTAGATGAGCTGATTAGTCAACTTATCAGCAGTCTGAAGGAAAAGGATGAAAACATATTGGCTATCTATACTGCCCACCATGCATCTTGGGTAAGATTTATAAGTATTATTTTTAAAACTTGCAAAAATTCCATGATATGTAGACTGGGCCAAGTTTGTCTCATCTAAGGAAAATAAGGGCTCTTACTACAGACACAAATGCTACTGTGAATAAATATATGGATAATGACACAATCCTCTTTTACACTTCTGGAGATGCAACCATTTTAAGTGGCTCTGGCAGCAGCGCTGTGTAATAATGTTTTAAATTAATTATACCTTTAATATGATTGTGTATGATGTTTTAGCACGACAACTGTTTCTTTAACTTATGCAGCCACTAGTGATAATTCCAGTGTTACTCTTACTGGGAGTGGAACTGATAACAGTTCTGTAGCTGTGAATGTAAGGTAAGCCTTACTGAACTTTATGTATACTAGTTGGTTTTAACATTGTTGATTTAGTGTGACACTAAAGCTGTAGCAGATTAACTGTTAGAATTAACAAAATGTATATATTTTTGCAGCTTTCGATTTGTGAAATCCAATACTGCTTATTGGTATTTGGATGCCACAGATCTTGTACATGGAACTAGCACTTGGAGTGGAAACTTAAATTCTACTGTATATGCCCCTTTAGGATTTTCTTATACTTGTGGAAATCAAACTTTTAGTACTGATAACTTTTCAATTACGTTCCTGCAATTCCAAGTGAGTTTACTTAAATGATTTAGGAGATGACTTTATCAACTTTTTTAATTGTACTTTCAAGGTTGAGCCAGTAATTTTCAAATCAACTTACCTGACTAAACAGCATAAATTTGATGATCCTTACAACTGCGTAGGATTTACTACTATTCCGATCTGGTCAGGTCTATTTGTAACTTTCATCTTTCTACTCATTATGACTTTCGGTCTGACAATGATGATGGATATTAGAACAATGGACCGCTTTGATGATGCGAAAGGAAAAACTATTACCATCAACACTTCCGAATAAAGCAAATCCAAGTAGTATCTAAATAAGCAGTATTATGCGGACGGGTAAGGTGTCGAAATTATTTTAAAACCGCTCAATGTTTATTGGTTATGCCTACTTCCTGTTTCAACTAGGATGCCTTCTCTTTAGTCTATGTTGTTCGCGTAAGGCCTAACCCCTCATAATAGGCTTTAAGGTGGATCTTGTGATACCTGTAAACTTTCCTTACCAACCTTTGCCACCTTACTGCGTTTTAATTAGGCCGTAACTGCCTATATATTTATATACATACATATACTTACTTATACACTGTTGTTCATTCTATATCCCCTGGACTTACTCTTATAATGCTCTTATAGTAGGTACAACTACAATCTTCAAGTAGATCTAGATATAAATGTATGTATTGGACGACTTGAAAACGAATTAATTTGTCCAGAAGATTTAGAAAAATTATATTATACACAGATAACGACAATAGAATTTTTATTATATTTTGGATGTATATTATTACAAGATGATTGTTGCCCTAGAGTAGAGTAGGAATTATTGTTGAACATGTAGTTCCAACGTTGTTAAAATTGTATGTAATTTTATGTTACTTTTTTTTTCCACTTACCATGGCCTATTGTATCTTTATTTCTCCGTATTAAATATTATGTATATACACAAGTATGTTTCCAAGTGTCCTTGCTACTTTCTTTATTTAATTATTATTGGTGAAAGGTTATATACTTTATCTTTATATAGTGGATAGTGTAGTAGTGATCATATTGTTATATTAAGTAGAGTTTACACATGCATAGATTTACTTGGGCCAATAAAAACTGGTGTGCAAGTAAATCTATGCATGTGTAAACTTCTTTAAATCAATTTTTCCAATTTTGTTTAGTTATGTATATATATAGTTTTTCTTTCCCGGACGTCTGTAGTGTTCAGTGTTACATAAATACTTACAAACCATTTTGTGTTCAGTTTTATTTATTAACCTTTAGCTTAAATGGACAAGTGCACAACTGCTACAGGTGATAGGTATTCTTCAAACGCAAGGTTAACGATTAACAACACTGTATAAAAGTGCGGCTCCGAGAATACTTTACTTGGCGTTAAACGAAATTGATTCGGGCAGTGGTGTAAGCGCTAGAGACGAAATAAAGAATTAATAATAAGCATTTATTTCCTACAGGTAACAGAACCCACTTACAGAAAATGAGCAACACATTAAAAAGAAATAAACAAAGTACATTGCATACACTTAAAAACTATAAATTAAGATTAAGACCTTGCTCTTAAACTTACACAAGCAGTACGCCAACAGCTTTAATACTCGTAAATACGCTCGACCGTAATGATGGTTTAGTAAATCGTCTATCAAAAATTCAAGGGAATCAGCGTTGATATCACATGCATGGCAAATACGATTGAATACCGAGCACATTCGGTGAAGAGGACTCTGCATGCAAACATTGGACCTGTCCACACCGAGAAAGAATGTAGGTGTATGCCTAGCTGCCAAACGAGGAATGAGAAAATTAAGACCCTCCAACAGAAAAGGGCAGTCCACTTTATGATGCAACAGCCCAAGCAAGAATCTCAATGAGTGAGTTTCCCTTCTCACAGCAAGGGATGGTTCTCTAAAACGCTGTAAAAGGAGACTGTGGTCATATCCCCTAAGCTGACCACGAGAGTCCAATGCTTCACAGGCGACCTGAGATAAGGAAGCCAAATTGGTAGTACAAGACCTAGAATCGAAAAATCCGTGCTGATTTACAGAGTCTACTGTGAATTTGCGGAAATATTGAGCCATACAGAATGATTTCGAGGAGCTTGGCAAAGTTGCAGTCGATAATTCTCGACCATGCCAGGATCACCCTTCTTTAAGACAGGACTTTGGGCCTCTTCCACACTTCGGGAAGACAGAAAGACGACAGTACAAGGTCATAAATATACGCTAGGGGCCTCGCCAGGACGCCAGCGCAGTCCCGAACCAAGAAACTCGGAACTCCATCAGTCAAACCGGTTTTGAGCCTCTTACTGGCAACCAAAACATCACTCTCTGTTATTTTAGAAACAATAACTATACTAGAAAGAGACAAGGAGTCTAATAATAAAGCAACAGATTCAATTTTAAACACTGTTATACTAGATTAAGATGAAGCGACATACTCTTAACAGGAAACATACATATACACGGTAACATAAAACGAATAAGGAGTTTTAAAGCCGGCTCTCAAAGACCGGTGTTGTGGGAATTGCTACTACCTTGACATACAATTGATAATATGGACGTTTTATGTAAATAAAAAAACAAACACATAAAAGCTATGAAAATTTACAAAATATAAACACATGAATTCAATTTTAATTTTTTATACTTAAAAGTTAAACCTAAATTGTTTAGTCGTTGCCTGATTCGGAACTTTCCGAATGACCTTCTGAACTGTCCTGAAAACCAACAAAAAAATGTTTCTTCTAATTTCGACATTATGATAGTGATTACCTCTCCTTCACAATCCGATTCGGAGGAGTCACTGTCAGTACAGCTGGCATACTCTTCTTGCTTTTTAGCGCAAAAAGCAGCCAGTTCCTCTTTAGTCAAAGTTTTTAGGTACTTCTCAAAATCTTTGATGTACTTCTCCTTAATGTTAGTCAGGTCCTTTTCGTATTCTTTTCTTTCTGTGTGGCTTAACCTCTTCCAAGCTACTTTATCACCTCCCGTTTTTTCCACAAAATACTTAAAAGTTGACCTGAAACCAAACAATTAACCTGATTAAGAAAACCCTCATACACAGTATATGGGCAAACCTCGGAGGCGGTGTGGGATTTTCCACTTTCAACCCTTTAGACTGCTTGTTTCGTGTTCGTTCTGATCTTTTTGTTGCGACGGCCCCACTAGTAGATGGTTTCGAAGTGACGGTGGCGTTTTTACGTTTTTTAGGAACGTTCTTCAGTATTTCTTCTTGCCGCTTGTCTTCTGGTAATCTAGCTAAGTATGCTTGGAAATCTTCTTGGTACTGTTCTTGAACCTGAAATAGAAAAACATTACCCCAGAACTAAAAATTGCGTCGTCAAATAACTTGCTTGAATTAACAGTTGTCTATACTGTTCACGCTCTTCCTCGGTCATGGCCTTCCACTTTGTTGATGTATAATTCCATTTTTCCTTAGGTGGTATAGATGCGGTTTCTGAACTTTGAAGTGTCATGCTTATAAATAAGCTGTATGCAGAAGTCGGAGGCTTCTTTGGTTTCCCTAAATCGTTAAAGTTAACGTTAAAAAGCATTTACTTTGAACAACACTTTACCAGCTAGCTTATCCTTTAATTCAATTTCTTGCCTAGTTAAAACTGGTTTGCTCGTTTGCGTCTTAGGGGTATATTCCGGATGCCTGGACATGAAATCTTTAAGTTCCTTTTCATACTTGCTGTGTTGTTCTTCTGCCAATTTTATCCAGTATAATTTCTTTTCCCCTGACATTTGCAGCCACTTTTCACGACACACTTCTTTAAATTCGGTCTTGTCTTCGTCCAAGATTTTTTCTCGAGCCGATTCAGAGGCCACAAACAATTTGTACGCGTTTGGTGGTCGGTTTGGTGGTTTTTCTTTAGTAGAGGCTCGACGGGTTTTTTTTGGTTCAATCTTTCGTAACTCGGGATGATTCATACTAGATATTAAAAATACTGCAACTTAATAAGATTTATATACACGGGGAAGGGAGGAGAGGGGGTGTGGACGTCTTAAAAGAATAGTTTTGGCTATAAAAACTTACTAAAATTCCTCCATTTGTGCTTTATACTGTTCCCTCCGTTTAGCTGATAAAGCCTCATATTTTTGCTTTTTTGCTGCAGGCAGGTTTTGATACAACTCACCAATGTATTTGGTCAGTTCCACCTAAGTCAAGAGCCCTTACATTACACCAAGTTCAATTAGAATAAACCATCAAACCTACCGAATCAAGCTCTGGTCTTTCCTTGGCGATTTTCTCTTTTTTTCTAAGGAAATAAAGAAAATAAGAGCTTAAAGGGCGTTTTGGCTTATCAGGAAACTTGGATGATTTAGATGCCTGGAAAAGACAGCAGTAAAACTTGTGTGAAACTTAGCAGTATGTAGCAAAGACATACTTTAGATTTGCGTGAAGGAATGGCGTTTAAATCAAGGGTTTCAATGACTTGTTTCACATCATTAGTGATTTCTGAAAGAAGTCGGTAATGACGCACTTTCTTCATTAATTTCTCCCAAATTCTCTGACATTGTTCCAATGTATAGTTCTTGAAACAAACCTACCCAAACAAATTTAATTACACATTATTTTAATAATATGAAAACTTACATTTTGCCAATCCAAACACCTTATTCGATGTCGGTAGTTTTTATTGTCCCCATCTGGAATGACTTGTTGAATTCTTTGTACTAAAATTAACTGATCTTCTTTTGGCATTAATGTGGTGTCTAAAATATACCATTTAGTTACAATTCTTGGTACACAGATTATAAATACCTACCCTTTGAAATTTCTTTCTTTTTAGGTTTTTCTTTGGAACTTCCTGATTGTTCAATATCTGAACTGTCATCAGGACTGTGTTTTGTAAAAGCCATGCTGTCATGATTATCCTCAGAACTTTCAAGGTCTGGTTCTTCTTTAATTTTTAAATCTGATGTGACATTTTTAATAGCTAAAATTAACATAATGTCTTAATAAAAGAACATTGTGCTATTGTAAAAAGTACATCACCCAGTCAACTTACGTGTTTTAGGCCTTGCTTTCTTAACCTGTGACAAATTCTTCAGTGTTATGTTCAATTCTTCCATATCTGAGCTGTCTGAGGATTCTGTTTTTCCAACATTATCTGGAAAGCTGTATGTTTGCTTTCCACTATGATCATGACTTTTCTGTTGTGTTGTATGACTTTTATGTGAACCTTTTGCTTCTGACTTAATTCCATCAACTGTTAATGGAGATACTTTAACATCCTCTGTTAAATTTTTGTTTGACTTTGACTTGATTATTTTTGCTGGTAGTTGTTTTGTTGAAAAATGTGTTTCACACTCTGCCATTTCCCTTTTAACTTTCAGACTCTCTGTCTCATCAATTCTTACTTTTTTCTTAGGTTTTTTTAAAATGTTTCCATCAAACAATATATCATGTAATGTCTTAGTTTTTTGGGTTTCTTCCTGTAGGTGCTCACTGTTATTTGAGCTTTCTGACACATTTTTTTCACCACGATTTTGTGGCTTTTTCTTACTCTTTTTTTCATTCAAATCTAGTAGTGTGTCCTGTCCATTAACTGGATTCAAATCATTAAGTTCAACTGGAGATTGAGATCTTGATTTTGTTTGAAATCCATTTTCATTTATTGTATAATCTTTCCATATTAAATCTTCATTACCACCGGTTTCTTCATCTAAACTTTCATTCATTAAGTCAGATTTTTTCTTAATATCACCTTTGGTAGGTCGACCAGGTTTCTTTCTCTCTGTAGGACTTACTGGATGATCAGCTTTGTTGTTTTTATGTTTCGGCTTTGCGTTAGTGTGTTTACGCAGTTGAGAGTTTTGAGAATTACCAGAAGAGTCACTAGAAACCGCTTCAACAAATTTTGTTTGTGGTTTTTGTCTTTTGGGTCTTACTGGATCAGATGAGGAGTCAACAGCTTCAGAATGCCTTCTTCTTTTCATGTTGCCTTTGGAATGATCCGAAATTTAGCCGACCGACTAATACTAGATACCGCACAGTTTGGATAAGGATTAAAACCTTTCTATTAGTTTTGTTTTTATTTACATGCTAATCTCAACCATCTACAGTAAATTAGACGCTAGATCGTTCCTAACATAACCTTTAAATTTGACATTTGCTGTCAAATCAATTGTCATTGTCAAGATAAATCAGATAAACTTCGAATATGTACCATATGTGCAGCGCCATCTACATGTGACTGCTCGAATTCTCTCTCAATGTTTGTCACATCACTCACGCGTAGGAGGAGCAGATCATTTCCTGTTCGCTCTTTGTCTTAATTGGTGTACTGGCAGCTAGTGTGATAAAGATAGAAAACGGACACATATATTCTAACAACAAAATCGCTTAATCGGACCAATCACAAACGGTGGTTCAAGTAATAGTAGAGTAGAAGAGAGAAGAGGTCTTTGGTGCTTATTTTAGTTTTATTTATAGTGATTATTTATAAAAAGTATAGTAATATGTTGAAAGGTTGATGTGTTTGCTGTGTTCTTTTAATTCTAATTTTTACTATAGAAATTGATAATACGTTTAGAGTGTATTGTGTATTTACGGTGATTATATAGTACTCTAGTTAAGTTTTAAAAAGCCTATTGTTTATGGAAAAAGAAAAAGTGATCATAAATAGGTATTTTTTCATTCAAAAAATGAAATGTAATAGATTGCAATTAAGCAGTGCAGGGTAACTGTATTTGTGAATAGGTTTTGGTAATATTGCCTGTTGTGTAATATATTGAAAACTGAAACAATGGAGACCCAGATTGTTTCAAGAGAAAACAGGTCATTTTTTCTTCCAAAATTGACTTCCTCACCTGCAAACTCAGCCAATTTACTACAAGACAATGGTGAAGTTGAGGGCAAAGTTAAAACTCGGTTTCTCTCAATGTGGAATAATGTTAAGTATGGTAAGTTGAAATTTGGAAAGAACAGTTACTATTTGTAGTGTTTAATAGAACTTAATTCAGTAGGAATGAAACTAAAGCCAAATTTCTCTAAGGAATCTCCAGTTTGGTTATTGGGAATGTGCTATAGGAAGTTGGAGGCTCCTACTGATTTAACTGAGCTTGGAACTGATGTTGCAGCATTTCAAAGTCAGCATGATGTAAGGATATTTTTTATATAGTTGTGACAATAATAACAGTTCAAATGTCCTTGTTTGGTAAAACAGTGATTAAAATATAAACATTAATTTCTTCAAAAATATTTGTTTAACCTAAAGTTGTTATTGCAAGTAGGTACATATCAATATAGTAATAATAATCAAAGGAGGGTGTTTGTATAAGTCTTTGTTGTTAATATACTGCAACTGGTTTACTTATTTGGATGTTACTGTGAATGAACATTTTATTAGATTGCAGGCAATGAAGAAGAAGGTTTAGAAGGGTTCAAAAAAGATTTTACCAGTAAGTTATGGTTAACTTATCGTCGAGAATTTCCTATATTAAGTGGATCCACTTATAGCAGTGATTGTGGTTGGGGTTGTATGATTAGGAGTGGGCAAATGCTCATTGCACAAGCTTTAGTGCTTCATTTTTTGGGCAGAGGTAGGTTAAGTCTCTATTTTATGTGGTTGGTAGAGAGAGAAAGAGATCTCTCTGTGACATTCTTCTAGATTAATTAGAAAACAATTTAAATTATTGATTTTACTAGATTGGAGGTATATCCCAGACCAAAGAGAAACCACAGTATACCATCGCAAAATTATTAAATGGTTTGGAGATAAACCCTCAAGAAACAGTCCCTTATCTTTGCATTGTTTGGTTAATATTGGCAAAGGTTTAGGAAAGAAACCTGGAGATTGGTATGGGCCAGGATTGGTGGCACATTTATTTCGACAGGCTTTTAAAGATGCCTCAACAGATAATTTTGAGTTTGATTCTCTTAATGTTTGTGTGGCGACGAACTGCACAGGTATTGGTCACTTAAAGATGCAATGCATAGTGCAATTTTTGTTTTTTGTAATTTATGTATGTAATTTTTTAGTGTACATAAGAGACGTATTCAGGGAGTGTACAGATGCAGCCACAAATCGTTGGAAATCCCTTATTCTGTTAATCCCAGTTAGATTGGGTACTGAAAAGTTTAATTCAATTTATTCACCTTGTTTGACCACTTTGTTAAGTTTAAAAGAGTGTATAGGCATTATTGGAGGCAGACCCAAACATTCACTGTACTTTATTGGATATCAAGGTTTATTTAAATAATAATTGCTGGTTAAGCTCCTGTGTTTAATGAGAATTTTTCAGATGATAAACTAATACATTTAGACCCACACTACTGTCAAGAAGTGGTTGATGTATGGTCACCGGATTTTCCTTTGACGACCTTCCATTGTAGATCACCTAGGAAATTAGCCATTAATAAAATAGATCCGTCATGTTGCATTGGATTTTATTGCCGCACTAGAGAGGATTTTCTTAATCTTATAGAGACTGTACAACCTGTAAGTTTTTATGTATGAAATTATTATACCCTTTATGGCATACTAAAGTTTATGAGACCATTGAAATTGTAAACCAAAGCTGAGATATTGTGACGTCAGTGATTTGGTACTGTTTTCAACAGTTTAGATGTGTTATTTAAAGTATAACAAAATTTTAGTTTGTCTGAAATTCGAACTATTTTTAGACCTATAAAAGTAAAATACATTTTAATTTTAGGTTGTGGTACCACCTCAAGGGGCAGGTGATTACCCTATGTTCACGTTTTGTGACGGCTACAGCTCTGATGCTGAATATTCTCCACTTGATTTTACTTCCCCTGAATTTGACTATACTAATTGCGCTAGTGACGTTGATGACATGGAATCAGAAGCTTTTGAAGTGATTTAGATTAATTTAATGTACTTAAAGTAAAATCCCCATAAGACTGGTAATAGTCGTCTGAACAAATATCGTACTTAACAGTCTTTTTAAATGTCCGATGTAAATCTACTTGTTCAAGTTCTTTTTTATTTTAACGACTTTGCTTTGACGTTGAGTGACTCTCTACCAATATCATCTTCTTGCCATTTTTTAAATAAATATCAGTTCTGTGGAACAAAATAGGAACAAGTGGATAATGAAATTACAGGGATTATGCTTTGTGTGATACTGATATTGTGGATCTCAAAAATTTTAAAATGCATGCTTATTATTCGTTAATAAATTATTTATTAGATTGTTAAAATAACATTTAACTTTACGAAAAAATAAACTTATTTCTGACCTTATACACACTTGACTGGCTTTGAAGTAATTATTTACAAATTTAACTTGTTTGGTATTAAACATGTAGATATAGAATAAATTAATGGCATTATGTAATAAATTTTGTTTATTATATTAAACGTTTAACAGATTCGTTGATGTTTTTTTTGCACCACGTAACTACCACACGACTTTAGTTAATAGGAAGGCGAAAATTGTCTATACAAATAAATTCTCATTTACACCAATTATTTATTATTAGTCTTAGTCGAATATGTCTGTAGACTTAGTTATTAGTAGAGTACGGATTTCTAAAAATGTTGCTTCTTGTAAATAATTGACATCTAATGTGAACGATTTATGCAAAAACGCGTCATTTGACAGATTTTGTTGATGCTTTTTTCTTCGTTTTGTGCTTATTTACTGATATTTTTGTATGGTTTAACTAGTTTTTTTACAAAACAAGGTTTTCAAATTTTTAAAAATAAACTAAACTAATAATTGCTTTGACAAAAAATTGCTGTATTGAAGGCTTCTGAACGACAAAAACATGTTACAAAATGTATAAGTATCAATTTACAAATTTAAACTGACCCAAAAATTTCAAAATACTCCTGAGGAGGTTTAAAAAAATGTAAAAACATTCCAAAACACTACAAAACCTCTAAAATGCCTTGCAAAGCTTACAAAGCAGCCTAGAAGCTTCTAAAAGCTTTTAGAACAGTCTAAAAGCTTCCAAATGCTTTTTAATTTATCTAGAAACTCTCAAAAGATTCCGTGTGCTTCTAAAGCAGTTTAACAGCTTCCAAAAGTTTCTAAAACCGTCTACAAGGTTTCAAATGTCTTAAAGGCAGTCCAGAACCTTCAACGTTCTTTAAACTGCCCAAACACCTTCCAAATGCTCCTAAAGAAGTCTAAAAAGGTTTTAAAACACTACAGAAACATCAGAAGTCTTTCAAAACAGTTTAGAACAGTCTATAAGATTCCAAACGCTTTTCAACTAGTCTATAAGCTCGCAGAAGATATTAAAGGAGTTTAGAAGCTTCAAAAAAATTTTGTGAACTGTGTAAGATATTCCAAATGCCTCTAAAGCATTCCAGAACCTTCAATATCCTGTTTAAACAGTCCAAAAACCTTCCAAATGCTCTCAAGTAGTTCAAAAAACTTTTGAAAGTTTTCAAAACAGTCTAGAAGTTGAACTGGAAAAAATTTTGCATCTCTGAAAGAGTTTTGTGCTTTTTTACAGATTTTTATGCTTTTTTGAAGAAAATATTTTTGCTTTTTAAGCGCTTTTTTTCACGACTTGTTTGCCGGCCTTCCTTATCTGTGGATTCCTAGTCAGAATCAATGCGTTTACAAGTACTGCTAATAGATGACAAACAGCCATTGGGATTTAAAAATTATTCTTTCTCTTGCACTCTTTTACTCGTTTCACCATTGATTTTCAAGCAAGGGCATGTTGGCTGGTAATCCTGCATAAAACCAGTTTTTTACTTACTATTGGTAAGCAGTACGTTGACATGTACTGTGTACAGATGGCGCCGATCGTAATTTACGTTCCACAGTTCAGCAAACAAGAAATAAAGTGTGAAATCCATAGAAAATAAAATACTTATTTGCTATAAGCATTATGACTTACCCGTTGTATTACATTACTCTTTCTCCCAATTTTCTGCAGAAAGAGAAGTATTCCAAGATAAAAATTCACTCAAAAAATGTGTAAATAAAGCTAAAGTTATTTCTACTAAATAAATTTATTTTCAATTAATATTTATAACAACTAGCAGTCTCACAAATATTTCACTTGGGTCGTTCTTTTTAAAACGCTTTAAGCCAACTTTAAAGAAGAACATGACAGCTCAGATTTTGTGTTGGTAGTGTGTTTGGTACAAAGGAGACCCACATCCTATTACCGTAACTAAATATAAAAATATATACAGGGTGTTCCAGCTAACGATTTGAGTAGTGTAGCACCATGTGTATAACAAAGTAAAACATGTTTTGAAACATAAAGTATGCAAGCTGTAATTAATCTGTAAAAATACAATAATGTATTGTACGTTTTGGCAGTAAAACACAAAAGCTGATTAATTTTTAATAGAATTGAAATAATTAAAAGCAGGAATTGTTAAATATATATATATATATGTATGTATATAAGGCATTATAAAACCACACATTATATTAGTAATATCACTTATACGCATGAGGAAACTTGCCTGCCAGCTATATATTTATCAATGAAACTAATAAATTTGTTAAATAAAATTTTGAATACTGGCCATTGTTTTAAATATATATTACTACATTGCCAAATGTAATTTTTATATCAAATCTATATCTTAATCTGATTCAAAAGAAATCAGTCATTCGTCTCTCCTTTGGAAATTTAAAAGGTTATTCAGGAAGTACCGAATTTTCAAGTAAAAGAATATAGGAATTTAGTAGGTAGTACGATTTTTCAGCTTAATACAGTAAAAGGCAAGTGGTCATTAAAAACTCTTAAAGCTACCAAAGGATTAAAAATAAGTGAAACTGTAACTACCAACAATTTAAACTCAACTCAAATTAATTTGGCTGTGCGCAAGCGTTAAAATATCTTTTTTCTCTTTCGGAAAGCGCAACTCTCTGCCAGCCAATCGTGCGCATTGTAGTTCGCGCTCAGCCTGATTTAATTCTTTAAGTAGAGATCCGGGGTTTTCTTGCTCTCGGGCTATCCAATCTAAAGCCATCTGAGAGCGCATGTCATCATCGAGCGCCCGATTCGAGTAGTGCGCAACCACTTCCTGTCGGCTGCATTGACGTTCACGCATCGCTTTTAAACTTCCATTCCAATGCAGCAACTGAAACACCTAAACACAAAATTAATCTATTTTAACTCAAGCCAAATCAATATCTTACAGTCATCAATTCCTGAAACTCCAGCATTGTTCTTCCTTTATTCGACTCTAACATAAACCTAAATGCCCCAATTCCAGTGTTAGGATTATCAGCTTCTTCAGTTTCGCCTTTGAAATTATTTTGGGCTTCCGTAACAGCTTTTTCAATAAACTCCTCGGAAATACGTCTGGATGGGTGTTCATTGAATACTGAATTCATTAAAGCTATTTTTGCCGCGCTGCGACGTGCCTCTGCTTTGGTAGGACAGTTCTACAACATATTTTTTTAGCTTCAGCGCTAAAACGGTGAATAACAAAGTACCTGAAAACTGCCAAAGCAAGAACCACCCGGAAGAGTAACATAACAAACGTAGGGCTGAGAATTTGATGGAACTGATTCGTAGATTACTAAAGCTCCGTTTCGAAGGTCTGCACCTCTGGCTTCTTTCATTTGCCAGAATTCTTGCAATGCCTCCACAACGTTTACTATAACATGAATAAATTGTTTTAGCTTTGTTGAAGTCTAGTATGTTGATATGAATATTGTTAATGAACTAATCAGTTGTTGTAAAGATGTCAAGAATAAGCTCTTGTGGCGTATTTTAGATAACACAAAAATTAAATCCAATTTTTGAGCTTTACGAAACTTTTGATCAATACCTTTTTTAAATGAAATAACCCTTCAGAATCAAGCATTAAAGATATAATTGTTGAGCCATGGGAAAATCGGTGATAATATTCTTAAAGTGAGACAAAAACTGACATTCATTATCCGTACAAAGGTCCGTCTTTAACAAATAATGAATCGAGTTGAGAACTTAAAGTGAAATTTATTCTGAGTTCAGAGTTTTTGCTGTCTGGCTATGTGGCCTGTTACCGAATTGCTGAACTGACATGTTGCCACGTTTCAGTTTAGTGTAAACATGCACAAATACTCACATCAATTGCAAAGAAACAGGCATAACCGGTGTAAGATTAGCCTTTTGGTTGCCTTAATTTTGCAGTGACTTTCGTGTAATTTCACTAAAGCATGTTTTGCATATTTGACCGGTCAGTTCGCTGACCATTCCAACCTTTTAAAGAAAACTTTGTTGTAATTCCGCCTTAGGTTTCAGGAACTATATAATACATTGGGTCCTAACAGCTCGATTTAAAAGTAACTTTACTACATTTATGTTTCATAAAAAGAGCAACGGCCTCTAATATTATTGACTTCCGTTTTCCCACGCGCATTTTTCCCAACATTCCAATAAGGTAAATACATACTTTTGTATACTTTGGCTTATAACTAAGTGAATAAATTAGTTTAGGGTACTGGCGCCAAACCATGGGTGAAACAACTCATTTGAATTTTCAAGGTTGTTAGTTATGTTAGTCATTGTGTTGTATTTTGCACTTTTTTAATGTTGCTAATGAAAAGTGTTGGTTTTTTCGCTCCATAAGGCGTCTAGAGTGAGTTTGATGTCACGAAGACGTAATTGTTGGTCAAAATATTGCTTTCTTAAATTTCGTCTTTGTGTGATGTCTAATTCGCTCTTCCCTCTTCATGGAGCGTCAACTCGAATCAATGATGAAAGAGAACCACCGGAAATCAATACTGCCAACAAAGATAAAAACAACTTCGTAAGTGTTATGTGTGTTGATCTGAACATTTTCTGTTGTGACCAAATGTCACGTGACAGTCGTTTTGGCAGACTGACACATGTCACTTGCAAAGTTAATACCATCTTTGTAGAGATGAGTATTGATTTGCAATGGATCTCTCGAATTATCATTAAGTTTACATATCTGCATCCTGTATAATAGTATTTATCTTTTAATTCTTTCATTAAAAAAATTACAAAGTGCTTGAAAGTTTCTTGTTTACTCGACTGTTGAACTCACTTAGGCCGCATTCGTTTTCAAGCTCCATGGAACGAGCAGAGCGTTTTTGACGTCACGATGACGTAATTTAGCAAAACTATAATTTGACCAACTGTCAATGATAGCATTCTGCAAACTACGAATCAAGCAAGTTGCGTTGATCAGATAATTAAGTAATAATTTGCAATAAAGAGTTTTCTGGACTTTTTCTATAATATAGCCACCCCGTTCATTTCAAAACATATAAGCAATAAATAAATTAAATTATAATGGTAACTGACCTCTATATCCAACGTCATCGTATAATTGTAGCATCGGCGCAGTAGTGGAGCACGGCCATTGGTCGTCAGGATAAACCATCATATCGGAGCGATCCTTTGCACAGTTGGCTGGACTGGCCTGTGCGCCTCCTTGGTCTTCATCAGACTTCCTACTGGGGTCGATGATGCGCCGCGGGACGAGATCGCGGCTTATGCATGTACTGCGCATCAAAGCGGTGCAAATAGGGCTGGTGCAGCCCTTGAGGGAGCACGCATTGCCTGACTGGAGCTTTTCAGTTATGGTGAAACTAATCTGCTAATCTGTGTTAAAGATTGTGTCATTAGTTATTAATAATAGAAAAAAAGGCAAAGAAGGTGGATTTTCTTAGTCAAATATTGGAGACCGATCCGGTATCATTTCCACTTACATACCTTAAGCCACCATGTTCACTAACCGATTTTAGAACAAGTTGTTAACTCAATTTCGTACAAATCAATTTATTGAACTATATAGATATTGGACTGATGGACTGACTTGTACTGTACAACTAACGGTTAATAGAAACTTTTTCCTTTCGTTTTTGATTTATGTCCGTCTTCAAGTCCCACGCTCGTAATACACACACGTCATTTTAAGTCGAAAGTGTGTCAGTCATTAAGGCGGAGATGAAAGAAGTTTGACTTTATCCTAATTTTACAATCTCGCTAAAGTAGGGTAGTCATTCAGTAGCGTAACAAAAGTTGACAGGTAATTGTTCGTAAAAGTACATATTATCACAAGTCGTTTACAATCTATAAAACAAATCTTAAATCCTCACCTTTGGTGAATTGAATTATAAATCTGAGTACGTTTGGCAACGTGGTCAAAAGCTTAGGTGTCAGTGGCACGGATTCATCATTGGTAGCAGTCAGCGACCTCGATCACGAAGTGAATCTTGGATTGTTTTCTCTAGACATAATTGCCAAAATATGCAAAGTTTTGATTGGATAATAGATGTTTGTTTTAGTTATATGTGAAAATTCGACTTTTACCTAGAACCAATTAAGTTCTTGAAAAAGTATTGCCTAGGGAGGGAAAAGTTATGATTCAAACGTTTACGTAGTTGCCTACTTAATGGAAACTTACTTTTAAAACATTCAAGCCTTTTCAAAATGTCAATGCTCTTAACCAGCACTGCGACTGTTAACCAATGTTAACAGCTTAAGCAAACTGACCCAAACTGCCTTTTGTAAGTTTTCAATCCAAAAAAAGAAAATTTATCATTACATAACGAGTTTGTTCAAAACATGATAAAGACAGAAAAAATTCCTAAAGAACGTGTAATCATTTTGAAGATGGCCTTACGACAGCTTGTGTTCGTCTGTCTATCATTAAAAACTAACGACACTAAAGCGATTACATTTAGGTATACACTAATTATCGTTAATAAATTAAAGTCAGATGTTAAATTGCTAATAAACAAGTGTAGCAACAAAAAAGTAACTAATTTTTTAATATCAAAATATTTCAACCAACGGAGACAAATTAGTCACCTTCAATGGTGAATTAAATCATGCCTGGTTTTAGATTAGATTATGGTAACTTTTTTTCTTCAGAATATCAAAAGTTTCATCATTACCATAGAGTACTTATTTGTATTATTAATGTTGCTAGATTTAATTACTTAACGAGCAAAAATATTGGCAACATACCACAGCACATGAGAAAAAATAATCTAAAAAAGGATTTAAATCAACTACCCTGTGTATGCATTAGTGTGAGTTATTCAACACAATTTTTAGTATTACACTTTTTTATAGGCAGTTATTTCAACGATAACGTTATAAATTGAAACTGAAAATGTATCTTTTGACAAAGAACTGCTATATCATGAATCATTAAGTCGGTATTAAGAAATGATTCATTCTCAGATGTGGGTTTTGTGAACTTTCATTTAAAAGCTAAGAATCTTAACCCATCAGTGTATTAAGTTTAAATAACCAGTATTTCGTATTAGTAATTCATGTTATTATACTTTTGAATGGTCAAGTTTGCTGTAACAAGGTCAGCAACTTAGAGTTTGCCGTTCATGTTACTTGGCTAAATTATGTGTGTTAAGACGAAATATTATGTTTTCTGATTATTATAGTACCGATATGTTCTTTAAAGTTATTACTGGTGGACTAGTACTAAGCCAAAAGTTTGAAAGTACAAACGTTGCAAGAGAGATTAAGTATAAAGTTTACAAATTTCTAAAATTACTTACCATATGTACCGGAAAACAACCATCAAAGGTAAACTTCAAAAATATTACACGAGCACAGCAACCCGAACAAAACAGTCAGTACGTTACCGAACTACCTCAAAGGTGATAAAACCGTTTAAAGGACTAAAAAGGTTTTTAAAACCTCAGGTACGGAACAAAGAGCTCTGCTCAAATTGCAGTCGTAGAAAATGTTAAAACGTGCGAAGGAACGATCTGCAGAGAACACCGCGCTATGCACTTCACGCAACGGCTATCAAATAACTGTGATTGCAGACTACCTACTGCTTTGGTACTACCTTCGTGTCCTGCTGCATGATCTGCACTCTTTGTGACGCAAGGTCGAATGTAACAGCAAATTTTCGACTTCCTTTTTTCGACTTATGTCGTCTGGTCGAGTACTTTTCTTACCAAAAGGTACTGCCCTCCGAAATCAGCAATTAGTAGGGACTTACCATCAATTAGGCGCATGGGTATGCTTAACACGTCAGTGAGTGGCTTACTCTTTCACGTCTTTAGAAATTAAGGTAACCAAACATATGTTGAGACATTTTGTAGCACATAGAATACATTCAGCGGTAGAAAAATAATTTTAGAATTACATACATTGTGATTTAACTGTGAATATTCACGTTTTTGTTACATTCCAGTAACTGTCTCTGGAACAATATTCCCTAAAACTAAAAGTTCAATAAAACTCTGACAAAACAAAAAGGCTGAAAATTATGCTCACAAATGTATTACGGCTATTTTTTTTCTACAAAATTTCATTTATTTTACTTTACTTCAACTCAAACATAATCGTCTTCTAAAGCTTTATTATCAAAACTTTGAGGGCTGTCATGATGTTGCTCTTTCTCTGGGAGGGGTTTCTCAATTTTTGACTCTAAAAATCGTCGAAAAACATACACTCGAAGCTTATAAACTAAATAAGTGAACAGGTGAAGTACAATCATGAGAACCATAACTCCAGCGCAGACTCCCATCGTTTTTCCCGGTTGATCCCATTTGAGTATCGGATATATGTAACGTGACCCAGTCCTAAAAAAAATGGATTAAACAAAACATACTGTTAATTACACTACTTGTATTACTTGGTAGTTCCTCCAGCAATATAATAAACCACAGTGAATACTGTGTAACATAAGGCTAAAAAGAGTGGGTAAATGAAGTGGAATATTTTCACTGGATGGGACACGATTAGCAGATCCAGGAAAACCAAAATGGAGTTTAATCCATGTACTATAAAATTCATGGCAGTGAATGTGGCACCTTCGGCTAAAATAGAAGAAAACATGGTAGTATACAGGGTGCTTATAGAATGTGGTACCAAAATAAAATAAGAACAGTTTGATTAATCCCAAAAATAATTTAAGCTAACAAAAAAAAAGTCTAATCAAAGGACAATCAACTTTCAGCTTCAGGAAATTAAAGGGCAAAGTTCCTTGTTCTGAATGTAATAAAATATTCAATACCTGCTAAGTTAATTTATTCTACTCTACAGATCAATACTTTTGTGTTACTTTATAAATGGAAATCTTGAAGTTTTATTTTGATATGTCATTACTAAGCTTCAAATTGACTTACCTTTAAAAATCAGGCTCCAGTATATAATACTGATAGTAAAAGCAACTGGAGTTGCTGTAGAATTCAAAGCCCAATAGGCAGGATACAGTTTTATGACTTTTTCCCTTCGCTCATTTTTCCCTTCCATTTTACTTGCAAATAAACTTACTGTAACCATAATTGAAGATAAGAGAGATTGTACTACACATAGAGTGAATCCCCAATTTGTTAGGTATATAGGCCACTTAGCTTTTCCAAGTGGAGGCTGATTTAGGTAGGTGAAGATCCAAGAGACAAAGTATAAAATGAAGAGACCTACTCTGTAGAAGGTGAAGGAAACGCTGGGATTGTTTCTGTCCCATTGCCACTAAAATATTATTTGATGGTTTATAATTTTTTTTAACAATTTAGTGTCTATATACCTGAGAAATAACGAAATCTGTAGAATTTTTGTGTTTGAGTCTGAAAGGTTCGAGGGTCAAGTGACCTTTGCAAGTTGTACTTAACAGAGTCTTCATATTTTTATCAGCTTAGTTCCATTGGGCTCGGCTCTAAAAATGCTCAAGCGTATTAATAAAAAATATATAATCAGTTAAAAAAACCATTAATTTAGTTCATCAGTAGTATCAGCATATTTATACTTAAAGGCTTATATATTAGTTAGCATAAGTCATAAAAAAGGGAACTACACACACATACACACAGGTTACATTGTAAACGGTACTAACACAAAACCACTTTGGGTACTACTGTAGGTACCAATCAGACACAAGTGATTACAGTTTCGCACATGTGCAAGAAATTGGAAATATAGGCAGATAGAAAGTAGAATTATTATTAACTGGTTAGGTAATATAAATTTTATGCAATTAACGAAGAAAATGCTTGAGGGAGTATCTATGCTTGTTTACATTTTGAAATTGTTCTTTCGATTTAAGACACCACTTTCCTAATGATGTTTGACTATGTAATGCAAAGATACTTACAGGTTTCGTTTCAAACCTGCAAGGTTGTAAGGTAAATAATAAATTAACATACTTACATAATTTAGATATTTTATGCAATGTAACTGGCTTCATTATGGATGAAATACTAGCAGTAAATTACATTGTTGTAAAAATAAATCTTTACGCTAATCTACACATAGTTTTGATATCCCTAGCAATAAGCAAAAAATGCTGTGTAACAAAGAATATTTACTTACGATTATCTTTCAAAGAACAAAAGTAGATAGCTTTTTACCCGGACTCACCCTGTATATTAATTTTCATACAAAAATGACACGTACTTACGTAATCTGCTTTGCCAGTTTTTTTTTTGAAAAAAAGTAACTTTTATGTAAATCACTAATTGGACCATTACTTTAAATAGATATTCGATGTGAATCTAATACAAAAATTTTAAACTGTAACTAAAATCAATTTAGGAAAAGTGTACTAACAAAACAAAATTCCCTGCAACAACAACAATTTTATTGTTATAATAATAATTCTTATCTCTAAAAAGCTGATATAAAAATCTGCATGTGTCCGTTTTTTTGTTGGAGTGAACTTTGGAAAAACCTGTACTAAATTTAATCTATAAATTGCTATGTGCTTATCAAAAAACCTTGTGATCAGAAGAAAATCGTACAGTTTAGTGCTAAAATTCTTTTAAAGAATGTATGATCTCTGTATCTGATAAATATCTCCGCGGTGGGTACTGGAAACATTCTGTGTTACCAGCAAAAAATATTGCCTAGAAGACAACCAGAAAATTTGCATAATGGATATATGAGAGAGCAAAACATACCTAAGTATATGCAGTTGAATTGGATTAGTCTGAAGTTATAAAGCATTAATTACAAGAATATTTTTCATTAAATCCGGTCTGCTCGGAGATGTCCTATGGTTTTTTTGCTATGAATTATGTATGGCATAATCAAGACTTATGCAAGCCGTTTTAAGCAGTGACACTGGCAGATTAAATAGTGACACTACCAAAGATATGCATTCCCACACAAGCTTAGTAATTTTTAATATAAGAAAAGCAAGTTTTTCAGTTAAATTCTGAACTATATAGACGCACGTGTAAATATACAAAATGCTGAGTAGTTGAAAAACCTCACTTTTATATTTATTCGTTCAATAATTTCAGAACTTTTGGAATCAGTTTACCATTTATTATCCATGAAGATTGTATAAAAATAAAAATTTTTATAATATATATTGGTAACGCCACTGTATTTGATTAGAATAATTTGAGATGTGCGCCAATTGAAATCAATCGACACAAATACCAATCTTCGCAAAGTAATAATTAATATTTGGATAAAAATGTCATAACGGATTAATCCTGCCCGGATGCATTAAGACTTAAATCGCGTCGATATGCTGATTTTACCTGAACATTTTATACAATTATATTTATAATGTGGTAATGAGTATTGAGATTAACTTTTTTAAGTATTGGCTGCATTAGAGCCAGACTTGTTAGCCAATGCCCTTTATTCTTCCATCTATAATTCGCGGTTTGTTATAAATTATTATCACGTGTGAAGCCACACTTTGAATTATTTCACATTGATATGCTCCAATCAACGCTGTCAAACATCATATGATACAAATTTGTGAAAAGTACACACATTGCTTAAATATATTTTTACTTGGAACCATGTTGATTAATACTGCGATCCGCTTCTTGTGAACCTGCAAGATAAGTCAAAAAAAAGAAATTACTGTAGCACCATCAGTAGCGCCACAATGATTTTTTTCTCATGAGCTAAAGTCGGAGAGTGGTGAAAATTAGCCAGATGACTTATTAATAAATAAAATCTGCAAATCCGCATTCCTAATTGCAATTGTTGGACTAGTAAAAGCAAAAAAAAGTACTAATTAATTTTGAAGGATTAACACTGGAACGAAGTACAACTTAAGAGGTTTGTCATTGTAATAACCTGAAAGTAATATTAATAAAACTCGAATCTAACGAGTGTTCAGCACGCCATTGTGTTATGTTTCTTTTTCACAGAATTTTTCTTTTTGGAGACAAGAACCGGGCCGCCTGGTTTTCTGCAAAAGCCTAACGTCCGGCATTGCGGCTTGCATCTTTTAATTGTCTTTTTTTGGTCAAAATTTCATCATTTGTTTAACTACGGACTAGTTCTGTTAATGATATGTCTCATTAGTATTCACTTTGATTTTCCTGTAAAAAATCAATAGCAGAGGTTGCCACCCCAGCGAAAACCGCAAGCTTTTAATAAACCTTAATATGGGATCAATCCCCGACTTCGTTTGGCAACATTAAAAATTCTAACGAGGTTGTCGAGGTATAACCAAAAGCTCCTTCAAGAAAATTACAAAAAGAAGAACGGTAACGATGCTACAAAAACTTGTATAAAATAATAATCGACGTAATGACCAAAAAGGAGTTGTTAAAAAATTCATTGAACGAGTTTGGTTATCAACCAGCGGCATTTTAAGTTAAAGGAATGCCCGAAAGAAATTTCTGAACATTCGAACGCTGCTGCCTAAAACCAGTATTGAAATTAAGGGCACTTATTTTTGACCATTTAATAAATTTGCTATTTAGCAAACAGTGGCGTTCATTATTATTAGAGAATACCTAAACTAACAAATTATATGTCAAAAAATTCTCCCAAAGTACCTACTTTATTATTATGAGAGCAATTTAAATCATTAAATGGAATAAATACCTGTTTATTTGGTATCATTTCCCACAAACACTACTAAACAAGTAGGTATACCAAGTTTTATATATTATTATGATACACAAGTATAATATTACTATAGACCTGGTTTTATTACAAACATTAATATTTAAACCTGTATTTTGACATCTAGGTTAATGAGGAAGGTGTATCTTAGACTTTGTCTGTTGTCATTAAAATCCAATTGTAGAGTAATGCCATTATTACTTAATATTATAGTGCACTAAAAAATATCTAATCTAGCGGGTGTAATAAAAACTGAGCATTTATTTTGCTTATCAAAAGTGTTCCTTATTAGCAACCCCCGATAAAATTTGAGGCTCAAAGTTACTGTCACAAACCAACAAAAATAACCATCATAATGTCATCCCACAAATCGAATCTATTAAGCAATTTTTTTAATTAGCGGATGTTTAAAAACTGGATTACTAAAAATATTCAGGCATCTTATAGGAAACGCTTAATTAATATCGCAAACAAGTATACTTGCAGTACCCTCATTTATAAAACATGATTTGTCGGTTAGTAACTTTTTTTAACTGACAAATCGAATAACTTACCTCTTTTTTGAGTTTCCGCATAAAGTTTTCCGGGTAGTCACAGCTACCACTCACTATAAATTTCCAATAGCAACTGACACTGGAATAGCCACTCAAATGTATTGTTGTAACTTTTCTTCTCCTAGGACACGACTTCCAGATAGTTTTTGCACCACGCTTGCTTACAGTCACGTTAATCTTTTTAAGGGTCAACCTGTAGACTAGACATCATATATCCAGTAAATTACATTTAATCACTCGAATTGAACGATTATTATCGTTATTAATGGTAATAGAGACTTATTATACTGCCATTTAAGGTGCCGTATAGAGATGGAATGTTTGGCATTCTGAAAAATTCAAAGTAACAATAAATATAATAAACAAACGGACATTGAGTTTAGGTACATGCAAATATAGTTTTTAGTGACAATAGATACAAATGATACTTCAAGCACTGATGAAGTTTTTTTATACCTATTAAAGTATTTAAGAATGCATGACTTATTAATTATTGTGTGAACGCTGATAAACGCTTTATTGATCATAATGAAAGGTATTAATAAGCGAGAAATTGCCTAAATTAAAATATAACGATATGTGAACCTTCGAAACGAATCCTTATATTTATAGTACATTAATCTCAATACACATTGGACACCTACCATAATTTTTTGATATTCAATAGATATGTGACTGATATGTATTAATTTCACAGATTACTCTAAATTAGTTCACAGCGCTCTGGACTTTTTGATATTCACATTATCACATTTATTTTAATAGCTCACTGTTTTAAATGACTATTAGATCAATACGTGTTGCATTTTAAATGGTTAATTATAATTAATTAAAATTTGCCTGACAATATTAATTCTGTATCATTGCAACCAATTTGCTATATTAACAATTGATTAGTGACAAAAACGCTATATAAAGGCTTCTCTGAAACATATCCAAGGAACAAATTGTATTTAAAAATATTTGCTTACTAAAAAAATGCTAAGAACAAACACGACTGGTACTGGCCATCCCAAGAATTTATCATCATGTTGGTATTGTAATAAAATTATTTGTCCACAAACTACCAGCGTGTTAAAAACAAATGTTTATCTAACGGCGCTAAAAAGCTTTGAAACTAAGTCTAGCCGATGATCTGCCTTATTGGAAACTTTTTAGCTTTCGACGAACCATGTTTAGCTAGTTAAGTTTTCAAGTAGTACGTGTTTAGTATACCATTATGACTTCATGTAGGAGCATATATAAGCATGATCAAACAAACGGAACACAGTGTTTTAAGAAGTAATGAATTGTCTATGTGCATATATTTCCTAAAAGCGAAAGCACAGAGAGTTTAATTGTTGATGATGAAAACGTTGAAGTTTACTTTAAATTCTCTCTTTGACTTGGCGCAACAAAATGGAAATCGTCCATTTCTTTATCAAGCAGGAGTACTACCAATAAAATCTTCAACCTTCTAAAGTTGTTCCATTAAGGAATGAAACTAGCAGTAAATTACTATGAAGAAAAATAATCGATTGTTATCATTATTTAGAAATAAAACAAAACTTAGAGTATAATAATTTAATGGAAATAAGATCAGAATTCTATCAATAAATTAACTATCAAAAACGTACAACGTATATTGCACGAAAATTTAAATCTACCAGTCGTATACAATATAAAGTCTAAATTTTCGGAATGTTGAGCTGTGGTTTTACCACCGTTTACCACCTACCACCACACAAAACCTTTTATTTTCTAGTATCATCCTAAAAAACTTACGCGACTAAAACTATTGCTGTCAAACTTTATTCCTTAGTTTATTAAAAAATGTGTGCACGCCTTTATTGTTGAGTACAAAATAAAGAATCAGCACAAACCACTTTTAATTAGTACATACCTACAGAGATCCAAAATTTGATCCGGTTATTAACGCAACATCAATCACTAGTAAATTGTTCTAATCCACAAATTTCTTAATATATGTATATAAAAATCAACTTTTCAGCTTCTGTGAATTATTGAGTGGTTCAAAATAGGTAAGTCATTTTGAAGTTGTTTAAATTTAAAAAGCATTGGTACAAAAACCAAAAAATGAAATTAAAAAAATTCCAAACAAGCTACTCGCAAAAGAATTATACATACGTGTTTATACATATATAACTAGGACGGTAGGTAGATATGAGGGTATCAGTTTACATGACCTGTAAAATTTGGCTGGCCTCAAATGCAGTACCTGGCAGTAGAATCACAGGACTAGAAACATGTCCAGCTTCAACACAAACCATATTTGGGTACTCATCATCCCCAAAATCAGACATATCCTTGGCATGGTCCAGCCATGGGTTCCAAATGACAGTGTCTGGGAAGTTATACTTCTGAATGCGCATTTTTCTTCCAGAAACCACATTTGTTATAATATGCTCTTGGGCAGTATTCTGATACACTCTATCAGTCCATTCATTGATAGTGACTACATCCCTAGTTTCTTGGTAAATAGCAGCATCTCTTGTCTTGTCAATAAAAGTACAACCTTGCAGTCCGGTGATTTGACACCTGCGCACATCAGGAACTTTAAAATAAGTATGCAACAGCATGTTAAAACTGAAAGTTAAGTCTTTGCTTGGATTAAAAACTGCAATGTTAAAGTGCAACTCTTTTTCACGCAATATCAGTCTGTAAGTAAGGCGAAATCTGCAATAATACGTGCACTTAAGTTCATACAAAACGCGAGATAAATGTGTCTTACTGGTAATTCCACATGGATCTTGTAAAATCAGAATCCATCAAGGAGAAAATTGCTTCCACATCTCCACTTGGCAGTCTTTCAGGTGGCTTTTCTAAATTCCATCGGATCATTCTTGCAAATCCATGTTGAGGACCAAAAGACCATGGCCCAAATTGAGCTATAAATGTGAACAGTGTATTTCACAGTTTTACACAGATATGACGGAAAAGTATTGTTCAATGTTATTTTAGCTCAGATTAGAATATATACTCAGATGCCTATACAAATAACCTTTCAATTATAGAAAATACTACAAAATACCAGAACATCAATATATTTTTCATTGGAGTTTGTTGAATGTTACTGCTTATTTACATAAACACACCTAAAACAATTAGTACTGTATAAAAGTGCTAAAGCATGGTCCTAGTAATCCTAACAAACTATTCTCATGAAAGTAAGCATATCAACACAAGACCATAACAATTCATTGGCTTTGCTGATGTTACCATTGAAGAAATTGTAATCTTAATAATTCTACCATTACATTGAAACATAGAAAGTCTTCAAAATAGTTTTCCAATTAAATAATAACTTATTTGACATAAAACAACTTCTCCATGTGATGTTACTGTAAATGAACATTTGCTGAAATTTGATTAAGGAGAGATGATAATTGTATGTCACATGCTCACACTCAACAAAATAGAGGAGTTACCCAAAAGGATTATTTTATAACACAGGCTTCCTCCTCAAACAATGCAGTTGTTTGTCCCCATATAATAGAGGAACATGGTGAGAAAAATAGAGAATAGAAGCATATTCTGATGCAATGACTAATATGTTTCTGAAAAAGCTTAAAACTGACACTTACATAAGCATTTATTAGCTGACAAAGAGAGAAAGTGGACTTAAAATTAAAAATCTTGCTGTCACTTTTCTCTTATGTTGAAATAGGAGATTAGGGTGATACATATTCTTGTTTATCCATTTTATCAAATCAAATATTTTATCAAGCTTTTTTGAATTTCATAAGAATTAGTAGAAAGGATTTTTGTTGAATATACCACAGTTAAATACTTACGAAACACAAATGGAATTCCTCCTCTGATAGCTTTTTTTCCATCAAATACAGCTTGCTTACTGTAAATATATAAATTGGAATTTACAGTAAATTAACCAACAAAGAGTCAATTGATTACTCACCTAACAAATAGTTGCTCTTGATTGTTCACTCTCCAAGAAACTGCAGTAGCCCCTGCAACATAAAAACAAGTTAGGTTATGTTATGTTTTTTGTCTCTTTTTCTCTTGTTCTGATTGAAATTGAAATTAATAAGAGAAAAGAAGAAAGAACACTGTGGCGGCAAAAAAAACAGCATTGTAATTTGGGACTTACCGTGCAGGTTTATGGTGCAAGTGGTATTGTTACCCCTGTCGAGAACTACAACGCTGGTGGCAGCCATGGCGGCGACTTTTTGGGGCCAAATCGGCCACTTAAAACAGCTTACAACGCTTTCGCGCTGTTTTGTAATGTTTTCGCCGCAAAACGCGGTCACCCAAAACAATTTCAAGCGATTACCTGCGCAACAACAGCCAGGTGTAAGGTCCCTCTGTCGGTATGCTAGAGAAAAAAAATGCAATTTAGGCACATACGCTAGTCCACTCCACGGTTGCGTCAATACTTTGGTGCAAGAAAATCTATAGCAGGCCTGCCCAACACTCCTATTCGCGAATCTTAATATGCACCAGAACGAACCCGACTAGTTTTTCTAACTTTAACAAAAAACAGCCCAACTCGGGACTTGGAATGGCAAATAATCATTTATTTGAATTACTGCCATCTAGCACCATCTAACGGCAACTCCTATCGATCGCCTCATAATTACAGATTTCTTTTTCTACCATGTTGTTAGAAATGGTTTTTTAATATTTGCTCTGTTTAATTTTGCAATCATTGGATTCTTTTGCATGTTAAGATACAATCTAACTACAAATTCCAAATGAGCAAACGATAGACAAAATACGATATAATAACAGAATAATTATTTTAACTGCCTCCTAGGTTTTACGTCAATGTTGTATTGCTGTCATTTGTCAACTTGTCTAAAATTATTAATGATCGGCTTTGCTTCACTCTCACTCCCAAGTCCCAATAACTTGCAAAATCATTAGTTTTTTTGTCGTTTCTAAAAACATACACTTTTAAAATTCGAGTTATCAATAAGAGAATTCAAAACACATAAAATGAATTCAATTATCAAGGCAAAGGTTGTGCCGGTCAACGTAGTTAAGTAAGTATTTTGCTTTGATTGTGGGGTCTGTCAGTTCCTGGGTTTGTATGTGGACCATTACATAATGTAATTTTTTTTAGACATTTCCGTCTTATGTCTCAGTTGGGAGATCTAGGAAGTGGTGCCGGCAAAGGGGGCGGTGGTGGTGGCTCGATTAGGGAAGCCGGTGGTGCATTCGGTAAGGCCGAAGCCGCCAAAGAAGAGGAGTATTTCTACAAGAAGGTTAGTTGGCACAACACAATTTTTTTATTGTCTATCTCATCTGTATTTTTGCAGCAACGAGAACAACTAAAAGAATTGAAAACCCATCTGCATGATGAGATAGCCTTCCATGAGGAGCAAATTAAGAGACATCAAGAAGCCATAGCTCGTCACAAAGAAGGAGTCAAGAAACTAGAAAATCAGTAATCACACTTAAAAGGGTGATTGGAACTGTAATACTGTTTTTATATAAAACGCTATGATTAGAATTGTTAGTTTTAAGTGTCTACTTAATAACAATTGTAGCATTTTGTTGAATTATTTGGTGTGTTAATAAACAAAAACTTTTTTCTTTCAGTGAATTTTCTTATAGTGTGTTTTATTTGGAGGAAGTAAAAAACTTTTTATAATGATTTATTTTTTTGTGCAAAAAAAAAAGTGGAGAGGTTCTTCAAAGTACAGTTATTTCATTTTAAGTTGATAATTAAGAATATTGACAAAAAATAACAAGACAAGGAACAAGGACGACAGCTAGGCTAGACTGACACTGCTGACAACTGGCAGCTATCAAATGTCAAAGTCATCTGACTGGTAACCTTAAGGAAAGTGCACCATTGTCAAACTTCCTTTATTTCTTTAGAAATTCAGGTTTAAACAGTGTAAGTTTTTAATTTTTAACGTATAAAACTTGTTTTTGCTGGTTTCAAATTTAATCTTCTATCAGCAACAAGTCAGTTATTAGCTCTCTGTATCGTAAAAAGTGTTTTTTGTCTTTATCTAAAACGCTTTACAGTGTTTTAAACAAGCCCTTGCAGTGCTTTTAAGCCCCTGGCGAGTTTGAAAACCTTTTTGTTCAAAGAAGTAAAAGAAACCGCAAAGGCTCAAAGCCAGTCTGACAACACTGGAAAGGCGGACGAATGACGATTGATTAGTAATCCGGATGCGTTTGCTGTCAGAAGTGTGGTGTAGTGCCATAAAGTTTTAAAAATTAAAAATAATTTGTAGGAAACATTTTAGAAATAGGTACTTAAGTGTTTTAGTGATGCATCTTAGGATATCCACGATATTATGTTGGGCACTTCTTGTTGCCCTCACAACAGCAGCTCAGGTAAACATTTGCTCATCCTAGTCGTTATGCTGATACTTTTCATCCTTCTTTGGGGATAACCTTTCTGACACCAATTGTTTTAATTTATTGGTTTATATAGTTTTTAATCTTCATTTTCGTCGCAGTTAATTATCTCTATTGGCTCACAATAACTGGAAAAATACAAAACAGTTTTTGTACAGATATCAAAGCTTTTCTCAGATTCAGGTGAAATGTTTATCTTTTTTATTGGACCTATGTGAAGGAAGTGTTCCTTTCTCTCTCTAATGTATACAAACTGAATTTTAATTTTCTCAATTTTCCATGTGTTTACTTACAGCTTACAGCCAGTACTTAATAAATACATTATTTTCTTATTATGCATATCTCATAAAAAATGTCTACTGTATCTTTCATTAACTGTTCAAGAAATACTAGATTAGTTACTGTTTTCTACTAAAGTGCTTACAGTACATCAACATGTAAATACACTTAAGATTAGATAGATATAATATGTATGTTGTAGGTACATACAATACTGTAAAGTAAAAATGAAATGATATGTAAATTTTTATACATATACCATATGGATAGTTATATTGTGGTAATAAATCCAAAGAGTAATAACAGTATGGCAACCATTTATAGTAAAGTCACAGTTGAAGCACCTTGGGAATTAACAATCAGTTTTAGTATGTTCTGCAGTTTTTCATAGTTATGTGTGTGTTGGTTTCAATGAATGTTAGCTGAAATTATACAAAAATAGTAGCCAAACAGAAGTAAATTGTAAAATTTCTTGAAATCCATTTTTCTAAAAACATGAACTAGGCCATTATGTGTAGAAAGAGGAGTTGGTACTACTATAAGCAACAGTTAAATGTTTGCTATTAGTCACAGAGTCAGGTAGTCCTTTGACAAATTAACTTGATAGGTTTTGTAACTTTCACATAGTTCATATTTAGTAGGGTTAGTTTGGAAAAGATACCTATGGTTTTGCAAATGTCTTATTAAGTCTCCTTAATCACTGTTCTGTGCATAAAATCAGTTTTCCAAGCTTAGTGTTGTATCTACAGATTTAACCCTAAAATTAACATTGAGCTTCTTATCTTGCTCTTTACAGTAAAACCCTGTCAAATCACTGAATTGTCTGATATATCCCATTCACTGTGGAATCTGACAGATAAACTCTTTTCAAATAGTCAGCTAGTAGTGTAGTAGTTTAGTATTTCCCTACACCTTAAAACAGAAAATAGCAATTCATTTATTGGAAATTACCTAATGTTTGTAGTGTTCTCTTTGGAACATTTGAAACCCACACTGGAAAAAAAAATAATGGAACTAAAATGAAATAGGTATTGATTTAATGCTTGAGGGATAAAACAATGGAATACTTAATTGCTGTCATTTGCACTAGAGCCTCCTTGTGGATGATGCCAATCAAGATAGGAAAGACATTATAATTGCCTTCTTTTAAAATTAATTTCTTAAATAAAGCTTAAGTCTCCTTTATTTATTTAGAATGTTAGACATTTATTAATGCAGCATCAGAACTTCTTTGCAGTCATTTGGTTAACAATGTTTTTTTCCTTCATGGGATAATTTAAACAATATGTAGGCATGTCTAAATATTATTACACAGGTTCTATGTATGTTAACATAATATGAATTGTTGTGTTCCAAATTAAAGTTTTTGTCTAGTCATTATGCTGCATTTTGAAAACCATAGAGTTTACCACTCTAGTTGAATGCATCATCACAGCTACTACTGCTCAATATTATTATACTGAAATAAAATGTGATGAGAAGGGTCCTGGTAATAAATATGAAAAAAAAAAAATTAATGTAAAAAAAAGTCCTGGTAAAAGTGCTAAATTACCTTTTCAAGAAGTTTTGCGGTTAGCCTACTGTTAATCATTTTAAGAATTGTGGTATTTCAGCTTTCAGGTATACCCATTTAATCAAAAGACTTAAATTGGAAAAGCTGTGAGGAAAACCCAAGGACAGAACATTAGCTGAAATTGACTTCAGTTATAAAAAAACCTTAAAAACTAGAACCGTTTTTGCTACTTGAAGTTAGTAAGTCAAGGCAATTTATTTTCTTTTAGTTTTTGCTCTTTAAAGAATATCAAGTAAGATACCAGGAATCTCAGTCAAATAAGATAATGTTTGCAGCTATATATAATTATTTATAGACTATAGAGGCAAATAAATCCAAAGCTTATTTTGTCTAGTACTTGGGTATTTTAAATATAAAGATGTGACTATTTTGAAGCATTTATAAATTTACATTATGATCTACATCTGCATAACCATAGCCACAAATTTTTAGTAGCTGACTACAAATGAGAAATCCACCAAAATTTCTAGAAAAGCAACTGATGATGCACCTTTATTGGAAACCCTTGGTTCTTTTAACTGGGATGGGATGTGGATTTCCGTTCTTACTTTCACGTGGTCCCTGCCCGTATTACAGAAACTTATTTTTAACCCACTAAACATTTGTTTCAATGAAAGTATTGGGAGTGTTACATTCCGATTTGTTTGCGGTACGTTTCTGAATAAAAACATCACTGCAAATATCAGTACTCATTTTACGAGCTACTATAAATGAAGTATGACGTTCTCCTTATCCTATGTGCAGTCAAGTGCAGAATTCACTATAATGTATATCAGATCTTTTTCTACGTTTTATTAAATATTACAATCCTATAAAGGTCATACCCTAATAAATTTAATCTGAATTGTAGAAAAAAGGATTTGATATAGAACTTTATTCCAGAACTTATTGATAAAGGCTATACAATCTAATGAGAATACTCTAACAAAATTCCTTGAAGGGATCATTGAATTATTTGTTTATTTGTTTCTGGCTTAGTAAGTTGCACACATGAGTATGTGTAAACTAGCTATTTTCAACCTACAATTGGAAAGATAATGCTTTATCAAGGTTATTTTGCAAAAGCATATTTTTCCAAATAACACAGTAACTTTGGGTCACATTTTTGGTGCCCCCTTCATATCATATATCCAATGCCCAAAAAGTATCTGATTGATTGCTTAGTCAATATTTGTACTGATAAAGTTCAATGGGAAGGTGTAACACTACCCCAACATGTTTATTGTTCCAGTTATCAATCAATTTGAGTACCGCCTCAGAAGTATTAATTGCATTGAGCTTCAGTTACATTACAATATAATAAACAGGCTCCATCAAATTGCTAACCTTCAAACTTGGAAAAATGCTGTACATAATTTAATTAAATGCTGTAATAATAACTTGAAGGAAAAGTAAAATATTTATTGGGGTGGTGTTATTTGAAAATTTATGTTATCTTAATTTTTGTATCAATATATTTCTTGATTTCTCTTTCAAAAATACCATTTAATATGAAGTAAATAATGTTAACTATCAGAATTTATAATAACCCAAAATAACTTATTACATCTGTCATAAAATTTTAGTAGGTTGCAATCTTAAAAAATCTTTGATAACCTCCCATATATTGCAGAAAATTAAAATTACAATAAATCACAGACATAAAATAAAAATAACTTGTTTATGTTGATGGTGTTTTCAGTTATAAATACCAAATAATACCAAATGATCTCAATTTAGTATAGTTTTGGGTTGAGGATTTCCCCGAATTGATAATACGTAATGAAATAAATCGCCTTCATTATCATAATATATGCTTGATCAGGCTTATGATTGATGATAGCGGTAATTAACAAACATTGGCATTATAACTGTTTGTGCAAGCATTTTAGATTAAGAAATTTTAGCGCGTTAATGTGGCGAGAAAAACAATTGACATTTTTTCGAAATTTGAACTGTTCAGCTAATCGAATGACCCACAGAAATATATCATGTTTCACATTTTGTGATAAAACAACAGTTTTTAATTGGCAAACAGTTAAATGCATCATTTCATTAGCAGAGGTTTCATAGTACACGTGGGGCTTGATCAGTCTTGGGTGGTCTAGCAAACATATTTATGACGAATTAATTAACTTGTTTGGGTTTAATATATTTTTTACGTTAATTAGATTTTAACAGTAATACATTACTACATTTAGTTAGATGTTCTTGAAATTAATTTTGAGAATTGGCGCAGCAAAATGGGGCTGTTCGGCAACGTCGCAAAGAACAAGGGCGTAAAGCATTTCTGCACAAGCAGAGGGCGCAAAATGTATTGATTTCCCTGTTTGTTTTCATAAATAAATTCGCCTTACTTACCTATTTTATGTAGGTGGTTGTTAATCATTATAAGCAAATATTCAGGAATGTAAGTAAATTTTGCTGATTTGAGCGTTTGTATGTTTGTGTATTTGCACGCTTTCAATAGTTCACGGACTCCTAACTTCGTTATACATATGTTGTTATTAGATTAGAAGTTCAATAATTCCAACCCTGCATAGTGTATATACTAGATGAACATATTCAAGTAGAACCAGATGCAAAACTCATATTTTTGTAGTAGCAAATGCGTTTTATGTTTTAATTTAGCGCTTACGACATTGTTTAGACGCCAGATTTTGTTTCACTTATCAAAGCCACGCATTGTTAAAATGTATTTAAGATCGTTTAATTGTTTAAATAAAGTAGTTGTAAGCTGGAATTATTTAAGACAAAATTACGTTTAGATTTATTGGTAGTATTGTACTACAGTTGGAAACCTAGAATAATTTTTTATCTGGGACTGGGTTTCCCTTCTATACGTTTTAATACATAACAGCACATTAAACAAACATCATACAATACCTTAATTATTTTATACTAATTAAACATTCCTAAGTTAAACATCTGTTAAATCTCTCTTTGTATAATTTATATCTGTATGGTCCCCAACAGAATTCATGATTGTGTGATCTTCATGTGTTGTTAAGTTATATTTGGAGATTGCCTGCTTTACTTCATTACTGAATTAAATTGTTAAATGACCTAATTTACGCAGTGCTATTAAGCATTATGTGGGATTCGTTCTGTATGAATTTGATTTCAATGTCAAGTGTCCAGAAAATGATGAACTGAAAAGTCATTTTTGATACTATTTTCTAAGTAAATTATGTATTTTTCAGAATAACGAAAGAAAGAGCAGTGAATTTGAATTCGGAGATGCTGGAGATGCCGGAATTGAGGGAAGTGGCTTCGATGGAGAGTTGAATCGAGACCTAGAATCCAGTGGTTCAGGGCAAGGTCCTCCAGGAGATGACGATGAAGATATTGACACAATTAATAAGTCAGATATCAAACCCGATAGTAAGTTATTGCAATTTTTTTAAACGGGTCACCTTTAACTTTTCCTTTTTAGTACCGCCCATCGTTGACATTATTCCGAAGAAAGAGATAAATCTGGATTACGCACCAAGCAATTCTGACAAAGATAAGGATAACGCCGGAATACTTCCGACGGAAGATACCAGCGTTATAATGAATCCAAAACCAGAAGATCGTCCTACGTCTTTCTTCTCTCAACCAGGAATACTAGCAGGTAAGAATTGCAGCCTTTTTTATTTATTTTGTTTAGTAAATGTTTATTTTTATTATTAAGACAGAGGCTGGGCTCATATGTTAAATTGCAGAATAAATATTTTTCTTTCATGCCTAAAACGATTTATATTCTCAGTTTGTTTATTTGTTATCCAGGTTTACAGAAAGCCAAGATCTTTTCTAATTTTGCAACAGAAAAGTTTATCACTGAGTATATACGTCAAAATCAATTCAGTACTCAGTCATTTTCCTTGACAATTTTATTATTCCTTATCAATATGAAGCTGAATTATCTAAATTTACGTTTCATTTATAGTTAATAAAAATGCATGACTAATTTTAAATGAGCTACTCAAATGTAAAAAAAAACTTAGTCATCTCAAATTGTGATTCCCTGATTGTTTGCATTCTCAAAATATCAAACATTTGGCAAATTTCCATTGTTCTGAAACGATTCCAATGTGTAAATTGTGCACAAAGGATTTAATTTTTTTGAACCATCAATATTTGGGTGGATTTTATATATAGGTACATACATTTTTTATTACCGAAACACTTTCCTAGAACGCCATTAAAAGGCGTTACTGGTACAAAATCTATATAATACTAAAACGTGAACTTTTAACACTGTTCAAAAATAGTTATTTGATTGATAACCTTAAACCGATTCAAAAATTACATTTAGCACCTTCCCACTGCGGTTTCTCCCGATTTTTTGTGTTTCCTAGAATACTTGTTATTTATGACCCAAAATGATCTGGTTGACCACAATAACTAACCTTTGTTAGGCACTCATTTTGTCAAGGATATAAATATGGGCTCACTTGTTCAATATATTCATCGTAAAAATTTTCTATTTACTCTAAGGTTTCAGTAAAACTTGCTGTGGTTACTATATAGATAGATATAAAAATTGAGTAATTCAACAATTCAAAATCAACGGTAGCTGATAATATTTTTTTTGTTTCAGCTGTCATTGGTGGAGCTGTTGTAGGATTGTTGTGTGCAATCTTGGTAGTGATGTTCATCGTATATCGAATGCGTAAAAAAGATGAAGGTTCATACGCATTGGGTGAGCCGAAACAATCGCCGAACTCAAACTCGTATAGCAGGGGAACGAACAAAGAGTTTTATGCTTGAAAATAGTGTTGCTAAAATGCAGGACGATGTAACTAACTAACAAATCAATCTGGCTGCTGGCAACGGCAACTGTCGGTATTAACGACTGAATCTTAATTTTATTTTGTCTCTTTACTCCGCTGCTTTAATTTTATTATGTTTCTAACGTAGTCTTATGCGATATGCGGGATTCAGTCAGACAAATTGGAATTGCCAACAGTAACAAATAAATTATGCATTTGTACCGAGTACAAACTAATATTGGATTTTGAATTTGACGAAATTCATACTTAGTCTTGTCTTATTTGAATGTAAATATCATAGATCCAGAATCTGTACCGACACGTTCTAACGTCCACTAGTTTCGAGTATACAGCTTTTATTTTTTATTATGATATTATTGATAATATATATTATGTGTATTCGCAGGTATACTTCTATATGTAATGTTAACATAGCGCCGATTCTTTTGGTTTTTTTTTGGGCAGCTATACATTCCTTTTTTTATCGAATCTCTACACAATTTTACTTGTTCAGCATCATTGGAAAATTAATCTGGTCTGTAGATAAATTACGGAACGTACTGTAAGTATTTATAGAGAACGCTCTAAATTTGAAAAAAAGAAATGTATGTTTTAATTGCTTGCTGTGTTTAAACGTACAAAATGTAACAGAAAGTTTACATGTTTTCTACTACTGCAGTAGACATGTAAGTATATAGTTGCAGTGAGGTCCATAAGTAATAGGGCATAGATTAAATACAATCTTTCCTTCAAATTATTATAGTTTTGTCAAAATGCTGGCTTTATATAGAATATACCACTGACAATCAATTATTTTAGTTGTTACTAGGTAGTTTACATAAAGATAAGAACGTTTATTGAACTTTGCTGTTACTAAAGTATTCCTACCACTAATTTTCGAGAATAACTGCCATAGCTCTACTAAATATATAACCCTTTTGCATCAGGTATTGCAATATTCAACACCTTGTACAAAAGGCTGAAATGGTTTTTGCAAATTGTAAGATTAAACACAGTGTTTAACAAGGACATTTATACGTGTTTTTATTGCTTTTTATAATTTAATTATGTGCAATTTACAGTACCAAATTTTAATTGTTTGCATCGATCTTAAATTGGAGGAAAGATTTTACTAAAAATAACAGAGCTATAAGTCCGTCCTCTACATAGCTCTATAAGCTTGATAGTAATTTGAAGGAAAGAAAATATATTTGATATATATTTCTAGTCCCATTTCTTAGGGACCTGCCTATATATAAAAAATACATACGCAATACGTGATTATAGGTAAAAAACGAGTACGAGATAATTGTGAAATATTTGATTGAAAGAGGGTTCGTACGTCCTGCATTTTTGTGCCATGATAGAAACCAATGTTGTTCTGAATTTTAAAGAAATCAATCATTACATTATACATATAATAACTATAATCACATATTTCGTGAATTGCGCAACAAACCAGCACTAATTTCTAAATAGAAACTGTGAGATTGGTAAAGTTTGCACTTTGACATTTTTGTTGCTTACATTTTATTTTCAACGCTTTCTGTTTGACAAAACTATTAAAGAAAAAATGTGGACAGTCTACTTGACAATAAGATATTATAACTAGACTTATAATTAATTTTTTGGTCAATCTCACAGTTTTTATTTTTGAGATTATTGCTTTTGACTAATAACGCTAGGTATTGTAATTGTAACGTTAATAATAGTAAGAATATTAATAGTAACGTAGTTTTAGAGATAAATTTCTCATTATCTTAATGAGCTGGCATCCTTGTTGAAATTTTGTTTATTTTTATACAGTCAAGAACTTTTTGTTATATCAATGAGCTGGGGTAGGAAAAAGTAATGCTACTTTACGAATTCACACACTCTATTCGACCTGAAAAACCATCATTTATTTAACTTTATTGTGTAGTTAGCTCTTTTATGTTATTCTGGTAATTATTTTAGATGTCTTATTATCAATAATGTTAGTAAGAATAACACTAATTATTATAACATTTTTTAATAAATGATCATAGTTATTCATTCTTGAAGTGTATAGTAATTAGATTAATATTGTACAATCTGGTTGTAAATAAAATCAAAATATAAAATTTTAACTCATAGTATGGTCTTAGACCATCTTTTTTTTAGAATCAGCCCTAAGTGTATAAAATATTTACTGTGACCTAAACCTAAATTGATTTTAGAGTAAATTTTGATTTCACTTAAATTTTATTTGCAACAAACACCAGTAGCACCGCCACGTGACTCGATGTTAAATGAAATGAGGTCACCAAGCGTCGTTGCAAATGGGTCTACTACAGTATCTAGTAGGTCCTTAATAAAATTCAACTTTTTCAATAATGCATTTTAATTGCGTAGAATCCTAAAGCGGTTCATTAGTGCAAAACCGAGTTTTAGCTTTGTTGAATAATCACGAATTAGTTTTATTACCTGAAAAGAAGAAATTTTTATTCCGGGCAGTCACCATGTGTCAAGATTTTTGTAATTTTAATACAAATTTCTTTTTTTTTGTAATAGTAATAAAACCTGGTTATTCCATTCACTTTATGATCCTAGGCCGTTGATGATCAAAAAAAGTAGGAAAGAATTTTTGGGGGTCAAAATTTGTCCTTTTCAAAACGCATTTTTAGCTGCTTAGAATTATAAATTAACATTAGCTACTGCGGAACACAGTTTTACCTTTACCGGAGAGTCAGAAAAAAATGTGTTCAAAATTTTTGTCAACCTAATTTACTATTTTTTATTCCATAGTTAAATCTAATCTTCAAATTTTTTGTTGAGTCTTGGGAATATGGTATAAATGTAGCTTCAGGGGGTGCACCGAAACCCGCAAATTTTATAAAGTGGTCTATGAGAAAAAAATGTTTGGGAAGTCAGGCCACCCAATAGCCAGTTCTCTTCTCATCAAAGTGTATTTCATCTCATCAAATAATAAAAGCGATAAAATAATTGCCATCACCATTTATTTGCATATAAATTAAAAAAGTACGAAACGAATATACAAACTTTACAGAAAAAATACTTGAATAGTAGATAAATATGATAAACCTAATTAAGTGTGTCTCATAAGTCAGATCATTGTGTAAATCACATAATCAAACGAAACATTACATATATGTTATTATAACATACAAAAATTATATGATAAACGCACCATATTGGAAATATAAAAGTAGTGGTTTGTTGAGTATTCTATAACTTAAAAGTAATGTTAGAATTCTTAAATGTAATATTGCGTTTCTCACTTATTATTACCTACAAGTTTACAATAATATTTACAACTCTTATTAGATTGTTTAATAAAACGTTCATACACTAAATGGTGTCCTTAATAGGTATATATTTATTCTATGCCGTTACTCTAATTTATTAAGTTTGTTGTACTATAGTTAGTACATTAATGCATTAATTAATTAAAAGTGGAAACTGCCAATTAGTCCCATTCTCCAACGTACATAGTCCTAGGTTGAGCAGGAATGTAGTTTCTTGTAGGAATTGGCAGTCTTCCGTATATTTGATTGTAAGGTGACTCAACAGCATCAGAATCTGCACCAAACATCTCAATTAAGTCCTTTTACAACGCAAATATTGTGGGTGCGTACCTATTCCACTTTCGTAGCTCCTGGCATGCCACATTGGTTGTTGATGGATCGGATGGTGGTTCATATTCATGTGTTGATGCATTAAAATTTGTTGATGCTGTTGTTGTTGAGAAATCGAGTATCTTTTGGACGGAATAGATTCTTTGTTAGTCTTGGATTTCGCCACGAAATTCGGCACTCTCGCTCTGAGCCCACAGTAGTAGGGATCATCTGCAAAATAAAAAATTTGCATTAATATTTTAAATCCAAACTGTTCGAGAATCCTACCATATTTTTTGCTATCTTTTGATTTTTCTTTGTTGTTTCTCGAGTTGGGGAAGGCCTTAATAACGTTCTGATGTTCTTCTTGGTCATCATAGTCAGGCTGTAAAAAAACAATGTTAATTATATATAGTTCCACATAATTAATTTGTTAGTGATTGAAACAAATTGGTGGGTAATAAAGTTATCGAGTTAATGTGTAACTTGATATGTGAGCCGTAAAACTTCGGCCTCACCCTGTAGATAAAAACCTAGCTGGGTGTTAAAGTAATGTTTCATCGGCAAAACAAGGCGAAACCAAGTAACCAACAAGACCCGTATCGTGGAACATCTACAAAATAATTTAGCTTTGTATACAACCACAATAAGTGATATGTACTGTTTATTCGCCAGTCCTTTACTTTACCACAGCTTGTATTGGCTTTTTTGTGCTGTCTAGGAATTGTTTGCACCTTTGGATAGGTGGTTCTTTATTGGTACAACTTATCAGTACCGACCGATTCATACTTCGTTGAATTCCGATTTTATTTTTACACTTTGTACCACGCAAAAACAATGGACGATACTTTATCGACATTCTTTGTCAGTATTTTCAAAATCATCGAAATGGTTCTCATTGATAAATTATTTTCACGCCTGTATGTATATAAGAAGGTAACCAAAAAACCGTCCAAAGCAATCAATTAAAGAAAGGTCATCAACGTGAGACGTGGGACTCCTCACACTCCCAATTTTGGTTCCGCATACTTTATGCTGGGAGCGAAAGTAATCTAATAAACACAAAGGTGAGCGCCAGTGAGCGCCAAAATCATTTGCCAAACGACCTTGCTTCACAAATATGAAAATGATCTGTGATGATGTTATCCTTAAAACTGCACTCTTATCTTATACATTATGGCACGTTTAGCGATCGGGTTCTTTATTACTTCAGCACGTTTATTGAGTACGCCTCTTTTAAACCTGAGGCTAAAAAATGCTTTGATCTTTTAATGAGAATGCTTAATTGGTGTTCTTTATATTAATTACGCTACTAATGTGTTACATATTAAGGTTAAATTGTCGACATTTCCTTAAACTTTTTTATGTATATTGTTCAACTAAAATGTCTCAGTTTACATAAATAATTGAGGTTCAGTAAAACAAAAAGATCAACTTGTTAATATATCAAAGCATCTAGGTCCACCATGAAGTCAGGAAAATCAGCAAAAATTTAAAATATAAAATAAATGCAACTAAGGTTGTTATCTAGGGAAATTACGCTCATATAAAATAGTAATTTTCTGACTATGAATTAAAAAAAAAACATAAATGTACACAAGTAGGAACGAAAAGTGAAATCACCCATTATTCGATTGATTACGAGATAGAGAATTCGGCCAATTAGTTTAAAAAAATTACTCTCCACATCGATAAAACTATTTTCACCTGTGGTAATCAACTGTCAAAAGGCATTATAATTGGGTGCTGTTAAAAGACCTAGGCTCTTAACAACTGTTTATTAACGACCGCTCAACACTAAGAACCATCTTTAATATGTTAAACATCTAATAATAAGGAGTTGAAAAAGTCACTTTGAAACCAGATAAAATGCCTGGGCGGGACAAAAAAATTAAAGTGAAATAGAATTATCAAATAGAATCCTTGAAATTGGATCTATATTGTGCTGAAACCATATCAAGGTAAACGTTGCGGTACTAGACATGACATGGGACAAAAAATATCAGTTACACAACCCGGAATTGCTGTATAGCGGCTCGTGATTTATTTTTATAGTGAAATATTGATTTTTTGACTTGAGAAAGTTACCTAAAAGAAAAAACAATACCGTCATGTCTATGTGTATCTAGATCACCGCCATACTCTGATGAGAGTATTGTACACTCCAATTATGTAATGAATCTTTAAGATTACTCGAGCAATATGCTATTCAACCGTGGTTATTGCATAAGCCGGTTACATATTGATTTAAATTAACCTACTCAATAACATTATAAAGAAAGAGATTTTAGCTATGATTGCAGTTACCTTAGGAATATCGTGATACATATCTCTAGGTGGTAACTTGGGTGGTTTATCTCCCCTGCGTTGCGCATGTTGTTGGCTTTGGATGAGGAGTTGCTCTCTAGTGGCCGCAACGCTACCACCAGCAAATCCAGAGCTTCCAGAGGAACCGCTTCCATTCCCAGCAATGCTGTAAGGGTCCTCGTCTGGTATAGGAATGCGGGGGCGATTTTTAATGTCCATTGCACGATGCACTGTTGATTTATACAAGTTATATTTAAGAATAATGAGGTTAAGAGTCGGTGATGTAATGTTGCCAAAATAATTTCATAATGGTAGGCCAAGGTGTGCGGATCAAAGTAAGAACCAGTACCACTAGTTGCTTGTGATTTCGTCACCTAGGGAACGTACATATTGTTTTCGCCTAAAATTATATCGTGGAACAATGCCTCGGATCTTCAAACGTACAATTTTCGTAAATGCGTTAAACAGACCAGGTGTAAGTAGGACAAAAGGTTATCTCGAATAGATCAAATCGCTGTTGTACCCGCTGGTACTCCGCCTCTAATTTTTTATTTATTAATTGCTGCACATCAGCAGCTTGTTGCTTTATAATACAGATTATATTAATTAAAGTGTCGATGCTACTAAGTGAAGTTTTTTTAGTCGCTCAAAAGGTCGCTAATAAATCTCAATGAAGGTTTTTGCTTTACTTTATCTACGTTTGATCTGAATTCTGAACGCTTAACTTACACTTAGCAATACATAAGAAGAAAAATTACACTTTTGTTGTTCCTTTTAAGGCCAAACTATTTTTCAAACGATGAAGAACGGAAAACCCTAGTATACTTAGGTAATAAATCACTAATTGAGGATGAAGAAAAATTTGACTCCGTGTGTAGTTTATTAAAATAAATACCGCCTAAAAGGTAAACCTGTATTGTAGAAGCACAATGGTTCGGAGGCCAGCCGATGCCTCGTAACCAATTCATTTTCATCGCAAATCATTTTCAAGAAAAGAACGTCTTGCCGTTTAAAGCAACACATCATTTTTTACCCTTTTGCTACCATATGCATTGCTTTCGCCTTGACAGTGGCAACTATTATCATCGCCTTCGAGATTTAAACCCTTTTTTTCTACAACTAGGTACTCGGCACCATATACTCACCAGGCGGCAACTTTGATTTCAGCATATCCATAGCCACAACGTTTATAATGAGCACCCATATAGGGCATTCCAAAAGTTCGGATTCGTTTTTCACAAAAGCTATAGCACTAAGACACTGACATTCCAGCCTTCGCCGGTCTGGATACGCCCTTCGCAGTTCTCTGTTCACGTTTGATTGGAATTTTTTCATATCGAACAGTTTCATAGGCTTTTCAGGATCCAAGGCGTTGTTAGGCAGTTTCAATATTTCATTTCCTATCGCGTTCTCGTCATCCTGTCCCGTGTTTTTGATGTAAACGTTACATTTTGAAATTCGTTTTATTAGAATATTTCCAGCGTCGTCCATTTTTATTTTAACCCCCTGTTGAAGAAAAAACACAGTGTTATAAGTTTTTTAGATATACCATGATTGAGTTTGTACATGTTTTTCTTTAGTACATATTGAAAAGTATTAAAAAAATATGTATGTACTTTATAGTAATTGAGTCAAAAGGAGAAGCTCCTATTAACAGATTGTACCACATATGTAGCTAATAAAGTTTTGAACTTTACTGTCGGTTTTGTTGTATCACACAGAGATTATGATATTATTAGCGACTGTATGAAGGTACTTTAAAAGCTTTGTAGGCTTGTAGTTGTAACATTTGAACTTTAGCCTCCAAGATGACCAGATTCATATCCGTTAGGTTGAGTCGGGTTTATATGTCTGAGGAGATAAAATTTACATACTTCTGAGAGAAGCCGCGTTTATGTCCTAACGTTTCGTTTGTAACGGGTTTAATATAACATAACAGTGTGTGTGTGTGTGTTTATACTTTGTCATGTATAGATCTAGATTTCCCTATGGGTGTACCCTATATCGTGATAATTGCTGGGTCGTACTACCAACCTTGAATGGCTACTGCCCACTGGTTAGCGTCGCAGTCTCGGTACTTATAAACAAAAGTACTAATAAATATAATTAAACGGAGCTTTAAATTAACGAGGTACATAGCCAGCTCATTGTCAGCTCGCACGCAACGTTTTGTTCTTCATTTTTAAGGTTAGTACGATTTGGCCTAGTAGCCTTCATATAATGTTATATAGGTGGTACTTACATGTCCTATGTGCCTTTTGAATTCTTCGGTTTTTTGGTCTCGCATTGGGTTATCAAATCCGCATAAGCCAATTCTGCAACAAAAATATTACCTATGACATTTGATATAAACTTCAATTTGGTTAAAAGTAGGCCAAGACTCAGAGGCTGCGGTAGTTGTGAAGATGTGCCTAATCCTATAATTGAAAACATACACACATTGCGAAAAAAACTAATTAGCAACCTTACGGTCGCATCGATCGAATCAAGAAAATGTTGGTAAGGAATTTTGCTCTTTAACATTTAAAGATGATGTCTATTGCGTCATACACTTTGCCTTTTTCGGATTATTATTTATATTGATGGTTCTTAAGCCGTTAAACTAAGATGCAATGTTATTAATTTAATAATCTTTACTCGACTGTTGGTTGTTATTCCCATCGTAAATTGTGTAACAAATAATTCATTACTTCAGTTTGGACGAAAGTTTGATACCATCTAAAACAGTTAGCAAAGTTTGTTATCTCTTAAAAGCATTTTTTAATTATTTTCTCTTGCCCATATAAGTGTTTATGTACTTCGTTGTTGACGATGTAAACAGGTGAGCTGACTCCCTTTTAAAGGGATTCAGACTCGATGTTACAGACTTCCAACTTGTCTCGTCTAAAAGGTCTTTTTATCCAATTAAGCTATTTGAATTGGTGATATATCAGTAGTTAAGTAACTACCACGCGTTATTTAAAAAAAAAGAGTTGTTATCGGTTCAAGTGCAAAGCAGACGACCTTGTGTAATTGCCATGGCGTTTTAAGCCATAAGCAACGAATCCGCTATAACCTAAATAACGTCACCTGACAGGTTTTCTTGCTTATTGGCTTTTTGAAAGCAGCCAAACCGTCCGGTTATTATGTGTAATTGTTCAAACTCTTGGAAATTATGTCCTGGCTCAGCTCAGGCTTATTAAGGATGCAAAATAAGTGAATATTTCTTTATATTACCTTTGTTTTGTAACCATTAAATGCTGCTTTTTAGAAATCTGTACCCAGTATGTAGATAGATATACCCTGTATAGTATTAAACTAAAGCTGGTTCACGCCCACAACCTAACCTAAACAGATCCTAACTCTACAATTCCTTGTAATTGAGAAACAATGAAGTTCAAAGCATCACTGTTTATGGGGTGTACATCTCGATTAATTGCAAACAACAATGGAAAAATGAAAGTCTAACAATTATTAGCTTAAGAAAAGTCCGTTAGTTGAATAGTTATTGCTTCACTAACTGATATTTTCGGTCTGTTCGTTCTTTTTAGATATCGGATAATTTTACTACCAGCTTACAAATCGACGATTTCTAACGGATAAAAGAATACCAACCTACAATATACAAATAGCACTTATCGATAAACCCGAACGTCCAGTATACAAAGTTGCATCGCTACTTTAAATTTCAGTGCAGACTATACAAATCAAGGGCAACAATTGAAGTTGGCTAGACAATTTATGAGGCGTTTTAAAGATACCTATTTTTTCAGATCCGTATCTATCAAGCCATGATATTTTATTGGGCTTTTCAAACTGGCCTGTGGGTTTACTAGATCCACATACATACGTATAAAGTCGACTCGTTTAGCATACAACTTTGGTATTGGGTGATGATAACCCTTTTTTAGAATAAGCCCTGTTTTCGAGGGGATTTATATTACTGCAGCCTATTAGTTTTAACCCACAGAACAATCTTTTAACTATTTTAGATGTTGCCGATATCACTTTTAAGCTTTTGAATGTTTTGATCTACAACTTGTCCGAGAATAAAGAAAATTTAAATAAGAGTACATGAAAAGGATGTCAGTTCTTATGATATCATATTATACAAATACAATATACTCAAAGCTCTGTTCAAGTAAAGTTAATTTCTGACCTTATTTAGAAAGATATTTTTCATTCTGACATTTGGTTAACCATACGAAGTTTGCGGACATGGAAATAACATGAAAAAGTTATGAGTTGGTGTGAGCTGTCAAATCAATAATAATAAGGAAGAAACTAGTGGTAAGATTTCGCAAAGTGAAGAAAAATTTAACGAAGCTTGTAATGTACAAGAATACCTTGAGAAATAGAATTAGTAATAATAATTTTATTTATTGCATTTGTGGGTGCCAAATTAAACAACCTTGAAATGTTATTTCGGCTCATTAGTTAATAGGGCGTTTTGCAAGTAACTTTCTTATATTTTGAGCAATGCAACGTAACCAGTTTGGTGAGAGATAATCAATACACACACTGACTCGCTCAGAGGGAATATAACTTTTTGGTAAAAAAAAACGAACTAACCTGATGATTCGGCATTTAGTACATGCACGACAATCACTGTTTTGATCTCTTAGATTATCATTGTATGCACAAGCCGCTTTGGAAATCAATGGTCAACCTATCAGCGATCAGTGAGTTATACTTTTACTTTCAGCTCCAGTCGCAACGGCGGTACCAATACGTTTAGTTTGTTCTCATTTTAAGAAGACAAATTATTTATCTACTTTTTGCTCAAGTAATATGCTAAATTAAAATGGATCATGCAATTCTTTATATGGTAGGCAAAGACCGCTGCGTAGGTATTGTCGAAAGGAAAATAAAACTACAACCAAACGTAACGAGGGCTGACATATTATAATTGTATAAGACCTTATTAAAGCAAATAATACGTCTATATGACCGCCTCATCTTTTTGTTTGTTTTTTTGTTTTGTTCTCTTCGTCTCTTTAAAAGGAAGTTAACCGCATTAGTATTACACTATCGGTTTATTGTTTCAAATTGCTGGGGCCACCATGAATGCCCGTATCCCAAACTTGGTAAATGAATTTAACGAGACTACCAGTTCACGAACCGAATTATTTTTCAATCAAGATCGAGTAAAAACCGTTTATAAAAATTGCAAACTTGGCTGGCTGGTTTCACCTATTCTATTGCCCCAGTTTAACTGGTAATGTCAACAGGTACACTGCAAGATTTTCTTGCAACTTATCAGTAAAAGTAGGTGCATAGTTGTTTACGAGCTGCTATAATTGCATCATAGGTTGCTTTTTAAGTAAAACTTACCAATAAAGAATAAACGACCGGTATTGGAACTTACGCAGCTGCTTATTATTATTAGATATTTGTTGTTTGATTACGTTTCGCTGTTATGGACGGAAATTGATTTTGCATCGAGATAATATTAAAGTAGGACTCCCATTATAGGTCGTTTGTTAATGATTCGATAAATTTTAGTCGCAGAACCGGTCGTATGGAAATTTCGTTTTTGTTTTCATCGTAAAAGTGAAAGTTCTCCCTCGTAAGTAAATTTTAGAACACTTCATATTGGTTACAATTTGACTGGTAACCCACAATAGTCTCGATCATAAAAACTAAGACACCCTGTATATGAATTCAAATAATGTTTTCTGTGTTAATTAGAGCATATCAACTTTTATGCTGTCTAGCTATTTTTATCGAAACTGCACGGGTGAAACTTGTGGCCATGAAGACTATCAGTCATAATACCCCAGTAATTTCAGCCAGAATTCCTTTTGGTACCAAACGAAAGTTCCTATACACATGTATGCCCGATTGGTTAACGAACCGAATAATAATAGTGAAAATCCGCACTGAAGGCAATAAGTCTCGCACACCCTATAGCCGTGTTTACTCTTGGGGAACAAAAAACCAAGCAGGCTATAACTGTCTTTATTGAATAACTATGCCGTAATCAGCTAGCTGATTAGGTAGTCCATTGCATACTGCTTCGTAGTCAAATTTATAATACATTGTTTTTCGAAATCTGATCTCGATCGTGATTGGGCGCAACCGACTACTAACGAAAGCAATGTCTCCAAGGTCGCCTAGATTTTACCCGATCAAATTATTCTGTTTTATTAGTGACTTTTGCCACTAACTCTTTTAGATAAGCCTTTGTCGATCGACTAAGTAATTCTTGAGTCGCCGTACTTTGCGTGGATTTTTATCTTGGCCAGACTCGAATCTCAATGGCTAAATATAGCGAATTCTGTTTTGTCTCCTACTGATTTTCTGTCTGGATTAACTAAATTTAGAAACTCTTCCAACCTTATAAGTGAACATTATTACAATTTAATTAAATATACCCTACTTGGAGACAACAAAAACTCAATTCACACCAGCATTAGTTGAATAAACCCTCATACAGAACGAATTATTCTAATCTAATTAAATTAAAGTAATTTAATAACAATAAAGTGCCACTACAGGAGGTCTGAACGGTTGCACCACCGTTGAAGGAATACAAAACAATTATTTGAGTGTTGAGATTTAAAGATACTGGTAATCATTTTGTTTATCGTATTAGCCATTATTGAACTGCTCCTTTCTAATAATATTTCGTCTATCGCATGCGCCGAATCTAATAAAGTAAGTGTGTGTACAGCACAGTCGTTGTTCAAAGCAGGCGCATTTACCTGAGAAACTAAAAAAACGATTTTACGGCCTTATGCAATATGCTTGAAATTGTTGCTGCGAGATTATAAATAATGCATGGTTCAGTAGCTTGCTTTACTGGAATACTACTCAACAGAGAATCATGCATTTTTGGCTAGAGGGGGTGACAAAAAAACCATTAACCATCGCAGCATGTTTGATGTATCTAAATTGGAAATCGAAAGGGAACCATCTATATCAAACATGGAGCATGGATTGTATTACTTTTACTCTCCGTTTGTATTGTTACTATGCCTACGAATTTCCGACTGTTGCTCTGATTTTTGCCTTGACGTATTGCCAACCTAATTGAATCGGGTTTCACGGAATGCGGTATCGCAAAAGCCGAAAAAATTCTTGATAGGTCCTTGAAAAACAAACGAAAACGGTCAATAAATTTCAATGAGAACCAGCTTTGTGACCATTCCCCTCCAATTTGCTGCTGTTGACCGTCTCTTCAACTTTTGCATCGTCATAAAAGGGGAACAGCCCGACTCATGCACTATTCGACAGATTTTTTCTCTCCCTGGCCGGATATAATTAAGGTCCATTAAGGCAATATGACGTTGATATGGTTCAAATAACTTAATGTTGAGTTTCGTGTTTTGTCGTAAAAACTTTCCTACTTATTGCAACAATCAAAAATAAAATATAATTTTACAACTGGTGTTGGATTAAGGTTTCAAATAAGAAAAGACAACCAACCTTCGCGTTGGAAACAGTAGGTGGTGCAACTTTAATTATAGGAAGGATCGTTCCAACGACTTGACGATAATAGAAATTGAAGAAAGTGCCTTTTTATGGCGCAATTTGAATAGGTTCTACTAAAGTACTTTGAAAGATGCATCTGCAAGCTCCTTCTTATATTACAAAAGCCTTGTACCATATTAGAACCTTTTACAAACTAGATGATGATAAGTAATATAAAAAGCCTTCTTGAAACCGTTATAAATACCGATTAACTTACATATTAAGTTGATTTGAACATTGGTTAACGCTCAATAAGCTGTCTGTTTTCTAGTTGTTTCCAGAAGCTAGTCTTTTTTGATCGTTATAAAAGTATTTTCATTCAAGCCAAGACATAATAAAATGAATCCCATTATCCCTATTTACGCCTTACATCTTTGCTATCTAGAATCCCTTGTCAAATTAATTTTGCTATTTATTACATAACGTATAATTACCCTATTAGCACTATTATTTGTGAGAAACATGTACCATAAATGTACATTATTCAACTTTAAAATTGATAAATTAAACTTTTTATAGGGTTTTAAATCACAGTCTTTTTAGTTAAGCGTTGATGGTCTGGAGATATCAACGTGCAATTAACGTACAAACTCTTGTTTACTTTTATTTTTCCCAGTTTATTTTAATTATTTAGTTTTAAAAACTAGGTAGTAAAAGACCAAAGTTAATTTACTTGTGTATAACATTCAAACATATTGACAGCTTCTTCGAAACGAGTGTAGAAACGACCATTAAATATTATAAGTTTTACTTTCTCAACTCTCTTGTTGATGATGGTACCTTTCGCAATAAACGGCCTTATGCTTACACATTGTACAAAAATCTCACTTCTTCTGTTCCATATCTTTGCATCAGAGAACCATAAACCTTCTTCAGTGTCACCAATAAATTGCGTACGGCCACTCGACTTTGATTTTATTTTTTGGGTAAAAATTGTGTTGCACAATCCTGCGGCTGTTTAAAAATTCATTTATGGACGTGTCGATCCAAGAAAAGGTCAGGGTGATAAACATATCTTCAATAATTTTATCTAGTGTTATTATTGCGGTTAGTTTCAAGGCATGCATTTACTGAAAGAACTGGGTTTTAAAGGCAACATGTTGCTTGATATTTTATTTAATGAGGCTCTCAACATACAAACTTGACCTTTAATTCTCATCAAGTCTTCACTTTTCTTAAATAAATTAATGCCTCGATAAACACAGTCATTAGGCACGCCCATAAAAACAGACGTAGCGCTTACTTTCGGTTTTTAAAAACAAATTAACGAACGCAGTTTCGCTTTCCATGAAATTGAAATCTTCAGGTTTTTAGTTCTATCGTCTTACCTGAAACCGTCAAAACCATCATCCGATCCGTTGACAGTTAATACTGGTGCACGGGCATATGCTTTGGCTACTCTCCTGTTTCTTTCCAGAACTATAACTTTGGCCCAAATTTCATCATCTATTTGCGTCCATTTGTCTAAAACTTCCTGTATGTGATCCTGAAACAAACAACATCCTAGTAGAAAAGGTTTGCCTTGTTATCATAAATGTATTTCAATCAAGGTTAAATATTTGTTCTTCAATCTCAGTAACATAAATTATTAATTGGAAATTGCCGTGTCACATTCTTGCATTGAATAGTGTACGCCCAATTCTTTGTCTTCCATAAACGATACAGTGTCACCAAAATACGTTAAAAATATGATGGATTGGTATAATAGACAATTATATGCAGCTAGAAATTTGTGAACACTATAATTATCTGGAAGGAATTTGTGATTAGGCAAAGCCGCTAATGGAGCCCACGAAAGTAAAAGTTTTTATTTAACATCTCGAGGCTTAGATGAGCGTTTAGAACGTATCAATCATTAAGCTCTGTAATCTGTAATTTTCATCTTGAGCTCCATAGTGCTTTATGACGTGATTTCGTTTACTATACAAGGTATGCTGCACGCTTTTACAGCTTAAGTATAAAAAGGTGTTTATTTTCCTTAGTGACAAGAACCTTGTCAAATTGATTGAAACTCGTGCAAAAACAAACTTCCTTATAGCACCGTAATAACTCCATAACAAAATCACAGTACATTTACTCTTATATAATACGGTTGAATGTAGTGTGTTGACTACCAAATGAAAATTTCTAATTTTTGCTACTCGCCGTGGATACCTACTTATTAAAGCTGTCCTCGATATTTAACAGTGTAACAAAGAGAAATACCTAGGACAAAAAAATGTATGAGAATTTCGTATTATTAAAGTGCACTGAAATTTACCACGCTTTAGCAGCGCAATTTGGCAATTGTTGTAATATATGTACGGTTTGCATTGCCTGAATTGGGACACTGTAGTTTTTTGTTTCGCTTGGGCAATAATACCAAAAATGCTCCAAATTTATGTCAATTTTAATAACAAGAGAAGTTATTCTTTATTTTATGCAGGAGAACTTAATAAAAATTAAGTTACACTATTAAGTTATGTCTAAATGATGGGATTTTCCTGACATAATCGAACATATACACATCGTAACAAAAGTTCTAGAATGCTAAACATTTTTAGGCTTGTCCTTAGCTGACATTACTATTTCCTCAGTGTAATTGATTCGCAACTAAACTTGGGTTTGCCACTTTTTGTTCGATTAGCCATGATTCTGTAGGTTTTAATCCAAACGTATTTATGAAATTTACACCGATGATGATCAAGCAAGAACATTTTTCATGGATACTGTAATATGTACTATAAAATTGTGTCGGAGAACGTAAAGATCACAATGATTATGTCATTGGTTGAGTTGACATAAAATTATACAACTTGAACTTATTCAAGCGATATAGTTGTTCTGCAACCGCCTTTCTATAGCCCGAAGTGTGTTATTAGAGGTACCACCCACAAAAACTGCACGATTTGTGTACAATTTTTTATCTTACCAATCTCCTAGTTTTAGTCTCGGGTTGCATTACTTGCGTTGTGTCATTTGCGGTAACAAACAAGAAGTATTTAGACCAGTTTTTGGGCGCAATCTAGATAACGCCATTTATTTGTTTTGAGGCAGCAATTACTAATGTGAATGTGCTTATATGGTTAAATTTTGATATTTTGCAACTAGCTTGAATACTAGGTTAATTGGCCGTATGTAGAAGGCTGGCTTAATGTACCAACGCCCGCAGATATTATTTGTTCGAATTAATTAGCAGCCAAGGAAATAAGTGAATGTTGGTCCGATATAATCGTTAACCCGATAAATATAAAGGTACCATTAGCGGTAAGGATTTGGCTCTTAAAAATCTTACGGTCCCATGAAAGAAAAAAACGTCTCAATCCAAGCAGGGATTGAATTACCTTGTCTCATCCAACACCTAAGTGGTACTAAAAATACTTCCAATTCCACCGGTATCTCATCTGCACAGAGCGTGCGGGTACCACTAACATCAGAATGTCAAGGTTCGAGCGATGAAAATATGATTAGCATGCTCAACTAAACGTAGAACGACAGTCAAAATAATCATGGCTAAAATTATACGAACGTGAATCATCTTTTATCTTAAATTTTACACCGAGTACTGTTAAAAGTAATAGTTAATTTTCAGATCTAAACGAAAGGCGGTTTTTAGCACATCAAGCGCTAAGTATAACGATACAGTACCAACAGTACCCACAACGCCGTTAGAGAAACGGCCTTGCTATGTACGACCGTACTAGTAGCAATAGATCTTCGTTTATACCAGTTTAGACCCAACAACCCAGAAGAAGTGGGTTTTCAGGTTCTATACATTTTATTATAAAACTACTTTAAATCTAACAACACTAAGAATAAAAGTAATTACACGAAACCATTTACAGAGAAAAAAAAGCAAGAATTTTGTGGTCTAATGGCTACCAAAGAGAACGTCTTTTTATCACATAAATATGTTTTACACTACCTACAATTAGTTGTTTAATTCTTTTCTCTAGGTTTTATTACTCTCTGTGGTCAGGGCGTTTTCTGCGTTCGAGTTTCTCTTTTCTTTCTGCTTTATTAACGAGTAGTTTGGAAATAAAAAAAAACTTTACCAACAGTATTGTTCTTCATTATTCTAATTCGACGACGAAATCGCCAGCGGTAGCTACCTATACTATTTAAAATTCTATAACAATATTTTTGTGTCGACATCGTGAAAGTTTCAGATTAGTTATAATACAGAAACCTTATACGTAGACGGTGTTTCGAATTACATACTTTAATATAGGCAGTAATTTGATTTACTACTGCCACGGGGTTTTATGGTAGTAGCCTTTAATAGTATAACGTTTTACTAATTTTTACAATGACTACGTTTATATCGAGCAAATTGAATCCGCTTATTCGATCATGTAATATATCCTCGATATAAACGACGCGGATTAACGATTCGGATTGACTAGTCAATTCTAAATAATAACAGGATTGAAATGTTCTATCCGATTGAAACGGTGATGTCCGATGTAAACAGGATTAACCTGACATTGACACATTAATTTGACGGACGGTTGTCATTTTTTATTTGTACTATTAATCTCAAATTCAAATTAGCAAACTTTTTGAGTTTTGTTTTCGTTAATGCAATACAGATTTATATTTTTTTATAGGTAAACCTATATTCCTGTAACATTTGTGACACTGCTGATAGATAACAATTACGAATATGTTGTCATCTCTTTCTGCTTGAATAGTGATCTTTTTTCGATCCTTACGGATCTTTCAAATGCATCCAAAATTATCAAAAAATGTAAGTAAAACACGATAAATACTCTATTGAATAATCCTTAATTCAATCAGCTTTGTCGAGCGGATCAACATTGTTGTTTCCTTTACTACATACTTGCAGGTTGAAGCTTAATATGATCATATTACTGATTATGGTTGAATTAAATGTTGTTTTAGTATAAAATATCCAGATATTTTGTTATTGAAACAGAACAGTGTTGGTAACAACTCATTTTGGCCCTTCTCAGTGTAAAACCTTAATACTTTTTCCAAAAATACCCATGATCGTTTCATATATTTACATAAAAATATAAAACAATTCTGATAACAACAAATTAGTAGCGTTTAAAAGAAATACTAATAACCTATTAATGAATAATTAAAATATAATTTAAGGACAATTAATAAAACTGGTTTGAAGGTCGTAGAAATTACCTAAAATATTCTGATAATTTGTTCCATGAGATTTTTAGTTTCAAGGTTCATAATACTAGTTAATTTTTGATTAATTTCTGTTACGAGCGCTATGCCACACAGAAAAATTGATTTCATACGAAATTTGAAAGTCAAGGTTAAAAATTGATGGGCATAACAATAACTGATGAAATTTACGAGTGTAAAATTATGAATCAATAATTACAAAAATCATGTAAACTCGCTAGGTTGGTGCTCTTGACATTTTTGATCCAAAAAGACCTCGAACAACTCGACGGCTGAACAACTTTCACGTACTATAGACTACATTTGCTGTTGTCGGTCTACCGGGTACCGATTTATCCAATACAAAACGATTTTAGTGCTACTTACCACACGATTTGTATAGAATGTCACCATTCCATTACAATAGCGTTTTGTATTGTCTATCGTTTTGTACCTTGTACGATTGTTAATTCATCATTAACTAACTGCATTTGAATTGTTATCATTACGTTGACCTTCATACTAAAGGGAAAAAAACAAAACAAAAAAAAAAGAACAAAGCAAGAAACAAGGTTCTTTTTGCATAAAATAAGCCGTATTAATAAATTTCAAGAACCCGTTTCTAGGAATGAAATTCAAACTCTTAAAGAAAGATCAGTTACAACACTCTTATAATTTCTAACTCAATCTCAATTTTCAGTCTTAAAACGTTGCAATGCAAAAATAACGTTGTTGTTATTGTCACCTAACAGAAGTATGCGTTACAGTTATATATTGAATAAAGTAGGCATTAGAAACGGTTTTACTACACTTAGGTGCAGCACATAATTCCCGACAAAAAAAATTCTTCTAGAAGAGGTATGAAAAAGTGACCTTGTCTATTAAAAGACTTGCATTCACTGCACTGGGGGTTTTAGTTTTTCTTGAAAACATCGGTGTTACACTGTATAAAGTTACAAATCCTTTATGTGTTCCAATGGCACTACTGCCTTACTTTTTACAACAGGCTTTAACAACGTTCTGTATTTTATAGAATCAGGTTCTGCGACTAGGACATAATAGTTCTTGAATCGTAACTGTATAGTTCGCTTGTAGCTTTTTATGGTATTTTGATGCTAGCAGGGTTAATAAAAGATTTTCTCATGTTCACTTAAGTGAGATACAGTTTCCTAATAAAACAAAAATACTGTCATGATTATTATCATCTTGAAGATGAGATTTACTCAAATCTCCCTCACCTCCTAGTTGCATGATATTATCGTCATAACTGGCATCAGATTCACCCTGACCATTCATTCTAATATTCTAGTAAATAAAGAAAATTTAAATAAATAAGCTTGAATAAAAATTCTATTATAGGGATGCCAAGTTATTTTTAAGGTAAATAACTAAACCTATCTAACTTACTTTCTACCTAAAAATCCTGCTTCTAAATATATCATTGAAACTACAAATATCTTTAACACAAAAAATTACAAACTACTTACAACTAATACTCTTCGTCAAAGAGTCCAAATTGTCCAAAATAAACTGTCAGTTGACCAATCTGCTTCTTTTCCGTTGAGGTGGATTTTTAACTGCAAAGGCTGTATCTCGGTAACAGCCGGGAGGCCTTCTCGGTTATCGATTTAACCACTTCTGGAATAGGTCCTCTATCACAATCTGCTCCATGTCATAACGTGGACTAGACGGTACAATTGCTGGTAGCACTCGGTATTACACTCAGTAAGAGATCCCCTGATCTTCAATAGTCTGATTTTTGCTCGAATTTTTTAGAAAACTGACTTTCCAGCTCTCTTGACAATCAACAACCAACGTACCACCTTTTTCACCTCCTTTGAAGTTCATCAAGTAATACTGTTAATTTTCTTAATAACTACATACAATCCTACTAAAACTAACTATAATGGTAAACACTTGACATCCCTACAAAAATGTACCTTTTCTATAAATTAAATAAATAAATTTTCTTTATTTTCTTGAAAAAAAAAAGACAATACAAAAGGAAATTTTTAGTTTGTTAAGTTGAATGTACCCTGCGTCATTAAAACGACTTAATAAAGGTGGTAATAAAAATGATATTTTAAAAGGTAATATGGGTAATATTTTCAGAAAAGTGACGTAACATTAAAATTCCAAGTAAACTGGCTGTTTTCAAAAGGTGGGTGTTTTGATAAAACCAGTCTTACCAAAAATATCTGCCCAAGCATGAGAAGCTTACAAGTATTCTGTCGCTTTTATAGGCAGTAATCCTATTTTTGTTTTAAGTTATTCGCTTGTTTAGGATTGATATCGCGAACTATCCACTAGACGCCGGCGTGGCTTACTTTATCTGAAGCTCGCTTCAAAAGAAGAAAAACCTAGTCTTATCTTCAAAGTTGTGGCGAAGCAGAGGAATGTCCTTGCGCTTGAAAACTTCATCCAACAAAACGCTTGGCATAAATATTAATATGGCCCGCGATATACCGTTTTGATTGTTTGGTATTCAGAGCTAGTGGCTTTGCAGAAAATGGTTTATCATAAAAAAAATTGACTTGAACCAACTGAGAACGCTGACCCGCCGTGTGTCACGATTAAAAATACATTTCTGCAGAAAAACGGCCTTTGAATTACAATTCACTGTAACAAATGAGAATAGGCTCAGCAACCACGATTTTTCTACTCTCATGAATATTCACAGAAGAAAACACGTTAAAAAAAAAGTCAAAGGGGTAACATCTTGAAGAGCACGCAGATTAATTACTGCTAAAATACGTGGTGTAGCAGTATCATAGGCACATAAATATCACAGATTACATGCAGCAGTGTCGGCGGTGTCATTTTTACTTGCGCTCACTCTGTTATCACGATCACAGAGCAGTTCGCCGAATGCGCAACAGAAAACTAACCTCTTGAACTCGCTCTTCTGTTTTACCACGGAATCACTCGTGCTACTGATACTAATCTAATTGTACCACACCAACCCAGCCATTTTGCCACCAACCTTTTTGCAAATAGAACTGTTTAAACACTTGTTAATTCATTCCACCGCATACACGGTGGTCCAACTAATTCGATGTGTGTGATTCCATCACATATAAGAGTTTCATTGGTATGTAATACCAATAATATTTTTATGACTGTGAGAACACAAATAAAGAAAAATGAATTTTAGTATCAACTGCTATACTATTTTTAGGTAATAAAGCTAGACAACCAACCAGTTTGAATTAAAAACATTTAGTTTAGTAGCAAATTCAAAATACGCCACTGGTGTAATCAAGGTAAATAGACTGCAACTAAATAGGTGAACATTAGTGGTAAAATTTGTGCATCACTCTGTAAATTGAAGACATTAGCGAAGAGGCAACATAATGGTCGCGGCTTTCACGACACTCGTTACACAATGCAGAAAGTAAGGATGGTACTGAAGTATAGATATGATTATGGATTTTTCCTTGAGCTCTAATAAGCACACGACTTTCCGTGGCGGGACATTCATTCCTATATCTAATTTGAAGAGTATTTATATAACCTACTGTTTAACTAACGGTTTACCAAACCGAAAACATTCGAACTTAAATATCGTCCTTAACATCGTTAGCACTGTCAATTTTCTCTCTCATTATTTCATTGTTACGCGTTAATATTTTCAGCACTCATTGTTAGTTTTTAAGTAGCATAGGAAAAGATCGGCAACGCATCTAAGAAAGCCTATTGTTTGAAATGAGGAGTATTCAATAGTGAAGTCTTCGGATTTCCTGCCTGATTCAATGATATAGCAGTTCCGGTCAACTAGTGACAATGTGCTTGCAATACTAAGTTGCGGTCTGCAACCAACTCGAATTTCTCTTTGTTAATATACAATAGACACATGGTTGCGTCTCGTGATAGTTAGAAATTTTTCTCTATTAAAAAATATTTACCTAAATTACTTGTATTAAGGTTGGTTGACGAAGGAGGACAACTTTTGCTGACTATGTTGATAACAAAATCAATTTTTAACATGTAAAGGTACCCACTTTGTACAGTTGCGTTGTCAACTTCCCAACATTTCTAAATAAGAATATTAGAATTCGTAACAATTGAAACAGGAACTGTTTGGACTGAAGAGTTTATGGCTAGTAATAGAAGGCGTGCAGGCGTTAGCTACAATTGTCTCTGTGTTCACCCTATAAAAAAGCTATTTACGATATGGTAATGCGCAAATAAATGTCTCAGGATGGGAAATTTATGGCAGATTAGAATTTACGAAAAATACACACATAAAACTAGCCTTCCGAAGAAAATCCTTCTTCAAGTCGTAAACGATTATACCATTTAGTTTGCCCACTATAAAACACCGCCTAATTACCACACAAATTAAAATAAAAAAACGCAACTAAGGTAATGGGATGATTGATATTTCTGGCAAGTTTCAAATACAGAAGTGACGTCCACAAAAGATGACCCCCAAGAAAAATCCATAACTCACCTAAACTACAAAAAGAGTGAATTCTCAGGCAGTTCATTCCAGCCTCTGGGTAACCTAATATCAAACTATTTATTTCTTGTTTGGCATAGAAGGCCGCCAAAGTATGTTTTATTGTATGGGAGATTTATTCTCTTTAGCTAAGATATATGCAATATTATTTGAAAGAGGATACTTTCGTGGCAAAAATCGTTTGAAAACACCTGAAACACGCTGTGCGAGAATTGAAGAGATATTTATTGCCGCCTATTTAACGCTGTTTAACAACTTAGTTACAACTCGTACACCACACTACAGGGAGGTCCATAACGCATGTGGTCTAACGATTTTGGATTGGATGACTAGCTGCGAAAAGAAAAAACAATGATCTCACTGTGAAACACCTCGTTTTCGGCTCACAAAAGCGGCATATTTTGCGAAAATAACTCTCGATATCAAGGTCTTTACCAGACAGTTTTGTCCAAAGCATTTGTATACGCCTTGACGACCTTCGCGGCATTTTTTGATAAAAAAACGACAACAAGAAAAAAAAAATAACATCCTGTTTTACTTTAAATAAAGCGTTGAAAGAATCAAATGTCGCGGTCTAGGTGAATAAACAAATTAAAGGACAATGGATTATTAGACGATTAAAAATTCTCTTCGGTTTCTCGATTTTAGATTAACCGTCCATAGCGTTGAAAACTGCATTTAAACGTGGCTTCTCACAATTTTTTTCTCTTGGTAAGCCTATTTTCGATGAAGGAAAGCTTTACTAAACGCAGATATTGATTTCATTCACCGCGTTTTTATTACACAGATGAGCACATGAACATCATCCATTCGAGGTTATTAAACCCTGCATTTTTTTCCAGTTAAATATCATATAATCACACAGTACCAAATTTACCTGAATCGAACAAGTTTCTTGTAGTCTGCAATTACACATTAAAATAACCATTTCAAATCCAGTTTACAGTATCACGACCTGCCGTTCTAAAATCCCAGTTTTTCGACCAAAACTATTACCATAGCGTAAATATTATAGACAATGTCATTGTTTTCATAGTGTTGGTATTTGCTATTTAGAATAACAGGTCACTTCTTTCATGGCTGCTATCAAATCAGTAATCACAAAATGACTGTAGGATGAAACAATTTATTATAAATTTGTATATTTTTCAAAAGATATTAGGAAAGCATTTTTCAGTAACAACATAAATGTCTGCAATTGGATGATGACCATCAATTATATAATAATTCCTAAAACAGATAAGTACATATAAAGATCTCTCCGTTCAGCTTTCCCTTTATCACCCTGTAAACCGAAACAGGTTTTACAATCCATATTTTTCTGTAAAGATTGTAAACTGTCTTTATAAAGCGATAATTTGGAATGAAAATTGAATAGAAGATACCCGAAGCGATTTTATAGGTCGTAAAAGTTAAGAGGATTGAATTTTTTACTGCGGTAGCTAACAAGCTGATAAGACGTTTGTAAATAAGGTGTTAATATTAGCCGAAGTGGCGCAAACGTTGAACGAGTGGATCATTAAAGCCGATTTAGTGAAAGTTAATGATGGCATTGCTTTCTTTAGGCAAAAAATTGTTGATTGCACGCTCGACAGGTTGATCTGGTTCCTATCGATTGTTTTCGGGTTTTTAGTTAGACTTGTCTGCTTCAAACTTAGGTATCAGTGAACTTTTGATTTCTATCTGTGATCAGTTTCGATTTTGAAACTAATCATCCATTGAACTGTCTGTAAGCGGGCGTCATTAGATGACTTAATAACAATTAACATAATCTACCGGGCATCAAACACGCTAAGAATACTATCATTGTTAATGGTAATTCAGCTTTCTATGACCTTTGTCATCACTTGCCAATTTTTTACGTAAAAGCCCATAATCGAGGCCAATGCAACTGAGAACGGCAATTCATTTTCAATCAGGTGGTACTATTGATTATTATCTTCACACACTTAAGTTGCTGGAAGCTTAGCACGACCATTAACCACACAATATTACATAACCCATACAAATGCAAAGCAGTCGTATCCGCCCTTTGGCAGCTTTACGTCTATTAAAATTTATGCTTGTGTTGTACAGTATTGTTTGGCGTGGGCTATTATTTAATATAAAATAAAATACCTTATAAAGTTTCTCTTTTTGATACCAAACATCTTCTTCCTCTTCAGGAGGTTGAAAAGTTGAATCCAAATTCAGGTCATCGCGAGATCTAGACAAAATCCTACGTCTGGACACCATTTCAGATGCTGTATCTGGAAGAGGCAGGTCCAGAGGAGGAATCCTGAAATCCAAAGATGAGAAATATTAAGATTATTACGATTACAAACCACTCCTGCGTCAAATTGAAGACGCCTCACAACACCTTATTAAAGTGAAAGTCTAGCCGAAGGCAAGGCAACGCCAGATGAGTTCCATTTAATTTTTTTCTGTACTTATAAGCGTCAGAGCAAGGTAGCTCTCAGTAGTACCGACACGGTGGTATTGAATTTCTTTCAGTTGCATCTTTTCGATTATAAGCCGGAAAAAATCTCTAACAACGCAACAGTCTCATCTTCAATTGCATTTCCGTTAATTACCATGATTAAATAATGTTTCTCGACAATCATTGACCAACTTGGTGTATTAGTCACAACCTCTGACATTGAGGTACTACCTTACTGCATTACAAACACATATATGTCCACTTGTACTCATCCTCTTATGTAACCGGTAGGTAACGCGAACTTAACCATGCCCACGCTGATTATTTATTCTCAAAGTGTTTTTATAAGGAATTATAATAGTATGAACGGTACTGCCGCCATTCAATATATGTATATGGGTTTCGGCTGTAAATCTTGTACCAAATAACTTGGCGCAAGGTACGGTTTTTGTCTTTTGGGGACGTGGGAGATTCATTTTATAGGTTTTTGCTCGCAACAAATTTATTTGCAGCACTCAATATGTATATATAATTTGAAACTCATTCTCACCTTTTATATAATAAACTAGCAAGATCAGTGACTCCCCGAAATTCCTTTTTTCTTCGTGGTACGTGCCTAAATATTACTTGTTTTTTTCCGGCTCATTGTTGATGACCTCAACATTGAAAAACCTGCATCGGCTTAATAGAATTTTTGATTGATCCATTTTTTCCGGCTTACTAAATAACTTAGACCTGAAGGATGCCCCTCTATTAAACGTTTTTAATTAAACGGCAAATACCAGATTTTGTAGCATTCAGTATATTGACCTTAGTCATCTCAGATATGGTTAAAACGACTACCCACGAAATAACTATTGACGTCATTAAACACTATATTTTGTGGAAGTATAAACGCAGTGCTAAGTAAATTAAGAATTTGTTATCGACTTTTCAGGAAATCTACCAATCTTTAAAGCCTACGTTCCGTTTATTTAACGGGTTGAATGGCTCACTGTAAAGCTTGAGTCATCCTTATGTACTTTTGATATTTTTCTTTTAAACTGGGAAAACCCAAAATACTATCGGTTCCTTAACGATAACATTTCCAAACCGCACAGAATATTTAACTTCTTTCAAAAAAGATCCCTTTTAAGAAACCGGAACCAAAAAGTATAAAAAGCGACCAAAGAAAATAGCCAATGATAAGTATTCGCTTCTAAACGGATTTAAACGGTAACCTACGACATACCACACCTTCGCGAAAAAAAGTAAAACGGTAAGTACTATCATAATGGTTCCAAGGTTGCTTTAAAGGTGAATGTTTATTTATTATTGACTCTAAGACAAATAAGTGTTATAGGCTTGGAACACAAAGGACAACCCTTCAAAATTGGGTAAAGTCACCCAAAGATCTAAACAAGACATAAATTGTGCTTTTTTTGGGCTGTTTCAGTTAGAATACAAGCCCTTTTCTCAAATGATTGGTTTTGAAAAAAATTATGTTTACCTTTTCTTGTCACTCTACTTAAGTACACAAAAAACCGTTTAAAGGCTATTTTAAGACATTTGTCAGTTTGACATTGCTCCTACATTTGATTAAATAAGTGTAGAATCAAAGTAATGAAAAAAACCTTACTACATACTTTTTGGGTCTAATATTTAAATTAAGATTAATTATTGTTTACAAAGCTAATGTACTAGTTATACTACAAAGTAAAATAGTTTCCCAAAGCATTTAGACATTAAAATTAGTAGTTGGGCGGATATTTCAAAACATCTTTCTGTAAGAATCAGGGACAATACCTCGTGCATCCTTTGTATAGTGGGTCCCATCTGTGTTGTAAACAAAATTGTGATTTTAATTACTTGTATGGTGGCCCACTTTGGTTTGTTGGTGATTTTAGTGAAATTGATAGCAATGCCAAAGAAATTTAATAGAAAGTTTCTAGTGTGTATTGGTGATTGAGGAATTGTTACAATCAGGAGTACCGTTTGGTAGGTACTTGTGTATTGTTATTGACGATGTGCATCAAAATTCTGAATTTGTCGGTTTAAAATTCCGAACGCACCGTGCAGTACCATCTCCTCCAAGTGCCCGACTGCATTTTAAGTCCTTTTCGGACTTTGGGTTCCCATATTTGTACTAAGAATTTTTGAAAAAATACCGCACACAGAACGGATGGATAAGAAAGTGCCATGATGTTAACAAAATACTTTCTTATTTCCGTAAGTTTCTAAGTCTAAAACTATATACTTACAAGTTAAAAGTTTATTATAGTAAAATCCAGAAATGGAAAGAATTCACCTCTCACAATAATAACCGATCGAACTAAGAAAAAGTATCATTTGGTCGAGAGAAAACAGCTGACAAAATCGCGCGCGATGCTCAGCTGTTACCGTCGCGACGGTGCAAGAACCATGTACGCTGCCGTACTGTGGTACCACCAAGTTGGTACCGAGCGTTGAGAAGACTTGCTGATTTTCACGAGGTGGGATCGCGGTTCAACAGAGATAAAACATACTCTTCTCCACTAGTTAAAAAGAGACAGTGGATATTTTTGGAAATGTTTTATCTCGACCAAATGGTTTAAATTGATACAGTAATTAGAGTAGGTAGGGTCGATATTATTTCAAGGTAGTTAGCTGTTTGAAAGACGGATATAGTCTAGAATTGTTGGAAAGAAATATTATAATTTATGCAGAGAAGCGGACTAGCAAAGCGTAGATATGGACAAATAGGATATTTTGTTGAACAATTCTGAAATTCTTTTTGAATTAACACTAACTATAATTGAGGTTATGTTTAATTCAATTCAAGTCTCTATTGCTAAATAACAAAAAACCTTGTCTAAGATTTTTAATATCTTTTTGAGAGCTAAAATATTCAGCTAAAAAAATGAGTGCAATCGGTCACGTGACCGGGAGATTAAAAACACATAAATAGGTCATAAAACGATTATTAAATAATTATTAAGGACTCTCAATGTTTTTGTCTTCACTGCATGGCAAATATGTAACGGGAAATTTGGTTGATCGGTAACGCCTTACAAGCCTTTTGGGCCTTTTACAGATACCATGGGTAAAAAATTGACAATAACAACACCGCAAGACATTTTTAAGAGAACTTAATTAAAGAAAAGAATCTCGATTATCGGGAGTGAGGAGTTGTATTTCATTTGGTGGTGCATTAAATATATTTGCAACCCAATGTTGTGTTAATGATTATACCTGTACAACACTTAAAAATGGCCAGTTGCATTCCTTTCAGTTAAGAGCAGCATTTAATGGCGTCACTAATGCTGATTTAATTTCCCCTTTTTTATCTGCTTAACTGCTCTAAAATGGTATTTACAAATTATGATAAAGAAGGCAGCCAAATCCAATAAAAAAACATACTAACTGGTACAATAATTATAAATATAGTAGCGCTTTAAGTCTGAAAACCACTAACATTTGACAAATGGTATGATTTGACTGCCCTTTGAAATGGAACCCCATAGTGTTAAACAGTGTGGGAGGCCCTCAAAATAAAAATACGCTTAATTTATTTATTGTATAATAATTTACGCCTGTCTATGTGGGCAGTGGTGCAAAAAAAGCCAGACAATAGATTTTTTTGCATCTACATATATGAGATCGATTAAGTCAAAATTCGTCTCGCGCCAATATATCCGCTTCCAACGGAGCCCCGTTGCGCTTTAGCAACTGGTTTTTTCGAGAACTATTGCTGATATTTATTTAGCAGACACATGACATTTGTTTGAATGTCCAAGTGAAAAAATTAAAAATTACTTTACTCTTTACCTTCTCCTGGGTCCAATTTGACACTTATGGCGTATATAAGTTCCTCTTCATCAGGCTGTTGCATTTAAAGTGGATACTCAAAAATTACCACCCAAATTGCTATACAGTAATTTTTCACGCTACTAAACGGATGCCTTATTAAATGATTTGATAAATTACAACTTGTTAAAACCCTTGGATTCTTAATTAATCTTCAGGTCCGTAAGCGACCTCTAACAATAAACTGGTAGAATTATTAAGTTGCCGGTGCGACTATCAGGTGGCAGCACGAAGCCAATTGTTTATAACATTTACGCGAAAAGTGAAAGTTACAACACAAAGCACAAGCTACGAGAACGCCTAGAAAAGTAGTGCATTTTATCGGCTGAATTCACTAAATAATTACGCATGCGTAAGCATTGTGCTTTAAAGCAGTTGTGACGCGCGCAAAGTAACATTGTGCACTTTTCAATTTGGAAATATTTTGAATTATGACTTTCTTGAAACACAAATTAGAAGTAATTTAGTGGTTTTAATTTTTTTTTCAAAATTAAAGAATAAAAACACCCTGTATGAACCTGATCCCTGATAATATGACCAACTTATTTTGACATTACAGCTATCTGACCGTCGTTGTTTTACTCTTGTTATTTCCTTCAAGTCATAAATTACTTTATGACTGAAAGGAAAGTAGTCAATGATAATGAATCGAGATTTATTTATATCTATTGATAAAAAAAAACAGAAAACATTTAGGTCAAATCGAAAGCAGATGCAAAAACTTGAGGCAGGTGTTTTGAACATAAATTGTGATGTAACCGAAGACGTCCATACATAACATACTTATAACAGGTTTTGGTATTATTAAAGTGAATATTAACATGCCGCTAATGTCAGTAGATGCATGTTATAATAAGTCATGAATTATTTAGGATCTTTCAGAAGCAGACATAATTCGAAGGCAAGAAGAATTTGCGACACAAAAGTCGGTGCGCTTTCGTTATTCAGTTCTAACGGTTCTATAAATAAATATTCAAAAAACTAGAAGTGTAACAACAAAGGAAATCCATGCAAAAATGCGACCAATTAACTTTATTTGCACCTTTTTCGCTCGGTTCCGTAACTGTAAGCCGGCATTGAAGTGTACAACGATCAGTCAATGAGGGTGTGATTACTATATAACTCGCTCTATATTTAACACACCACAAATGGGTGTGGTACCACCAATTATGTACTAAAACCATAGGTATTCCACGCTTTATATTGCAAAAATTACACACGAACAATGCCAAAAAGTCTCTTTTACTATTATTTATGGCGTTTTATAACTATATTCATTCGTCCTGCGATTTGCATAGATGACAAATTACTTACAAGCATCGTCTTGTTAAAGTGTTTTGAGCAAATAAATAAATTTACAACTTAGGTGCTACCTTTTGGAGCTTTCGAACCCTATGCTGTTAATTTATTGAGGCTTTACCTTTTACGTAGGTTCTCATAAATAACATACCCTTCTTAAACACAATGCTCAATTAAAATCAGGAAATGAGAAGGTTCAATACCTGTTCAAGGATTTATAGGACGACGTTGCCAGGAACCGACAGCTGAAAATTTAGGAAGTGGTACCGCTGGATTTATCGTCAAATTGCCGAAAATTCCGGCATGCTCTTGCTGAGTACATAACGATCTCTCTACATGCTCAACTTAAGACTCCCATCCTGTTGCTCTCTATCATCTAAAGGAGTTTATATTCCTTAAAGACTGCATTTTTCACTAACTAACCAAAATATGCAACTGTTAAGTAATGTATCAAATCACTCTAATAGTTTGCAATAAATGACAACAAGAGGAACGAAGAACGCTGAAAGATTTGAACAAAGGCTCTTAACATTGTTTTTGATTGGTTTGTAATTTATGGAGATGTCCAAAGTTTGAGGTTGGTACCATCGAATAAATTTGATGATAACGGCACCTGAATGAAATATTCAACTATGTAATACTGCACAGATGGACACCTTGTAACGTTTGATGTGATGTTGAAGTAGTTATAGTAGAAATTAGTTCCACAACATAAAACCCTTAACTATGAACGGTCAGAAAGCGAATCGTTTTGCTCCAGGCTTTTGTAACATAACTCTCTTCCTATTAGTACCAAAGTAAACAGAACCGTACTTCAATAGATGAATCCATATTAAAAAAAATAGTCTTGATTAGTGATAGCTGATAGCATAACTGGATTTTATTGAAGAATGTTTATAAAACTGAACTTTTGGCTTATTATTATTATAAACATGGTGCAACATTGTTCATTACTTTAAATTTTGTACTAAATTTAAAAATTGTACAGACAATAATTAAAGATTATTACTAAGACAAACCTGGACACATAAAGTAGTTCTCATTAAGTTGACTGTTAGGTAGCATAATTTAAAAGATGACATTTTCATTCGCTTTATTAAGCAGAAGAGTGTAAATTAACTAGAGCTACACGAACAGAAGCCATATTTAAAATGTATGACTAAATTGTAATGAACTATCATACCAGTTTTGATTACAGTATATTACAGTGATGAATATGATGATTCTGAATTAATACGCTTGTTCCCGGGGACAATTACCAATTAAAAATTAGAGAAATGTCATTGAATGAATCATGTCGTTCATTTGACAGTGACATTTTGATAACTTGTCAGCCCTGAAACCCTACTTTTTGACAGCTGAAAAACACACTGTTTTCAAACTGTATTATGTTTCAGTTAGAAATTAATATGGTCATTTTCTGTTACAAAATGATTAAATAAAAATTCTTTGGTGTGTATGGTTTCACGGTGAAAATGATAGATTTTTGCTGCGTGTTTTATAAGGGCCTAAAACAACGAGTAACGGTGTCTTCTTATTGATTAAAAAGAGCGGATCTGAATCAGCGGAACGAAGCAAGTTTCATTAACAGATTTTCTTTTTCAATTTTTACACTATCGTCTTAATTAAGCGAGTTATGCTATAGTTTCTTTTTATAATACTAGGAAATGTGCAAAGTTAATTTAGTCAGAACTAAACAACAATTTCTTTGCCGAGTGAATATTATAATGCACATCGGATAAGAGTGCCACACAGGTATAATCTCGGTTGTAATGTCTGGTGTTAAGTAGAAAAAGTGCAGTGCAAGATAAATAAAGAAGACCCTCATTAATCATGATGAAGTCAGTCCGACAAATTTGAACCCTAAATCCCATGTTAATATTCATATCAAGATCAGAGGTTTAATGCCTTTCGTGTTTTTTTTTTACTAAAAAACTTATCGATGTGTGACTGGCAGAAAAAAAGCGAGAATATCGCTTTTGGGGTGCATGCGTATAAATAAGCGTGAGTGCGTAAAAATTCTAGTTAAGTACTGCAGTTTGTACATTATTGAAGTGTCACAGAATTTAAGCAAACGCAGGGCGTGGCTTTTTGCAATTATTAACCATTCGAGGAATTTCGGATTTTTATTTAAGTTTTGATAAATGTGCCAAACGAGACGTGCCTAGCCAGTAGTACCACTCGCTGTTACGCAATGACACGTCTTTAGAAATGTAAACTCATATGCTATAGCGTATGCTTAGATTAATTGCTTTTAAGTAATAGATAGTCTGATGTTTATTATATTCGCTGCATACTGATCATTCCTGGCTTTGCAGGGATTTAAACAATAATACATTTAATTACAAGAGAGCCTTACCCGGAAATTTGGGAATGCTTTTAAAAACTGTCTTAAGGTGGTTTTAACTCAAAAATGACACGATGGACCACCATACCTCGGGTTCGGCACACAATAAATTTAAATCGATCTTTTTTCGGCGCCAGAACAAAAATTCATCTCGGTTTGTTCGCTGAAAGATCCCGTAAATAATGTGACTAACTAAAAGATAAGTCGCGTCCTAATGGAGAACCCGTTTCTGTACATATTTCGCTTTCGATTGGTACGGCCGGCTCGCCACTGAGTACCGGTACCACTTTCGGTTTTTACCTTTAAGGTCGAGTTTTTACTTTTGTTTATATTAACGGGTTTCCAACAAATCTGCCACTTTTGGGTATGTAACACAAAAATCGTGAAACTTGAACAATAGCCAACGATGGAATTATAATAGGGCAAAATTCTTGCCTCAGGAAAATGTATATGACATTTGAATTAGCAATTATCTGTCTAGTACCGTAAAATAGTTGGAATCTAATATTTAACATGCGGCCTTGGATAAAACAACGTGAGCTACTTTCATTTAACGTGCATCTTATTAGATTCAGCTAATGCACCACATTTTTCTTCTTTTGCCAAAGTCGTATTCCCAGTTGGTCACCGAACCTGAGTTGAAGGACCGTTGACAAAAAGCATTTTGAACAGGTTTAAATTAGGTAAAACTTCTTTGGGTAAAACAAATACAAAAAAAAACAAATTAAAAATCTTCATTTTTCAAAAAAATTAACAGAATGGGGGTCATTTTGAAATTCAATATCTCGGTAACATGAAGGCCAGTTTTTGCTTATTTTGTAGTATTTTTTATCTTTTTTCTAATGGAGTTTTAGTGAAATCTATAAGACTTCAAAGAAAAAAGTTACAGTTATTCAAAAATTGTAAAAATGCGATTTTTGCAAAAAGTGCAATTTTGTCAATTTTTGATTTTGCTCCAGGAGGTTTCCAATGCACAGCAAAGGGCATATTTATTATTTTTTATGCTTTTTCGAATGGCGTTAGAACGAATTTCCTGCGACTTTAAATAAAAGAGCTACGATTTTTCAAAAAGTCGAAAAATTAAATTTTTTGTCAAAGTGCAATTTTGGCAAATTTTTATTTTGCTCCATAAGGGTTCCAATGCACAGCAAAGGATATATTTATACCAAAGGACCTCAAATTAAGGGAAATAACCACTTTGAACCTTTCAAAAATTCGAAAAATGCCATTTTTTGTCAAAATTTTCAATTTTTTATTTTGCTCTATAAGGGTTCCAATGCACAGCAAAGGGCATATTTATACAAAAGAACCTTAAATTAGGTGAAATAAACACAAAAAAAGCACTTTAAAATTTTTCACTTTTCAAAAAAATTGAAAGAAGGGGGGGGTATTAGAGAGGTTTTTTAGGTACTTTTTGAAATTCAATATCTCGGGAACGGGAGGAGCTACAGAGGCCATTTTTAACCCATTTTGTAGTATTTTTTATGCTTTTTCGAATGGCGTTGGAACTAATTTCCTGCGAATTTAAATAAAAGAGCTACGATTTTTCAAAAAGTCTGAAAATTCAATTTTTGTCAAAAGTGCAATTTTGGCAAATTTTTATTTTGCTCCATAAGGGTTCTAATGCACAGCAAAGGATATATTTATACCAAAGGACCTCAAGTTAAGGGAAATAACCACTTTGAACCTTTCAAAAATTCGAAAAATGCCATTTTTTGTCAAAATTTTCAATTTTTTATTTTGCTCTATAAGGGTTCCAATGCACAGCAAAGCGCATATTTAGAGGTTTTTTAGGTACTTTTTGAAATTCAATATCTCGGTAACGTGAAGAGCTAGAGAAGCCATTTTTAACTCATTTTGTAGTATTTTTTATGGTTTTTCGAATGGCGTTTTAGTGAAATCTGTAAGAGATCAAATAAAAAAGTTACAACAGTTTATCAACATTTATTTTGGAAATGTATTTACCGCACATTTATACAGGGCGTGGTCTTTTTGCGTCAGCTATCGGGACCAATTTTTTCACGATTACGATCTCGCCTATTTCATCTTGGATTAACATAAATAGGTACTATTTTGTGACAACAATTTATAATGTTGTTATTTATTAGTCAATGTTGTTGTTCACCTAGTTGCAATTACGACATCAACAACACCTATATAGACTAGCAATGTGGTCTTGCTTGGTATGGTGTAATAAAACCTAATACTATTTATATTTTTTGCATTTTTAGTATGATTTTAATTTCTTTAAATCAATTAAATTACTACAAGCTACTGTTTCTGCTTTATTATGCAAGTGTGAGAGTATTTGGACGCAAAACATCTCTAAGTTCCTAAAATTTGACTCTAAACGAAAGGTTCAATTTGCAAAATCGATTATAAGCCAATTTAAATGATGTCAAGCACAAATCGAAATCCTTGTAGTGTCAGCAGATGAACCTGTTGCAGCCTGACACAATTTTAATGAATTCGAACATGATCTGCGGCAGTAATGAAAAAAAAAAGTAAATAAAGCTCGCTGAAGCCCTAGGGCTGCGACTTGCCTCGATTTTTTTTTAAGTCGGTCTCGTATCTAAAACCACTTTCACTTAAGGCGGTTGAAGTGAATATGCGCCTGTCCAAATTCGGCAAGGTGACATATATCAAATCTGGACTGTTTAATAACGCTTAGAGGCGCAATGAAAGAGAAACTGTTTCAAAATTATATACTTTTCCAACTATCAATGCAGAATTTTAAAAATCGCGGTTCAAATTTAATTCAAAATTTTCTAGAGATTAGGAGCTTTACTGATCATTCGGAATTATCGAAATAACCAACCACTAAACGGACATCAACCTGGAAAAGTTTGTGTGTGCAACAAAGGCACTTACGTGTGTAATAGAAGATGTAAGGGAAAGCTGATTTTCACTAATAACTCCAGGAGCAATTTATTAAATAATAATTAAAAAATTCTAGGTCAAACGAGTTAACTGCATCTAGTACTGTTATTATTTTAGTATGCGAAGCGATCATAAACGCTCGTTCCAAATAAACACATTATTTTCTTTAATTATTGTTTATCACGATATTCAGCTAGGATGCGGCAATTAATTTTGATTTTTTCCCTGCATATTTAGGATTAATTGCGAGAGTCGCAGCGAAGTGTTTGAACGATAAAATTAAGTCGTACCCCGTAAATTTTGAAGGTAAACAAGAAAACGAGAAGCAAAATAACACTTGGCGGCGCACTGCGGGCAGCCCTTTATGATTCTGTGTTGTATTTATTTTTCCTGTTCAAAAAGTCATAAAGGACGATGTATCAGGCCTAAAAATAGAAATTTTAAAAACAAAAATATAATGTACTACTCGCAGTAAATGTTACCCAACATGCTTGTCGTTACAATGACCCTCAGAAGGAGAAATTTTATTTGAAGAAATTATTAACAAAGTACTATTGAGTAGTCATATATGAAATTATTGCATAATAATAGTCGATAAATCATAAGGAACTAAAAGTAGACGTAAAAGCCCAGGTATATTTGACACGCTACATCACCACCGTTTCTTGCTTTCTTCCTATATAACATGCAACAATAGATGGGAAAAAAGCTTTACAGCAAATAATTACAGAATTACCTAATTATTTAGAGTATTACTTTATGAACACTATTTGAACGCACTTGGCACACTTTTATTTTTCCTCCAGCACTCAAGTAGGCAACAGTTTCGTCAGGTAGGTTTGTAATATTGGAGCAACTGCTCTTGAACCGATTAATTAAGTTTTTCTGAAATTAATAAAACTAGTTTGCCAACAAACAAACGCCTGAAGAACTACAGTAATTAAGAATAAAAAATAAATATTTTATTTTTTGGTCGGAATCTTACACAAGATCATTATTCTCGTGTTCAGCAATGCAACCGAGAATCCGATATTTGCACACCAAAGACAGATCGCAATCGAACAGTATGGCGTTCAGACGCCTTAAATGCAAATTAAATGGCAGAAAAGAAAAACAGCCACTCGATGACAATTGATTTGGTGATCGATTTTAGAATCCCAAAAAGTCCGTTGCACCCACTAAAAGGGGCTATTCACCTCCCATTAACGCATTTATTACGTTACAATGCATATCACTGACAGAATGTCGAAAATTTGCACTGTGTCATGCTCTTTTGCATAAAAAGTTCTTTTTTTCGACCCTCTTTTATTGCTTCATAAATCTTTGTAAAAGCTTTTTATGTATGCAAAATGAACGGTAAAACTTACATAATTACTCTACCACCAAAATGAATATAATGCATTAACAGTTAATACTGTTTTATAATTCAATTATTGATCTTCGACATATATGGAATTGGTTTAGGTACTTGAAATTACTTCAGCAATAGGACTTTTTAGCTCAAGAACAGCAGCAGACAGACATTCTTGAAACTGATCAGTTTAGTAAAAAAATTGTAATTTTGGAGTAAGTGATTTCAATATGAAAGTTCAAGAAAAACTTAAAAACCAACAAAATTGCAATGTGTGCATCTTGAGGCCGAAGATATCAATGACGTACCCACCGGAACCAGTCAGAAGGATGACAAAGATTCGAAGAACCATTAAAAAATTATCAAACACAGGCCAAAGGTACAAAATAAATTAAAAAAACCCAAATATTTTGTCTCTATACAAATGAGTAATATTAACTAAATTTCCAAATAAATACTTCTTTCACAATGTCGTACCTTTAGGTGCGCATACGCTTATATAAGTTTTGAATACTAATCATAAAAACATTAGGATACCATGAGTGGTTTAATAAGGTTAGTGTCAATGCGACTACTTTCCAAATCGTGTATCAGGACACATTTTTGTCCACACTATCCAATGGATTTATAATAACGATTCAAGTACGTTAAATTGACCTTTCACTTTAACTATCGGTGAGATCCTTGTCGGATAACGACAATTTAGGGTGATTATCACTCCCTTGTGTTATGTAAATATACAAGAAGAAAAATGTTTCCTATTTGTTGTAACCTTTTTCAAATGTCACCTAGTCAATAATTTCCACCCCAAAGAGAAAGGTGCAATGTCTGAAAACACGTGTTAAAACTTGTAATATTTCCACACCAAAGCAACCTTCAAGAATTAATGAGGAATGCTGATTAATTTATTTTAATATTCTAATAAAGAAATACGAACAAGTTCAGTAAAACAAAATTTTACGTGAATCACATGACAACGTATACCTATGTGTATGTATTTCGAAAACAAAGGCAACGTTGTTAGATTATCACTCCTTAGATCTGATTTAGCTACAATAGGGTGAAGTCAAAAGGTTAAGGTGACGTAACAAAATTCTTGCACCGTCCAAATTATTGAATATACTCTTATTAGCATTATTATAAGGTAACCTTGATGTTGATCAATAAAATGCACTTTCGTGGCAATTGAGAGAGGTAAATGTCTCGAGGACCACCCAAAGCAAGTAATCAGTTACAATCATTCGAATGGTCAATATTTTGGGTGTTTGTAATTGGAAGCATTCCATGTAACTCCTTGAAATGTACTACAGTTCACATGACGAGGTGACTTTTCAATTTTAATGCGGCCGCTCAAAATTTCGTAACAAGATGATGCGCTGAAAATCCCCGAGGCTGATGGCGTTACAAAACGATTTCGTCTTAATTATATTTCGAATTAATTTTTAAATGATGCTTCATTTACCGATAATATTAGATCACGGTCCTCTTCGATATTATTTATTTAACTATGGCTCGTTCAAGTAATTTATTACTTCCTCTTGACGTGTTTCAAATTGGTGCATTCTGTTACAAAATCTGTCAAGAGCCTTGTTCGATTTTTTGTCCATTTTATCCAGGTCGAACAATAATAATTATATTCCTAAAAAAATTCTTTGAAAGAACGCTCGATCTTCATGCGCGGATGCCATACACATTGAAAAAGTGCATCGAGCTTTTATAAACCTTCACATTTAAATGTCAGTGCTTAATATCCAGGGATTGACAATCTGATTTTACTTCTTCTTTTATTTTATTTGGTCTCCAGTCTTTTTAGCATACGATATTTACATTAAATTTGCTCTGGTTGAAACCAAATTATATAAAATCAAACATACTATTTTTTAACCTTGTACCTACCTCTAATTAACTTTCACGGATATTATTATTTTTATGTCTTCTTGTGAATTAGTGCGCTATATTGTTGTGCTAATAATTACACATACAATCAATTATTGCAAATTTTCGGTTACTCAATCTCAATATTATCCCGGTGGCAACTTTTTTAATTTAAACACTCCAAGTGTTTTTTTATGTACCTTTGTATTTATTGCGTCAATTTTTTTGCAACCAAACCAACCAGCGTAAAAATGTTGATTAATTAACGTACCCTTTATTCTCTCGTTTTTTCCTCCCTTTGGTGGTTCCTTTAATGGTTCGGTACAATGTAAACATCACTCCAAAAAATGAATGCACTCAGTCACTAAATGTCCGAACCCGCAAATCGAATTAGGCGCGCTAGTTTACGCCGTTCGTAGTGGTTAGGCACCACCAATGGTACCGCGTAGGTTAAGAAGTAAACGAATACTGAACAGTGTCAAGAGGTGCGCTTGAAATTGCAAAGCGCTCCCAAGAAAGGGGCGTATAATTTTCACTACTTGAACAATGTTTAAACTCTACTATTAACACTTTATAAATTTAATAACAAACTGAAGGGTCTTACATAAATAAAAAACACTCCAATGTTTCTGCATCTAGCCAGAGCGGCACAATGGAACATGTTGCCATCATAAAGATAACGCACCATTTTAGGAAGTTATAAACAATCTGATTTATGAACTCTTTAATGCAAAATATTTAGTACCAGTTATTGTGTGTGAGTTATGCAATCAATCTTTATTTCCGTCTGGAGGCTTTTCACGAGCGCCACCATAATAAATTATCTTTCGACGATGGCACTTCACTCCTCACCAAAGGCATTTCTTGTGCACGCTGCTTTTCATTAGTTTAACCATTTGATCTGTCATTTTTCCTTCGCTTTATTATTCTTTGTAATAAATCGCATAAATATTTTGACAAGTGATTCAAGATAGCGAGAATGTGAGAAGTGGTCAGAGATAATGGGATTCACTTTACTATTTGTTTATCCCTCGTCTTACTTACTTGGCCATTAGTTTATGTTAAAGTACAGAGACAAATTGGGCAATAAGATAAAAATTATCTTTTGTTTCAATTCGGGTAAATTATTTAATATATTTAATTACATTTTGTATATTGCAAATTTGACAAATTAACGTAGTGCAATAATCAGAAGAAACTATTATCACATAATTAAAACTTTAGCAAAAAGAAAACATAATAAATAACTCTGTTTCACATGGTGACTGAATAGACCTATAAAAATGTCGAGACATGGAAACACGTGACCAACTCTGTTTAAAATGAAAACATTATATCTTACTATTTCAATGATTGTTTAATTTAACTGACATATTTGTTGCGATTAACTATTTTGATCGCAACGCCTCAGTTATCACAGAGTTTCCACTCATACAACGTTATCACTGTACTTCTAGTTTTTCTCTTAATATGAAATTTATAATTCTAATATGTAAAAAGGAAGAAAAACAAATTAGTTGAGATCTATTTATTACAAAAATACGTTTAACAGTAATTGATGCTATTTATGTATAATATTGAAACATTCTTTGGTAACCTATAAGGACATAGTATATTCTGACAGGTATCTGAAACGAAGTAAATAGTAGCAAAAACTTACAATTAAATGAAATCATATATACATACATACAACTTGGACGGACACAAAATAATCTATACAATCTAAGATGATTTAGAGCATTTATACACTAAAATTTATAGTTGGCACTTATTTGCTGGACAAACTCGTTTTTACTCTTAAAACGAGTAAGTAACAATTCGTAGCTCTAACACAGAGTTTAAACATTTCAACAAAAATTGTGTTATTAACAAAATAATTGAACTCCGTATTAAAGTGACAAACTGAATTTAAACATCAGTCTGAGGAACCCCCTGAAGCATTCCAGTTTGTGACCTACTCCTTGATCTTAACTGCAACACAGGAGTTCCTTTTCTAGGGCCTGATTCCTCCATAGAATTTGGAGTCACAAAACCTTGCATTTCCTTCATACTAACAGTTTGTAAGGACGACTGGCTGTTTGTTCTGGTCACTTGAGACCTTACTTTGTCCGTATATTCTTCTGGTCCTCTGGTATTTTCTATCCCATCCTCGTTTTCAGTATCTGAAGGGTATAGGTACGGGTTATAGTACCTGTCATTAGACCTGGAATTTGATGTTTTGCTGTACTTATCACATATTTTTTTTAAAGAGTGACAGTCCCCAATATTAGAATAATTATTAAACTAAGTTTGTGTTAGGAAACTTCCTACTAACCCCAATAGAAGTGTAAAAAGATTCCTTTACCTTTTCTTACCTCTTTGCGTTTCTCCATAACATACAGCATAACACTAAAAGGACAATGAGGAGCAAACAGAACCCTGACATAGTCCAAAAAGCTATTTGCAGAGGGGTTCGAGGTTCCCACCAGAACTAAAATTGACTTTTTATTATCACTATGTTATAGTATTTTTGACTCACTTACTTCAGTTGTTGGGGGATAAGTAGGAACTAAACGTCCAACCAATTGGGGAATGTACATAGTCCAGAAGGCTGATTCAGTTTGTCGAAAATTCCACATTATTGAAGAATTGTATGTGGTGTTTAAATTTAAGTACTTTAACTGGCCGTTGATAGCTTCTTCAAAGTGTATTCCCAAAATTTGGGTGTGGGTTGGATTGCCATATCTTGCAAAGTCCGTGTAGGCCTTCATAAAAAAGTGACTCATATTTCTGTCATTGTTTGTCCATTGGTTTCTTGTAAATCTTTTGTTAGGTGGTAACATCTCTACATCCATAAAAGGAGCACCACAGAGGAGATAATGCTCTATATCGTGAGGTACTTTCCTCCATTCTTGCAAGTTGAATGACTCTATTGTAGTGTTGAGAACGTACATGTAAACTGGCACGTTTTGTTCCACGAGTAGCTTGATTGTTTTATCATTAGGAGCTGTATAGAGGAAATCACTCAATAGTTGTATGTATTTCTCTCTGATCATAGTCTTATTGGTAGGATCAGGCCAATATGTGTACATGTATTTAATTGCGTCAAAAGTTCCGTGAGGGTTCAGAGTATAGTTGTAACGGCGCACTAATTCCCAGACTTTTTGATCGAAAAACTCCTGATCTATTTCAAAGTCAGGCTCTAAACTTTTATTTGAAGCTGTAAGTATAAATTGTATTAGTTCATAAACCACCTGAATATGACAGCAACTAACTTATCAAAGTGGCAGCTTCTTGAAGTGTAACACTACTCATATAACGTAACTGAGGGTTAAACTGCTTTTTCCTAATCAAACTCTCTACATTTTCAGACATGAAATGCCAATTCTCTTCGTACCATCCTTCATAATGAGGCATAGAAACGTTCATTTCGATTACAGGGGCCCAAGGAAAGAGACCAACATCTGGGGGAAATTCAGCGTTGCCAATTTCAAGCGCGCTTCTCGAATATTGGAGGCAATTCACCAATCTCCAAGACGAATCTGTTGGACAACCTATTTGCTTCCCAAATACTATACTCGTGTTTTGGACTCTGTATCTGTCGAAGATCATTCCCCAATCTGCCATTGCTGAACCGCTCTGAAATATGTTATGTTATGTTAATTATATAATGTGTTAATTTCAAGTTTCCATATTACCAATTTAAAATTAGAAGAAAACAATTACCTGAGCTATAACTTTATTAACAATATGCCTAGTTTGAGGAGCAACCATAAGTAGTCCTGCTGAAGCTGCCCCAGCTCCAGGTCCAAATAAAGTAATGCTGTCGCGATTTCCGCTGAACTTCTCCACATTTTCATAAACCCATTTCAAAGCCATAACTTGGTCTAGTATTCCATAATTCCCTGGTGAATTCATATCTCCAGTACTTAAGAAACCTAAAGCACCTAAGCGGTAGTTCAACGTCACCACCACAACATTATAAAATGTTGCCATGATGTGTCCTGGAAATAAATTAGAAGCCCCATGGATAAAGTCTCCGCCATGGATATAAACCATCACCGGGTATTTTTCAGCTGCTGTTTCTTTCTGCAAGCATAATTTTCAACTTAATTCTATAACTTCCGGTGTTTTATGCTTACAATGTTAGGTGTAAAAATATTGAGATAAAGACAGTCTTCATCCATATCTCTAACCCCAGCATTGACCCCGGTGTACTTAGTTGGTTGTGGACAGGCTGGTCCAAAATCGACAGCTTGCAGTAACTGCCAGCCTCTATGAAGTCTGGGAGGCTAAACCACACAAGTTTAGACCAAATTTTTTATACAACACATTTGCCCTATACCTTAAATCTTCCCTCGTTTATTGGTGGTTGAGCATAAGGTATCCCCAAAAACACACTAGTTACGCCCATCTGGCGCTCAATAAATTCAGCCCCAGGTCTGTAAAGAGAATCAGGATCTGGGTTGTCAAAGAGGTAAACTTGAAACCCTTGGATTTCTCCATATGTTGATTGGACAAAAACATCTCTGAGAAGCTCTTTAGTCTGGTCCCTTTGTTTGCCTCTTAGGTCTTCTCTCCAACCTCCAAGGACACCAGGTTGAATTGGTTCCATGTTTCCTTGCTAGATATATTAAATAAACCATCGTCATTACAGAAACGTTTTGTATATTACAGTTAATTTTTATAGGGACTAGGAAGGTCACTTTATTGGTTAAGTATGAAACTACTCAGAATGTGAATGTTGCGTCGGTTTTCATAAAGAATCTGTAGAGGCGAGAGGCATGAGACATTACGCAAGCACACGCATCAACATGTACAATTTGACAAATTACACTACACTACTAACATAACACTAAGTAGATTCTGTTACTTTCAATACTTTCGCCCTTGGTAGTACACTTGAAAAATAGAAAATTGATCTTGCTCAATCAAGCTCTCAACTCTCTACCTCTCTATCATTCTTGAGTTAGGTCAGATCAGATCAATTTTGTCCGGCAGTACTTGCTACTGGCATTGACCGGCACCACTCAAAAAAAGTGGCGCCCTCTCTGAACTAAAGATTGAACTGGTGTTTTAAATTCTCTAACTTGCTTAACAATGTTTTGACCCCTTTTAAATTCAAATTCAAAAAACCTCTAAGTTGGCATTATATTTAATTCTTGAGTTCTTTTTGTCAACAAGTAAATTGTATACAATAATCACCAGGTACATTTAAAAAAAATATCAACAGTCAATTAGGTGAAGAACTTTATTTCTATTACCTTTCAGAACAATTGTATTCGTTTTTTCAATATTTTTATTGTTGTATTCAGTAATTCAAAGTTGTTTCAACGTACTGGTAAGAATTGATTGATGAGTAAAACAAAAATCATCGTTGATGAGTGAATGACCTTTAAAAATAATGCCAAAAAATGTGAAAACATAAAATAAAACTTACCCTATCATAGACGAATCGGTCATCTTGTCCTTGAATTCGAGGGTCTCCAAGTGACCCATAGTAGTAATTGTTCTGTTGGCCATACCTTCGCCCTTTATAAATAAAAGTCCGATAGTCTTTATCACCAGGATTAGGGATATTATAATCGAATTGTTGCCTATAAGTATTTTGCTGGTTGGGCGAAAATTGCTGATAACCGTAACCCCATTGGTCGTACTGACCAATTATAATGTCACTCACAAACACAATTACCAACAATAGAATAAGTTCTATCTGTTGTTGTCGACACACCGCCATGTTTGATTGTATGTTGCGGCAACGTTTACCTGGACGACGTCATCGCAGGCGAAAAGCTTCTATCGAAAGCAGGTACGTACTGGGTACTGTTAATAGGAACCCAACTCGCAGTTACATCTCGCTTAATTTGTGATGACACACCCAGTGAGGTACTAGTTAAGATAATGAGTAATACGACTCTACCGTTTTTATTATGATCGTTATGATAACACTAGCTTATCGATTGCTATAGCTGACACACTTTTCTGAAAATAATCAGACCCGTTATCTTCACTTCAATCAACAAAGCATGTGAAATTTCCGTTAAGTAGGAATAACGCTGTTTTTTTTCTATTTTAATTACTTAGAAGTCAATTAATTATTTACTTGATGACCAATAATGATGACAAAGAGACGGCTCTTTTATGTAATTGACCACTTACTGACTAGTTAATTAAACAACAACATCAAGACCACACCCAAAACAGAGATTTTTAAAACAGTTGATAATCTTCAATCATCTGAATGAATAATTTTGAGGAGACGTTCAAGTAAAAGGTAAATTTGTAGTTGAACCAACAAACGTGGTTTTATTTCTGGATATTATGATGACTGAAAAGTGGTTATTGGGTTATTGCATAGACTAAATGATAAATAATAAGTATAGACAAACAGTGGCAATGGAACTGAAAATTAATTTAAGTAAGCAGCATGAGATGGCACCACTAAACGCATATTCGCGTAATTTTTTACTGTTGGAAAACATCAGTTTTAATGCGGCGTTGTCTAGTTGACAAATCACATTTTTTGTGTGTGTTTTCTTTAACTATTATGTTTCACTTCGTTGTATTTTTAGTTTAGTTGTTTAGTTGTTATTTTTAATATTCATTAAGGGTTATTTTATACTTAATACATTATGAATTCCATGTTTAATCTTAAAACAGTCACGTGACCATTTGTACCTTAAAATGAGTCACGAGATTTAGAGTTTCTAACTAAAAAACGGTCACGTAATCTTTAAAATTAAATTTAATTATTGAAAATAGTCACGTGACCCGTCAAATAATATTTTGTCATTTACAGTCACGTGGAGTGAGTGTGAGTGTCCTTAAATAGGAGTCAGGTGACTTTTAAGAATACAATTTGAGTATTGAAAATCGTCATGCCACTTTATGAACTGTAAAAAGAGTCACGTCACTCTTCAAATAATATTTTTAACATCTAAAACCCAAAATCTTAAAAAATGTCAGTTCAAACTGAAAAACGGTCACGTGACTCTTTAAACATTTTTTCGCTATTTACAGTCCCGTGACCTTCAGGATACTTTCAGTTTGACATTAAAAAAGAGTCACGTGACTTTAGAAAAAATGTTTGATTATTGAAAATCGTTATGCGACTTTACGAACTGTAGAGTCACGTGACTTTTAAAAATATATTTTATTTTTGAAAATCGTCACGTGACCATTTGCATATTATAAGGAGTCAGGTGACTTTTCAAATAATACTTTGACATCTAAAACAGTCACGTGACCTTTATGTTTTTGTTTTGACGTTAAAATAATTCAAAATTTTCACGTGGCCATTTGCACTGTAAAGAGGGTCAGGTGTCTTTAAAAATATCAGTTTAAACTGAAAAACGATTACGTGATTATCCAAATGACATTTAAAACTGTCATATGAAATTATAAATTCTATTTTAAATCTTAAAAGAGTCACGTGATCTTCGGGATTTGTTTTGACGTTAAAAACTCACGCGATTTGAAAAAAATAGTCTAAATATAAAAACTGTCGTGACGTTAAAAATGGCATTTTAATCTTGCAAATAGATTCGTGATTTAGTGTAGCCCAGTTTAAAACTAAAAAACGGTCACGTGAACTTTAGGATTCTGTTTTGACGTTAAAAAAGAGTCCTGTGACTTTTAAAATAAATAGAATCTTTATTATCGATACCTCAAACCAGAAATTCTTATTTTCGATTTGCATTTTAATGTATAATGTTTACATGGTTTTCTATAAAACTGTAACTCAACTGAATTATTTTTTTGTTTAATTTTGACAAATAAAATTTTCTTAATTACAACCAGTGATGAAACAGACTTTATTTTCCAATTAGCTAGGCAATGGGTTTCATAGTATAGCTAGCTACACAATAGACAAATTGACAACTGACAACTGGTAATACTTAACAACTTCAAATTACAGTCATTAAAGCATTTTCAGTTTACCAACCACATGTTAAATGAGTGTTCGTGTCCCCAAAAAAATCTTTCGCCAACATTTCAGCTTTTTGGTACATGAACGTAATTAACCTCATCAAAAGACCCTAAAAAGAAAAAATCCAAATTTGACATTCTTGTGGCCGTCCTACGTTCTCCGATCACTTTACGACCCTCATCCTAAAAAGGTTTATTTCAAACACTACAACCGAAAGTTTGGGGGATGGCAATTCATGAACGTAGTGCTAAAGCACATGCTTGACCCTAAAACGATTGGTTGTATTGAAAAAGAGTGGGAGAGCCAAACATGTGCCGCAATAATTTGAAATTCACTACCACTTCGGTCCTTCTTGTTGGTACGGCCGGGTCCCAGAATGACTGAAGTTAATTTGAATTTCGATTTCGAAAATTTGGAGTACCACTTGGTAACTCTTTTTGAAAAACTCGATGTGATACGGCGCGATAAAATCCGATCTAGCGGTTCAAAAAAGTTGCCCTTTCAAGTCGAACTTCGTACATTCGAATTTTGGAAAGCCCTAATTTCGGAAACTGCCGCCAGTTTTGTTTACACTTTTTTGGTTTGCGGTGCCAATGCCGCCTCCAGAATGGGTAGCACTTCACCAGCCAATGTTTTTTTGCTTACCGCTTTAACTTCAGGATTTGTTATCGTGTTTTTAACACAATGTTTTGCCCATATTTCTGGTAAGTGTTTCAACAAATCACATTTTTAAACTTAATGTTTTTATATAATTTACATTTGATTTATTAAATTTTTTATTGAAAAAAATTTGTTTACAAAAAAATATGAATGGAAGTTGTACATATAATTAATTTACTATTTTTTAACAAGTCTTTATTAGCAGACAGTAGAATAAAATACTGTTCATTGAAAGTTACTTATTTTAAATATTGTTTTGGGAGAAAAAGTTATTATACGTATTTTACTCTGTTACTTATGAATTCCGTCCACAATAATTAAGACTGATTAAACTAATTACTACGTTATTTATTGTTTGCGGTACAACTCATTCAGTACCACCATTTAGTGAGGATCTTCTGTTTAGCTAACTGCAAATGGACTTACTACAAACTTAGTAAATAGTTTGTGTGTGGTTCAATAATCTGACACAATATCTCGACTTTCTGTTATGTGCCTTATTTACTATTAAGTGGCTTTATCTCAGTATAAATAGCATTGAACTTCGTAACATCTGCGTCTTCTTTGCATGCAATCAAGGTTGCAACATTGAAAAGCACCAATAAGAGGATTAGTACATCTTTTTATTGCGTTAAGTGATAAAAAGTGGATTATGTGGGCGTATTTGTAACTTTGTCTTTTAATGGAAAGTTCCATGTTGAAAATAATTAGCTGAAAAAACAACTCATAAGGAAGTATTTGGGATAAGTCGGCACTTACTTCGAATACGGGTGTGTGTTTAAAGGATTTACCGGATTTTTTGCTTACAGGAGCCCACATTAATCCTGCCGTTACCATAGCGATGGGAGCTATCAAGAGGATATCACTTTTAAGGACTTGCATGTTCATAATATCCCAATGTGGAGGCGGAATAGCTGGAGCTGCTTTCCTTTACGGGTTAGTTTACAAATTCGTATCTACGTAAAAATTTTGCAAATTAACTTCCTGGCGTAAAATTTTATTGCTTGCAATATGGCACGCTGGCATGTATGCGTATTATTGTTCTATTTAAGTTTGCATTTATTGCTAAATCATCGTAAAATTGATTAATATCCACTCAACAAACTTCAGTTCTGGATGCATGAAAATAGTTCATTTTTGGATTGTTGACAAAATTACAAAAAAAAATCTCCTGCAAGCTGAACCAAATCAGTCTAAATCTTTTAGCACGTGTTCACTGTGAGGTACCACCTGGACTTTTTTTTTTTGGTCGGGCCTCAGTATTTCCTTTTACCTACCTAGATCACCCTTATTTCCTTGGCGTCTCCCTTTTGTTTCATCACGTTTCTAGGCAATCTGAATTTTTTTCAGTACCGTTGTACCGGCATAAAGTCATTTGCTCCGGTTTTAATTTGGTTAACAGTACTTGAAAGTGTGACTCGAATATTGTGGTTTCATTTTACCGACACGCAAATGAGCCTTTGCCTATGATAGGGTGTTTATACGAGTAATAAATATTTATTTTATAACCCGCACAACTGTTCGCATTGCTTTTTTATGAACTTGCAGAACAAGTGCCTATAATCTGATAACATACGGAAGGATACTAGCATCCATGTTGCCACATGTCCACTTTATTTTAGTTTTTGAGTAAACTCACACTTTTTATTCTAGTGACAGTAGAGTTATTTAAATAAACCTACATCAAGTTAATTGTGCAAAAATTAAAACCAAGTGATTTTAGTTGAAGATAATAATAAACTACCTCAAAATGAGGTCAGTGCGGCAACATGGCATGGCAGCAAGTGGGCCGCAAAACAAGTTTATCCCCTCTGGTTATAAAAACAATTAAAGGAAGGGCGAAAAAGTGTGACAATAAACAATATATAAGAGAACAACGGCGTGATTATGGTAGTTGAGGTTGACGTACCCTAACTACCACCCTCTAGACACTAAAAAGCCCAATTGTTACTTTTTTATTTATTTACTACACCACCAACTTTACCAAACTATAATTTTGGTACTATACCATCTTTAGGTTGGTCACTTCCGGTTTAACCGAAAGTTGATGACAACATGCTTGTTTTAAAGGGAACACCGTGTATATTATTGTACTTGAATATTATCAATTTCAAAGATTTTTCATATATTATAACCTATCTACAACGGTTTTCGAGATATTGTAGTTAGAAAAATGTCATTTAGTTTCTAACCTACGTTCTCATAATAACTTTTTGAGATCTATCATTTAGTAATAAGTAATGATGTTAGTTTGTTCAGGAATAACTTAAAATGGAATTTTTGCGATATTTTAAGGAATACATTGCAATAGACAATACTTTGACAATACTCATTATAGGAATAGTCTTTCATTTCTGTAAAGCAAAATGTTAGTAATGTCACATTGTCATGTGTCTATTGTAAGCATATTTACATTAACACAATATGTAGTTTGAAATTATATGTTGCTAAATTAAGGGTCAATTTTACTGATTGGCAAAAATTGGTTTAGCTTCATACATAACATTAACCACAGTTTAGCGGTCATGAGAACCTAAATAGAGGCTCTATTATGCGATTTAAATTGTTAGTTGGTCGATTACACGTTCTCACGATGCTGTGTACTTAGGGTTGATCCATTTAAAGTAATCCCATATGACAGTGACCGCAATGAACATATTATATGTGACACGTGGCTTATTCCCATTAGGGGGTGAGAAAACTTTTAAAATTTTATTGCAAATTCGTTAGGGTAATAACCCTAAACCACTTTTATCGCCGTTGAAGCTCTAAAAGTGAATCATTCCCTGAATATTTGGAGGTTTATCAGAAAAATATGCGGCTCAAATCCGAAACCCAAAACCATCTGTCAAGTATAAGATCGGCTATCACCTGCTCGGGTTCAGCTGTTCTTAAAGCATTCTTCCTCTTCGTCGGTACCATAGGCGTAGCCTAAAATTCAGATTTTTGAAACTTTGGTTCCGTAGTAGTTACCCATCGACGTATAAAAAGTAGCTATCAGCTTATTGATGATTGTATTTCCAATTTATCTACATATCTAAGCTAAGAATGACTAAGTAGTGAGATTTTCAAACTGACAAAGTTGATACGATATGTTCTTGCAATTTAATGCTTTTTACAAAAAAGATTTAGTTTCATAATAATAAATAGTGACGATTTTTATATGTTGATGATATACCATCGCAAAAGCCCCGTTTATGCGAGGTACTTTATTTTATTACACAAAAGAAGCCCAGTAGAAAAGGATCTTCCAGTACCTGAACGTAATTTACCTGTGACGGTGCTTAATGTGTACAACATCTGTCGGGTTCCTTTTTTTAAATCGCGTCCTTCCAATGTTGAATGCTGATGGGGGAGGGAATCTGCTTTTAAACTCCGTTGGAATGCAATATATTCTGAACAATAATGGCCACTAAGAGAAATTGAATTTTGACCACAGAAGCAGATTTTTTCCTCTACGGTGCATGTTAGAAATCAGCTTTAATTGAATAAAGCTTATTATGAACTTTGTTAACAATAACAATATTAAAATAGGAATTTCTTTCAGGTATTCACTTAATCAAATTATGTATTTGTATATTATTTCTTATGAGAAGGTAAATTAATTTTTTGGCTGCATGGAACTAAAAAATAAGCACCGTAAGAACTAAACCATGTGAAAGTAAACACCCTATGTACAATTACCCATCGAGAGCCTTAAATCATTAAATTGCACTTGTTCGCATATGATACGGTCATTGAAACTTTGAACCCCAACCGCTTTTTAATTCACTTTTTACCACCGCACTTGCCTCGATCAAACTTGATTAGGGCGAAATTTTGTCCTGTCATATAAAAGGACAGGAGGGTCGAATTCACATGGGAGATGATTTCGAAAGTAACAGATTATTTATCAGTTAAATAAGTTTTTATTTTATGAACGTACAAACTTATTTAACTACTGTTAAATGTCGTTTTATCTACGTCGTCTAGATCAAATTTCAGCAGCTGGAAGCCATAAGTTTATTTGGTCCACATGTGTTTGAGACATTCTCCGGATAACCACCTTACAAAAAGTTGGCTTTATTTAGAACACTTGTTTCAGCAGGGCAATTTTGTAATATTTTCTTTATTTCAGAATTACGGTACCTGGGTACCACGGATATCAAGAGAACCTATCCTCAGCAATTGGACATCCTTCGAATATTTTCACTTCTTGGGAACGCTTTGGAATCGAATTTACTTTAACGTTTTTGGTGGTCTTTTCTTACTTGATAACCATGGATAGCTATAGGAAATATATTGGGACTAGTGCTATTACTATTGGCGCTGCTTATTGCGCTTGCTCTTTTGTTTTCGTAAGTTTAAAGTAGGAAATTTAATGAATTTAATATTTATGTCGAATTTAAAAATTTCAGATGCCCTACCTAAATCCAGCACGTGCCCTAGGTCCTTCATTTGTATTAAACAAATGGGAAGCTCATTGGGTAGATTGGTTCGGCCCTCTTTTAGGTGGTTTGACTTCAGGTATATCCTACGAGTATATTTTTAACCCAAACCGAGTGAAGAAGGTCAAAAACACCCGGGAAGATGAAGTATCCAGCATACCTTCAGACGATGAATTAAATTATGATGATCTCGACAAACCTCAGCCTCCAAAATTCCACGGTTCAACATATAACACTTATCGTTCAACGGGTGGAGTCGAGACAAGAACTAACTACTGCGCAAGCGTATTTGCAGCTCCTTCTACTAGATTAGAGAGAGTTGAATCTATTTACGGAGGAACAAAGTCTCTTTGCAGAAGTCCTCCTTTAACTAGAGCCAATCTAAACAGATCCCAGTCTGTCTATACCAAATCAAACACAGCAATAAACCGAGAGCTGCTTCCTAAACCCGGACCTTTAGTTCCTGCTCAGTCTCTGTACCCAATGCGCTTAAATCAACAAAGCCATATTCAGAACCAAAACGTGCACAACCAAATGCAACAAAGATCGGACCAAGTCTATGGTATTAGAGGAGTCACTCCTGGGACCACATCCAGCACTTACACCTCTAACGAAAGACCTCCACGAGAAAACTACTCCACGACTGATAGACCAAGAAGGGATAACTATGCCCCTGCAGGAGAAGCTGTTTTATATGGAACCAGAAATAATCCTACACCTAGTTCGGAAAGTTCCGAAACCAATCCGCCACCATCCCAACGAAATCGCAGACCCGAATCAGTGTATGCCATGTTGGGATCTCAAGCTAGAAATATGCCACAACAGAAACCGCAAAATCCTCCTCAATTTCCTCAGGAAAACCGAACTGTAATCGGCAGTGCCAATCAAAGCAGACCAGCACCTAATCAACCCATTTCAGGAATTGCCACTGCAAGTTCTGGTAATTACCACCATCAACATTCACCAAATCCTCAATACTAGAGGCTATCTAGTGTGGATTTCTTACCTAAATAGTGATACAGTGCTTTTTTAAGACTGTTGTACATATGACCGACTAAAGATATTATTGTATTTTTTTGTGAAATATGTTTGTACATTTGTTGTTAAAATGTGTAAAGGTTTACTGTAATGTCTTTTAGGTTAATAACAGTTTACTGGTGTATGGATGGCATATAAAAAGTATTATTTATGATTTATGTACAATTTGATTAGTTGCAATGAGGTTGTAAATTAACTGTTGCAAGAAATAATCATCTACACCAAGTAGTTTGTTCAATCTCAATGCGAATGAAAACTGATGTTTTATGCTCGTAAAAAAAACTTAAAGCAAAAATTTGGAAAGTACATAAGCAAAACCAAAATGTTCTTAATATTAAATAGATTTTCCAAGCTTTTATGTAACGTTACGGTTGCATTATTTTTTGTTTACTAGAAATTGTACCATAGAAATCATTAACCATAACTTAAAACGTTGCCTGTTTTAGAATTAATCTGTGTATATATTTTTTTTGTAATAACAATTATTTTATTTAATTTACGTGATGATACACATAAACTATGCAAATTTGTATTGGAGTTTTATTTCATAATCCATGAAGAACTGGGAGTTTATTGTTGCTTGGAATTAGTTAGTAACTAGAGATATAAAAAAAAACTGTAATTAATTTTTTAATATTTAATCTTTTATAGAAACATTTATTTAGAACAGACAAGAGTGAAACAGTTTAAAATAATCTCTAGTAACACTAACTTGGCATTTTTTACTAGGGTACCCTTAGATACCAAGAACATTTGTTTTACAGCACTAATGAGGGCAAGAATTAAAACAAATTGTATAAATTAATTTGGGAAAGGAGAATAACAAATATTGAATTGTAAGTATTTATTGATTTATTTTATAAACTGGTATACATATAAAATTATAATAAAGATATAGTCCTGCTTTTATGAGTGAATGAAAGTGCTAAAGCGTTGTAAGTTATTAGTGACTGTTCATAACTGTAAATCGTTTATTAATTACAAAACTAATCCTATTATTAATGAAAACTAGAGTAGTTTTGTGGAGGTAATAATTATACTTTTATTTGCTGTGTGTATGTTTTTATAATTTACGCAATTTTAGTGCAGTTTAAAATGCGTAACCGTGAAGTTTGAAAAGCATCAAAACTAGGATACAGGATATCAATTTAACATCCTAATGTACAAACAACAATCAATAACTAAGATAAACTTTATAAACCACTATTAAGTAACATTAAGTACATACGACGTGTGTTTTAAAAGCGGTACTTTTAATTTGTTAAACTTTTAATTTAGTAACACCTTGTATATGGCTGCGGCTATAAGCAGGATTGAGACTGTTCCGGTGTTTATTCCTCCTGGAAGCCAAATAACAGTATAAGTTCAAATTTGGTTAATGGTTTTTTAATGAATGAAGCAGTGAACATTGCCAAAAAACTTGTTATAAATAAAACAAGTTGAGTGTTGTTAAGAATTCAAACTTTACATGTTAGAGTTCTATTCAAAGCACGAAACAGTTTTATAAATTTTAACCTCAGAAATTCGAATCTGGAAAGGTTGCATATAATTATGTATGAATTACTGTTGTATGAAAGTGGAGGTGACGATCAATACTATTCTTGCGGTTAAGTACGTATAAAAAAACCCAAATAGGTGTTCTGACTTCGCTTCTTTAATTTAAACGTTTTTTATTGGTACTTACCACCACAAGTGGCACCAGTTTCCAGGTAACCTTCTTGGCATCTGCAAATGTTTAAATCGGGTGGTTGAAATAAATGCGCAATATCTTTGGTCGGTTTCAATGAGTTAACAGGAACACACTCAGCGTTATCGACGCAATCTTCATTTTTGGTACAAATATGATTTGGACCTGAAACAGTTAATCAAAAATAGCTTTTGTTAAAAACTTATGAATATTAATTTGCAACCCTTTTAAAAGTCGCTTTCAGACCATCTTAATAGACTGGGTGCGGCAAAAATAAGATTCTAATAGGTCAAAGTTTCTTGCCAAAACCTGCCTTTAAAGCTGATATTTATAGGTGTAATGGAGCTGTGACAACAACACTTCAAAAGGTCTTAATGCTCAATCCGCACGCACACCTTTTTTCTTTCGTTTTGAAACCACCCCTTTGTTTCCGTTTAACAAAGCAATGAATTACCAGGAAATTACAGTTTTACTTTTCAATTTTCTGATTTACTTACCAGTGAGTGTTAATCAAAATGCGAATCTTACCTTGTAAAGTAATTGAACACTCCGCATTTACGGGGGCGTGATTGTCTCCACATAAGCACGTCCCTTTGTAACATGTTGTGTTTTTTATTGGGCTGCAGTCAGATTGCACGCTACACGTTTTTCCTACGGCATCTAAAAAATATTGTTTTTAAGTAACTTTTATGGACAGAAAATTAGAAATGAGTAAACCGGGAAAGTACCTTGACACAATTTTGTAAAGTCGGTTATAAAACTGGTATTAACTTACATTGGATCAAATTAATCGTTAAAATAACGGCAAAGCCTTTGGATAACATTTTGTGTAAAACTTGCAAGAAGGAAGCACAATGTGTGATCAAACTCACGCAAAAGTGAAGCACGTCGGTGACATCTCCAACTTTTTTCACTTTCCGTGTCAAACATGCATGAATTTCAAAAATAACCTATTACTATAATAATTCATACATGAAAAGCTCACCTGGATTGTTATTATTACTATTCATATTTGATTTTCCAAAAGTGGTAAGACCGTGAGCGTGGTTAAATCCAGCTAGTACCAATAGTAAGGGTATAGATACCGTAACGTAAAACGCGTTCATAATGAACGTATGTCCGCACTACCTGGATCAAGTGCTCTGGATAGCTTCTTTAACAGTGGTCAAGATCTGCGTCTTTGTCCAAGCAATCAGGTTTCTTCTTGCATGAAACGCATGCGCCATATGCACACAAGAGTTGTGTGTAACGTGAAATTACTTCTTGAGGATGGCGATAAGGTCAGGGTTAAGACCGATAAGGTAGTAAAGGCGTCGAGGCATAAGATTTGCTTTTAGACCAGGCAATTTGGAATTTCTGCATAAAACGGCGAAAATGTAACTCCTTATTGATGAACCAGGGAACCAAACCACTTCTGTTGAAACATCAACGTCATCAGCGTCCAAGTTTTAATTAACTGCCTTACCATAAATGTAATTAATTTTCAGTTATATTTGAAATTCTATGGTTGTACTTTTTAGGTTTTTTGAATGTATGATATAAAATGTAAGAAATATCTGTACAAGTTGGTGACTTAACCAAACAGTGAAGAAAAAATTAATACTTTTTCAAATAAAAATTACGTCCAAGAATGGCTATTTGAGTTGTAGGAGGAAGTAAGATTTTATTGCCTCACATTAACATTTCTAATATAACTGGACTAAAGAAACAATACACACGCCAACAATTGCGTCATTAAAAGCCGCAAATATGATTGGTTGACCTGCTAGAGCTAATCTACAAATTGTTTAACTTCTCCCCACTATTTTTCTGTACTAAATTTAACATGACTTGTTTGGCTTTAAATGTCAATTCGTTTACTACCATTGCAGGTTAACCCTCATGCAAATTGTTTTTTTTTTACATTTGGTAGACTGAAATCCTGATTTTGATTGAAAGTTTGCTATTTAATATTCGGGATCGATTTAAGGCTGACTAAACAAAAGAAGTGTTTTGAACCCCTTCTAGTCATTTAGCTAAAAATACTTTTACGCAAATGCGTTTTTTTTCTGGGGGGGGGGGGCTAAATATAAATAGCTGTTCCTAGTTTCGTGCTTGTCAAAGACAGAAACACGCTTTGAGATGTATTAAATATTTATTCAAGGACCAAAGTACATATAAGTTAAATTCTATCACAAAAATATATCAGTCTGTAATAACATAGACAAACAATTTGAGTTGAGACATTTAATATTACAAGACTTACTGACTAAATGTTCGAGTTAGTTAAAGTGGAAAATTCAGCTTATGTGCAAACTAATGAAATTGTTCTTTCTTCGATCGGTATAAAAAATTAGGGATACCTCCATGTTGGCTTCCATTCTTAATCCAAGTCAAAACCACTAGAATCTTGGGTAGTCCACTTCATGGATTCTACAATAAAATGTCAAGTTAGTTTTGAGGGTGAATCCAAGAAGTTAACCCAAACCATGCATGTCGTGGATTCATATTAGTTACAACTTGAATTAGATATTTAGTACTCGAAAATCCTGATAATCCGATAAAAAAAATCACAATGAGAATTGGAAGATTTATTTTTAAGCAACATGCGATTTGATCGCCCCACTGATTGCACAACTATCGCCCTTATGTAGGTCAAGACATTTCCTTGATTTAAAGTCGAGTTGGAGTTTTTCATGAAAGAAATCGATGTTAGGCAACTTAACCCAGAATTTCCAATTATTTTCATGTTAATTATAATACAAAAATGCCTATTATGCACTAGGTGGTGCAGGATAAGTGAGTGGGGGTATTAAAACCGCTGTGGGGGTGGTACCTCCTGCAGCCGTGGTTGTAGTGGTAGGCAAACTACTGGTCGATGTTCTTCTTTTGAGAAAGCAACATGTAAAGCCTAAACTCCCCTTTTCCAGGTATCGTTGCAGTACGTAAACAATAGGATCCAAGGCGAAGTAGATTGCCAATAGCATGTCTGCAATTTTTGCCAGAAAGTCTGACGCTTTTGACGTCACTCCAAGTTGGGCAATTGGAATTAATATCTGAAAGTTTATTTTATTTTTATAACATGAAATCGACAAAGTAATCTCAATTTAGATAAATATATAAAAAAATTAATTTATCAAAATTATGAATACCACAAACATAGTCCTAAATGGTTTCATGTCTTATCTGGCTTGAAAATTAGTAACTAAAAATAGGCAGTTTTTTACTCTGATCAGTAATAATTTAACTCATAACGGATAACAAACCAGGCTTTTATAGTTCCTCAAGGAGCAATTGCTGTCACAACCACATTGTTTACTGAATGTGCAATATATATCATTGAAGCTTATTAATTAATTAACTCACAATTTGTGGTCCCCAACACACACAGAAAATAACAGAAATATACGCCATCAATTTAGCAAAAGCAACTTCTTCAGGAGTTTGGTGGTGTCTAGTATATCCAGTTCTATTGTTTACGATTATGGACCGACTGATTCTTCTTACTAGTACTCTATTTTGGGAGCGAATTTTTGAAAGTTCCAGAACTACTGCTATATTGCATAGAGCAATGCTTAGGCAGACTAGAGTCCCTAAAATCAGAATTAAGACAAATATGTTAAACATTCTAAATTAAATTACTTACCGACAGCAAAATTTAACCAAGCAAATATACTATCAGTGGTTGTAACCCCAAATCTATATCTACGACATTTTAGACCTGCTGGATAATCTCCGTCCCAATAGAGGCCAAATCCATATAAAGGAGAATAAGTGAAGAAAAGGTTAGCCAACCATAAACAGCATAATGTACGTTTAAGTACGTCGTAAGTCACTAGCTGAAAAGAGAAGTAATAAAAAATAAAGCCAAATTGCGAATATTCTATGTAAATAAGCAAGTTGCCAAAAAACTAATTTATTCTAGTCATATTTGGATCAGACTATCATGGTATAAATATAATTAAATATAACGTCATTTATGTGCACCAAATAAAATGTATTTTGTTACATACGAGGTGCTTAAACTAACAATTCTCAAGACCTGAAGGTCAAATGCGGGTATTTTTTGTATTTGCTCTATCAAGTATTTAAACAGTGGAAATATTCTCGTTATTTTTAAACACTTTTAATAAAACTCAACCTCAAAGTGTTTATAGACGCACGTTTAGAAGCACTCAAGTCGATCGATACCTCCCTAAAACTATTCATAATCATAATTTCCCATTAAAAAAATTGCTGTTGGTGTCTTGCTGTAGCCAAGTGCCAGTTAACAAGGAATTATAGACACCGTCCTATTTATGGCATAATTGATGTGTGCTTTTTGCAGTTTTGCTTAATTGATTTTTTTGTAAGTGGTTTGCATATCAACTTTTGTCATATGTACAGAGTTACGAAATGAATCATTATAAACAACTGATCTAAACTTGCTAAATATTTCACTTAAATCAAGAATATGTCAAAAAAGTCAAAAAAGATTTGAGAGAGAAATTTCAATGGATACCAGTGATTATTGAGTTCAGCTATCTTTCTCCGTGCATAGGAGGTAGCTAAATGAATATGAAAAACGACGACAAACCATAAATAATTCTACTATACAATTATAAAATAGGGCTAAACATATCAGTTGTCAAACTAAACATCATCATCATTTAGTATACAGTGCGTTTTTTTAACGCGCAACATAGGATTTCACGTGTTAAATTTTTAAGCCCATGTTAGACCATGTAATTTTGGAACTACAAGTATAAAACTTGACGGGTGGCTATTTCGTACCCTGAAGCTTAAGTAAATTTACCAATTCGGCCTAAAAAGTGTTAAAAAACTTGCAAAAAATCATCTTTTTTCGAAAAGGTTTTATCGTTTCATACTCCCTGTATGCATTGTTGTTCTTTGTTGTGTTTGATACTGGCACGGCAGGTAGCAGGTAAAATTTGGCGTAGAAAGTAAAACAGGGTGATCATTAACTTTATATCAAGAAAGTTAAGAACAAAAGAAGTATTTTTATAAGTGAATTGTTCAAATTGACCTCCGTTTGAAGCCAAACAGTATATTCCAAACAATCATAAAATGCCCTTTTGACGTTCAAAAGATGTCTGGTCGTGATGCAGTCAAAATAAGTCACTTTACCTGCTACCTGCCCTGCCAGTATTAAAAACAACAAGGAACAACAATGCATACAGGGAGTATGAAAGTATAAAATCTTTTCGAAAAAAAAAGATTTTTTTCCAGTTTTAAATAACTTTTTAGACCAAATTGGTAAACTTACTTAAGCTTCAGGGTACTAAAGACACACCCGTCAAGTTTTATACTTGTAGTTCCAAATTAACATGGTCTAACATGGGCTTAAAAATTTAACACGTAAAATCCTATGTTGCGCGTTAAAAAAAACGCACTGTATATCTACTCTTGTTGTACATTCTGCTATTTGACAGATTGTAGTACTAATTTTATAACATACATATACCTAATAATATTGTTGCGTTATTTTTCATTAAATTTTAGTTATACCTATTATTTTTACTTTGAAATAAATATCGAATCTCATCATTCTTTTTCAAACAAATTAACGTCACAGTGCATAAAAGACTAGCTTTGAATATCAAATTGTCATTAACATGTTTAATTATGCACGTGTGCGCGAAATGTGATTCATATAATCGCATAAAACGGCCGGAGAATAATTACAAGTTCAAAACTAATCAATTCACATTTCAGGGTCTAGTTCCCGATCGGAAAATTAAATTTTGTAGGCGCTTTCCACCTTGTTAGAAAAGGAAAACTAGCTGGTATAAGTTATTATAAATAATACAAGACTCGTAAGCTTTATCGCGTAATCGTGCATAATTTAAGAAGTAGAAAAAAGTGTGCGTGATTTAATATTTCAAATCCATTATTATTTTATAACGATTTTTCCATAATAAAAGTCATTAAAATCGCACGCAGAAATGTTAGTAAAACCACCATTTTAGGCATATTAGAGAGTGCACTATTGATGTGAAAAAAGTGGTCTAATTGACTATTAATAAAAAAGCCATTATGTGTTGGGGTTTAATTGATGACGTATGAATATTGGGGATGTAACAAAATAAGTGCAACTTTACCTTATGATACAAGAAAGGTCGAGTAAGGGCAAACCATCTTTCCAAAGCCATGATTAGAGCCACAATTCCAGAACCAAAACCAAATCCTCGAAGTATAGTAAAAAAAGTACAAATCCAGAACTCTGACAATCCTGTTGTGTATCTCTTAAGATTGGTAATAATCAACATCCCTATAGCAGCTGTTAAATCATTGCAAGCTAACCATCTTAGCATTAAAACATGTTTCTTATTACGTCTTTTGGCCGATCGATACAAAATAACTAAAGCTGAGGAGTTTCCTATGATTCCAATGAGGAACGACATTGTGACTATAAGATAAATAATTGTTTGAGGCATTGCTCTGGATTTGGGTACCAAAATATCTTCTGTCACGTTCATGGCGATTTAGTGTGAACGTTTAGTCAGTTAGTCCAAAAGCACATAGTCAAATTTCCCCCCACGCCACTTTATTTAACCGACCGGCACGACCACCAGATTTACACTGCTCGGACTCTCTAATCTGCAACAAAAGAATTTTTTTGACCAACTCTTATTTAATAAATCGACTTCTTTATCGGCTTAATGTATGTGTACCTTAACTAGTGATAGTCAAATCTTTGTTTACAAGTTGTTCGTTCAGATAAAGTCATTGTAGTTTTTAATAGTTAACTTTAAACTGGTATAGATAAATATAATTACTTCGTTATGGTACTTACAAAGACAGAAAGTGGGAATCAACTTTTATGTAGATCTAGGGCGTCTAGAATGATACTTGCATTCAGAAATTACCGACTCAAATTAAAGCTCTATTCAAATTTGATGGCAAGGGAGTAAACATGTAATTTCTAGGCCGTCTAGCCGAAAAATTCAGTGAAAATATAGCAGTAGATAATGCATATAACAAAAGTTCAGGTCAGATAACGTATTTTGATGGATCGGATCAAATATTACGATATTAAAAGAAAAACATAGATTAGATGATGACTGCATCTGAAGGGTCTAGGGCAACTGATTCACAAAATATTAAACATTTCATGGATCTAGCAATCCCAGCATGTGTAATACAAAACAATTTTCAGAAACACTCAACATAACTTTTATAGTTTTGTAACCGGAGATTTAATTTTTTCTCCAACATGCAAACTCGCTACTGCTAAAATTCAATATTTTTACGAGGAATAAAGGTTTTTGCTTATTGGCTTTACTTTGTTAATTTCAGAATTTCTGTTTGTTCGACCTGTGATATGATACCAACCACGACTATAAAACGTCATAAAATATATTTAAATTCCTGGCAGCACTAAATTTGAAATCATTAATAGAAATTGCAACATTTCGATAATAATCCGGTAATTCCCATTTCCTGTGAAATAAATTTATTGCAAATTATTATTAGTTATGGTTAATTGATAACTTCATATCAACTAAGAACTATTATTTTAGTGATAACTTTTTTTATTGGAATTGAACCACGCACATGTGAAATATAATTAAGAGATAATTTAGCGATAGTCTAGAAACTAAGATCTTCGTTTACAAAATAAAAAAAAACACAATTTTGAAAATTACCAATTTAAGTATCATTTTTTCTTTCGCCCCAAATTCCAAAAAGTACGTTGATTGCTTTGCTGTCCTTTTTAAATATGTAACAGTTTCGGGTTCTTCCCAAACGTACTCTTGCATTTAAAACAATATTTTTGGCGACAAAAATGCTAAATTTCTTTAGCATACCAAACAAATTTGTCGATAAATTATTGAATACCACTTCTGCATATTAAAATCCAACATTATTGTGTTCACAACTTTTTAAGGTGCACCTAGTAAGGTTCCCCATATAGGCGACTCACTGGTAATTGATTACAATAACCGGCGTTGATATAATCATTTAAAACGATCGATTAATTCGAATTTTAAATTATTTATTGCCGGTCTGCAATTTTAAATCACCGACCTTATACGAGGTGGTCTATTTCCTTTTATTAATACAGGAGGGCTATATTTATATTTTGAATATTATTTAAATTGAGTTACAAGTCAAATTTTTATCACTTCCAGAAATGAAGTTACTTTTCAACACTCAATTTATAATAAGAAATATTGCAGACGTTCAGCTAAAACCAAATTTATGTTTTTAAAATATTATTTGTATATTTATTGGGTGTCATCAAAGATGAGGTATAAAATTGATCCAGAAATAACTGTTCAAGTGGAAAACAACTACGCAAATATTGGAAACGCAATTTAAACCCAAAATAAATAAAGAAAAAAATCAGGGTGTACTATCGACGAAAAAAAAAACATACTTACTTTTGATAAATGTGAAGACAAAAAAAGAACTTCTCATCCAATTTTTCCGCAAAAGAACTTCAGGGAAACTTGGAGAGACTACTACACCCCATATCACCAAACAATGAAATAACGTTAATTTGTTGTCTCCTCTCAAGTGTCTCTCCTTCCATGTGAACGTCCCCGACCAATCAGTGAGCGTCAATAATTGCTAGTTCATACAGGGTGTGTACAGCATAAACGCGCCAATTTGGTGGTAATTTTCTTGTGTATTACGTTTCAGATAACAATCATTTTCTAGAGACAAGCAATAAGAATTGAAGAAGTCGTCTAAAAAATACGTTCTTTGCATTTAAATTCCTTATACAGTACAAGGTGAAGGATTAGTATTTTTTTCCACGAATTAAATTAGCAATAAAATCCTATAAAAATTACATTCACGCTGTTTATTAATTATGCTATACAGGTTGATATTAAATCTAAATAAAGTCTAAAAAAAGTCTAATATTAAACGTGCAGAATTTGTAACACTATTTTCATCTCTGCAATTCAGTCTTCATAGTAGCAATGCAATGCAACGAATTGTTCGTACGCATTCGAAAAGTTAACCACGTTTTGAAATCTATACTTAGCAACACAGGACGACACCTAAAAATAAAACGAAATTTCCTAGGTTTTTAGGACAAGTTTCTCCTTTTCCAGGTAAATTCGACTTTAGTTGTGTTCCGTATAATGTTTAGTAGTACACTGGAAGTAGTAGAAGTTACAGAAGTTTTAATCAATTAAATTTTTCAAACAGATTGGTAAGTAATCCCTTAATTAGCATTTTTCATTGAATAGCATGTCTTGTTAACCTCACAAACTCTGGTTCGGTAATATCATATTACGGATTAACAATAAGCTTTGTTTTAGTTTACTATACAGACATAATTAGCATTCAATACTATTAATTGCCGTTTTAATTAAATTTTACATTTTTATATGTAAAATTACATCAATTGCCCAAGCACATCTCTATTAACCTAAACGTCTAAACTGTCATTTAATGTTTAAGTCTCAGCGTTGCCAGTCTCACACCTATTTCTGACATTCTACTACCATTGGCTGATTTTATGCTTAAATCAATTTACTATTTCCTTTACAAAGTGGGTCCTGCAAGAGGTTTAATACTAACAAGGTATATAAAAAGGCATTTTTAAATATTCTAAGTCTGAAATAATCTGCCAACAGTGCGAATTAAGGCCATAACAATACGTAGTAAAACATGTCTAATACAGTTTGGCAACACCGATCTCCTTTTCCTTGGTGGTGATCACAAGGCGTCCTTTCTTTCTTTTCCGCCGTAGACAGCGCAAGCTCATGTTCTAGTTTGGCTCGTTCTAGACGCATCGGAAATTTAGTAAGTGATTTTGAAAGTCCTGTGTCCCAACTGCGATTATTTACGAAGGTAATGACAAAAATTGTTTTATAATACCATTTTTTAAACAAAATCCATGAAAACCAAGTTTTTTTTAACTGTTTTGTACAGTCACTTGCCGGCGTGGGTTCTCCAACATGGCGGAGTTTTGAAATAAAAATTTGCGTTTAAACTGCTCATGGTTTGTGTGAATTAAAAGTTATGGTGTACCTAATATTTTTTCGAAATTCAAATGTCTTCGATCATGGTAAAAAGTAGTTTTACCCCTATAGTATATATGTTAAAGCAAACGTAAACGTTTTTCTGTTAAAGCAGAACGTCCGCCATGTTGGTTCCACGTTTCAGATTTACCTCCGTTTTGGTTTGGTAAACTAGTAACTCAGGTATTTCACACCCTATCAAAGTAGTGATTTTGTACTGCTTGTAATTGTGAGACATTTTTCGTTATTCATATTATAAAGTAAACTGCGCAGGCTTAGGTTATGGTTTTAACCATTCCTGGGCGTGGGCGCATTGAACATATACATATTTTGGTAGTGCCTGTTTTATTTTATCTTTTCTCCAAAGCGAATTTGTATGATGTAATAATGTATTTTAAATTTTGTCACTGTGTACTGTATTATTGTAAGATCAATTTTCTTTGATTTTATCCCAACTTTTGACAGACGGACAAACCCCACATTTAAAAGAAATTACCCCATTATAATTTTGAGTTTGAGCCTTTCCTTGTTTGTATGTTGTGAGGCGCACAAAAATCAGTGGTTATCCTTTATTATCGCCTTGAGTAAAGTAAGACAAACATATTCCACTTCTCCCTTCAACTAAATAATCCAACTAACCCTATTTTGGCACATCAAATGACAACTTGTAAACAAATAAACACATGGCATATCATTTGGTTAATTCAAGTTGAATTTAAAACACAACTAAAATTTATTTTTTACCGGTTATAATAAAATAAAAAGTGCTTATCTAGTAGCATCCAGTAAAACTACCAACTAACCTTAAAATTGTGATACAACTTTTCTTCAAAGAAGTAACCATACAATGTGAGTTAACTCAATCTCCAAGATTAACCACAGCAACCTCTTTACTTAAGCTTAAATAGCTGCAATCAAATAAATAATTTTAACAGAAACATCACAATGGGAGACGAAGCTGTTAAAGCACCAGTTAAAAAGAAGAAAGATGAGAAATACAGGAAAAGGGACCCTCGATCTTGGGAGAATGTCATAAAAGCAACTGCAAACATGACTCCTGAAGAAAAGCTGCAGCATTTAGAGACTGTATATAATGAACTTTATAATGAAAACCGAGCTTGTAATGCAAATTTGCAAGCAAGAGAAAAACAGTATGCTCAGTGCTTGAAAGAGCATGAAAAAGATAGAGCTGAATTGAGTAAGAGTATTTTGGCCAAGGGGCAACTTGAGAGTTTATGTAGAGAGCTTCAAAAGCAAAATAAATTGATTAAAGTAAGTAGGTTTTGTTTGTGTGTCAGTGTTGTTTTCATCAGTTAATTGTGTACAATAGAAAGTAATAATTATTGTATTAGGAGGAAAATGTAGCCCGGATTAAAGAGGAGGAAGACAGACGAAGGGAAGTTGCAAACACTTTTACTGAGAGACTCAATACATTAACAAATCTGATAACAGAAAGTAAAGATAAATCAAATAAAGTAAAAGAGGAAAACCAGAATATGGCTCAAAAACTAACTGAGTTGTATGAACAATATCAGCAAAGAGAAAGCCATTTAGAAAATGTAACCAAGCAGTTAGATTTGCAGAAAAAGCTTGCTGAAACTCAAGCTAAAAAAGCTGAGATTGAGCATCAAGCTGAAAAACAAACTTTTGAAGCTGAAAAAAACCAACTTTGAAATGCAACTGGAACAGTATCAACGTGAAGTAGTACTACTACAAGAAAAAAATAGAAGTTTAGAAGCACAAGTTGACTTGTATAAAAGCCAGTACACTGATTTTGAAACAACTATGTCTAAAAGCAGCAAAGTAAGTAGAAAAAAAAATGTATAGAATGGTTTTTGGTACACATCATTTTAGGTGTTTGACACTTTCAAAGAGGAAATGGCTAAAATGAGTAAACAACTTCATACCTTGGAGGCTGAAAGAAATGACATTAAAAAACGTTGGCAATCCAGTGTAAATTCATTGATAGCTTTATCAGAACAACATGTGGCCTTATCCAAAGAGCAAGGAGCATTAGAGAAACGACTTATAATGTTCCAGAAACTAAGCAGACAGTTGCAGGAAGACAGGAGTGCATTTTTAAAGCAATTAAAAGAGAATAACATAGTCCCTGTTGTTAGTGTTGTTCCAACTGTGGTGAACGGTGATTGTACTGAAGAGAAACAATTGGAAAGTTGTAAACCTCAGAAAAGTGGTAAAAAGAATGTTGGAGGAAAAAAGGTTTGAGTTTTTTTTGTGTGAGATTGAATTTATTGAGTTTTGGTTTATATATTTTTTTATCTGTTTGCTTGTCTTGTTTTTTTTTTTTCATTTTTTTACTCTAAAAAATCAGACAATACAAAAAGTACATTTTTATTTATTTTATAGGGCAAGATGTCCGACGAAGAAAATGTAATAATTATCGAATCTCAGTCTTCAATTGGCACCACATCAGGTAAAATTTATATTATTTTTTCAAAGTTTTTATTGAAGGCTTAATTTTATTTCAGGATCTGGAAATGACCAATCCGTTGAGGAACCTTCAGGATCAGGTAGGATTATCCAATTGAATTTATCATTATTACAGTATTACATTATTTTTTAGATCTGGTGAACAGTGATAACCCACCAGGTACCTCTTCTGGGTCAACACTATCATCTGGTAAGCTGTTACTTAATTACAGTTTCAATTCTAATTCTGATTTTTTGTACTTCTAGATCCTTCTGTGGAGTTCATTGGCGTGGAGTATCCATCGGATTCTAATCATGTTATACTAGTGAATGAGTAAGTCAATAAATAACTATTGTATTGAATATTTTAGTAACCACGTATTCTGTTTTACAGCTCGGGGTCAAGTGGTTCAGAAATTCATGTTCCTACCCAACCCATCCCACCCGATTCTAGCGGGTCGATCACTTCTTTCGATTCTGTGGATACAATTCCATTTAGTGGAAGTATTTCGGAACCAGCATTCGGTTATGCTTACCGTTCGCATGTATCACCCAAGACTCCGAGTTTTTCACAGGCAATTCCAGAGAATCCGTCCTTGCCTGATGATCAAAAAAGTCGTGACGATGAAACTGGACCTTCTCCACCGGACGGTACCGATACTGATTCGGACGGTTCCGCAACTATTTAAAATGTTCTTAAAGTTTGGGCGTACTTAAGCCAGTTTTTTTGTAACTTTTCGTTTAGACCTTGCTTTTGTAGTTAATTAGTTTGTGATTTTTCTAAATAAACAAGGTTTTTCATATTAGATGTGTATCAATGTGTTTGTATTTGATATTTTCCACCTCCTTCGTCTGACCATGACAACAACCTGGCACCCATATGTAGTCAATTTTATTTTCTGGACTTTTTATGGAAATCAAATTTGTCAGGCTTTTAAACAGTATAAGAAAAAATACACCATAAACTTGTAATAACTTACTTGTTTTACTTTGTAGAAAATAATAAAGAAATGTACAATATGTCACAAAATACAAAATATAATCAGAAGTTATAAATACATTATGTAGGCGTACATATTCGTAAGCTTTTCGTAATTCTACAACATATAATAGTAATAGTTTAAAAGTGGCCACTAAATTATAAAGGATTAACTAACAGGAACTTAAGTTGGGTGCATTGACAACAAGTCGTAACTGTACTATAAAGTCCTGGTTAACAATTACATAAAACGTCTTTTTAATACTTGCGGGGTTCCGGATTTTAACCATTTGTTAACTTTTTACAAATATCTTTTACACGGTTTCAACGTTATTATTAATGTGTATGTAATTACGCAATCTCATTTAATATTAATTTTATTACCTATATACGACCAGTTTAGTCTTATGCTGATTTAACATTGTAGTCTTTCGATTCCATAACGGAAGTTTGTCAACAGTAAAAAGTGTTTTAAACACCAAACTATACTAGATTCAATAATTGCACAATTACACGCAAAATTAATCAATCTCCTATTATATACATATAAAATAATTCTCCGATTTGATATTGAGCTGAACCGTATTAGTGTGTTATTGTACTTAATTAAAGTTAACCTAATAACTTATGATAAACTATTTTAATTACCTTTAAGATATCAAATATAATAATAAATTATCACTACCAAAGTTTATATTTTTATGTATCATTTCCAGAAAAGTCTGAAAATCCTTTTATAATGGAAAACTTTTCCGACCTGGAAAAACACTCTCAAAGGCACATCTTAAATAAAAAATACTGTTTCCGGTTTAATATAGGTTTAATTGGCCTCTTTCATCAAGAATAAACATTTTCTACTACAGGTAACGCGCACCCTTTAAAAGTGTCTTTGCAGAAAAAAAATGTAATTTAAATGAAATAAATTTTCTAAAAATATAACCCTTGAATTTTATCATTTATATTCAAATTAACCTTTTTAAATGTCAAAATAAGAGCCCTGAAACCTCACAGTAACTTTACAGTCTTAATTTTTTTTTTAGGTTACACCAAATGCGGACAGGTAGTTCTCCAGCAATTAGTTTTTGGCAATACTTGAGATATTCTAAAAACCAGTATTATACTAAATTGGACTGGGGTAACCATTTGAATTAATTACCACTGGTCTTAAGCAACTTTCACATATTATTGCACAATAAAAAAATGGGACAAGACGATACGTAAAACCACCTATGATCAAGTTATGTTATGCGAGCAATCGATTGAAATTTCGAGTTAATTAATTAATTTTTAACAACTCATTACATGGTATGTGCCAGGGTGTTTCTATACATATGTGTTTAGCATGAGAAAAAAATTCAACTACGACGGCTTTTACCACAGATTAATGTTTTTTATCACATATTAAAAGAAAACTCGGTTTCCGATTTACAGGCTGGTGAAAATGTTAATAAATAACATTCAAATTTAAGTACATTTTACAGACGTTGACAATACTAGAGCATTATAATGATCGAAAGATGTGACGTGCTGTTAAAAAAAACCATTTACAAAAACTTGTTTCACTGTCAATGTTTGTAAAATTCTATAAAAATATTCAGAGCAGTGTCTGTCATATTAATAAATTTGCTTCTTCATTAAAATATCAACATATCCGTCTGTTAAATCGGAAACTAAAAGCTTTATAATTTTTTTTTATTCTTAACATACCTATTTCAATAAGTCTTTCTCATGTTAGACAACTCGGGTCATCCTGTAAATTCACAGAGTTAGTTACTTTGATTATCAGTAAAATAATCTTAGAAACTAGCAGAATACTAAACCACAAAGGTAAAAGCTTGACATCTAAACTCTGCAGTTTTCTAGGATTGTTAAACTAATAACTGGCCCTGTATAAATGCTTTGACTCAAAAATGCATCGATTATTGCTTCTAAATTAGATATAGTAGCTTTGTGTCTGTTTTTTTGGACATGCAATTTATGAGAAACCAATTTTGACTCAATGTCAATACCAAAACAGTATTCAGAACAACAACGTTGTACGAAAATAAGCAATAAGCTAAATGACCCCTTCACTACCCAAATACCCTGTGTACGAAATAAACTGAATATTGGCTTATAAAAGTTATTGGAGAACACCCTGTATATTTTAAAATTGGACAAGGAAGATATTTTTATATAGTCATGTCAGTAACACTTCTAATATAAAATAGAGGTGTTTGAATCGCACGATTGTAACCGCTGGCTGCTAAAAGAACTAAAGTGGTGCGGCACGCACATTAGTATATAAGCGTACCAAAACAGGATCGGAGCTAAAAAATACCTTTATGCCTAGACGGCTTCACTTATACAAACTGCGCAAGCGTTAGGCACTATTACTCACTTAAAAGCTTAAATTGACCTAAAAACTACTAGAAAAATATTACGTATATTGGAAATGCTGCAGGAAATATCCGAGAAACCGTATAAGCATAATTGTACTTGTAACGGCTAAGCCCATCAGCTTCATTTGTTATTGTTACTGTAGAAGCCTTTCTACAATAAACTAATTGTAAATTTAATCGATATAGACTGTAAGAAATGCACAAAATTGAGGCCTTTAACACTTGTAAAATATTCCTCAAAATTTTAAATCACATAAAAATGGTCTTAACGTATTAAAGCAGAGAGAGTATCAAAATAACTTCATTCCTACTACTTACAAAATAAAGTTTATTGTGAAAAGGCAGCGATCGATATTACGGAAAACCTCCTAACCTTTAAACGAGTGCCAAAACAATATACTTTAACATTGCGATTGGGCCTTCCCGTTTCTAGCCTGACCTGCATAACCGTTAGCAGTCCGATCCTCCGAAATACTATAGAACCTAGGGTTCGGATCGACGTGGACGCTTTGGGCACTATCAGAATGCTCTGACAATGAAGCCGCGTACGCACCCACGATGCGCAAGTCTGGCGGCAGAGGATTTAACGGCGTCGACGCATCCGCGTCCGCGTCGTCTCCATCACCCGTTGCAGTACTTTCGGCAGCAGCGGCTCGTATAGCTCGCACCTCAGCTCCCTCTTCACTATTGTAAAACGACGTTTCTAGGAAATGTTCGCTCGCGTCGGGCAACAGTGTTTCACATAATTCCATGAAAGTTGGTCTTTTGCCGGGTTTAGGATCCCAGCATGCACTCATTATCTCATATAGTTTATCGGGACAGTTTTCCGGTCGTTCCATTAATCCACCGTCCATCACATACCTAGATTAAATTAAATTTAACTATTTTTTTCTCTATTAATTGATTTTCGAGATTTATGCAAATATTAATAAGTATGTAAATAATTAACCTTAAAACTTGTTCATTGGACAATCCTTGGTAAGGCTGTGAAGCCAAAGTAGCCATTTCCCAAAGTACGACGCCATAACTAAAGGCATCAGAACTACTGGAGGAAAACGCCGTCCTTCAAACTTTCCGGTGACATCCAACGCACCGGCAATAGTCCCCTAGAACCCTTACGATAATAATCAGTCTCATAGATATCTCTCGTCATTCCAAAATCTCCAATTTTAACCGTCAGATCTTCGGCAACCATACAATTTCTCGCTGCCAAATCACGGTGAACAAACTTTTTTCCTTCCAAATACGCCATACCATCGGCTATTTGTAGTGCCATTTGTAAAATTTGTTTTAAACTAGGTGGGGTTCTACCGTCGCCATTTTCAGGTCGATGAAATCTCAAGTACGTTTTGAGGTCGCCGTGAGCCATTAATTCCATAATTACTAAGGCTGGTTGACCTTGAGATACTACTCCCAGTAGTTTGACAACGTGGGTTGTGTTGAAGGCTTTCATTACGGAAGCTTCGTTCAAAAATTCAACTCTCTCCCTGAAATTAAATTTAAAGTATTCTCACATTGAATTTTATTAATTTTAGAGAAGCCCATCATACACTAGCAAAAAAGATAAAAAAGGACTTTATTGTTATGCTTTTAGTTGCTAATTATAATTGCTAAATATTTTCTTTATTTTTTACTGTTTCCACAACAAAAGATGAGCTAAGAAAACTAACAGGAAATTTATCTTGTACTTATGCATTTTTTCATTTCGTTTCGTTTTTCGGAATTAAACTACTCTTGTTCCGCCAACCGAAAACAAGAGACTTGTACACGAATGATCACATGAAATCAATCAAATCTCATTACTTTTACTCTAGTTACGATGACAACTCTCAAGGCCGACAATTGAATCGATTAATGTAATTCTCATTCAAGGTGGTTTTCGCGATCGTTCTAGCGCTTACTGTCTGGGAGGAAACTGTTTGAAATGCAGCAAGGTACGGCAGTAGTTCAATTTAAAAGTAAATAAGGTTTTTTAAATGAAGGTTTTATAATAACTTGGTTTAAGCACGCTGGATACTTTTCCTTTATTTACATATTGTCTTGCGCGTATTCTCTAATGTAAATATTGCCGTCAATCTTAGCACAGTAACTGATAACTATAACGTGTAAATTAAACTGGAAGCCATAAGGTGCTATTAGTAAAAACATAACGACCTACAAGAGCTTTTCAGTTTAGTTGACAGAGAGGAGGATTAAGAATTTATGCGAAATTAAGAAAACTCTCACACGTCTGCCTCTGCACACAAAAATATTGTCGTTTTGTTTGCCTTGTTGTCAAGCTGCTCTTAATTAAATATACGATTTTCGAACCTTTTAGTTGAAAAATAAGAAATAAATCATTCCTAGTGTGCTGAATAAAACCACCTCCCAGCAAAAAAAAATTAAACATCTATAAGTCATGTAGTTGGCCAAACTCCAGCCTTGTAGGTAGGAAATTTCTAAAATTCCACAACCCACATAAATACAAACACGTTTTGTGTTGAATTAACGAAATTAACTCCAAACCGATGTCCTATATCGAAATTTATGCCTAAGAATTGGTAAACACTCACCTAGCAGTGGCATTTTCGTTCACAGTCTTTACTGCACACCTAGTTTTGCCAGGCATTTCTTTAAGATCGACACCGATCCCTTCGTAAACCATCCCAAAACTTCCTTGACCTAATTCTTTTACAAAGTTGACGTTTTTCCTAGGTACCTCCCATTCATCAGGAACATAGGTTGTGAGATAGTCTGGATTTATCCTAGGTATGAGTAGTCTGCCGTTTCTTTCCTTCTTGATTTTCTTGTAATACAGCCAAGCAGCTATTATTGAAATCTAAATAGAATTTTCTTAGTTGGATACAGTGCGCCCAAATTTATTAAGACTTACCATTGTTATTAGAAGCAGAATAAGACAAACAATAAGTGTGGTATTTTGACTGCTTTCTGCAATATAAAACACTATCGATGGAGAGGGACTACCAGGTCCCCGCAATGAACAAGCAGTTAAATAAAGACTATAGTTTCCTGGATAAAGTTCACTTATAGTGTGCATCAAATATCTACCATCACTAGTGTAGTTTTTGAAATCCCTGTGAGAAATGCATCCTCTGGATACTTGATTCTATAATTAGCAAGATTCAAACGGGTGCATTTCACTATATAAATTAAATACTTACATTTTTAGAATCCTCTCGCTTGTAATATATATTTACTGAAACAATCATCCTATTTGGGTCTGGAGGTTGTTGCCACATGATAGTTACGCTGTTTGATGTCGTGTTAAGTACCGTAATATTCTTTATATCATCAGCGTGAGCTGCAAATACAACAAATACTTAAAGTTCTCTTTTTCAAGTTACATCATTTGACATGGGGGTCACATGTTGCCATACCAGTATAACTACATAAATGCAATACTTACGTTTTGCTATAGTCTGTGCAGGTCGATGGGCAGGTTGACCACAAACTTCTTCAGTATCATCCTCCTCCTTTCCACGACAAGCCCAAACGAAGATATCGTAAGCTGTATAATGCCTAAGATTATAAACCTGAACATCGCGTTGCATACCGTACGTCCTAAATGCAAACGATTCCCGATAATGGGTTCCTGGTTCGGTAGTATTAACAGGAAGTGTGGTGTTGTTGCGAGTTAGGTACTCGGGTATTTTGACACCGAACAAAAAAGTTGAGTTAACTGTGTCTTTGTCAACGATAACATTATCGATACTCCTGCGCGATCGATCTGGCTCGTATCTTCTTACGTATACTTTGTTATGCAAAGCGTTCTCGAAATCGATTCTGGCCTGCTCATCCATCTCGTTTACTTTGGGTTCCTCCTTGTCTTTAGTTTCTTTACATTTTTGAGTACTGGTTTTTGGTGGAATTGTAGAAAGTGGTTTAGATATATCAGCAGTTACACCATCTCTGCAATAATTTCGGTCCTTGGGTAATGGATCGTAGTGATGTTTAATTCCGTAAACTACATAGTGGGACATTTGCCCATTGGGCTTGGATGGATTGAACCAACTTATAGACAGAGAATTAGGTGTAAGGCTTGCAACGTTCACGCCAGCAGGTTCACTAGGTTGTGCAGCTTTTGTAGTAAAGTACTCAATGTCACTTTGAGCACCACGTCTTTCATTCGCTATGGTATAAGTTTTAACATAAAATGCGTAGAGAGTGTATGGTTCCAAATTAGTTAAAGTGTGAGAGAAGACTTCAATGTTGACATCGTTAACCACATCATCGACATGCCAGTTGTCTTGTCCACATGCGTCTCTACCATCGTAGAAGTTTACATTTCTATCTTTGGTTTCTTTATAGTATATAACGTAACTTAGCAGTTTTCTAGGGTCATCCATTTCAAAAGGTGCCCACTCCAACTCAACATATCTACTGAATCTTTTGGTTATATTTACTTCCAATTTGCTTATGGAACAAGCTACTTTATCTCCATTGGAGTTGCTAGCAACTTCCATTATGTCAGGTTCAGGTAAATCAGCTTTTTTTCTCAAAGCTTCAATCTTATCTAGACAAAGTTTAGGATTGAAATGAAAAAACAGTCGGCCTTTGTCGATTTGAAACTCTTTATGCGAAGACCAGTCAAATAAGTCTTGCAAATTTTGATTGTCCAACACTATTAAACTGTAACGTTGGCTTTCTAAGATATTGCCACGTATTCTTTTCAGGTTTTTTAAAAAATTCAAGCTGACTAATGAAAAAGATCTTACCACCTTCAAGTAACCATCAATCTCTTCAATCATCCCTAAGTTATAAGCCAGACTTTTCACTACTTGATCTCCACCTCTTATTTGGATTTCAATAGATCCAGTTATATGAGTACATCCAAACAGTTTCTCAGCCAAGTTGATACTATCGATCCTAGCACCAGGACATTCTTTTCTACATGTATTATTACATTTAGTACAGCTATGACTAGTGTAGTTACCGACGTGTTCAGAAGGACACCTTAAAATACATTCTCCATCATGAATTTTGTAAGGGTTTATCTGAACCATATTTGTCAAACTATCGACATCTTCATAATCTAAAGGTCTAACCATATTAACACATTCGTCTTGAGTAATGCATCGTCTACCGAGATATTCTAAGTATCGTGATGGACAATTTTGTACACACTTTGAAGCCTCATCTTTTGCTGTATTAAGAACAAATTCTCTGCAAGAAATACATTTCAAAGTATCACTTCCGCAACCTCCAAGGCATCGAGGACTACAACATTCGCCTTCATCATTACAAGCTTTACAGTTAGAACGACATATCTTCTGGCAATGGTCTCGGTTCCAGCATAGATATTTACCCTCTTTTTCGTTACGAGGACAAGCTTTCCCGTTTACACTTTGAGGACAAACAGGACACTCATTTTCAGGTTTAAAACTTTTAACAAAAACATTATCATCATTTCCTGTTATCTTGGACCAGTCAACACTCTTTACAAAACAAAGGGATGGGTTTTTATCGATATGAACTCTCCCATTTAAAATCGAAGTAAGGGAATACAGGTTGATCTCTTGCAATGACGCCATTTCGAAGATAATCAACGATTTTGAACCGGCAAACAAGTTTTCTCCTCGGATCACAGCTAAGTTAGGAAACAATTGCCCTAGACTTTTGAGACCATTAACACGAAACAACAGCAAGTAGTCAGTGATTTCTGTTAAATGAGGAAAAGAAATCGTGGCAAACTCGGTTTCGTTAACGGTATCAAAAAGGAGAATCTGCAACGAGCCTTCGATCACGTGACAATCATTCAATTGTTTGAATGCCTCCAGTTTGTTTCGAATGTCCAAGGTCTTGCATACTGTAATAGTTACATGATATTTGATACTGCTGAAATAACATTATATAAGAATAGGTACTCACTGTTATGTTCAGGCACTGGCCGAAGGACCTCAGCTGCGTTGACGGACAATGACAGGGGCAAAAACAAGAAAAAGTAGAAAAACAGCAAGAGAGTTGTGGGAAGATGTGCGCCTCTTCGCAATGACGGAGCCATGACTATAATCATGGGAGTCCCCAAAATGGAAGAACCATAAGGCTCCCATAAAAGCTCATTCGCATCTATAAAATGAAAAAATACTTATAGTAAAAAACATTTATTCCTATATTGGAAAATTCATTTTGCCCTATTGTATTTAAATCTTTAATTGATTGTCTGAACTTTATGTCGACATATTGATTTTAAAATAAGCTGCTCGATTGAATGCCAAACTCCTGCTAGTATAAACTAAACTGACAACTGATAAAGAACAACAAACTTTATTAAAAGTATTGATTTCAAATGATGATAAAAGACTCGGATCTGAAAGTTAAAATATTTAAAGTGGGCTTTTACGTTAGTTTTGAAATCTTTAATTAAATGCCAGAACTTACAAGAGATCAAAAAGAACCTTAATAAAGAAGACGTTTTGAACCTTTAAGAAGAGAAATATTGTTTTAATATACATACTTACGAAACTTAGGATCTGAAACGACAATAAGATTAAATTTGAAAAAGAATAAATGACAATTTATTTTTTGATTGAATTTCTAGAGTTAGAATGAGGTCCTATTCAGGCAACTGAATATCTCAATTTTCCGGTAGTAAATTGAGAAATCGGGGAACTGAAAGGATTAAGTTGTTCGATCACGAAACGAGAGATTTTAATGAAAAATTTCACTTCACTACAGGTTCGATTCGAAAATAAAATTATAAAATCGAGACTATTATGTTTCAGAATTTATAAGGCTTCGACAACAACATAATCGATTTCATTTATACAGAAAGAAGGATTAAGTAAATTAAAGTAAATCAGATGAGAGAAGATCATGTCAAATTTGTTATACCCAATGGATCTGCGCGTCTACACATATTACACACTTTTAAACATTAAAATACACGAAAAGTGAACCAGACCAACACGAAACACTAACTAAAAGGTAGGTCTAAAATAAAATTTTTACATTCGTCCAAAAGATGAGATGTTTTTTGTATCAGATTCCTGAAACCTGTTTATTACAGGCATGTAAAAGGTTTAACAAGAAAAACAAACGCATACAAGAGGCTCTCGACAAGTTTCGATATTTTCCAGACAAACTATGCAATTTTGATAAAAACAATAACAGTGACATTGCTTATCTAAAATACCATTAATATGAAATCTAATCTACCACTCATGACGGTATTCCAGTAAAAACCTGAGCAATTAATCAGAAAATTAAACTAATAAAAAGTACTAAACAAGTAGAAACTATAGTCAAACAAAGGAAAAAACTGTTAAGAATGAAACGACATTAACAAGTTTATTAGTACATAACTGGTAGACATTGGAATTGAAAAATAAAGTTTCAAGTTCACCTCAATTTGAATACATTAGTAAACGGAATATTAAAATGATAAGAATTAATGTTTACTTCTTTTTTCAATTATAATAAACTTATATTAATGGGTACTCACATAGACAGGATAGTATCAATCAAGATTGTCATCGAGATGTTTCTTGCTAAACGACGAACACAGGAATGCGATTTTTCCTGAATACCGAAAGAAAAGAGTGCCGCAACAGGTATTTTTGAGCGGAAAATGGAAATCTGTATGGCTACAGAAGAACAAATCAGAAAACAGGAAAATGGATCGAAGGTTGCTAAGTTGCAGCGTTATACGTAATATTCTAGATAACTTTTTCGTATTCAAAACAATCATCAAAGCTCTTTTTAGCCCCAGGCAGATTAACTTGTTCGCATCCCCTGTTTTAAACTATCCTGTAGGCACTTATAAAGTGCAATAATAATAATACTGCACGTGGTATTTGGCATAGCATTCAGTTGAAAACAATAAAAGCAGAGTAGGCACATATACACGACTTTTCAATTTGTTTGCAATAGTAATTATCTGTTAAGACACTTAAAATGAAGTAGTATGCCTCGTGTTTAAAAAGTAATTTTTGGTTTCACTCGGTTGAGCCATCTCCTAAATTCAACTTTAGCTATTATTATTAAGCCAACATAATTATTATATGACAATTTTCTTTACCATGACTTCATGCAGTTCTTTTATCAGTAATATTATAATATACTGGACGGTCAAAATGCAGTAAAAAACTGTTGGAACATCTATAATTCCTTTGATTTCACTGTCAATGTCAAATTTGGTTCATATCTTCACTGAGAAGTGTCTCTATCAGATCTTGTTCGCTGTAACTTTAAAACATTGGAGTCATTGGACGATATATTGCTATTGCAGTACTTGCCTTTATAATTGCTGTGTTCTTAATCATACTACTAAAGTTGGTGCGGAAACCAAAGTTCTCTTCACTTCTAACTTGTAAACGAATAAATTTGGATTATTTGAATACAACCTTACATAAAAACATGCTTTAAAGGTGCTTAAGCTTAAAAACCGGCGACCTTAGTTTAGTTTTTCTTCCTAATCTGACAGGCACACCTTATATAATACTCTTAAACTAGAGCTGACCACTGACGATACTCAACCTAATTGACACTTCATTGCGTCATCAAAGTTACTATACAAGCACATGCCATGTTCGACTTTATGGGATTCAATTTTCAGGTTCTGATTCACCCTATAGACGTGTATATCACAATGAGAAGTCCCAGGAACAAACAAAAGAACAGTAGCATCATCGTTAACCACCACACCGTTAATCAATGAAAAGAGTTTCTTTCCCTTTTGGCATTATTAATGTTATGTGGTGGGATGATGTTTTGCGGTCATGACGTGAATATAATTTTTGTTGGTTGAATTAACATGACCTGGAAGCTCGAAAATAATCTATGAATATAAATTATGATGGAAATTCAGGCAACTTTGTTTTCCAGTTTAATGAATGAAAAGTGGCAAGTACACTTTTGTTGAATACCTAGGGATTTAATGAAACGGAATAACAGCAAAAATTGTGTATTATATTAAAAGTCAGACACGCCGAAAGCACTTCTACGAATTGGGAAACCTGTTGCTATTTATCGAATCAATCATTTCAACTTACAAACGATTTTAGTTTGTTTGATATTTTGAAAAGCTTGTTTACAAAGTTTAAAGAGAGGTATAATTGACGTGCCCACATCAGCTTTAGAGTTACGTTAATAAGAATGTCATAAACATGCCCTTTTGAAGGGATTTACCCAGTTTATGGAAGCTTCGTTAGAGGTTTTCCTAGGCAATTACCTTTGTAGTTCAAGCTAGCAAAATTAGTAATATACGAGCTGAAATAAAAAAATTGTTTACTTATTCTAAACCTTCCTCAACCGGGATGTTGTAAAGCCGCGCTTAGGTGTGTGGTTTATTAGAAAGACCTTCAAGTTTTTTGCGTCATTGACATTCATTTCGTGATAACTTTGTTATTGCGTTAATATAGCGTAGGATAGCTCTTAGAACACTTTACCGGTTGTTTTCTTGCTTCAGCTACAGTCTGCGAAAATATCGTTCAATGCCAACCATACACTTTTTATAAGTACTATGAGACAGAGTCGGACTTGCTCGAGTTCAAAGCTATTTTAGCTTTTGCCTACGACTAAGTATCTACGTCAATTTTTGGCACAAGTTTTGATGAATCAACACAACGATTTAATTCCAGAATTAAATGAAAGGAGCGGGACAAAGTTACAAACAGTAACGTTTCGCTTTGGCTACAGCAAAACCCTGCCAAGTCTAGACGATTAATTTACCTGTTCAAATATAAAGTGTATTTATCGTCGTAACCTCGAAGATACTTCTGTTAATAACTAGAAAGACATTTCATTTCAATATTTTCCTATCAGAAGTTATTCCTAGGCCGGCTTTCACGAGACAAAACTTCTTAAATATTCTTTAAATTTTCATAGCTGTTTATTTTGTAGCTTGTTGGAGAGGACCAAAACTTTTCTATTTGCTAATGCGATCGTTTGGCATACTCCATCACCAAACAAGAACCGCTGAAATGTTTTCTAAACCGAGAACTAACACCGATAAACACAGACTATAGAGCATCGACGTAAATATTTCACTTCAGAGACTTTTCCTGCAAACAATCCCCTTGTAAAGTAACTCTAAATTAAAATATCCTTATTTATCATCCGAGAAATCCAGTTGCTCTTTGTCCGTTTTAGAATTTAATTATTAAATTGCTTGTTTATATGTTTTTTCAATTACCTGCCAACATTCGCAGTCACGCAATCATGCGAGGTAATTCATTACAAATAAGTAATTGAGACTGAACTGATCACACCAGAGAATTTCCTACAAGTTTGACACCAACCTCCTGCTTAACGAGTTTTAATAAATCGAATTATTAAGGCTATTTAGTTGACGTTAATCACCTTAATTAGTTTTAACTAAAGGTCAGGTTAGTGTCCCAATTGGCAATCAATTATAGGCTGAAAAGAGGACATTATGGGTAGCATCAAGTTCACAGGTATCAAGCACCGAAATTTAAGACTTTTTAAGAGCGATTTTTGTCACAGCTATAGGATAAAATCACGTTTATTGCAAACAAATGTGTATTCGAATAAAAGTGCTTGTTTGAATGGTATGAACCACTCTGAAATTTCATAAGAGTGAAAAGAAAAAGCTTATTTTGTCCACAATATTGACAATAACTAGACAGAGATATCATACCCTGTAGATGCCAACCATTCTTGAACAGACTAGGTATAGAAGGTGATGGTATATTAGAAGTATCTAGAGAATAACTCAATATTTTTCACTGCAATTTGGAGTGTAGCCTAGAGTCCAAACTCTCTTTCCAAAATATTTTCATAGATCAGTCGAAAAGAACACCAACTTTTGATTTTCAAATGGAAACTGTTGACTGTGTTTTGTCAGCAAAACGGTGGTCTAAATTTTAATTAAATTCTCAAGTTCTGAAAGGTGTGCTGATGTGATCTTTTGTCCTCAGTTAGACTACATGGTTGAAAAGCCCCCTACAGAGTAGTCATCTTTTAGTCGGACAGATAAAAAAACCACAAAAAGTCCGTTTTTTAAAATGAATCCATCGGTGTTTTATGGTTTGTAATAAGAGAACATTAAATTTAGAACAAATCCATGTATACATTTCCTATACCTAACTTCAACCGTTTCTGAATGGGCCTGTCCCACAATTTTTTTTTATTTCGTAACTACAAAGACGGATTGAAAATATTATACCCGTATTTTTTTGTTTTCAAAAATATTAAGTCTAAATAGAAAAAAAATGATGATAAAAACTACATTAATCTCATGTTTTAAACGCCCGCCGCCGGTGACGTACTACACTATCAACCAATCAGCGACAAGAAGTGAAACAGTTGGCGTGCAACAGCCAATAAAATCGCCCAGAATTACGTACGTCACATGCGCGCCAAAACAGATCTTTTAAATTTAATGGACAAATTCAAACTAATGTAGGAACATTTACGACCATAATTTTTTCTTCAAGAATATGAAAAATTAGTTTTTTGATCCTATTCTTTCGATTCCAGTCATTAAAACAAAAATTTATGATATGTGGGATAGGCCCATTATTAACAGTTTTTCCTTAAAGGGCACATTCAATCGTAATCCATACTAATCTGAATACGGACACATATTGTGACAGATATTTGTCAAATTCAATACTGGTTCAAACTTAGCACAAGCAGGTAGTATGGAGTATTCAGATTAGTATGGAGTACGATTTTATACGCACTTTATGGGGAGAGTATACATAGAATTGTTCTAAATTTAATGTTCTTTTATTACAAACAATTTAAAAAAAACGAACTCTGGCAGTTTTTCTATTTATCCGACTTAAAGGTAAATATTGACCATCCTGTAGGTTTTTTCATTTTCAGTCTTTGAACTTTTCAACCATAGTCCTATTCTTTCGGTTTGTGATTTCGGATCCAAACGCATGTGTTTTGTAATCATAGTGCTATGTGATATTTAGATAATAACGCTTTTGGATCCGAAATCATGGGTCGAAACAAAGCGCTTCATGTGGTATTGTCTAACTGAGAACAAAAGGTCACATAAGCGAACCTTACAGAACTAGAGATTTTAATTAATGTTAAACAAATTTACCATTTTTATGAAATATCTAAGAAACGGTGCAAAATAGGTATAGGGAAGTATTAAATTCAAAAATGAGATTAGAAACAAGGTGTTCCATTTGAAAATCAAAAGTTGGTGTGCTTTCCGACTGATCTGGCAACACCTCAAAGTTCAAAATATTTTAGATAGAGAGTTTGGAACAAACCTAACCTATACACTCCAAATTTCAACGAAAAATATTGAGTCGTTCTCTAGATACTTCTAATATACCATCAGCGTGAATCACCCTGTTATAATCATTGAAGAGTGATTATGCATCTATATGGAAACAGGGTTAAGTATAAATTTGAACTTTATTATTTTTCAATTAGGTAGCTTGACTTGTCACTGCATTTGTGCATGAACACTTATATTAAATCGTATAATGGATAGTGACACGTGTGTGTACTTAATAAAATTACAGAAAAAACATAAAACAAAGGCAAGTCGGTGCATAACAGCGACGTTGCCATGTGTTCGTCATAGATGATTTATAACGACGTCACAATAATTAATTAAACATTATTTTAAACGTAGACGAACTGAAATCGCAAGTCAGACATGTATACCAGATCCTTTAATGTATTTATTTAAGCAGTGAAAAAGGAATGAAAACTGCAAGAAAGGAGATATATTAACTCTGAGTTGTTGGCACCTTGAAACTGCATTGCAGTACGACCTTGACAAAAGATGCAAGTTAACTGCATACGGCTACTGCATCAGACTATAATAATAACTTTGAAATTTAAGTGCCAAGCCGGCAAATTCAATCGATATTCTTTACAACCGGTCAATCTCTTTTTTTTATTAAAAAGATTACAAAAAAATAGTGTTTTAATTTAGATCCTCTCTGGGATAAAGTACAACCATCAAAAGTGGGAACTTCTCAGTCAAGAGTATTGAGTGGTGTTTTTTTTTTTCTTTAAGTTTGATGATTTGTTATTGGACTGATTAGTTGATTAGTAACTTCTAGTTCGCTTGACATCTAAACAGAGTCAAACCATAGGTTATTGTTATGTTATTCAACTATGTTTACAAACAAATCAGGTCAGTGTCAAGTCAAGCATAGCGAAGAGCAAGCCGGGATTGACCTCAGTATTGCAAGCATAGAATATCAATCTGATTTCAGTGTTAAATACTCTCAACAGTCTCAACCAAAAACCAAAACATACCTGTCCCGGCTGGATTTCGAAACCACGAGGATATGAAATTATTAAGTGAAGCCGACGAAGGCCGACATAAAATCACTTTAAATATACCGGTCTTATGTGACGAATTTTTTACTACGAAAAAACACGTAAGTTGGTAGAACACAGCTTAAAAACACTCGTCCACCATGCTTGCAAGACACAAAACTTGGCTGATGTTTGTTTGGCGATTTTCTACTACAGCAACTACACGCTCCAGCGCGATGTTGCCGCCTCTCCCATATTTATTTCATTTGGTTTATTCTCATCGATGCAATGCAACCAACCATTGTGCGCTATCTCTCGTTTGCCTGCACAACACCCCCACTATTTCTAGCCCCCAACTTGTTAACAACCCTCCTTTCCGGTAATAGCTTTATGCTTTTGTATTGCTTTTTATGTCTGTTTATTACTATCAAAAAATGTCATGTTTTTATTGTTATTTCAAGCTTCTTTTATGAAATAAAATAACGTAGGTATGACCTCGGTGATGCCATATGTAAGTATATAACATATGAATGAACTTAGGATGTCAAAAGTTTGCGCCCCTGATTCTGCAAAACCCCCGTGTGCTGCGTGGGGGTAAATTGATTTATATGTTAAATATTTACATAAAATAATATTTTGCTACCGTAAGTGGACAAACGGTGCCTTAAAAATGTTAAAATATGCTCCATGAAACTGTAAAGTATAAATGGTAATAATTGATTCAACTACCAAGCTAAAGATAATAGGTCTGTTCGCAAAGAAAATCTCCAACTAGTAATACATTCATTGGCCACAAGTCAGAAAACGTCATAGTCACGTGAGAATTCAACCAATGAAACTTGACATTTACTGTTTTTGAGTTGGAAACCAGTCATGGATTGCCTCTGCAAACAGACCTAATGTGTTAGATGACAAAAAATAGAAATAATTACAAATTTGATCTGATAATTAGTTCAATTTAATCCATTATTATCATCCATAGGTAGGAGGATAATAATGGACTAAATTGAACTGATTTGTTTGCTTGTATGACTTGTAATCATCAGATCGATTTGCTGTGTGTTGCCATATTACAATGCCTGACTATTTTACTTTACTTACCAGAAAATACATAATTCTTAATCATATAATAACAGACCCTGATTTGACCTGAGGCAAATTTGTGCAAATGTCTAACGTAAATACACACGTGTGTTGCATATATAATTTAAAATGCATTTTTTATTCCTATCTTGGCGACAGATCGAAAATGTGAATTTTACAAGAAAACAAAAAATAAACAGTTTTCATTTATTCCTTTATTTTAAATAACTGTAGTAGGCGCTACTATATTTATGTGGGTATGACTGTAAACTGATAAAGAAAAATGGGAGATTATTTTACAACAGCCACTAAAAAGCAGCAATTCATTGTAAAGTATAATACATACACAAAGTAAGCTTTTACAACCTCTTAAAACTCCATAACTACCGGCTCAACTAACGTATTGTGTAATAGCACCTTTACGACTCTCGCGACCGTAAAAAATGTTTACGTTCCTATCACAGTTCCCATTAATACCTGTAACTGTCTTATATTTTGATATACCAGGATTAGCACTTTAGCAGTGTGACTGGCAATATATAAATAACTGGCAACTACGCAGCGATTTCAGGATACGCGGTCTGCGTCGTTGCCGATAACTTTAATCAACTTCCAGAACTCCTGCAGGGTAAACGTCCATATCAGTCAAGGTATTGCCGGTAATTAAATAGCTTATTTGAAAAAGTTCTTATTGAGTTAAAAAAAACACGATTGAGAAAAAAATAACAAATACTGCAATAAAAATGTAGCATAAATGAAAAAATGTAAAGTTGAAAAAAAACATTGTGTCTATTGTTTTGAAGTAATGAAAAAGGAAGCTGATGAGTAACTAGCCGGATTTGACCAGCTGGTTCAAATCTGGCTGAAAGCCTGCAATTGCTAATCATAAAAATATCAAAACTATTTTATTAATTTATTAAACAATAACTCAATCAAATTTAAAGCATTTCTATAACACCCGAACAGGAAACTCATTATTAAATTGATTTAGCCCTTAAAAAAGCCCTTGAAACTGAATTGCGTTGTATTTTACAGTAGCCATGCCCTATTTTTCAGCATCGATTTTTCTATCTTGGCAAGAGAACCGCGAAATACGCGAAGTCTAATTAATTTATTCATACCATTGATATTAAGGATAAGGGGTTAATTCGTTTTTTGGAGTTAAGGCATCTTTTGAAAAGAACCCCTTCCTGGCTCAATTATTATTAGAATTAACCTTGTTCGAAAATCGGCAGACTGTGATAGCTAGTTAGCCTCGTGTTTTTTGGGATGTATTAAATTACGTAGGGAAAACCAGACGGATTATTAATAATGTCTTTTCAGAAACTGGAGCCAGAGGCAAAAAAAAAAACAGACGTTATCAAAAAACGTTGGAAGGGTGTATTGAAACAAACAAATTTCTGAAATGTCACTTTAATATTCTACAAAAAAATTGTATATACATTTTACCAACATATAATATGTTTTTTTTTATATACAAAAAAATATAATTGTATTTACAACAGAAGAATATACGTGAAAGGACCTTACATCATCGTGTGGGTTTTCCTCTTATTAGTAGTTTATATACAGGGTGTCCGTTTGTTTCAGTCCCAACATTGTATCTCGGTTATTTCGAGAGATAGAAAAAGACTTAAAAAAAAATGACATCAGACTTCTTTGGTATTACTGAACGAAAACAAAATTTTAAATTTTTTGTCAAATAACCTGGATTCTCATAGTAGGGTTCAACAAATGAACACCCTGTATACAGATGTCAACAATAACAAATATTTTATAGCGAAAATGGGACTCTCAATGACAAATAACGTAACAACATTAACAGATCTATTTGCATTCAATAGTCGATTTTTATTAATTTTAAAGGTAAAAAGTATAGACATATCCTGTACGAATTTTTAATAATCGTATAAAAATAGCGAACGATTCCTAACAAGACAAATGGAAATTAAAGCTTTAAGCATAGACTCAAATCATGATTTTGTTAATTTGGCTTTTTTGAAACTATAAATATATCAGTATACGTACTTATTTTCTTGTGATGACATTTTTGAGCCATGTCGTGTTTAAATAAACTTGCGTGTTGAATAAATAGATTTAATTTTAACTGTAATACTTTTGGGTATGACCACTATAGAGTTTAAATGCGCATAAAAATATTGAAAATATGCTACATTAACATTTTTTAAATCGATCATAGTGGTAGCAATGAGATTAAAACTACAGCCAAACCCATCAATTTGATTTTAAATTGACAATAAATTGAATCTGAACTGCCTTATTGTCCCCAATAGAGGACCTAGCCATTGATATTTTTAAATAAATATTCATCTTTTACTTATTGTCTAGAGTCAGTTCTTAATAAATAGAGTTACGCCTAAATTGTAAAGAAACTATAATAGATATAGTTTATACAACTTTTTAACATAATAAATACTTTGTACTTCATAATGAAAGGTACGCAAAAAAGACCGTTTTTAGTCAGAAGATAAACAAAATGTTTGACATACCAAACTAGCACTTTGGTAACTACATTATTAAGCATAAAATATACATTTATTTGAATATAACTAAAAGAACATCATTCATAACCCTGCATTCAGTAATGCTAGTTTGGTTACTTATATTTAAATACATATGTATGTCAACAATTATATAACGTTATTACTAATATCATCAATTACCTACAACTAGTTTAGAATATGTTTTGAGCTTATCTAGGTATAAATTATTAAATAGAGGAATGATTAGTATTATCTGGCAGAGGCAACTATAGATGTATCTAAAGCAGTCCCTGTTATATTTAGAACTGTATCATTAGACAGAGTCAGACTAAACAAAATTGCCCCAAAATTAAAAAAATAATAATTACTTCAATGAAAACGACCTAATTAAAAGGGACCCTTTTTGGTTGTCGACCCTGTATGCGTAAGAATTACTTTCAGTCTCTATAAATTCAACAATAGTTTGATAATAAAAAAAAAGTTATGAACAAAAGAAAGCTCATTTGAGCTTATTATTATACATCTTTTAGATTTTTAGCTATAAAAATTCTCACGTTGCTGGTATAAAGGCAGTGGAGCTATTGGAGAAGAATCCTCATCTTCATTGTGATTCACTGTCGGTGGGGCAAACTTCAACGCTTGCAAGTTTTTCACTGAAATTATACACATATAAAACTCAAAATAAAACATTAAAACAGATGCCAACGCCCAACACCAAAAGCAAAACAACTACAGAAAAAAATAAAACACACCTACAAAATGTTATGCCATAACACACATCAACTATCTCTGTCTTGGTCTGTGCTCCCTATAATTAAAAAAAATGCATGGGGTAATTAAGGCAAACACGTGCAGTAAAAATAAAACTAAATGTCGATACACGCATAAAAATAGCCAACACTAGGTATTGCTTTAAAAATATACCAACCCGCTACGACTTTGCTCATTTCCATAACTTGCTTAGCCAGAATTTGGTTCAGTTGTAATAAATGCTCTCTTTGCTTTTTTTCTTCCAGAATGCTGGATGTTGAAGCACTTTTCCCAGACGCATCCAACTTTTTATCATCTAGAAAATAGGAAAACAAAAAATAAGTAATAATTTAAACTTGTAGCTGTACCTATTACTCATTCAATTTAAATGATGGTATAGTAGGTAGTCAATTAACATTAAAATACAAACCTGACTGGACTGATGGTGCAGGAGCATTAATTATAGCAGTATCCGACAGCATTTTCTTAATACTTTCCACCTTCTTTTTCCTCTTTTCTTGTTCTTCGGCAGTAGGTTGAGGCATTTGCTCTGGTATGTACCTTTCGGGAATCAAAATTTTATTCGGGGTGCTTAAAATATTATCGATGGTTTCTTCGTTGTATTTCAGCTCTTTATTGCTCAAAGTCGATCGAACTAAATCAGGCGCGTCGATTCGTTGCCTTAAAGCTCTTTCGATATCTAGATCATCCCTAGCCCTGCGCCCATCAAGATTTCCTAGAGCTGTTAAATTGTCGTGAGGGGCTGTATGATGGCGCCTGTGTTCTTTTGGGACTGCTCTTCGCTGAAGTTGAGCGCTAGGGTTTTTTTTCGATACCTGTAAAATTTGAAATTAAACATCTAATTTATGTACATTTTTCACTTAAAACCTCTGTAATAATCTGTCTGGCTGCTTCACTTTTAAAAACCGGACTCAATTCAGCTGCTTGTTTATGTCTATTGGATCGCGTAGGAAGAGATGAATGATGTTCTAAAGGCAGTGCTTGAGGTAATGAAGTAGGCCGGAAAAGCACTGAAGAACCTTGCGACGAATCATCTTCTTCCAGAAGAGGATCACATTTTCCGTTGAATGTTTTTTCTCTGTCTCTTTGTCTACGTTCAGACTCTCTCTTTACGATTCTGACTGTCTTAATTTCTTGCTTCTCCAAAGGATTGGAAGACAATGCTGTATCATCACTAGTAGAATCGCTAGTTTTTAGGCCTCTATCTTGATAATCTGAGCCTATTAGATGAAACTTGACTTCTGTGTTGATATACAGTGGAGTGGTGGAAGTGCTTGAGTAACTGTCATAACCATGATCAATGGAATTCATTGTATCTAAATCAGTTTCCCTCCAAGATGACGATGGTTTTTTCTTGTTAGCTGTTTGGAAGATTAGAGGTTTAAGATATCAATTATAACGTTAATAGAAGCGCCTGACTTACAGTTATTAATTGATTGGTTGTCAATATGGGTGGAGTATTTGCTTTGATGAGACTGGGGGGTACTTGACCGATCTGTTAGCTGTCTAACCTGCAAACTTAGTTCTTCCCTTTGTTTTTGAAGATCCCCAATTTTCTTTTGAACCCTTTCTAAATCAGTCTCTAAAGCTTGACTAGATCCTGATAGGTATGGTAAGCTATCCCCTGTGTTTCATACATTTTAACTAGCATCTTAAAATATTTAATACACTAAAAACTTACCAGCATTAGAAAACTGCGGAGAACTCCTCTGTTGTCTGGAATTTTGCAGTTTCTGCTTTAAAATCAATAGCTCCTGCTCCAATCTAGCGTTCCCTGCTACCGTTTCTTCAAGTTTTTTGGAGTTTTGAGCTAACATTAAATGCACTCTACAAAGTTCATTTTCTAAGATAAATTGCTGCCTCCTAGCCTGTTCAACTTCTTCAGGTGTTTTCAACCCTTTCATAACTCGATTTCTCAGTCCTCCTAAAGCTCTTTCAATGTCTTCTTTATCCCTTTGTAAGTTGTGTAAATTCTGTGATTCTTCTTGTATCAAGCTATCCAACTGATATAGTTGTCTCACTTTTTCTTGCAATTGCAGATGACTAGGTTCAATTCTGTTCCAGTCTCTCTTTTCTTCAGCTAAAAGTCTTCGTTCTTGGATGTATTGATTAAATTCCAGTCTTTCACGGATATGTCTGGCTATATCAGACTTTTCATTGGGGTTTCTGTACAACGTTCCAAGTTTCACCATATTGTCAACCAAATTAACCAAAGGCTTCCGCTTTTCGTACTGTTTTTCTAGTTCTAATAAGTTTTGTTTGATTCGTTCCAATTTTTGAAGATTCTCCATTCGTTTGATTTGATCCATTTTACACATATGCAACTGCAATACAAAAAGAAATTACAATAAATTTAGAGCAGAGGTTATTGACTAGATAATTCCCCTAGAATGTTAATAACAATGTATAGCAATGTGTTAATAAACTCCACCAAGGTTTCAAGCTGATGAGGTTATACAGTAAAGATCAGCAAACCTGCAAAGTATCTATTTCGTTATAGCAGCTCTCTATAGCTTGGAAGGTTTGGGCTTGTTGTCTACGTAATTGTATCAAAAGTAACACTAATTCTTCGTGGGTCCTGCCGAGTAGTTCTCCAGCCGAAACGTTGATTTTTGGCTTTGATATTAGTTCCTTAAAAACACTCACTTGTAAAGTAAAATAATGGGATTGAAATGTCCTGATTAATAAGATGCTTTGAGACAGGGGCGACTCCTCAATAAGTGCACTCCCAAATTTTGAGTCCAAAAATGCATGTTTTCATTATAAATGTTATAATGATTGAAATAATTTTCTATTAATACCAAGTACTAATCTTGGAAATAAATAAGCTTTTAATAATAAATAAACGAAATCTGGACGAATTACGGATCACCGCCGCCACCGTGTACCGTGTGCCGTCGTAAAATCAAGATCTGTGAAATCAAGTAAGCCTAGCCTAGAAGGTGTTCAAAAATTCCAATATGGCGGGAATCCGGGAATAGTGGTGACAATTTGTATTGTGGAAGTTGAGTTTTTTGAGGATTAGATGCATTTTTACGCTTTAAAATCAAAACTTGAGGTTAATTGCGTAAGTTATTTTTGTTTGTTGCCGTTCATAAGTTTTCCAAGCCACATTGTAACAGCAATTCAGGAAAAAGCCCAACTGTGTCAGTTCTTTACTTTACAAGAAACCGGATCTAACTCAACAGTGGTTGAACACTTTGAAGTGGGATGATTTTACTCCAACACTATACTCAATGGTAGGTACAATTGCTTTCTAGTACAGTAAACTTATTAGGTAGTTGTTACATGCACAGGTATGTGAGTTACATTTTAAAGCATCCATTGTGAGAGCAACAAAAATAATTTTGAATGAATGTTCTTGGTAATAACATAAAAACCATTTACCAGTTCTGCTTACCTAGTTTCAAAGATTTACAGATTTTCTTGTATTGAACAGTGTTTAACCAGTTTGCTGTGTGTTGTACTTTCCAGAACAAATTTGTTTAGGCTGGACTTGATTGTGTATAAAAAGCTCTATCTATACATATTTGGATCAGGAATATACCTTTCTTTGATTTTTCACTCACAACTTGCAATCAACTACACGAAATAATAAAAAAAAAACATATTTCTTACTACATCTGAATAGGTTTTTATATAAAACGAAAACCGCTAACGCCGAGATTAAAAGTGACATTTTAAGCTTTCTAGTATAGGCCGCATTCGTTTTCAAACTCCATGGAGCGACCAGAGCGTATTCGACGTCACGATGACGAAATTAGGCAAAACCATAATTTGACCAACTATCAAATTACGTCATTGTGACGTCAAAAACGCTCTGCTCGGTCCATGGAGCGTGAAAACGAATGCGGCCATAGAGGGCGGTGGTATAGTAAATCTTATTGGTCGAACTTCCGCCGTCCGCCCTCTCTGTGCCCCGCGACTGTCTAAAGTCAGTCGATGTTTTAAGCTGGCCCGGGGTTTTTTCTTATCAGTCGCGTGTTATTTTTCTTCGCGACTTTTTAAAATGCGTCCAGTATTTCCTAACGTTAGTGTGCAATATTTGAAAACAATTACATATTTTAAAATTGTAGGAAATTTGGGCGTGGTCTCAAAAAAAGCGCTACTTGCACCTCGTTTTGTGCACTACCTTTCAAATTTACTAGGAGCCGCCACTGCTTTGGCTCGTATGTTCAAATGAACTATTTCGTCGTTAACCTTAGCCGCATTCTTTCGATCCATGATTTCGAATCCAAAAGCGTTCTGATCTAAAAATCACGTGACATCATAATTATAAAATTAGATTAGAGGTCACGTGACTTTTGAATCATAACGCGTTTGGATCCGAAATCACAAACCGAAAGAAAACGGCTCTTAACGAATCAATTCGAATATTTATATTTATGTCTCTTTACTTTTTTTTATTTCCTATTAACAAATCTGATTACTTACATTTTGAGATGCCCTAAAGTCTTGTTCGCGTTCATACAAGTACTGTGATTGTGAATTTGGCATCCAAGCTGGGTGACTCAGCCTAATTTAAATAGCAAAAAACATTATAACTATTTCCTTTACTTACAATCGAAACTTACAGATTTTTATCGTACTTATACGCCATTCTATCTAGATTAGTTGCGCTTCGTGCTTGCAAATTTTGTATGGTGGGGGTAGTACTCCTTTTTGTCGTTCCTTTAGGAAAAGTGTCTCTCCCTAAAGTAGTGTCCTTTGTGCTTATTGATATGGATCCAGAGGCTATAAGAATGTTATGCTACTAACAGTTGCTGAGTAAGTTTTTGTGATATATACAAGTAGATATATTGTACACTGAATTTTGTACAAACAAAATATAGTGATGAGTGAGAGTTGAGAGTGAAACAGAAATAAAACAAAAACTATACCTGTTTCTTGGACATGTCCGTTACTTTCGCCAGTGTCGGTACTACCTTCACCTGAATCTACCACCACGTGAACCTGAGTGCCCTGCGTATCCACAACTTTTATTAACTGATCATCAGACGGTGCACTGGACATTAAGTCCCATTGCCTTAATGTCTCTCTATCAATTAAGAAACTACTTTTTTTCTTAATTTCAGTTTTTCCAGATTTCTTTCCTAGTGAGTCATTATTGGCTTTAAATAATATATCATTGACGTAAGTAACTTCTCTTGTAATTGCCCTAGGTGCCTTTTTTTGTATTGAAGCTTCTTGATCCGCATCTAATGAGTCTAGGTCATCCATGGATTTAGTGTGCCTTTGGCTAACTGACCTTAGCTGTTCTCTCCAAACTGAATCTTCTTCCCATAAGTAACTACCTTCTGAGGCTAGGTTTGGAGGACCTCTAACAGGAGCTTCAGATAGACTCGATTCATTAAGGACGTTTTCCAAAAGTCCTTCCAAGGAATAAGACTTTCTAACCAATTTATCATTGCTACAGAGTTCTTGTTGAAATTTGAAGGGCTTTCTGAGATGGTAAAAGTTTTTCGACTCAGGGTCAAGAAAATTTAATTCCATTTTTTTTCGTTTCAGTGTGTCCGACTCATAGATGTTTTTTTGGTCAATATTTCCAGATTTATCTGTGAAGTTTAGAAAGTCGGCTGAAGCTGAACGAGCTTTAGCAGCTAAAATATTAGGAGTGTCTTCTTCTGTCTCATCGAGTTTTAATGGATTAACTATACGAGTTATGTCTTTTTTATTTCCGTTTATGCTTTCTCTCTGGTTGTTCAAAGTAAGGGAGGACTCTAAGTTGGAAAGATCAGAGTAATAGTAGGGAGCATTTTGATGAAGGTCTCCATTAATAGTATTTGCTATAGGGGTTGATCTGTTGGAGTTTGCAAAAAAACTACTGATTTCACCGGAAATGGAACAGCTACTCTCAGGTCTACATCTAGGCCTGTAATCATCTATAATCATTGAACTTGGAGAGGGTAGTCTTTTTTTGATAGGAATACTATCAAATTTTGTTATTACTGTTCTTTTAGTAATCAGGAAATTTTCATAGGCATGTCCATGTTCAATGTTAGTATCTTTTTCTGACATGGCATCTTCACTTAATTTCAAACCTTCAAAGTACTTCTCAACACTATGAATATTTTCAATTTTTCCATACTCGGTTGGAGTACTGAAATCTTCTGAAACTGGTCTTCGACTGTTAGCTGTCAGGGAAGTTATTGAACCACTATTTGATGATAATCTGCTAAGACTGACATTGCAATCAATATCTCGAAGTGACAAGAAACTGGATTTATCTTCTTTTGAAGTTGTTCGTCCGGCTTGTATGCTGTTGAAAAATTGATCTGAATTTCGGTGTAGTAGAACTGTAGAGTCATTACTTTTAGAGCAAATATTTGGAATGTAGTCTTCATCATCTAGGGGTGGTGAGTTTGCTGGAATCGGAGGAGGAGACACCAATTCACTGTCCGAACTATCTTGAAATTCGGGAAGGGTCTTACTAACCCCCAAATAGTACGATGCTGGTCTAAAAGAGTCTGACAAGCTAAATCTAGGCTGGCTGGGATTATCGAGAGACTCCAGGTCTTTAGATGCTTCGTCGTCGGCATCACTGCTATCCGACTTATTATCTTTAATTGCTGGGTTATTCAAAATGTCAGGCAACTCTTCAAATGTCGTAGCTTTATCTTTATTTTTTCCTCCTGGAACCTCCATATACACAGGTTCCATATTCCCTTCTCTAAAGCAAACCATCTCATATTGCTGTTGGTCACTAGGTTCTATAGAGGATTCCATAAGAGCGCTGTCAATAGCCCTCGTCATTTCAACATAATGATTCTCCTCAGGTTCGTTAAAAATCGCCGTTACATCATTACTGTTAAACTGTAAAACACTTTTTTTGGGAGACATAGGCATATAATTTCCTTCCAAAATAGGCTCATTGGCATAAGGGTTTTGAAATTCGGACAATATAGCTTTAACCAGTGCACCGCTAGATTTAATATCTGTTGTTATAGTAGTATCTTGCGCATTAAAATGTTCAGGAGGTGCGTCCTCTTGGTTAGTGAGAATAAGGGATGTTGTAGATGCGGCAGGCTCTTCAGGTGTTTTCAAAGCAGTGGTAGAAGTGAATGATGCGTGTGTAAGTGAGTCAGAATTATTCGGAAATGTGTCCATGGTCCGTCCTGCCTGCATGTGCTCGCTCGATTTCTCCCCGTTTTCTGAGCCCATAAAAAATTTACAATAAAGACTATAGTCCATCGCCATGAAAAGCTTTGATTACTGTTAGTAGTAGTAGTTACAAGTTATTCTGAAATGTTAGTTACAAAATAATAAAAGGTATATAAGTGTTCAGGCAGGAAGGACCTATAAAGACTACATACCCAAAAAGAACCGACACCTGGAAAGTCTTATTCCATTTTCAAGTTACAGCATTTTGTACTACTACCCAGGCAACTACAAATAGAAAAAAAACGTTGAAGCAACGTACATTCTTTATCACACAACGTCTTCTGGTCTGGACTAATTCGAGTAAAGTTTATGCAAGCACATTTTGAAAATTGGGTACAACTGACACCATACGGATGAAACGATTTTACATTACGTTATGTTGTTGCCTGAGTGTGGGTATATTTAACATACCTTCATCATCGGAGGAGTAGCTGTTATACTGCACTAAGTTGTGAACGGATCTTCGATTGGCCATTCCAGATTTCTTTTGTTTCTTATCAGCTGTGTGGTAATTTTGGTACATGCTGTAACTGTTTTCTTTCCCCCCCGGGTATCCTCCTCTATATGCTTGAGCCTGCGCTTTTCTGTTTAAAGGCGACTGAAGCATCCTTTGCTTCCACTCTAAAAGCCTTTTCATTGACTCTTCTCTCTAGAAAAATACGAATGATAACTCTTTCGAACAGGTACTTAATGTCATAAATACAAACCTTTCGTTCTCCTTCCATTCTAGTTGTGACGGTCTCCTCAAAAGTGTTACTCTGCGATAACCGGGCACTAGCAGACCTAGTAAACTGGTCAGGTATGCGGTTACCATAAGCCTGTTCCTGGCTGGTCACGTATTCCCTGGACATTACATCGGCTTCAAGCAAAGAACTTTCACTTAAAGCGCTTCTACTCCGAACTGGTTGGAGATTTGTAACTTGTTGCTCTTTAAATGGCTGTGTATAACCATATGTGTTAGCTACATCTGAGTCGTATCTTTCTCTGTGCTTCCTGTGACTCGAATCTGTCGATTGATGCTTTGTAGGCACTTTTTGCAAGTACTGCGCACTTTTTCTCATTTTTTCTGCGTACCTCTCTTGAGAGTAAAAGTAGTCATTGTCTCTCTGTCCAGAATCCACAAAGTAAGTATTTGATCTAGTCATGGGGTCACAGTTTTTAGAATACATGTTAATATCTAAACTAGACTTAGGCCTGGGTTGTTGTGCCACAGGATTAGTGGATGGAATCGATTCCAGTTTTTGAGGTTTATACTCCAAAAAATCTGCGCTATGTGGTCTAGAAATAGTTGTTACTGGAGGTCTTCTTAAAGGAACCGGATCTGGATAATGAGGACGCATCATCTCCATTGGTGGTGGTGCGTAGCCCTTCACCATAGGATATGCCACATTCACTGTAGGATAACCTTTTTTAAGTAAATTATCTGCAGCTACAGGGCTTAAAGGACGCTTATACGTGCTTTGTTCAGTGTAAATATCTTCGTAATCTGAAGGATTTCTGTATTTTGTGAGATTACTTCTTCCATAAGCGTCTGGAGTTCTACGATCTATATTAGGAGGACCTAAAAATATATCATCCCGGTAAATTTGCTCTTGTGGATGGCTAAGCCTTCCATAGGAATTCGAGGGGCTCTTAGTTATTTGGTAGTTGGAATATCTATCTAAAACTTCAGGACCCGGCGAACAATAGCCATCACCCATTCTTCTAGGTTTAGGGGGAGCATTAGCATAGAGATGTTGATTGTATTGATTCAGTTCTTGCTGACTAGAATTACTAAAATCAGTAGTATTGCTGGATGTATGATTATGCACAGGTTTGTTTAAATTAAAGCTGTTTGTTTGCCCGGAAGGTGTACTAGCACTTTTATAGCTGTTTTGATCTGACGATGGCTGCTCTCTAGAAGTTCAAATTATTAAGACACTTTACTTTTGATAGGGTTATTCAACATACAAATTGTTTATCTGGAGGTTACAAGCTAAATTCAAATGGTGAACCCATTGCATCATCAGTTCCTGAGTATCTGTGGCCAGGATGTACGTTCTCATGTTGGCGTGTTCACATTTAAACGCAAATTTTCGGTTGATTTTATCTTCAGGGGTACATATTGATACTTTATAAGAAGGAAGCAATATTGAGCCCAGAACCTTTTCTTCCTGAAGCCCTGAATAGTAACAAATTTGTGAAACCCTAGCAATTTAATTTCAAGGTACTGACCTTTGTAGTAAAACAAGCAGAACTCGGACAAGACAAACCATCGTTTCTTCCATAACATTAAACCTTCAGAACCTTGTTTATGCAACCAACCTTGCATAGTTACAGGGGCATTAGGAGGCCTCCTTGCGGATGGTGACCTCAACTGTTTCTTCTCTCCTTCCTTTAATTTGCTCTTTTGAACCTGATTTTTCAATTGAATATCTTTATTAATAGGTTCCTGCTTTAAAGGTTCTTCTTGATGGTTGTTTGACGGGGGAGCTGGTTGGGAAGCCGAATTGATTCTAACTTGATTATTGATGTGCTGATGCACATTAGCATTCACCCCATATGGCGGATAGTGCTGGAAGTGTCTGTGGGTTGTGGTATGCATCATTTGTTGGTTGTTTATATTAAGTAGAAGGGGTGATTGGTTAGGATGTGAATGGTTTTTGTTGTACATTTGTGGATGTTGATGCATTAAAGGGTAGTACTGGGGTGCAGGACCGTGCTGGTGTAATTGTTGGCGCATGGCTTCGTTGTTGTTAGGCATCTCTTGGTTGATAATAGAGGAGTTTTCGAACTGCTGCGATTTTTGGATTTTCTCCATTTTGCTGGGATCGATCCTGAAAAAAAGATAAATTAAACAAAAGCATTGATGAACAAAAGATTGCAGAGTTAAAGGTAAAATATAATAACTCTGGTATGAGATCTAAATTACGTCTTGAACATTCATAATCTCAATACCTACAACGTACTTAACACAAAATTAGCAATTCAAAAAACTTGCTAATTAATTCTACCAGTACAGACTGTTGATTACTGAGTCGAAATCATAACAATAAGAGATTTTACACAACCGTTTCGAACAATAGACGGTAATTTGTAGTGTTTTACATGTATTGGTTTTTTTCACAGGATAAAGGATCATTTGTTAATGGGAGAAAGTAAAAACTGTTTAAATCGCATTCAATTCATGCTACGTTGATTGAATAGTGAAGGAAAATACCCTGATAGTTTTAACCCGAGAAAAGGATAACTTAAATGATGGCATGGGATTTTAAGAAGGTACATTTTCATCTCGAAACTGAAACTCGGGGGTAAACTCCTCTTTTGTTCTGTTTTTGTCGTGTATTTTTAATGGCCACTTTCGTTTCGCTTATGTTGGAAATGAGGGTTTTTTTAGGGGTCGCTTTTCTAAAGAATCCTTAACGACCACCCACTTGACTATATCTACAAGTTAATTCTACTTTTAAGTATTGAAGTTACACGTTGTACGTTCCAGTTTCCACAGAAAGATAAATAAGCGGATGCTTTTAGTTTTAATTCTGAATATGAACGCATTAGAGTCTGATTTCTGTGTTGTAACGTACAGATGTAACAATAACAGGTCAATTCCCTTGACTTGTGTTAATATAAAACTTACCATTCCCAGATTTGCCACAAACATGAGAACATGATTGTCTAAGCGTATAGATTTTTACAGTAGCACAAAATCTATTACGATAATTACTATCTAGGTCACCATAATGTTTAGTCTTTTTAATGAATCAAGTCACAAATTTATAAGAGATAATACACGCACACATCAAAATAAAAATACAACAGGCCGGTATATTAAAAGTATTAAACAGCAAGGCAACAAGGAAAGGCTGTATAATTTCTATACGGGATCGGGAAAAGCAAAATCTGGAATTCCGCTGCCGGGGTTGGAAAGGCGCTTGCGCCCTCAAAATATAGTCCAGTCGGACAAGGGATGTTCTACGTGGTGTTAATGTAAATATGTTACAAGCCTTACTATCTTTGCAAGTTATTAAAAATATTTGCACTTTTTGGCATTGCCACTGATTGTTAATTCAAAGTTTGTGACATGTTCACAACACCTCTCGGATACTTCTTGCAAGTATCCCATTTCTGTCAGTTAAATAAACAGGATGTTGACGTTTTAGTCTCACACATTAGTATCTGATTTAACTGGCTTACGTTATGCTTCCAATTCAGCAGAAATGATAGAAAGGGGTTGTATGATTTAGGGTGCATAGTCCTCAAGCGTTTTTGATTCTATTTGGTTTCATTTTCATATAAGCATGCATGCAAATAACGGCATTTTCCGATTCTCCAATACAACTGAGCATGCCTTAATCTAATTGCATTTAAAACCGGATTGACGACAAGGATAATCGTTGTAATGGCAGTAGAAAGTTCTTCTAATGAATAACTCTTAGAAAAGATGCAATTAATCATGAAATTGCGATTTAGTACAGCAAATGTGTTGGGCATATTACGCGACTTAGTTTGGTCGAATAATTTTTATGGAGAAATTTGCTTACCTGGAAGCCGCAATGAGTAACACGTCCATGCCTATAGTAATTTTCAAGTAGCAGTAAAATCTACTGCAGCAATTAAAAGTCCAGAGAATAGTGACTGACCGGGAAATAAATATATTTAACTGTCAGGGTTGAGAGATACATCAGATTGTGTGCTTTAACAGGAATGAATATTAAGATTGACATAATCAGGAAGGCTAACAAGTATCTGGGTCTTATCAAAATAATGCATTAGCGATACACTTCATTAAACATATAGTGTCTTGTTTGCTTAAGCTCAGATTAATCAATTTGCTTGCTATAGTACACCCAAAACAAAAGGCACGTTCTACCTATTTCAAGTCTAATAAGTTATAACATTTCAATACTGTTTTGTCTTTATCGTGTAAGTTTAACACAATAGGGCCATTAACAATTAATTACAATAGGTGCAAGTTGAAAAATATAGGGAGGAAGTCATCACGAAAATTCCTTACACACTAGAAGAAACGTTATTCAAGCCCACGTTCCATTAACGTAAAAACACCCAAAAAGTCGTAATTTATGCTTAGTTCAAACAACTTGGAAATTTCAACCGTTAGACCAGCCGTATTTTTACTTTTTAATTATTATAAGGCTTTGTGTACGGTACCAACTTCTGCTGTGGTTAGAACCATTCCTGTTATACTTTATACGAGTGTTCTAAACTTGTTTTTGCTTTTATGGTACTACCAGAAATGTTTAATGCCGTATCAGTTACGAACCAAACTAAATATGTACACAAAATATCTGATATTACATATCATTTATGTGCACAAATATTTTAAAGTCAATAATAAACATCTACCTGGGGTTTTGGTAAAATTAAGTGATTAAGATTAGTCATTGGTTTTTCAACCAAACCTTGCTGACTGACAAGAATTAAGATATATAAATTATAAAAAAACTATATAACTTCCATAGTAGTCAACATACCTATACTACTAGTAATACTAACTTACAGATCATACTGAGATAAGTAATCCATCATAGAGAAGATTATTTTAAAGAAATTAAAATAATTTACCATTCTCTACATCCTTAGTAACTTTCTACAAAAAAGATTCATCATTGGTCTAAAACAATACCATTGAAACCACAAATTCTAACAAACATCAACAAATGTACAATGAATAATGCTGGTTTAGCAGTTAAATACCAACATTGTGACTTATTACCTGGGAAGGTCACATTATAATTGTTATTCACTTTTAAAGGTATGTGATTTTAAACAGCAAATTTTACACACACAATATCCATGGGAAGTTATCAAAAGGAAATTGGCTGAATGTTTGTTTTGTTTATATGCTGACTGTTTAGGAAAGCAATTTAGTGCAGTGTGAGAATTTAGAAATTAAAATTAGTTTCAGGGTGATTATTTTGGGATATGTGTCACCTAAAAATATATTTAGTAGGTCAATACCATTGATCTGCACAACCCTTATAAGATCTCAGGTTCGTTAAACCGCTTATAGAATGAATAAAGGTAGAACAGGTGTGTGTTTGAATTACAAACTTCGTCGGTATGTTAAAGGTTTTAACGATTTTTCTAAAATATCATTGCGTAAGAAATTCTTAAAAGTACCACCACAGCATACGACTTAACTTGTAAGAGTAGCACATATTCACTCATTACCTTGCTTGGCGGTAATAGATTCCTCAAGATTAGATTAACACCAGCTTGTGGTCACTTTAACCGAAAACCCTCAGGGTACGATCACAACTAATACGCTAGACACATAGGGGTGGGTTTACACCGGAAGTTCACTGTCCATCCATTAACTTAACCGAAAAAAAACTATTGAACGAACATGGTTTTGATGTGAAAACAGTTATATGTACTTCGGGTATGGTACTGCGGATGGGATAAAAGCAAGAGCACAGTAAGAACAACCATTGGAGGGGTAATGGTGAACAGGTAGGCATTCCACCGGTCACGTCACCTCCCCTCTCACAAATTTCTTGCTTGTTGCTTAACAGCGGTACCAGCATAAGCACAGAATATACTGCATCATGTAACTAGCAACATTGTAAATGCCTCCTATTTTTTAACTTTAACACGCACCGTTCCCGAAAATTGCTGGCACGACTTCAAAAAATTGCGATTTGCTAAATTTAAACTCACCTTGCAGACCATAGTTTTTATTTATTTATTCGCTACTTTGTAAATGTTCTTCTATAATGATGAGCTCAAAAATACGATCATCATGATAAACCTGGTAGTATTCTCATGTCATATAATGGTAATGAACCCTAGATGATGGTGGATGCTCCTAAATAAATGAGTCTTTAGACTAACATCTCAAAAACTCTTGTTAGCAATTTTTTTCATTTAATGTCCAATAAACCAATCTCGTCTTTTCTCTAATCGTCAAGCCTGCTCGTAGAAGTCACGTTATTTTTATTAAAACAATTATGATGTAAATTTCTAAACTTAACGACTACAACAAAGTTGAGTGAAAATACATCTACAAATCTGATAAAAGTTTAAGCTTCAGAATTAATAATAAAATCCTATTGCAATTGACCTGGCACGCTAACGTCTGCAAACTAGAATTCCGTGTCGAGTACGCATAAAACATTTTGTATTAGCTGTTCATATACAGTAGGAGAAGTCTGACTGAAATCAGACAAAACTCTCTGAGTAGATTATTAATTTAGTTTAAATGTGAGCGTGATTGAAATAAATAGATTTTAACACTAAATTGACTGAGTCAACCTGTCTAATTAGCAAATTAATTAAAACTAAAACGAAACTTGAAAGGACACGCCATTTTAATGAGTTTTATACTATTTATGATATTGTTTGATGTGACTGAATGCCATCAGCGTGTCTTGGTACGGGTTTTCCTTTAAATTTGCATTCCATAACCGGGGGAATCCACGCAAAGGAAAATTTATCTTTGTGACAGAAACAAGAAAATTGATATTTGGGCTACATTGTTTTTAGGACAGGGCAGAGTCAAGCACAAATTTCTACTCAAGTCATCACGTCCATTTAAAGTAAAACTAGTTGGTGCGTGTTTGAGTTCAACAATAACCTTATAAGAATTCAACACTTGTTTTAATGTATCCTGTATTTTCCCTCCAAGCACTACTAATTTAAATTATTTTTTAGACTATGGACCAATCTGCTGTTGTGGTTGTGGATAATCGTATGGATTTTTTAGCTACTTACATTCAGAAGTCTTTAAAACTCAAGTCGGAAAAATGGTCTCGTTTAATGTCTATCGAAGATTATAAAGCCACAGTTATGAAGTTTCTTGAAAGACCATATCCTAATTTGTTAGTGATTATACTTACACCTGCTGCGCAGTTAGTGCCTTCCAATGGGTTTCCCTTAGCGCAGTTTAAAACGAAGGGTGTATATTTCATTAAAAAGGAACCAGCTCCAGTATGTAAAACTTTTCCAGCTCATTCTGTGATAGTCGGAGATTTATCACCTAAAATTGTTGATCAACTAGCATCATTAGTTGACGAAGTAGGTCCAGTACCTTAAATTAGCAAAACACTTTCATGTTCATGCAGGTTTTAGTTCCACTGCTATCTAATCCACAAAATCATTGTCAATGGCCTGCAGTAATAGCAAAAGACGTTCACAAACATGTTCATAGTTTAAGAAACACTGTATACCAAGTAAAAGGGCAAGTTAACGGTCAGACTGTACTACCACTGCCAGTTGGGATAGAAAGAGTTAGCGAAGTGGAGAAAGCCCTAACAGAGAGCAACGGAGAAATTTGTGATTTATATCTGAAAAGCGGAATTGAAGGAGTGGTTATGAAATGGGCTTCTCAAATTAATGATGTTCTAGTCAACGACTCTTCTGACAAACTTGCCACTGCTGTTCCATCTTTAGGTGATCAAACCATCATGCTACTTAATGTGGTTTAGAACATTAATTTGTAGAAATTGAATTTTGGTGCCAGAGAATGAAGAACTTCCAGTACATTTTCCAACAACTTAGAGAACCACGTGTGAAAAGTATGGCATCTATTCTCGAAAAAACCAATAGTGCTTATTATGCATGTTTTAAAAATGTGTTCAAAAACGTTGTCATATCCTTAGCGCAAGCTCAAGACATTTACTTACATTTAACTCCTTTAAAAAAGCACGTAAGCCATTTAGAGGAAGTGGATTTCAGTGAAGTTATTCCGTTTTTGGCTCCTGTGATGCATGTCGTGTGTCTTATTTGGGCTTCCTGCAAGTCTTACGACCAGGTCAAGCTTATAACTTTATTGAAACAAATATGCAACCTCCTGATTCTAGAGGTTCAATTTCACAACTTCCATATACATTTATTACTTGTTTACTTAACGTTTTAGGCAAAAAAATTCTTAGACTCCTCCACACTATTTCATAGTGACATCGATGAAGCGATGCAACGTGTAGGACTCTGTATTAAAACCCTGAAACACTTTATCAGCCTATTCAAAATCTACAAACTCAACTTACCCAGATTCTTTAAAGAATCAGAACCTAACTTATGGAATTTTGACACTAATATGGTTTTTCAGCGCCTAATCTCATTTTTAGAAAGGCTTCAAACAATACAGTGGTTCTTCAACACAGTATTGGAATTCAGCAAGTTGGAAAAAGTTGAAATTGGGGGAATTAAAGGTCGAGCACTAAGTGCTAGAGTTTCAGCAGTTTTTGCTGAGTTTCAGCAATGTTACGCCACTTTTGCGGGTAGATCTTATGATGTCTTAGACCCTGATGATTTGTCCTTTATGGTAGACTTTCAACAATTTAAACAACGGATTTTCGAAATGGATATGAAGCTTTCAGCTATTTTATGCCAAGCTTTTGAGGACTGTTCCAATTTGGAAAGCATGTTTAAATTGATTTATATTTGCGGATGTTTACTTGAAAGACCTTTTATTAAGGAAGAGTTCAGTAAAAATTATATTTTGTTAGCTGATATGCTTGAATATGAAGCTAAACTAATTGAGGTTTATATTTACTATTCAAAGCTAGTTCTAGACTGTTTGGAATTCCTTTGCAGTGGTCATTTGAGGAACAAATGTCTCAAAAAAGAAAACATGGAGAGTTTATAGTGGATAGCTATGTACCTCCAGTTACTGGAACTTTACGATGGACTAGAAATCTGGAAGAACGTATTTGCATCATTAAATTTGGTTTTCTTAGTATACAAAATCCGTAAGTACCAGAACATACTTTCACATGTAATTATATCAAATTCAAAATACAGCTTGCAAGATAACCTGAAGTATAAAGAAATAATGCAAAAATTTGAACAGCTATTGACTCAACTACGCGAAATAGCCCAACAAGCTTTAACAAATTGGGCAGAAAATTTGCAGTCGCAAATTGAAAACAGTCTGAAAGTCAGCATTCTAATCCAAAACCCAAAATCTCGAGAGCTGCACTTAAATTTCAACCCACATTTATCAGCAATATTAAGGGAGGTTCACTATTTGAAACTTATGGAAGTTCCCAACATTCCTGAGGATGCCCTTAAACTAGCAGAAAAAAACGAAACATTCCGAACGTATTTAGTGAACTTAAACTCTACGATAACTTGGTACAACAAAATTCGCAGGACCACTAAACCTGTTGAGTTTGATTTAATAAAAAATGAAATCTGTCAAATTGACAAGATGGTTAATTTAGGTCAAAACAATTTAAACTGGAATTCTGAAGGTAAGAGACTGGTTTACGACACAAAAATGATTTTAAATTAATCTCACTCTGATTTTTCTACTTTTCTTATTGTAGACCTTTGGGACTATATAACCAACCTTCACAGTTTGGTTAAACACCTACAAGATAAACTTACAAAATGTCAAGAAAATTTAAATTCTATAAAGGCGGAATTAATACCATTTGCACGTAAACCATTATTCGAAAGAAAAGATGGAAAAAAAGATTTCCTTGGTCTGGAAGACCGACATGAGCGTTTAAGCAGACGATACAGCGAAATTAGAGAAGCGTACAACTCAATAATGAATTTACTTAACAGCAACATGGAATTATTTGATATGACTAATCAGTCTAACAAATCTGAGTGGATTAATTACGTAGATTTTGTTGATAAAATTGTACTTAATTATTTGTATCAAAGCCTTGGATGCAGGTTGGTTGTTTATAGTTTAACTTTTCAACTGATGAGCTAATGTCAAGAATGTTTCCAGTTTGGGTTATATAAACGAACACATGGACTTCACAAACGAACTCCCACCACTGTTTGAGGCTCAGCTACTTTTGCAAGAACCTGACATAGTCTTTGTCCCTTCTCTAGATCCTAAGGACCCTGAAGGATTCCACTGTCTAATCAACACATTAATAAAAGATATTATGGAGACTTCAGCCATAATTCCAAGATTATCTCCTAAAATGGCAGAGTCCTACAAAGATGAAATTGAACTAAACTTGGACATCCTGGATATCAAATCTGACATATTATTTAACGTTGAAAAAATCCTAGAAGATGCCTATGAGTTTTCAAGTGGCTTCCAACTTTACTCCTATTTATGGTTGGATGATAGAGATGAGTACTTGCAGCAAATTCTGGATTATGGGAGGCCTTTAACTTCTGATGAGCTGGATTTAGTGTTCACTAAAGATCCTTTAGCACCAGAAATGTGTGAACCCAAAATGGAAACTTTCAGAGAACAAATAGACAATTTTGAGACGTTATATTCTGAAGTTGAACATATCCAAGAAAAAGAAATTTTTAGCTCGTGGTTTCAACTTGACATTAAGCCGTTTAAACAGGCACTTCTTAACACTATTCGTAAATGGGGAGACATGTTTAAGCAGCACTTAGTCAGTACAGTCACCAACAGCCTTTGTGATTTAGGGCAGTTCATCAGATCTGCTGATGAAGGATTACAACAAACGGTTTACGAAGGCGATTACCAAGCTTTAGTGAACGTAATGGGGTTCTTACTTAACGTCAAAGAGCGCCAAAGCACTACAGATGAAATGTTCAACCCTCTGAGGGAAACTATAGAATTGCTAAAATTCTACGACCAAGATATTCCAGAAGAAGTCAACGTATATCTCCAAGAACTCCCAGAACAATGGAACAACACTAAGAAAATTGCCATTACAGTTAAACAACAATTAGCACCTTTGCAAGCAGCCGAAGTTACTTGCATCCGGAAGAAAATTCAGGAATTTGATTCTAAGATAGTCATCTACAGGGAAGTATTTAAGAAGTATGAGTTTTTCAAATACCGATGTCCTAGACCTTATGAAATGATTGATAAAGTTGATAAGGATATAGGAAAGCTAGAAAAGGAAATGAGGGACATACATGAGTCGGGATCATTGTTTGAGGTTGGAGTTCCAGAATTCAAGCTTCTTAAACAGTGCAGAAAAGACCTTAGACTTTTAAAGGTGAGTTTTTTTTATAGCCAAACTGAATGATTGTGTTATATTTTATGGGCAGCAATTGTGGGACTATGCCACCATCGTTCATACCTGCGTAAACGACTGGAAAACCACTCCCTGGAGAAAAATTGACGTAGAGAACATGGACATCGAATGCAAAAAGTTTGCTAAAGAAATCAGAATGCTAGATAAAGAAATGAGGAGTTGGAACACATATACTGGTCTAGAGGCCACAGTCAAAAATACTTTAACTTCGTTAAAAGCTGTGGGTGAACTCCAGAACCCAGCTATAAGAGAGAGACATTGGGATCAGCTTATGGTGTCTACAAAGGTACAAGTGTGTTTTGGCTGTTTCACTGTGTATATAGTGTACATAAGTGCAATTTTGTAAATAACGCAAATTCTTGCAGAATCTTGCTGCTATACCTCAAGAATTTAAAGTAAGTTGTATTTTTACATATGTTAATTTAGCTAATAGTCTCTAGATCTGAACATCCTGTAGTATTTAGCAGTCATTTGGCATGTGTAAAAATGAAACAAAATTGGCTTTTATAGGTCAAATTAATAATTTACACGTAATATTGTAAAACAGCAAAATTAGCCAGTTGATTTTGTAAACATATTGTATTGTTATTTTTGTGTAGAGTACAAGCACTAATTTTACGGAAAACTACATCTTTCAGACAAAAATCATCATGGACTTCAACACAACTCTAGCTGACCTTCTAGAGCTAAACCTTCATGAATGTGAAGAAGAAGTAAAAAACATAGTTGATAAAGCTGTGAAAGAAATGTCAATGGAGAAAGTTCTTAGAGATTTAAACTCTACATGGTCTTGTATGGAGTTTGACCATGAAATTCATCCTAGAACCGGCTGCACTTTGCTAAAAGCCAGTGAAGAACTCATCGAGACTTTAGAAGAAAATCAAGTGCAGCTTCAGAACCTTATTACGTCAAAGTTCATTGCACATTTTTTGGAAGAAGTTTCAAGCTGGCAGGCCAAGTTAGGTTTAGCTGATCAAGTGATAACGGTGTGGTTTGAAGTGCAGAGAACTTGGATGCACTTGGAGTCGATTTTTATGAGCTCGGAAGATATTAGGAATCAGTTGCCTGAAGATTCAGCACGTTTCGATGAAATTGATCGAGATTTTAAGGAATTAATGAAGGATATGGCTAAGGTGTCAAATGTGGTTGAATCTACAAATAAGCCTAAGCTATTAGAAGTTCTGGAAGAGCTTCAGAAAAATCTGACGTTATGTGAAAAGGCATTGGCAGTTTATCTGGAAACTAAAAGACTTGCCTTTCCTAGATTTTACTTTGTATCTTCTGCTGATCTTTTAGATATATTGTCTAATGGAAACCAACCTAAGCAAGTGGCTAAACATTTAACGAAATTGTTTGATTCTATAGCTCGCCTTAATTTTGAAACTGACGAAGAGGGTGGTTTGAGTAATGCAATTTTAGGGATGTATGCCAAAGATGGGGAATATGTTCGTTTTGATGACCCAACTGATTGTCTTGGACCTGTAAGTACAGTACTCAAACCACTTTACGTATGTATTTTTTATTATGTAATTTACAGGTAGAAGTTTGGTTAAATAAAGTGCAGTACTCCATGAGGTCAACTATCAAGCAAAATATAGGGGAGGGAGTGTTTTCGTATGAGGAGAAGCCTAGGGATCAGTGGTTGTTTGACTTTCCAGCTCAAGTTTCACTGTGTGGTACCCAAATTTGGTGGACTACTGAAGTAAACATAGCTTTTGCTAGACTAGAAGAGGGCTATGATAATGCAATTAGAGATTATTATAAGAAGCAAGTGTCTCAACTAAGCACTTTAATTTCATTATTACTTGGAGATTTAACTAAGGAAAACAGACAAAAAATCATGACAATTTGCACTATAGATGTCCACTCACGTGACGTAGTCAGTAAATTAATACAAAGCAAAGTTGAAAGTGCTTTGGCTTTTCAATGGGTCTCACAACTGAGGCATAGATGGTGTGAAGAAGCAAAACATTGTTATGCTAATATTTGCGATGCGCAATTTACCTATAGTTATGAGTATCTAGGCAATACTCCAAGATTGGTAATTACCCCACTAACTGACCGGTGTTATATCACTTTAACTCAGGTAATTTTTCCTATACTAACTTTTCAATGAACCAATTAAATGGTATTGCAGTCTCTACATTTAGTAATGGGTGGTGGTCCAGCTGGGCCAGCTGGAACAGGTAAAACCGAAACAACTAAAGACTTGGGACGTGCGTTAGGAATAATGGTGTACGTGTTCAATTGTTCGGAACAAATGGACTATAAATCCTGTGGAAATATTTATAAAGGGCTAGCCCAAACTGGAGCTTGGGGTTGTTTTGACGAGTTTAACAGAATTTCTGTGGAGGTTCTATCTGTAGTGGCTGTGCAAGTTAAATCCGTTTTGGATGCTATTAAAAACAAAAAAATTACCTTTGATTTCATGGGAGACATGATTAATTTAGTTCCTACTGTAGGAATTTTCATTACTATGAATCCTGGATATGCTGGAAGGACTGAGCTACCTGAAAACCTGAAAGCTTTATTTCGGTAATTTCCTTTTGTTTACTCTATTAGTTGTAAGGTGGGTATTTCTAGACCTTGTGCTATGGTAGTACCAGACTTTGAATTAATTTGTGAGATTATGCTAGTCGCAGAAGGTTTCCAAGATGCTAAAGTTCTTGCACGTAAATTTATCACCCTGTACACTTTATGCAAAGAACTTTTATCCAAGCAAGATCACTATGATTGGGGTTTAAGGGCCATTAAATCAGTTTTAGTAGTTGCAGGATCATTAAAGGTAGTATCACTATAAAAGCATTTAAAATCTACTTTTCTGACAATTATTTAGAGAGGCGATCCAGGTCGTCCAGAGGAAGAAGTCCTAATGAGAGCTCTAAGAGACTTTAATATTCCCAAAATTGTTACTGATGACACTCCAGTTTTTATGGGTCTAATTGGGGATCTGTTTCCTGCTTTGGAAGTTCCGCGAAAAAGAGATGTGGATTTTGAAAGAACTGTGAAACAGGCGGCTATTGATTTATTATTACAACCCGAAGATAATTTTATACTCAAAGTAAGATACAACCTACAAATCAATAAAAAACAATAATTTTAACAAAGACATTTTTATATAGGTTGTGCAACTAGAAGAACTACTCGAAGTACGTCATTCAGTGTTCATAGTTGGAAACGCTGGAACTGGAAAGACTCAAGTGTGGAAAACGTTGTTTCGAACTTATGGAAACATGAAGCGTAAGCCCATCTTCAATGATTTGAATCCTAAAGCTGTAACAAACGATGAGCTTTTCGGAATTATTAACCCTGCAACTAGAGAATGGAAAGATGGTTTGCTGTCAGTTTTGATGAGAGACCAAGCTAATTTAGCGGGTGAAAATCCTAAGTGGATTATCCTCGATGGTGACATAGACCCAATGTGGATTGAATCCTTGAATACTGTAATGGATGACAATAAAGTCCTTACTTTAGCTAGTAACGAAAGAATTGCTTTGACCCCAACTATGAGACTAATTTTTGAAATATCTAATTTGAGAACTGCAACTCCTGCTACAGTCTCAAGAGCCGGGATTTTGTACATCAACCCCCAAGACTTAGGGTGGAACCCTTTTGTGACCAGTTGGATTGAAACTAGAGACAATGGAGTTGAAAAATCAAACCTAATCATGCTGTTTGACAAGTACATCCCAGTTTGTTTAGACAATGTCAGAACTCGTTTTAAGAAAATCACTCCTATACCAGAAACTTCCCATATTTCAATGCTTTGTCATTTACTAGAGTGTGTATTAACACTTCAAAATACACCTCAAGACTGTCCCAAAGAGTGGTACGAGTTGTACTTTGCGTTTTGTTGCGTATGGGCGTTTGGTTCCGCGATGTTTCAAGAACAAAACACTGACTATAGAGTTGAATTTACCAAATGGTGGGTAAACGAGTTCAAAACTGTCAAATTCCCACTTCAAGGCACAGTGTTTGACTACTATATTGACGATGAAACTAAACAATTTGTATCTTGGAGCGAGAAACTTGGTAGATTTGAGTTGGATCCTGATGTTCCATTACAAGCTGTACTAGTCCATACCACTGAATCCATTAGAGTAAAATACTTCCTGGACATCTTAATGGAAAAACGTCGGCCTGTTATGCTAGTTGGTAATGCTGGTTGCGGAAAAACTGTTCTGGTTACCGAGAAACTTACCAGCATGTCCGAGACTCACGCTGTAACCAATATTCCTTTTAATTTTTATACGAGCTCCGAAATGTTACAGAAAATTATGGAGAAACCCTTGGAAAAAAAGGCTGGTAGAAACTATGGCCCGCCAGGAAATAAAACCATGATATATTTTATTGATGATATGAATATGCCTAAAGTTGATGGTTATGGAACTGTTCAGCCTCACACTTTGATCAGACAACACTTGGATTATAATCACTGGTATGACAGGAATAGGTTAACATTGAAGGATATTCATAATTGTCAGTACGTGTCTTGTATGAATCCAACTGCAGGAAGTTTTACGATAAATCCTAGGTTGCAAAGACATTTCTATGTTTTTGCAATTTGTTTTCCCGGAACTGATGCTCTAACCACTATATATCAAACGATTTTGAGTCAACACTTGACTAATTCTGAGTATAAGTTTCCTTCTGTGGTCACTAAACTTTCTGATAATATTGTAGCAGCTACTATAGTGCTACACCATAAAGTTTCCCAAGTTTTTCTTCCTACAGCCATAAAGTTTCATTATTTATTCAATTTACGGGATATATCTAATGTTTTCCAAGGATTACTTTTCAGTTCTACGGACTGTCTCTCTCAACCATCAGACTTAGTCAGATTGTGGATGCATGAATGTCAAAGGGTATACGGTGATAAGTTAACGGAAGAAAAAGATATTGACACATTCTTCAAGCTTCAGATGGATATTTTTAAAAAAAATTTTGAAGAAATTGACGAGGGTTTGGTTTTTGAAAAACCTAACATATACTGTCATTTTGCTGGTGGTATAGGGGAACCCAAATATATGCCTGTCACTAATTGGTCTACGTTAACAAAGCTTCTGAATGAAGCTATGGCAAGCTACAATGACTTAGTAGCAGCAATGAATCTAGTTCTATTCGAAGATGCCATGACGCATGTTTGTAAAATCAATAGGATACTTGAATCCCCCAGAGGCAGCTCCCTCTTAGTTGGGGTTGGTGGAAGTGGAAAGCAATCTTTAGCTCGTCTGGCAGCTTTTATTTCATCTTTGGAGGTTTCCCAAATTCAATTGAAAAAAGGTTATGGTGTTTTTGACTTGAAACAAGAACTCGCTTCTTTGTATTTGAAGTCCGGACTTAAAAACGTAGGGATAATGTTTCTAATGACCGATGCGCAAGTCCCTAACGAAAATTTTTTGGTACTTATCAATGATATGTTAGCTTCTGGTGAAGTTCCTGACATGTTTCCTGATGACGAAGTTGAAAATATTATAGCAGGAGTTCGTAACGAAGTTAAAGGAGCTGGTATGCTAGATACTCGAGAAAACTGTTGGAAGTTTTTCATAGATCGAGTGAGAAAACAATTGAAATTCGTCTTGTGCTTCTCTCCAGTAGGATCTACCTTAAGAATACGATCCAGAAAATTTCCCGGTATTATTAATTGTACTCAAATTAACTGGTTTCACGAGTGGCCACAGGAAGCTTTAGTTTCGGTTTCTCAAAGATTCCTTCAGGAATTGGATGTTTTACCTGAAGAACTTAGAGAGTCATCTGCAAGATTTATGGCTTACGCTCACACTTCTGTTAATACGACATCTAAAGTATACTTGCAAAATGAACGCAGATTCAACTATACAACCCCCAAATCTTACTTGGAACAAATCAACTTATATGCTAAATTGCTAAGAATGAAATCGCAGGAGCTCTCATCTAAAGTGGCCAGGCTTGAAAACGGTTTGGACAAACTCAAAACTACTTCATTCCAAGTAGAGGAATTGAAAAAAAAGTTGGCTATACAAGAGCTGGAGTTAAAAGAGAAAAACGATGCTGCCGATGCTCTCATTGAAATTGTAGGGATAGAAACTGAGAAGGTGTCTATAGAGAAAAAACTTGCTGATGAAGAAGAGGAACGAGTGGCAATGATCGCGGATGAAGTCAGTAAAAAGCAGAAAGATTGCGAGGAAGACTTGGTCAAGGCTGAACCGGCATTAATAGCAGCTCAAGAAGCTTTAAACACCTTAAACAAAGCTAATTTGACTGAATTAAAATCATTCGGTTCACCTCCGGGGGCTGTAACTAATGTCACAGCCGCTGTCATGGTTTTACTAGCACCCGCTGCAAAAATACCTAAAGATCGCAGCTGGAAAGCTGCAAAAATTGTAATGGCTAAAGTTGATGCATTCTTAGACGCTTTAATAAACTACGACAAAGAAAACATCCATCCAGAAATCATAAAAGCTATAGAGCCCTACTTGAAAGATGCTGAATTCGAACCTGAATTTGTAAGAAGCAAAAGTGCAGCAGCAGCTGGTTTATGTGCTTGGGTTATAAATATTATTAAATTCTACGAAGTGTATTGTGACGTAGAACCCAAGCGAAAAGCTTTGGCAGCTGCAAACGCTGAACTTGCTGCCGCGCAGGAGAAACTGAACTCTATAAAGCGGAAAGTAGCTTCTTTGGAGTCTCAGTTAGCAAAATTGACTGCTGACTTTGAGAAAGCTACAACTGAGAAGTTACTTTGTCAACAGGAAGCTGATGCCACTAATGCTACTATAGCGTTGGCTAATCGACTTGTAGGTGGACTGGCCAGTGAAAATGTTCGATGGGCTGAAACAGTCAATAAGTTTGTAGAGCGCTTCACTAAAAGTAGTTTTTGCTATTTGTAATGTTTTAGTTTTGTCGAAAATGGACGTATGATGCCTGGAGATGTGTTGTTGACTACAGCTTTCATCTCTTACGTTGGATGTTTTACCAAACAGTATAGACAAGATTTACTTCACAAAATGTGGCTGCCCTTTACCAAAACTCTAGATGTGAGTTCTTGAATGTAATATTGTCACCCTGAGTATTTTTACGTACAAATATTTTTGTAGCCCAAAATTCCTTTAACAGAAGGCATTGACGTTTTGGCTATGCTGACGGATGATACAATCATAGCAAAATGGCACAATGAAGGCTTACCTAGTGATAGAATGTCTACAGAAAATGCTACCATTTTAATTAATTCAGATCGTTGGCCTTTGATGATTGATCCTCAAGTAAGTTGCACTTTAAAAAAGAAAAAGCGTTAATTTTAATTTAGTTGCAAGGAATTAAATGGATCAAACAAAGATTTGGAGAAGATCTTAAGGTAATACGCCTAGGTCAAAAAGGCTACTTGGACGTTATTGAAAATGCCATAACCCAAGGGACTATAGTATTAGTAGAAAACATTGAGGAAACGGTTGACCCAGTCTTAGACCCTTTACTAGGGAGAAATTTAATAAAAAAAGGAAAGTAAGTATATTGATACCAAGTTGTTCAGTGCTTTGTTATATTTATTACTTTGTTTAGGGCAATTAAAATAGGTGATAAAGAAATTGAGTACAACTCCAACTTTCGTCTAATATTGCACACCAAATTGGCCAATCCTCATTACAAACCTGAGATGCAAGCTCAAGCCACTTTAATCAACTTTACAGTTACTAGGGACGGTTTAGAAGATCAGCTTTTAGCTGAAGTGGTCAAGGCTGAACGTCCTGATTTGGAAGAACTCAAAGCTGACTTAACCAAACAGCAAAATGACTTCAAAATAATGCTGAAGAGTTTAGAAGATGACTTATTATCTCGTTTATCTTCTGCTGGGGAAAATTTACTAGGTGACACCACTTTGGTAGAAAACTTGGAAACTACCAAGAGAACTGCAGCTGACATTGAAAAAAAAGTAGCCGAGGCTAAAATAACTTCTGTTGAAATAGACCAAGCAAGAGAGTATTATAGGCCTGCAGCATCCAGGGCTAGTTTGCTTTATTTTATTCTAAACGATCTAAACACGATTAATCCGATTTACCAATTTTCTTTAAAGGCACGATATGCATGTGGACACTTGTGTGCTTGATTAATTAGTTAGGTAATTGCAGGCTTTCAACGTCGTGTTCCAAAAAGCTATCGCCAAAGCTGAACCATCTGACGTAGTTGCTGTTAGAGTTAACAATCTCATAGACTGCATTTCCTTTTCAGTATTTCAATACACTACTAGAGGCTTATTTGAAAGCGACAAGTTAATTTTTGCTTCTCAAATGACTTTCCAGGTTAAAAATCAGCCCAAGCTATTTAAGTTTTGTCTGAAAAATCGGTTGTAGATTTTACTAATCACAGAAGAAATCCTAGCGCAAGATCTCGATTTTTTACTGAGATTTCCCATTAAACCTCATGTGACCAGCCCAGTTGACTTTCTGTCAAATACATGCTGGGGAGGTATTTGTAGTTTAGCTGCTAGAGATGAGTTCCGAAATTTGGATAGAGACATAGAAACTTCTCCTAAAAGGTGGAAAAAACTGATCGAATGCGAATGTCCAGAAAGAGAGAAGTTTCCACAGGAGTGGAAAAGCAAAACTGCTTTGCAACGACTGTGTATGATGAGAGCTCTTAGACCCGATAGGATGCTTTATGCAATGATGTAACTACTTCATAAAGTTCAAACCTTAATTTAACTTATGTGCTTCGTTTGCAGAGCTTTTATAGAGGAAAAACTTGGAGCCAAATATGTAGGTAATAAAACAATGGAGTTTGCAAAATCTTACGAAGAAACCAGCCCCTCCACTCCGATTTTCTTTATATTATCACCGGGTGTTAATCCTTTAAAAGACGTGGAAGATTTGGGAGAAAAACTAGGATTTACTTTGGAAAAGCAAAACTTTCACAATGTCTCCTTAGGACAAGGTCAGGAAGCCGTGGCAGAAAAAGCCATGGAAATAGCTGCCAAACAAGGACATTGGGTGGTACTCCAGAACATTCATTTAGTGAAAAAATGGCTTCCAACTTTAGAAAAACATCTGGAAAAACATGCTGATGCTTCACACATAAATTACAGGGTCTTTATGAGTGCTGAACCAGCTTCAACACCTTCAGGACACATCATTCCACAAGTAATGTTCACTTAATTAGGTACATAGTCTTAACTGACTTAATTTAATAAACTATAGGGAATCTTGGAGTCATCCATAAAAATTACCAACGAACCTCCAACCGGAATGCAAGCCAATCTACATAAAGCATTATCAAATTTCAACCAGGAAACTTTGGAACAATGCGGAAAAGAAGCCGAATTTAAAGTGATTCTATTCTCTTTGTGTTACTTTCATGCTGTAGTTGCAGAAAGAAGAAAGTTTGGACCCCAGGGCTGGAATAAGATGTATCCCTTCAATGTGGGGGACCTTACCATAAGCGTTTTTGTTCTATTTAATTATCTAGAGGCTAATAGTAAAGTGCCTTGGGAAGATTTGAGATACCTGTTCGGGGAAATTATGTATGGGGGACATATAACCGATGATTGGGACCGGAGATTGTGTAATACGTATTTGGAGGAAATTTTGCAACCAGATTTGGTAAAAACAATATTATTTCAGTCGTAGCTGATCATACTTTAACATACATCTTTTGACTCACTTATTATTTTTTTTTAACAGGTCGATGGAGAATTAATGCTAGCTCCAGGTTTTCCAGCTCCCCCTAATACAGATTATCCAGGTTATCACAACTATATTGACGAAGCTCTGCCTCCGGAATCTCCATATTTATATGGGCTGCATCCTAATGCGGAAATTGGATTCTTAACTACCACGGCTGATAAATTGTTTAGAACAGTTTTTGAGATGCAACCCAGAGATGCTGGGGCATCTGGAGGATCTACAGTAACACGAGAAGAAAAGGTCAGGAATTATATATTTGTCTTGTTTCGGTATAACATTGCTATCGAATTATTTGCACGTAAAGCAGAATTCGATAGCAGTTTATTTTTCCGAATGTCTGATAAGTTTATGCTAAACTGAATATCATAATAAATATTAAATCAATTCTTAAGGTGAAGCAAATGGTAGATGAAATGCTTGAAAAACTTCCGGAAGATTTCAACATGTTGGAAATAATGGGGAAAGTTGAAGAACGTACTCCGTACGTCATAGTTGCCTTTCAGGAATGCGAAAGAATGAATTTACTAACAGGAAAAATGAAGCAAACTCTGAAAGAGCTTGAGCTGGGCCTGAAAGGTGAATTGACCATCACTTCAGACATGGAAGATCTAGAAAATGCTATTTTCCTGGATCAGGTCCCGCCAGTATGGGCTCAAAGAGCGTATCCTTCTTTATTAGGATTGACATCATGGTTTGCAGATTTGCTTTTAAGAATTCGAGAGCTAGAGACTTGGTCCACTGACTTTGTGGTAAGCCCCGCCCCCAATGACTTGTTTTGTTATAATATTTTTAATGTCAACAATTGAAAGCTTCCAGCCTCAGTGTGGTTGGGAGGATTTTTCAATCCTCAATCTCTTTTGACCGCTATAATGCAAAGCACTGCAAGGCGAAACGAGTTACCTCTTGATAAAATGTGTCTACAGTGTGATGTTACTAAGAAACAGAAGGATGAATTTACGTGAGTTAATACTTGAATTTGAAATTGTTTACATGTCATGCAACATACACAATAAATTAGGAGTGCACCCAGAGATGGAGCTTACGTCCACGGCCTCCACATGGAAGGAGCTCGCTGGGATATTCAAGCTGGAATTATAATGGATTCTAAGCTGAAAGAATTGTACCCACCTATGCCCGTTATTAATATAAAAGCTATTACTCAAGATAAACAAGATTTAAGAAACATGTATGAATGTCCAGTTTACAAAACTAAAACTCGCGGTCCAACTTTTGTGTGGACTTTTAATCTAAAAACCAAAGACAAACCTGCTAAGTGGACTTTAGCTGGCGTGGCACTGCTTCTACAGGTGTAGTAATAAAATTCCAATTTTGCTAAACATTATGCAGCATATATTTAAATTACATTTAAAGATAAAAATTATACATCGGCCAGGTTTTTTACATATATACGTCTAGAACTACATAAGATAAATAGCAAAAATTATTTAAAGACTTATTCGACTTTGCAGATCTGTTTTATAACACAATGTAAAGTTACTTTTTAATTAAATTTAAACGTATTATGTTCATACAAAAAAAAAATAGACTCATACAAAAAAAAACAGTAATTACTAACTTGTCATATATATTAAGAAATTACTACTTAAATAAACAACAGAAAATATAATGAGTTTTATTTAAAATCTACTATCGATAAGTTACATTCCCTCCTAACTGTTTAAGCTCATCATATTAATTTTTTGGTGCGGTTTTCTTAGGTCTAACTTGAGGCTAGTTAATACTTAAATACAGCTCTAATTTAGTGTTTTCAAACCACCCAAATTACTAACGTTATCATCAGAATACTGATACACTCATCATGGAAATGGTGATTTGATGAATGAGCAGCCTATATATTGCAAAACACCGGTCATATGCTCTTCCAGAAAAAACAATATGGAAAATGTTAGGCAGTACCTCAGGAGTTAAAAAAGTATGGTGTTCTAAAAGCACCCCAGGTGTAATAAGCCTCATGAGACGCTGCAAAACATCAATTCATTCAGATAAACTGAAACTATTACCGAATTTGATTTAATTAAACACATCTCTGGTCACCTTGTATTTTTTACTAGAGAAAACACTGCATGTTAAATGAAGTAAGTAAGAAAAAGCTACGAGAGAATGTAAACTAGACTATTTGGCATTGAGAACTGGACATGCTATTACGAATAAAGGGGGTTTGAAACTCCATGCCACTGTCAAACTATTTGTATATACTCGTATATATAAATATTAAAAATTGTCTCAATTAAACTATGATATATTTTATTTCCAATTATTAATGTTCTATATTACATTCTCAGATAATTTCTTAAAATTGACTGATAATGTAATAGAACTTGGTTGCAACTCATTCTCCAACAATAATTTACTTTTACTGAGAATCTAAGCGAATAATAATATTAATGGCATTTTGATCGATCGCAATAAAGTAATGTATTGATTAAAGAGTATTATTTTGTTTTGTTTAAAAAAAAATAAATAAAAAGACAATCTACAGCTATTACACGACGATTCACAGGTAAACTCTTTTATCAATTTTTTACATACTTTTTTTGGTTACAAGGGGGAACTTATTGTCTATTACTTTTAGCCACACTTAACAATCGTTAGTGCAATAAATTAGAACCTCGACAGAAGCGCGGAACTTAACATAATTCACAGAAGTGCTAATAAGTTTTCTTTGTTAACGAATCTGCGATCAAAAAGTAATACTTTTGACCAAGATTATATAATGATAAACTTTCTTTCAAAGTAGTCTTTGTCTCAAAAATTCAACAACGAATATTTTACAGATGGTTTTCCAATATTAATTACACAGCTATAGTAACTGGAATGTAGGTTACCAAATTTAATTAAAATCCTCTTCAAAATTGATCAGCTAAGAGCTCGCAAATTTCTACTGACACACTTTCTTTACTCGAACGTACTGTCAAACGGTACATCTGTCAAAACTTTCAATTAATTAAAAGTATTCAGAATATACCAAAAAACTTACCTGAGCATTTTTATTGGGTTCCAAACGAAGCAAACACCCAACTTGCTGGTTCCTCATATGGATTATTCCAGCGCATACAAAATTATCAGGATTGGGATCAATACCATCCAAAAGTTGCATTCCGAATCCGATCATTTTAGTTCTTGCAGCTTGCAAATCCATTGGTTGAGAAGCTTTAAAGATTTTTTGAGATCTTTGTTGATTGGTACTGAAATACGCAACTCGGATTGTAAAAGTGTACCGAAAAGTAGATTAAGGCTTAAGAAGTTGTACTTACTTTCCCAAATTCTTCCATCTAGCAAAGAAACTCTCACCGTTCATTTCGGTTGGTTCAAAAAATTTGTTTAAAGTTAATGGAAGTTTGATGGTAATTTTTTGAGGCATACCATTGTACATAAAGCTAACTGCTATACTTGGAGAATCTGAACAAAACCCACAAAAAGTAGTAACAAGTAAAGTAAGTTTAAATTTTAAAATCAACCTGTAAAATCGTCAATACATTCCGCATTAATCATTTGCTGAATTTGAGCGCCAGCTTCCAAAACAAGCTCAACAGGTTTCATTTGTATACTGAGTTTTGAAGACTGTTCATCATTCCATATAAGTGTAGGAACAAAGTTTTGAAGTGAGGTGGTTGTTTTATTTCCATAAAACAAGCTCAAACGCCCCAAGTTCTGACGGAATTCACTTTTAACTCCAATCTGAATTAAGTCATTCTCATATAACACCCCATTATTTTTACAGACAAATCTAAAAGTAATTACAGTCTGATTGTAACTTTTGAGAAATTGGAAAAAATCCTTACTTTTTAGGATCAATAATTGAAGAGTTTTGTGCGGTCACATTATTCGGTTTGCTGTAAATATCGCCCAAAACATCCAGCAAAACTCCAGTATTACTGGAGTTGTGAGGCTGAGATGTTGGTGGTGTTGACAATCCTAGTAGATCAGCTTGGTTGGTGCTACTGAAACTACTATCAAGTTTGCTGTAAACATGCAACATGAATGCATTTTAACTAACTTACCTGGCATTCAATTCATTTGTATGATTAAATGTAGCAACCGGGGTAGGACTTTTATTGTCTTTAATATCATTCTCAGGTACCCTTCCAGGTTTCTTTTTCTTTAAAACAGCCAAAATTGAACTTTCTCTTTCAGGAAACGCAGGCATTTCTTCTAGGACTGTTGCCAACACATCTGAGCTAGCAATAACGCTAAGTTGCAAGTATTCTGAAGCTCTCTGCTGAAGTTCAGCATCTGCTGATCTAAGGTTACTGTCTTGCTTGAAAACGTCTTGAATTTGTGTTTTGATTTCCGGGAATAAGTTGATAAATTTAATGTAGGTGGAGAGCAAGAGAGCGCGGGTCATTGGGGAACAAAGATGGTATTTAGAGTGTAAAAGTTGGAATTGTACGGCTGGTGATGATCGCTGATCGCCTGAAATTTGTTTTACTTTTAGTTTTAGCTACATTTTCGGTTTGTTTTGTTAGACAAACCTGCAATCAAGTTGCCAAATTCCCCTAAAATGTATCCTCCCACTTTGACCATATTCTCATGACAGGCAGGTGCTTGCAAAGCTTCAAACACAGTTTTAGCAGCGTAACCTTGGACTTCATCTCTGTTAATAACTATTTGGATCACTCTGTACCAAACTTCTTCAGAAACATAGTCTCCAGCGATTCTGATCAAGTTCAAAATTACATCAACGTACCAAGTGTAATCAGTAGCGTATTTTTCAGCAAGAATAGCCACTTTTAACACCATTTCCTCTCTGATGGAATAATCCGCAGTTTCCAAGTAATTCAACATTTCTTGGACAATTTCTTCAGCATTGCTTTTATCACACATGGCATAAAGCAAATCAACCGCTTGCTGCCTCACTGATACATCTTTCTCCATTTTCATTGATAAGATTACAACTTCTTGATGCTTTTTAACTGCCTCATGTGAGAATTCTGATGTAGCTAAATGGCACATTGACTCCAAGGCTAAATACCTCAAGTTTGTTTCTCTATTACTCAAAAACTGTCCCAACTGATTACAAGCCCTTACCAACAAGTTAGCTTCACTACAATTTTTGTTACGTTACTCTTAAAACTAAACAGGATTGAAGTTTAGAATAATCATACCTGTCATTGTGAATTATAAGACTAATAGCTTCAAAAAGAACAGCATTTTTAGCATTTGAATGTTGAACTTTTTTGGACTTGGGAGGTTCCTGTGCTTTATTCAAAATAGTTTCCAAGCATTCATTTAGTCTACCTCTAACACCAGGATCTTCAGCTAATGAAATAACTCACATTAACTTTTAACAATGGACAATAACAACAATGGATTACCTGGTGGGGTGTAATTTTGCAAGAGTCGAAGCAGTTTCACAGAAAGCCAAGGTGCAGGAACAAAATAATATGTATAATCTTGTAGATCTGTGTAACTAGCTGTCACAATCTATAAAATTCCTACAATTAATCCAACTGTAACTACCTTCCTCTTGGAAAAAACTCACTCTACTGAGTCTGGAAACAGCAAGTGCCACACATCCTTTGTACTCATCTGGGTTCTTTTTCACTAAAGCATCTATAAGGCTTGTGGCAGCCGTTACAACACCCATGTGCTGATCATTAAGTAAATGTATGATACGGGAAGTCCATTCCCCGCCCGGAATAATATCTTGAGAAGTGCGAAATAGTCTTAACAAGCATAATGCTGCGCTTTGCTTTACTACGTCCATAGTATCACTGTGATAGCATTCGAGTTTATTTTTAATGATTGATTTTATTTTCTTTGTAAAACTCACCCAGAAACTAGCAATTTTGGAATGTCATTACCAAACGCCTCGGCCATTTCCCGGCTGCCAATATTGGCAATACATTGCAATGCCAAATTTACATGAATCGGATTTCGAGACGCCAAATCATTTTTTATACTCTGGATGATGAGTTTGATAAGCTCACTGTTTGTGTTTACTAGTACTGATATAAAGAGATAACCCTACAAAGAAAAGTCGCTTTTCTATACTACAAATTGTTTTTAAGTATACTTTTCATATAGAAGTTAATTTACACACATAAAAGTTCAATACAAGTTTTTTAAACAAATTTATTATCATACATTGATAATTATTAAAAATAGGAAAATTTTTTGGACGGAAGTTCTACATTCTAAATCTTGAGTAATTAACAACAATCTAGAAACAGCTAAATGTGACAGTCATGGTAACTTAATTCCCCATTTCTAATGTTAAAGAATTATTAATCCTGAAGATGATTTTTTCAGAATTCTTCAAGTGGTAGTTCAGGGGGGTCTCTTGATTTGCGCTAACTGCCGCGTTGATGTTTTTGCATTATTTTCAATAGTGCCTAGAATTACTAATCCTTCTAGTTCTCTGTCTCTGTTTGCAACATAAGTTGCTCGCATTCCTTTATCAAACGACCGCTGTTGATAAGCTTGTTTGGCAACCGCTCATAGTATAAATTGCTTGCAGCCTCAACATTTTTATCAGATTTTATGAAACACACTACCATATCCCATTTTTCATAGTTCTCAAACTTCATTGTGAATAAATTACACCCGAAAATTTATTAAAGGTACACAACTAATGCATTTACAAAATCAGTGTTTGACAACTGTCAGAAAAAAACTTGCGGCCATTTTCGTTCCCATTTATGGCATCAGTCAGCGCCCACTTGTTCAAAATATTTAAGGGCATATATATTAAAGAAGGCGTGGCCAAAATATCAACTGTCATATGTCGTTGCAAAGGTAATTTGATGCCCGTCTTAAATATGTAAAAATATAGGGTACGCCATTAAAAAAAAAAACAAATTTTGGTTTGTATCTCAAATATACCAGTGGATTCAACAAAAAAACTTTTTCCAAAAATAAGAAATAACGCACGTGGGAAAAACTAGAGGGCAAGAACGAACAGCGCAGATTTTGAAAAAGACCCTGTATCAGTGAAACGGTGTGGCACATAAACAAACGATTTTGACCATTAACTTTGTCATCAAATTTGAGCGTCAGTCCGACCTCAGTTTTTTTTATCTCTTTTAGAAAATGGTGTTTACATTTAAAAACATCCAATTTGGCCCACCCTGTACATTTTATAGTTGTGTGTTGTTATTTAATATGTTTAGAAAAACATTCTGGCAGTTGAAAATGTTTAGGTCTTTTTAGTCACAACAAACATTTGTAGTTATAATGTATAAAGGTAATGAGATGTATCATATGGAATATTAGTCTATACCATTACTGAACATTAATTCTTACCTCCCCTTAAAACCCTCTACAACAGTATAAAACCATCTATCCACTTACAATGTTGCAAATGTATTCTAAGAACTAATTTGTATGTATAACCTGTTTAGATGCAACATAAATACCATTACATTCATAATATTACATCCTTAGAAAACATAAATGAAAAAGATTTGTCTTGAGTGATATATTTTATGAAAAGATATATTTTTTATAACTATTAGTCAAACCTTTGTGCATTACAAAACTATACATAATTAATATGGGCAACTTACTATTTGCTTTTCTGAGTATTTGTTAGAGGACAACAAGTTAACAGCTTCCATGTGTCCAAAATCAATGTCATGACCCAGAAGAAAAATAAAGAGTAACTTGCATACATATTTTTTCTTCTGATATCCATCTAGAGTTTTATCACCTTTGAATTTGCTACGTATATTGGCTAATTCCTTGTTTATTCTTTTTATTTCAGCCTCCTTACTTTTGCCTGCAAGTCATAAAATTGATAACAGTCTTATGACATATTTTAAAGCTTGCTGGGTAATAATACTACAAACAGACATTACATGACTGAAACCTCTACTCACAAATGTTAGTTAATTACATAAGCTTCAAAAGGTTTAAGAAAATGAGGATTAAGAAGTTCTGAGGGTGTTAAAAGGCTACTTACAGTTTCTGATGTCTGATATGAAAACTGCCAAGCCACGCATGCCATCACCTCGGACGGCTGGCATGATCTGTCTGTAAGCCTACAGAATATCTTCACCAAAACTAAAATAATTATAATTTCACTGATTTTCGGAGAAAACAAACAATTATCAGTATAAATGTTATAATAACTTAATGAGAACCTCCCCCTATATTGATAGCGGTTTGACAGAACATAATATTTATACTATTTATAGGAATAGCAGGAAACTTACAGTTACACTCAACCTGGAAATTATTGTATACGTGGTATTGGTTTGTAAAAAGCTATTCTAAAAACTATAACGTGCCGAAATGTTTCTATTATTTAGAACATTCGCTAAAAATTGTTGGAATCGGATTCGGAAACGAAGTGAATGACAATTTACTTGACAACAAGCAACCGGAACCTTGTCGTGTCGTCGTCGTCACTTCTTGTTCTTAGTAAACAACAGTTGACGATTGACAGATAAGTCAATATTTGGCATCTCTAGTTCTGTTTTGGCATTTATGAACTAGACTAAAACGTGAACGTACTACCAGTCAGTTACGACAGGTTACAGTAGACCAGCATCTATAAAGGGAAGGGAATTCTCTGGTTCTTTCTGCCAACCCCTTAACCGTTAACGTTAATTTTCTAATGCTGAATGCCACCTCTACGGTTTCATAAAAGCTCAATGATTTTAATTCCTTCTTGGCACCATCTATCCATCTGCCTTTAAAGTAGTGATTAAAAATAGGGTTTGTGTTTTGTCAATGTGGTGATCTGTGGTCAATGTAGAGAATGATCCGAGGGTACTACCATTTCATTTACCACATGGCACGTACTACTAGCACTTTTATATTACAAACAAGGTATTACGCATACCACTACACCAAAGTTTAATGCCATTGAACTAATTTGGACACAAGCAAAGGGATATTGACAACCACATCGGAAGAGATGGTCATTCAGATGAAAATATTTTGGCAATGTGGACGGAACCTATATCAAATTAACTCTAGAAAAGCTGTATTTATCATACTAAAAAAGTAATAAGTTAGTGCTATACCAAAACTATTTAGTGAGGACGTGCAACCCTTAATTGATAATATAAACAATGATTTATCATATAGTGATTCAAGTGACTTTGATTGAGCGGTCTGTTTTAATAATATAATCCCTTTTCCTTATTTTTCTAAGATTTACTATGATGAAAACATTATTGTAAAATGTAAATATATATACAATATATAAATGTAATAAATAGGTCATCATAGTGTCAGGATATTCAGTCTTAAAAATCTTTTGTAGTACCAGCATTATGGTCTACTTTTTTATTCTACTTAAAACTCAATAGGGATCAATACAAACTTCTTACTGATCAATAAAAACTTTATTAGTACGTAAATAACAGTCTAAAAATATTGGCTAATACTGTACCATTGTCCTGGACTATTAGGACCTCACTTGACATTCTTCAGCCCAGTTCTCAGGTAAAACATTTTTGTACCCTTCCTTAAAAGTACTAATTGTGCAGGGAGAGCTACAATTTGGCAGTAATTGTTCTTGTTGATCCCCTTTCCAGCTATCCCAGTAAAACACCTTAAAAACTACAGATTAGCACCCTAATTAAGATTCAAAGTAACTTACATGAATGGAGCTATCTTCATATAACTCAAATACGAGTGAAGCTCCCAATTCAGGTTTTAAAGTGTCTAATAAATTTAGTGCGCGCATAACGTGTACTATAGTCAAATCATGTCCAGCATAAGTGTTTATTATGGGACTTTCTTCTGTACTATTAATTGCAGTTTCCATTGAGTTTATCACTGTCTTTAAAAAGAAACCTACAATGTAGTGGTGAGTATAGGAGAAAAATTTCAGAAATAATAATTTTGAAATATTGCTGTACCTCCTTTCATTTTTTTCATGTACTCTGTTTCAGAATAAATAGCTAAATTTTGAGCAGCTATAACCCTCATTTGAGCCAATAAGGTGTCATTCACCCAATAAGGCAATGACATATTTTTCATTTGGTAGATTTCTAATGTATTATACAATGACTCTACATCTTCAATGTCATTTATAACCTTCCCTGTGTGTTCTGTAAGATATTTGTACAGTTCTGCATAATCTATATTGTATTGACTGACTTTTGAAGAGTTTTGTACTTCCAGAAACTCTTTGTCATACTCGGTGCAGTTACTTTTCATAGCTAACAACTAAAAGTTATTTGAATTATGCTAAGCTGTTAAAAAAAAAACATTATTTAATTCCTTACATTATCAGCTTCTCTTGGCAAGTAATGAATTGGAATAGGCTGCCACAATAAATCTGGATTCCAAATTTGAGTGTTTTGAGGTGGGAAAAGCCCAGCTCCTAGAAGTTCAGCACTCATGAGGCACCTGTCCAAAGCACTGCTTGAAAAATTCACATCTAGAGGCCAGTAATATTTAGGAACAACTACACTGTAATGTTGTCTTAAATTTTGACCCAGTGTGTACATTTGTAATTTCCCAGTCTGTAATTAGTTAAAATTAATATCATCTCATTGCAACTCATTATTGTTTTCATTACATTAGTCAACTGGCCTAAGCCACCATCCCATTTAAAATTCTTATGGGGATCGGTAGGAAAACTGCTAGTAGGAGAACGTTCTCCATGTCTAAATAGCTACAAAGTGGGTCAAATCTTAATTATCAAACTGATTAGTTAACTTACGACATGGATTTGCCTAGGAACCTGGGTACCCCCAGTTAAAGCACATAATACGAGAATTAATATCCACATTTTCAAATTAAAACACACCCATTTTATTTGTCTGTGATAATTTCATTACTGTATTTGCAAAATGATAAGTTATGTTTAAGGAGTTGATTAAATGAAAGATAACCAAACAAAAAACAATAAATTGACTGTTGTCAAGGCAACCACCAAGGATTCTACATGGTTAGGCCACACTTCATTGTTGTTCGTGTAATTATGGTCGCCTACTTATGGTACAGCCCAATACATAATTTTCACATTTTTTGTTGAGTTTTGGGAATATGGTAGCTTCAACAGATCCACCAAAATTTATAAAGTGGAATATGAGAACTTCTGGTCTAGGGTATGGAGCACTTAATCTAGGGAGAAGTAAACATTAGGAAGATTGAATGAGGTTAATGAACCAGAATATGCAGGAAATTTATCAAAGAAAAATGCTATAAACGTGAAAAATAATAAAAATTTGTTGTAAATAACAATATGTAATACAATGTAATTAAAAACAATTACAAAACTAACTGGCTGCTTGAGCATGTCTGAATTTAGCTAGAGCATCTGCTTTAGACATAATTCCTATGTCCTTTTCTACATAACGAAAGACTGGGGGCATAACTTCTATAACTTCCTGTAATAAAACAGTTATATCAATACTTTAGTGAAACATATAAGCAGAAAAATGTACCTCATTTAGTAAAGGACTAATTTCCTTCCAAGAAAATGCATATAAGTTAGTTTTGGCATTTAGAGGCCCAAAATCAAGTATAACAGGTTTGTCTGAGTAAGACAGAACTACGTCAAACACAACTAAAAAATGTGTTAATTATAAATTAGAATATCACATTTCAGCATACCTACAATGCTTTCTAGGGAATTTTAAATGTACAAAATCTTCAAAAAAATTTTGAAGTTTTTGTATAATTTCAAGCCCTTCTTCTAAGAAATGTGGATAGAAAGTCGGGTAATCTCTACAAGTGATTCCTAAAATAATAATTACATAGCCAATATAAAGATACAATATAAAAATCATATTTCTTACCTCTTAGTAAATTATTAATTACAATGCACCTAAACTCAGCAGCAGGGTGGATACTAACCCACTTTCTCAAAGCCAAACAAAAAGGCACACCCTGAATAGTTTCAAAATCCTTTTGTATTATACTTGACACCTGTAGAAATAGTCTTATATCCTCAATAGACTCAGCTTTTAGCATAAACCCTATACTGAACATATTAGCATCCTACAACCAACTTTATCATAAAAATACAGTCATCAGATTAAATAAATTGTTTACCAGAGGGGCATGCCAATTGTTCTTGACAAAAACTGCTTTACCCAACACATTAAATGCATTTATTAATTTTGTCCTAAAATCTTTTGGGATAGGAGGTTCTTCATAGTCACTGTCCTCATCAGAATCATCCTGAACCTGTTTGTACTGGAAGAATTTTAAAACTTCAACAGGAAGCTCTATAATCACAGTTTTAGGAGTCACACTTTTGAAATTTTGGTACCATGATGTAATTGAAAAATCCTTAAAATCTTGAGTTACCTGGAAATTAAGGTTAGGTAAAATGTATGTGGTGTTAGGTATTCTCAAACATTACCAACATCCTTTAAAATTGTTATAATTCAGTAAAAAATGAAGAAATTAACAGTGTAAACATTTATTCACTATGATTAGTTAGTAGACAATTCATACTCTCACACCATGTAAACCATGTTCCCAAAACAAAAACAAACCAGTTGACAATAAGCAGTTGTGCAGGCAACCAACCGTTCTTAGTAGTCGTATTTTTGGTTGCATAATAGTTGGTCTCTGTAAACTTTAAAAAAATTAATGCATTCACCACGGTTTAAGATTTCTGTATTAATTTTAAACTAACAAAACGTATTTTTGGAGACGGAGGAGGCTGAAATTAAGTTCCATAGTAACCAATGAACTAATATGTAATCTTGTGTATAATGCGTTTTCAAAAAAGTTGAATCGTATGGACAAAGAAGTATAGGAAGGTTTATTAATCCCTTGCGATTTGATTGGAGTCGAAACTTAACTTTTTTGTAAATGCATTTTAAGTACTTAAGATCACAATCAAGTTAAAGTTTGTTTACACTTTCAGATAACAAATTACTATAGAGACCTGCCATGGAAATTAGTTGAAAAAAATATTTTTTCAGTATACAGAGACACACGCCGTCTTGTTATATATGTAATGTTATTTAAATTTTGAAATTTCGTATGCTAAAACTAAAATGACTTGCGTATATTCATGTTGTTTACTGGCGAAGTAATATAATAGTTTCAGTAGAGATAAGGGACAGTTTATTTTATTTATTTGGTATTGAAGTGTAAGAAGTGAAAGAAAAATAATGTCTTGCATTCCCGTGCTTGCTTACAGAGTTTTAAACAAATCTTGTAAAAAAATTATGGTAAGTAGGAACAAAATTGTAAATAGATCTTAACGATAACCGTTTTATTAGAAAAGATCAAACAATCAAAACAGCACACTTAGAAGCATTTTCACTTGTACAATTCTAAACAAAAAAATCGCCTTTAACTTGTCTGATATAGGCGAAGGTATTAGGGAGGTGGTCGTAAAAGAATGGTTTGTTAACGTTGGAGATAAGGTCTCACAGTTCGATAATATTTGTGAGGTACAAAGCGATAAAGCTTCAGTGACAATAACAAGCAGATATGATGGAATTATTACAAAACTTCACTACAAAACTGACGACGTAGCCCTCGTTGGTCAACCATTAATAGATCTGGAAACTGATGAAACAGATGAGGCTCAAACAGCACCAAATTCTACTCCTAATGTTCAGGTCGAGGTTGATACAGAACCGCAGCCGCAGATTGAAGAACCAGGTAAAGAAATAGTTTTGTCTTGACTATACTTTAGCTGCTAAAATAAGAAAAGGTTTTGCTACTTTTTGCCTTTCAGAATTATACACCTTATATTTTAAACTTACGTCTTAATTCATAACTTAAATCTATTTCAGATAATTCCGCAGTTATGTGCATTCCCTCTGTACGACGATTAGCCAAAGAAAACAAAATCGACCTGTCACGAATTGAAGGAACAGGTAAAAATGGACGAATACTAAAAGATGATATCTTAAAATATTTAAACACCACCCCCTCTCCGATTGGAACTCCTTCGAGTAAAGTTCCCGCTGAAAGTGTTAATATCGAACCAATTAAAGGCTTTACAAAAGCCATGTTCAACACCATGACTGAAGCTTTGGTAATTAGAACTATAATGGCTATATCAAATTTGATTTTAAAGTTACAGTGTTTCAGAAAATCCCAAGTTTTGTCTACAGCGACGAAATTAAAGTCACTGAACTATCAAAATTACGCAGAACATTGTCATCAAATCTTGATGTAAAAATAACATTCTTGCCTTTTTTTATCAAAGCTATTTCCAACTCTCTTCAACGTTATCCTATAATTAATTCTACCTTAGACTCTAATAACGAAAACATTATTTACTGGAAACACCACAACATAGGAGTGGCAATGGCAACAAGTAATGGACTTGCTGTTCCGGTTATAAAAAAAGTGGAACACCTGACGATCGTTGAAATTTCTCAAGAACTAAATCGATTAATGAAAAATGGAAAAAACGGCAATTTTTTACCAGACGACTTAACTGGGGCCAACTTTTCCATTTCGAACATCGGAGTTGTAGGTTATGCAGTACGTTTTTTTTGCATTTGAAGCGTTAATTTACCATTATTTTCTGCAGGTTGGAGGCACCTACACAAAACCAGTTATATTACCACCACAAGTTGCTATTATTGCTATTGGGGCCACTCGGGTATGCAACGCTTATATAAAATTTTAAAAGGGGTTAATATAATGTGATACTTTTTTTAGACTTTACCTAGATTTGACTCAGAAGGCAATATAACTAAAGAAGAAATAATCAATTTAAGCGCTACAGCAGACCATAGAATACTGGATGGAATTACTGTAGCACGGTTCATAAACAATTTGAAGAAACAAATCGAAAATCCAAATTTGTTATTTTTGAATTTGTAGTTAAAGTTTGAATAATAAAAACCATTATTAAATATAAAAGATTTAATTTTCAACTAAAACCCACAAAATATTTCAACAACCAAAACCCCGGTCATAAAGATTTATTTTTAGGGTTTAGGAAATGTTAGTTCGTAATTAGTGTTAGTAGTAATTGCTAATTAAATAATAAAATAACATCATTTGTCTAAATATTAAAGAAGATGTGTGAGTTGTTGTCATTGTCACTTATGTACAAATACATTGCAACTAAATGGCTAAAATAAACTAGTTAAAAAAATAAAATATAACAAAAAAACAACGCATTTACATGTCTAATTAGTATCTATTTGTAAAATGTGAAGTCTGCGTTTAATCACAGATTAATTTAATTATGTATATAAGTATTGCAAATTGGTAGGCACAAAAGGTTAAAAATTAACAATCTCATAGTTTTCCGCTCCGTTAATTTGATCAGAATGTTACTTTTGTAGTAGGTTTGGCATGCGGTAGCGGAAAAGCGTTCAAATAACTTTTAATGGTCAGTGATGTGTGCTCAAAGCCTCAATAAAGGTCGTAACGATTCCTAAATGCAAAAAGTACTAATTATTTTCAACTTAGCATTATGTATACGTATATTTATGTTAGTTTGAAGGCACTCGTTTTTTGAATAAGACACAAAATAATCTTAGCCCTGTTGAAGTACGATTAGTAAGATATATTTCCGTCAACTAATTAATTAACTATGATCAATACAATAAAGTGTTCCAAATTCGACGTCCCTACTACGATTGTAAGAGAAAATAAGTTATTTAAATTTAGACGTAATATTACGCCACCGTTACGTAGGATCACGTATTGCTTTAATACTTAATATCATTGTTGTTCAATACGTCAAAAAGGTTAAATCATTAGATAAATGGGGTTTAGACTTTCATCATTCTTTCTCTTCCCTAAACCAGTTTTTAAGTGATAAACACTTTTTGAACTAAATCACACTAGTTGACGAAACTTTTGTTTGCAAATTAATGCACACTTACATATGTTAACTTTATAACTATACATTTACTACATCACGTCAAAAATATATATTTTGTTATATTTTAACTAATGTGACGTGATACTCAAGAAAGACCAAAAATGAGAATAACAACCAAATTTGAACAAAAAATCTGTCAGGACAGTGTTACCTGGTTTAGTATCTCTCCCAAAAAAATTGATTCAATTTAAAAATGAAAGTAGTTACGAGTATTGCTTTTGAGGCAATTTGTAAGTGACGTACGGGTTCTGAAGTATCTTTGGCGTCGTTTCCATAACTCTTAACAAGAGATCGTCCAGATAGTCCTCCAAGTCTTTAAGCTTTCTCTTATATTTGTCCAGATCGGTTTGCGTGTCAACTAAGGCTAAAATTAAGTCCTACAAACAAATAATAAACAATTAAAAATAATGGTTTACTACTCCCTATGCCTACTCACCTCACGACTTTTTCCTTCATATTTCTGAAGTAACTCATTGGAAATATGACTAGAAATTTTCTCCGCAATAATCTCCCGTTCCCCACCAATAATAACGCGTTCATGTGAGGTATTCATCTGTTTTTCATTTGACTCTAGAATCTCCCTTTTGTCTTTATCTGAAATAATTTGAAAATTATAAAAAGTTTTGAGAACTACAAATCAAGCACACCTTTTCTAAAGTTGTTCCTCAACTTTGAAAACATCCCATCCTTTTCTTCTTTCTTTGCAACTTCAGGAGTTGACTTAACACTAATATTGTCGTCGCATTTGGCCAAATTCTCAGTCACTTCATTCTCTTCCACAATTTGTGATGCTAATTTGCTAGAGTCCCAGGATCGTCTATTTAAAGATTCATTAGAACCAGGCCGTAATCCGCCTATAACAGTGATAACAACACTATAAAGATAAGTTCAAAATAAAGTGAAATACCTTTTGGTTTTGAACCTCCAAACAATTTTGTCTCCCATTCATCTTGCTGAGGTTTTGGTTCAGATCTTGGTGGCTTAGCAGGGGGAGAGACGGTTTTTGCTATGGTTGGAGTGGGGGTAGTGGGTGTGGATTGTGTAAGATTCTCTTGTGTCGCGGTTTTGTTTACTGTAGTAAATGCTGGAGGGGTGTTGGCAGAAATGTTGAGGGAACTTGCAGAGCTTTTGTGTGATAAATCATCAAACTGCAATAAAACAGTGCTTTCTTACATTAGGAACACACAACTTCAATAAGTTATGGTTAAATTTGATAAGTGTGTTAAAATTAGTAAGTGGCCAGAAAATAACATACTATGAATATACCAATCTTTTATATACTTACTGTAAAGTCATCCTCATCACTAACAACTCCAGGATCAGCATCTTCTAATGTTTGTTTGGATTTAAAGTGTCTATTCAAGGTTTGGCTGCGCACGTTTAAGCTTCCTACACTGCCTATAGATGAGGCTCCATCATCAACATCCCCTTTTTTTTTGCTTTTTAAGTGCATTTTGGATCCAATCGATTTCGCGATCTTTTTAATTCCCTTTCGCTTTTCTGCACTTCCCAAACTCAGTAAACTACCTCCAACTGATTGGGCTACATGAGATAAAGATGATCTGTGCTTTTCTTTTTTGCTTAAATTTGTTAGACTGCCTGATTTTACATTGAATGCTATTTTAACTTCCAACTGCCCTCTTTCTTTTTGCTTTCCACCTAGATAAATTATGTATTTTAAAAAGTCCAGCTATATGTACTTTTAGGTATATGTTATTTACCTGGTTTTGCTTGTAAAGGATAAAGCCTATTTTTTGGTCTGTCATAAATGTCCAAGCTGTTGAGGGGTATAGAGACCCTGCCCAAAAATTCATCAATACCCAAGCCATTGTGATGTAGAGCTGTTAAGACAATTTCAGCTTTGTTACCAGCTTGTTCAGGTATAGGTCTAAAAAATGAACAAACAAGCAAAAAATAAAATAAAAATCTAAAATGTGAATGCAGTTTTAGCTGGCAAAGCAAAGTTAAACTAAATTTTGTAAAACTAAAAGAAGAAGAGTATAAAATATATTGGTAGACTGTGGTTTTAAGTTTAAATGGGTACTTATCATCATTTGGTAAGCTAAAGAAACAACTGCAAACCCAGAGCCAGGCAATCTATAGTTAGTTCAGATCAACATTTCCTACATACCTACTAGGTTATATATAACTTTTATGACCTCCTAAATGTAAAACTCAAGTTCAAGGTCATTCAACTTAATTTAACTAGTTATACTGATTTAAAATGATTGCTAACAATAACTAGTTATTGCCCTAATTTCACACAGAAATAACAATCTTCTGTGAATGAAAACTGTCTAAAACAATTACTTCCATTCAAACACTGAAAACAAGAAGGTGTGTGAATAATCAAAACAATAAAACTCAGTTTGAGGTGACAAATTGTTTTTTTTTTTAGGTTAATAAACTTTGAACTTTGGTTTAGATAGAAAGTTAAATAGAGAATCAAAAGGACTACAGTTTTAGAAAGTTTAAAAGAACTGAACTTAATTATGATTGAATCAGTTCATTTTTATTGTATACATTTTCACTTGCAATACATTATACATGCATTTTCACTTTGAATAAAGTATAATTCAACAATACTTTCATTTTTCTTCACACAGGAAAATCCTATAGTTATTTAATCAGCACTGAGCAATAATCCCTTAAGTACTGAGTAATACTAGAAAAGTACAGTGACTTATTAAACATTAATTATTCATCATGACTAATTCTTCAAGTATGAACTGTGAATTAGTCACAAATGATGAGTTCATGGTATTCATTCCACACAAGCCCATTTTACAGTAACCTTTTTAACCTAATAACCTAATTGCACTTAAATTGAACTTACAGTTCACATTCCTCATGCCATTCTACATTGGAGCCAGCTTTTTCTTTGACAGAGGTCTGATACTTGACTTTACCCAATCCAATAGTTACAAAACAATCATTGGTATTATTTTTTCCCTTTGTCAGTAGTCCCACTGCTTTCTGGACTGCAAAATAACTGTTAATTAGAAAATAATTTGAAACCTTTTCCTGGCAAAAACTTACCTGTTACTTGCACATGAGTTGGAACCCACATTTCCTTTTGCACCTGGTTGAAATTAAAGCCAATAGAATAGGTAGAATGATTTTTTTTAAATTAATAAATAAACAACTCCTGATGGAATTTCTAAATTAAATAAGCAGATGAATGTCTGCTGATTTGCTGATACGTGTTTAATCGAAACGTCAAACTGTCATTGATCTGAATATGGTAAACACAACAATTCTGCACTAATTTTAAATACATTGGAACACAGGCTTCCAACTGGTTGTAAATCGGAGAGTACACGCTATTTCTGAATTAAAATGATTATATATTTCACGTGTAAACTAGTATAATTACTGACTAAAACTTTCTTTCATCCTGTGCATTAGAGGTAAATAGGGAACTGTTTTTTTTATTTAATTTTGGATTTCACCAGCGGCAGCCTACCAGCGATCACCTTTCAACTTCAAAACAAGTGAAGATATTGTTGACATTGACAGACAGATCACGACGAATGACATAACTGCTAAAACACCATCAATGTCAAATATTGGCATATTGACAAGACAGGCAAATTGTCAGCTGTCATTACAAAAAAAATTCTATAATCTATGGAGTTGGGGATTACTTATGGTTTTTGGGTATTGGGGAAGGAGGAAAATTATATTATGACAATATAATCTTAATATTTAAACTGTATATAAATTAAAAATACAAAAATGAGTCGACATGAAGGTAACCCAATATCACTTGGTTGGGAAGGGGTCTCACTGGAGTTGATTTATTTTAGGGGTCAGCTGTGATTCCTGCTTAAAAGGGAACTTTAGGGGGCGCAGGTATAAGTGTTTAGTCTGTTATGACTATGACTTGTGTGCCGTCTGCTATGAATCAGGAGCTACAAATACTCGTCATACTACTGATCACCCCATGCAGTGCATTTTAACTAGATCTGACTTTGGTAAGTTGCATTAAATGTCACAATCAGTTTTTTCTTTTATTCTCATGAAATGAGATACCCATTACTATTCAATTAGTATTTTATGTGTTTAAGTTTACAGCAGTGTATGTGTTGAATTATCCTATATTTGAATATATTAATTTTATTATTTTATAATGATGAGTGTAAAAGACCTGCTGCTGTCCTTAAACTTTTTATCTTTAATATTGTGCCCCAACCCCACACTGCACTATATACAAAACTCATTTAAGTCTAAGCTGAGCACACTTGTCAATGTTAATATTTTACATTTCAAACCACTGAGTTTGCAAAGACATTCAAATTATGACTTCTAGTGAGTTGATAATATTACAGTTATAACATCAAGTTTTATTTTCTTAAAGACATATATTATGGTGGTGAAGCTATAAGTACATTAGAAATGCCTCAATCTTACACCTGCCCATACTGTTCCCGCATGGGATTTACTGATGTGACTCTTCAAGAACATGTTACTGCTGAGCATCAGGATACTAATTTTGAAGTGGTAATGATAGTAGAGACTCTGCTATTTCATGCAACAGACTATCAGGATATTAACTTTATAGGTTTGTCCTCTATGTGCTGCAATGCCAGGTGGAGATCCAAACCTTATGACTGATGATTTTGCTGGGCATTTAACTGTAGAACATCGTTCAGGCCCGCGGGATCTAATTTCTTTTCTTGATGAACCAGTGGCAACACGTCACAATGTAAGACGAATTCCTCATACCTCAACATCTCATACTGGGACTGGAGGTAGGGGTGGAAATTCTTTAAGACCCCGTCGTTCTAATATGCATTTCAGGTAAGGGTTTGTATCTGGTAATTTATCTACAAATATAGTTGTTTAATAAAAACTTTGCTTGAAAAGTGACTTGTGGAAAAATGAGCTCTGCAACTTCTTGACTTTCTGAAAATTGGATCATTGTTGTAGTGGTAGTTGTTTCATTCTTTTTTAGGATTTTTGAAATGAGGTGGGTGAATAAGTTCATTATAATATTGATGTGGCAATTTGTTTGCTGTTCTGAAGTTTATTGTTTTTCAATAATCATAACATAAATACAGGGTGCCAGTTCAGTTAAATATAACATTGAAAATATAATGTTTATTTGATAGTTGATTTCTGTAGAAATTCAATTCTGCAATGACTTATTTTTCTAATTGATGTAGGGGTAAAAAAGTCGCGATAAATTGGTGGTGGAAAGAACTTACTCCCATTGACTGGCACATATTCATGGACTGGAAATACAATTGACACATTAAAGATATTTTATTTCATACTAAAATACTATATTTTAACGTTGAAAGTATTTTTTTATGTTTTCCAAAATGATTGAGGTTTCCGAAAAATGGGAAACATAAAAACCTTACCTTACCATGTAAAGATAGAGGTTTAGTGTTTTCAGCTCCAGCGGGTTTTCATCTTTAAGCCCATCATCGCGAGAAACTGTAGACCCAATTGCTGAGCTACTATCTCAACTTTCCGGTAAGTATTTCCGTTTGTGACAAATTGCAAACTGTAAAATTTGGCTTTATAAAGGGGTAAGACGATCTACTAGTACCACTTCAAATAGTACACCGACACAGTTGCAACAGCTGCAGATGCAGCTGCAGCTTGAACGTCAACAAGTCAACGCTGCGAGACAAAATTTGGAACGTTTTCCAAGAAGGCCAACTCAAAGCCAAACTTTGCGCGAAGCTCATACTTCCAATTTTGGAACTTCGACGATTTTGCTCAATGCGTCCCCAGTTTTAATCCAGCCTACAAATAACACATCGTCAACTCCCAGCCAAGGCCATAATTCTCAGTTTTTGTTATCTAGTAAGCGATTTCTTTGTTATATATTACCGAGTTTAAATACATGCTGTGTTATAGGTTTATTGGAAGAAGTATCATTGAATTCAACTGCTAGTGAAGAGCGTCAAGAGCGTTGTAGTTTCGTTCAAGAATTGGTGTTATCGAGTATGTCAAGCGAACGGAAAGAGGAGAGTTGTGAAAAGAAATTTAATGACCTAATCGAATCAAGTCGTACCGTTGAGCGCGACTCAGTTGATGATGACGATGATGAGGAGGAGTTTACGCCTCGGCGTCTGACCAGTACTGTATTACGTGGACGTGCTAGGCAAGATAACCAAAATGCCAAACGTAGAGCGGAAGCAAACCGCAAAGACCAAAATAAGGATTCGGAATCCGATGAAAACAGGTAGTTTAACTTTAAAATATGTTACGGTTTAATGTGATAGTTTTACTGTGTATTTATGAAGAACTAATTTGATACTGGTTCTCGTTAAAGTTTTGATTATTGAGTTCTAATGCTAATAAAGAGTAAAGTTTTGTAAATTTATTGGTAATTGTGCTTTGTATTGGACACAGCTTGCACATTACACCATATAAAATTCATAATTTGATTTACTTTATTGTGCATATTCAACTTTAAGCAATGTGTGAAAAATTAGATATTATTTAAAATAAATAACTTAATCCAAATAGTTAAATGATTTTGATCTAATTTTTCCTAAGTAAACTTCTTTTTTTGATGATGTTTAGTTTACATATTTTGGCAAAATAGGGATTCTCTAAAATAATAGACTTTTTTCCTTGACTTAAGTATATGGAGTTAAGTTTGGTTATTAATTAATAATAATTACAACCACCAGTACAACCGTTTTTATTCTTTCCTACCTTTTACATTTTGATACAAAAGTGGAATGAAAGGAAGGAGTTTTAAGTTCTTAACAGAAATTTAACGCGACGTTTCCAATACACAAATGAGGTAACATGCCTGAACATTGAATTATTAATCCTTATAACTCTTTCATTTCTTTCAATTACTTTAAAGAACTAAAACTAGTCAATTTCCAGTTTTTTAAAATTCCCGTAAAACCCAAGGAGTTCATCATTATTTAATTCAATTCTCTTTGATTCATCCACTTTGATGTTAATGATTTGGTCAAAAATGTCCTTCTTGTCTTCAAAATGCTGGATTAAAGTTTCTATACATATATTTTTAAATTGAAATGTTGTGTTATTGTTGCTCTACTTTAAATACCTGCCATATCTGCTAAAGGTGGCTCATCACCTCCTAAATCACTAGGCAATATTGCCTTAGAAAATGTGTCTAGAAGATCATCGACGGATTTTTGAACGTATACCTGCAACAATTGAAATATGTTTGTGGTTACATAATTAAAAATATAGTTTTTACTCTTTGTCTCAGTTTTTCAGGTAAAGCCATTTTCAACAGTTTTAAGGGGGTTTCCAAAGCTGAATGGAAGTTAACATAATGAAGTGAAGCCATACGGTTGGAAAACACACTCTGAAAAATTAAAACGTTGTACACGGTTTTTTAATAAAATGTGCACAACCTGTAAAATGACAGACGTTTTTCTGAAAACCAAAGGGTTCAGTTTTAAGGCGTGTCCAATTTTGAACCCTTTACAATCGAAAATAAAATGGGTACCCATAAATAAACCTTCTCTCATTAAAAGTTCCCAGACATTGAACAAGTGGCACATAAATAATTCATGGAAAAATAATTCTGATGATAAGTTTTCCGTAAATTTTCCTACTATCACTTTTCTGTTGTCAGCTGCTTGTTTCGGCAGAGGTATGATGTACCTAAATCCATAACTATAATTTATTGCTATTGTATTTGTTTTTATTTGCATACAGTGATCTGGCTAGCTGGATCATTTCAGATGAGCAGGGATGCCGACTTCCAAACTCTGGTATTTGAATCCTAATCGAAAAATATAAATCCAGTTTTTGCTTCGTCTTTTCGATGCTGAACTTATTGAGCAATATGAATGACTTAACGAGTTGCCGATCTACATTGGAATTTAATACAGAGTGCATACAGTGCAAAGTTGATGGTTCTTACCGATAACATCTGGTAAATGCTGTTGGGTTTTCAACCACTCGCATATAATTTGTACATCTGCATCCACATCACTCCTGCTTTTACCAAATTCTTTTTCGAGTTGGCTATAAACGGACTCTCCATCAATTCGCAACAAAGACTTGGTCATACTGATACTTGACCTGGACAACTACCTATTGCAGAGACTACAAGTTAACTGACGAGTTAACCGAACTATCGCCTTATATTTAATCTATAAATGCACTGATAACCGATAGTTAATTATTTTTTTTTGCGGTTCCCTCAATTACCGAGAGTGCAAAACATGTTGCGCAAAACAAATAATTCTTTCTATACTCGCACGTACCAACTCTTTTGTATTCCTAGTATATGGCTTCTCGATAGGAATTCTAGTTAAGTAATAAACTTATTTATGAAATAAATTGTAAACCCATAAATGCAGTTTCTATCTAGGTATATGGTAAATTTTATTCAATAGTAAATTATTGATACCTAATAAAACAATAAATATAAAACTGATCCTAGAAAAAAAAAGGATAATTTAGGTAGGTTAGTTTTAAGGTTCAATTAGGACAATATAAAACTTATTTAAGATTTTTCGAACAACTTATCTATGAAGCAGTATATACGTTTTTTTTAACGCGCAACATAGGATTTTACGTGTTAAATTATTAAGCCCATGTTAGACTATGTTATTTTGGAACTACAGGTGTAAAACTTGACGGATGTGTCTTTAGTATCCTGAAGCTTAAGTACTTTTGCCAATTCGGTCTAAAAAATGTTTACAAACAAAAAGATTTTATCTTTCCATTACTCTCGGTATGTATGGTAAGTGCTTGTTGTTTTTGATACTGACAAGGCAGGTAGCAAGTAGAGTGACATTGTGATTTGGCTCACAAATTGTGGATTTCTTCTATTAATGAACAGATTGAAATGGTTTTTAATTGTGTAAGGGGAATGAGTTCAAGAAGTTGTAGGTACCATTTTATGGTTTAACAATAAGTACCTACTATACCTACTATACAACGTGGGCTTAAAAATTGAACACGTGAAATCCTATGTTGCGAGTTACAAAAAACGCACTGTATATTACGTAACTGAACTTTTGCAACTAAATTTTAAGTTTTTTTCCATATTTTCCTATATTTTTTTAATTGATATGCTATATGTTTTTTTTAAGGAACGATATATTTTTTTAATAAGCAAGAAACCAAACCAAAAGTGCACACCTGAACATTTTATTAAAATGTAAACAACAATTATTATAATAGTAAAAGAGAGAATACAAAAATTAAACAAAACAATGTTTAGTCAATGTCCAATTTTTTGAAGTTGCCATAAAATCCAAGAACTTCGTCGTTGACAAGTTTGGTTGGTCGTTTGGATTCGTCAACTTTGAGGCTGATAAGCCTATCGAACAAAGGTTTGTGCTCTTCCATTTTTTTAATCCACAATTCTATAAAAAAGGAAATAAACATTAAAATACAGAATTAGTAATTTATTTGAGGAAATATTTATAAAGTTAATTTAAATAGTTATTTACCTGTTAATTCAGCAGCAGACATTTCATCACCTCCAACGTCTTTAGGCAAAAGTTCCTTAGGAAAGATATTGAACAGTCCTTCAGTGTCTTTATGAATAAATATCTAAAGGTCATAGTAACTTTTAGTTCATTTAGTAATTTACTTAATGGAACTGTCTTACCCTTGAGCGAATTTTTTCAGCAAAAAAGGGTTTGATGAGGTTCAAGGTACTTTCGATAAAAGGATGGAAGTTAATCAGATGAATTGAAGCAACTCGATTTGAAAACACTTTCTGTAAGAGATTATATATATAAACAATCTATATTTTGATAAGAAAAAAGGCTATCGACCACTACAGTCTTTCTGGCTAGAGATTATTATTTTTTTCAGTTTTTGGTTTGTAATATTATACCTCCATAACTACGGAAGATTTTTTAAAAACTATGGGGTTGATCTTGGTTAAGTGGCCCATTTTAACTGCTGCGCAGTCGAATATGTAATGGCATCCAATGTAGACATCGTCGCGCATCAATACTTCAAGAATATTGTAGGAGTGGGCTAGAAATCTTTCCTGATTGAACATTTCCGGTCCGCAATCCTCTGAGAATTTAGAGTAAAGTACTCTCCTTTGGTCTGGCAAACGTTTTGGTAGTGGAACTACAATTCTAAAATTTGATAATCTGATTGTTTAAGAATTTAATAATGGTAATCAATATCGTGAATTTTCTATGTAGATATAAAGCATCCAATTATTGATTTGGTGGACCCAAACTTACGTAACCCTGGCTTGTTGAATCATCTCAGGAGAACAAGGATGTTGATAAAAAAATTCAGGGAGTGTTCTCCGGATTGTGTAGTACATGTCCAATCTCTGCTTGGTTCTTTCGATGCTAAACTTATTTATCAATAACATTGCTTGTACCAAATCCGTCTCTGTAATTATTTAAATTAACATTAATAGGCGTTTGAGTTAGAACTAAAAACTTGCTTGGGATTTCCGGTAAGTGAGGTTGAGTCTTGCACCATTCTTGAATAATTTTAATGTCAGCATTTATATCATCTTTGGATTTACCTAGTTCTTCTTGTATTTTCTTATACACATCTTCTTTACTTCCTTGTAACAAATTTTTTGTCATGTTAACTGCTATTAAAGAACCAGAATGTGAATACACAGAAAATCAAAACAATAAGTATGTATCCTACATACTGTGATGATAATGACCTACCATATTGCTACTCAAGATGAATAGTTTTATCAATCATTTAATTTTACTTTTAAGTAGTAGTTACATCATAGTGTCTATAATAATTTATTGCTAAAATAATGAAAAAATGTCTTACCGTAACCTGGATGTTCCTGATATTAATTAGTGTACATTTAGCAACACTTACAGAATTTTTATGATAGGTTTGGCATGGTGATGCTGTATAGATAAGAAAGTTATCTCTGATAACGTAATTTTCTATTAAATACAGTGTTGCCATAGAAGGTAGATGACAAGACAACCCTCAAGAATGTGTTGTTCATTATAAATTATATTCTTTTAAAAAAACATATTTATAAAAGCATATTATTAAGTAAATTGTTATAAACTCTCACCACTTTGAAGTTGTGTATCTTGAAAATAATGCATTCAAATAAAGATGTTTATGGGATTATTTTTCTTTATTTCTTTAATTATGTTCTATCATCTGGTCATCATGATAAACACAAATTTTACAGATATCTGTGACATAGCATAATCATTATTATATTATGAAATGTATGATGATGATTTATATGTATGTAAAAATAGATGGTTACCACCAGAGGTTTGACACTAAATATATACTAAATTAAACTTTTTTTAAGGGGGACAAAGTATCAGAATAAATTTCCAAGTTTTAAAATGTTAAGTAAATAACTTGTAATTTTCTGTTGAAAAAATGTGAGTAACGGGATTTGCATTAACAACGTAATTGATAAATGGGTGTAAACAAATATGTACAAGGTGTTAATCACTGCATTTTAAATTGGATATAAGAATAAATCTGCTTTTGTCTTCAATGGACCCCTTAAAAGACTAAATCAATTCGTTTTATACTATGTATGTTATGATGAGTAGAATAGGAAAAATACTAAATAACTGCGAAACTAATATATTGGAAAAGGAAAAATACTTACAGTGAGAGTATATGGATTATTGAAGCATAAGTAAAATAAATAAAATATTTCTAATAAGTTTCCGTACAAGCGGACATTTTGGTGAATTATAAATGTGTTCATTAACTTGATTTTCTATTTCTATTTTTTAGTTAGTCAAGTCATTTGCATGGTGAAATTGGGTGAATTCACTTTTTATTAAGGTATATTTTGGTATAAATTTTATTCGTTTTTCTGTTTAATCAAATAACCGTGGTCGAGGTGCGAATAAGCACCGCTTGGAAGTTTTTGTCCGTGACCGTTTTCTAAACAAATTACCGTTCAGATAAAAGTTCTCCAACCCAAATCCCTTTATCGTAACCAATGAATAATGCCAAGGAAAAGTAGGAGCCAGAACCGGTGGGATATAACTTGTTTTGACACGTTTGTGTTTTTGCACATAAGGGCTTACATCGACGCTATCGGAGGGAAATTGGTCTCGCCGGAAGACCACATTAATCTTTGATTTTCATCAAAAGGCTGTTGATAGACCCATTAAATTAATTGATCTGATTTGCGACTTTCTCCTTACCCTATTTTAAATGGAGTTGTTGGACGAGTGAATTAATGACTTTCAATTTCACCAACACTCTTTGGAAAATCGAAGAAATCAGCCAATATTCGCCCGACTTATTCTAAATTATGACTTAATTTCCATTGAAAATATGTCCAGTTATTTCCAATACGTTTCCTCAAAGCTGAAAGTCGTTTATAAAAATTCTAAATTGGGAAGTAAGCTGGAAATTTTTGGGACAGTTTCACACTTTTCCCTTAACAATTTATATTTACATTTGTGGCTACATGGACATGTGAATTTGTTAAAGCGAGCTTAACATTCTAATTGTCAGGTTAGTGGATTTGACAAAATTAATTTGCATCCGGGTTTCAAAGATACAATGTTTCTGGCTCAATTGGTATTAGAAGTGGACCACAATGAAGCATTGAATAAATAAATAAATTGAATATATTCCTCATTATATCCTTGCATATATGTAAAAACCATCAGAATGCAAAGTTTAAAATAAAGTGTCTCTTCAATTGTCTTCGGGGAATTCAAATTAGTTTTTTTTTATGGAAGAGCACTTAAGGTTGAAGGGGATAAAAACGAGGGGCGGCTTGAATTTGAGGCGGAGGGGGAGTTTTCTATTGTGTTCAATAGTGTTGACTGTTGGAGACACACGATAACAATTTACATATTTATAGTAGTTAAGTAATGTAATAAGAAACCTGTACATTGATAAACGTAACAAAATTAGTACAATTGTATTTTTTTAACTCTTGTAGTTGGGGGATCAACGTCGAGGGCGCAACACCGTTTCGATATTGGATTGGCGAGAGATCTTCAAGATTGTGGGGGATTTGCAACGGCCCCAAATCGAAACAGAGCAAGTTTTCGAACGTGATAGAAATGCGAGATCCATTAGGCGACCTGCTGGATAGATATTTATGAAAGCTAAGGCGAGGTGTCTAGCTCACGTAACTTTTGCAGATATAACTGAAACACCCGTTAAAAATCCCGCTTTCATGGGAAATTTCGTATGCGATCCACGTTTATAAATTATATTTCAAATCGCAACCGGTAATTCGATTGTTTCGGTTGCTGCCATTTGACAGTTAATCACTTGACAAGTATTTTTTTGATCTGTACAAGTTCACGTGAGAGTATTACAGAGTGTTTGAAGCAATATTGTTTCTCTCTTTCTGCCACATATTTTGTTTAGATTAATTTGCACTGATAGTAGTCTAACTATTTATACAAAACTTATCCTTTTTAGCAAAAATTTGTATTATAAGTAAATTAAAATTTAACGATTTGCCTATTAGTTTGATTTTTATAATAAAACCTATTAAAAATATCTTTAAGCATGACATTTATCCCGGGATTAATTTTAAAAAGGTGGGCGCAAGGAATTAATTACTTTGGGTTGATTATAAAATTTCTAGGAACAATGAAAATTGTTTTATTTTAGCCGACAGCCTGCACCTTTTGATCCGGTTAAACGGAGATGAAAAGATGGTGCTGAATTTAAAATTGCTTTAAAAAATTATACTTTGTTAGTGTAGTTTGAAATAGAAAAATGTATCTAACAGTACCTGTTGACGTTTTGGGTTGTCATTTATCGCGACAAACTTATAGACAACGCGGGGCGCTTTTCCGCCTGTTTCCACGCCCTTTCGGTCCAAATTAAATGTTTAATTAACCCCAAACTTTAAATTTATTCTGGCAGTTTATTTCCGGCGCCCTCAAAAGAGGAATCCTGCGGCTAAAGTGTAATTGAGATGCGGATTTCAAATTTTACTGTACTGAGTATGGCATTATTTCAACAAAGCGCAAAATACCTAGTAAAGATGCGGACTCTATGAAATGTAAGTGGTAATTTGATGGACGATTTGCTTCAAAACTTTAATCTTTCTACCAGAATACTCAGCGAAACAGACAATGTAAAATTACCTTTTATACTGTCTGCTCGTCCTTTATTACCCTCTCTCTTTATACAATAAGAATAAGCATATTTGTTATTTTGCTGCAAAACAGCAAACAAAGAACCATGAACAAAACTTGAAAATTTTCATCTTCCGCTTTCCAAAGACAATAGCAAAAAGACACAAATAGAAGTAATTTTACACAACGGTGCTGATAAAAATACTCTTTCCACCGTTCTCGCCGGTTATTGGAATAAAAAGCCTTCGGGGTAAAATCTTTGAGTTAGTTTACCAACACCTTCCTTAATAATAAGGGACTTGAAGTTAAGTTCGGCCTATGTATATGTTGGCATTCTTCAATTTCATGGAATATTTAAAGACCAAATAATTTCGGGTCAAAGAACCCCAAATACAATAAACCAGTTAAGGGTCGTCGTCTCCAAAAAAGCAAGAAAATTCCGCATTGCTGAAATAAAGACAAATTACTGACTATTTTGGCAAGTTTGCAGCCAAAACGCATTTCTAAAAACCGCCACAAACGCCGGGCCAACTCGGATAATTTACGCAGCATGTCCGAAATTAACATTTCTTCGGACAATGACGTTCTCTGCTGTAATGTAGTTGAGTGCATGCCAAAAGGCTATTGGAACTGAGAACGGCTCTATATGGATATAACAGCACTCTCGTTTGTAAATTTCGCCAAAATTCAATGCAGATTAAAAAGGAACAAAGGGACAGTCTACAATACATTTTTTTTTCAGTATTTGTGTGTTGTTAATTTTTTATTTTAAATGTCAATTTTTCGAAAATTAAACATTCTATTTTATTTTAGAATCATTGATCAACAGTTGGCTATTCTATATAGCGGTAAATAATGCCTTCAATTTTAAATTTAAAGCAGTATATTAAAAAATAAATTCAAATAAAACCTACTCTACAAAACAATATAACAGAGACAAAAACGTATACATATGAAGAATGAACCTTATTATAATACATGTATTTATTAACAAGTATGTATAATCATGTTAATTTTTAACAAAGAGATTCTTTCATTTAAGGACGGACTGTATTATATTCCGTGCATTTTACTAGATTGTTTATATACTACAAATATAGATTTTGAACAATTTTCAATACAACTATTCTAATACACTAATTTAGGTTGTTGTAAAAGAATTTGTTACTGTTAGGCAGTTAATGTACCTATATTGAGAATCTTACATTATTAATGTTATAAAAAAATCTAAACAAGCTACAAGTAAATGTAGATAAAGATACTTAAACAAGTTTAACACAAAACATTTTGAACATATCTGGAAGTCGTTTAAGCATATAAATGCCTTCTGTAGTGGTGTTTTATGGAACTTGATAGGCAAAGACCAAAAATAGCTCCAATAACCTGGAAATAACATTTTAGTTAATTATAACAAGTAATTAACTGAATATTTTATAGGTATGAACAGGAGAATGTAATGAACTAGTTGTCTAGTTAATTGAAGATGGTCAAGTTTCTTTACACTTTTTCTCAAAAATGCTATTATATCAGTAATTAAAGAATAACATTTTGCAGGATTATACTCGTATTATACTTATGTGAAATTTCTAGGCATAACTTTCAAAGACATTTCTTGGTTATTTCGACAATTTTATATATTATTTATTATCAGGAGCTAAAATATAATTCTCGCTGCATAGTATTTAATTTCAAAAGCATTTCCTTAGAATTGAAGAAAGCTCACCTCAACAGCCGCAACAGCAATAGCAATACCAGCAATTAATTGCGATTTGTGTACCAAAAACGAGTAGAGCTTATCAGCACATCCTTCATGAAAATATGGGTTATTTGGTGCTGGACAAGGTTCGTGTGCACAACAACTTGGAGGCTTTTGTGAGTACTCATCAGGACCACTCACTCCACAGCATTTCAACTAAAAAGTAAATTTCTCACTTAGCTAACTATAGGTCATTTAACAATAAATGAAAATACCCATCGTTGTGCAGCATCTCTGGTTTCAATAGAACTAGGAGATCCATCTAAGAATATCTTCTCTACATTACTACGAATAGAATGCCTCAGCTGGTACTCATTCTTGATCTGAAGGAAGACGTATACTCCGATGGCCACTTGAATGATGAAAATCGTCAACAAGACGATCGCATACTAAAATCCAAGTATTACTTAGATAGCCACGGATAAATTTTGGGTACTTACAGTGGTCAACATGCAAGGACTTTCTTTAACTGCTCCGCAGCATCCTAAGAAAGCAGTCACAAAAATAATAGCCCCAATTACAATAGATAAAACTGGGGCTAGTTCAAAGTTGTCAGGAATTAGCCTGGTTGCTTCGGTAATGTCTAGTTTAAACAGAATTCCAATGATGATTAGTGCTAGTCCAATTAACTGAAAAATGACAAAAAGTTGTTAATGAAACCAATGCGAAAATGTATGAGTGTAGGTAACAAGTTTTAACACCGTATTTAACCCAACAATTTTGATTATATCAATAGGTTGGAATTAAATAATAACTGGGTCATTAAAATTTAGATGAGGGACTTCATAATGATTTTTATCTGCTAAACGGTTATTTAAAGATCTCAAGTTACCTTAGTACTTTACCATAATAACAATAGGAAATCCCCTTAATGTGTTGATCCCTGTTAAATCATAGATAAAATATATTTTATCTATGACTGATGACAGGATAACCTTTAGATGTTGACCAATTTAATAGTACTGTAAACCACTGCTTTCTCCTCATACTATTTGTTTACACAAATGGGTATAGCCTGATGCTTTAACAATAACAATAACAATATACGCAGTTTAAACTCAACGTACATAGTAATGTTTAGATTAGAAAATCTGGTGTCATAGGTATACATATAAAGCTCAGATAAAGTTTTAACTTTTTCTCTGCATTTATCAGCATAATTTCTTACTTTTGTGATCCCTAAACAATACCCTTAAAAAACAGTTTATTAATAATATAATCCTGTAGGTGTGGTTTTTCCATTTGTTATAAAGATTTTCTGACCTTAAAGTATATTGGAGGTCAATGATGATGAGTCAAGTAGAATTTACTGATGAATTCATTCATGCATCATAAATATCGTCATTTAAGTTTAAAAGGATGAGTTAAACAGGAATTATTGCTGATATGAACAAAAAAGTAGTTGATGACGTTATTCCTCCTTTACAGGCGTCCTTGTTAATGTTAAAAAAAATAAATTGGTTTTGTTATGCAGTACTCCTTGAATTTAAATGTGTATTGTTCAGATGATACTGAAAAAAATCAGAAGGAATATAGAATTTATCCTAGTTCTAAATCAACAAATGAAATTATGAATAAACATTTCAGTTAATCATAAAACGCAACAGCAAATCGAATGTTTTGTTTTACTTTCTGGTGTACTGGTGTAGCAAGGTTTTAAGTAACACTGCTAAAAATAAATCATGACTAATTTTCTAACCTAAAATACAAGAACAACTAAGAAGCACTAAGCGAAATTAAGTATTAGTACAAAGGTTTAAACCATTTTTAAACAAAAACCAACCCACAATTTCTATCTTAAGACGTTTAAAGTAAAAGTATAATATGGACAGATACCCATTATAAAGCTTTTAAATGGTACCTACCGCAAACACAAAATTGGCGAAGAAAACCGTATATTTCACAAAAGTTGTACCACAACCCATTCTGAATCCTCATGAAACAAAAAGAAACTACAAGATTAACTGCAACCTACGATTTTAAAGGCACTTTCTAGACATAAACAAACATTACTAAAATATGTTTTCAGTGAAGAAAGAATTGACAAATAGACCCAACGCGCAACTGCGGCACACTGCTCACTGCGTGGTGGTTTGTGGTCTGTGGTACTACTGGTACTGAACTTAACCCACTTACGCTTTTAGTCTACGTGAGCATTGTTTAGCAGGAAAAGAACTATTAGTCAAATGATTATATATAGGTCGGTCAGTTTTTAGAATTGTTTAATACGGATTTTTCGCTTAAACCTAAAGTTGAGCCAAATTTTGAAGTTTTTTTTTCGTAAACTTATTGATTTCAAATTGTGACAAGGTTGTGCTATCACGCTGCGGTTAAAAGAGAAAATATAATTTAGCACAAAAAAACACTTGTCAAGGTACTTAAATTTACGTTCAGTATAGTATTGCTTACTTATAGCGTTTTTGATTGGTACGTTTAGTGCAAAACGAATTTAGGTATCTATATTCTGCTCTATCAAATGTCATTGAAACAGTATGGCAATACACTGGTTTTATTTTGTGTTGGTTGAATTATTGAACTGTCTAGGCCTAGTATTAGTTTAGAGACAATAATAAAAATTAATTAGATTTTAATGGGAAAAGTTTTCGACTTTTTTATTCTGACGTGTAGAAAGAAAAACTTTATATTCTTGAAGAATAATTACTCATTGTTGAACAAATAAAGTGAATTCCCCAAAGATCTAAACTTCTCAATACGTACGTTCGACAACTTGAGAATGGACAGCAGGTCCAACATATATAAAAGAGCGGTGAAATAAATGCCAGTCGTTTTACACGCGAATTTTGAAAAATCCTGCGTCCTTTAACGTGTCGCGATAAAAAGTATAGCCAATAGTTTTACAGATAGTTCTCATAAATCCAGGGAATTCGATCTTAGAGCCACATAAATTGCACCTGGGGTTACAGAAGGCACAGTAAACAGAACGGCTGATGTGAACGTTGCGCACCGCAGCATAATTCAACTCGTTTTAGATTCTATTAATTATTGTAGTCGAGGACTAATTATCCTCCAAGGTAATTAATGTATGATTTATAAGACTGCCTCTCAATTTTTAGACCAAAAAGTTACAGAATTTAGAATTTAGAAGAACGCAAAATATATTTCAGAAGTCCCTAACTAGAGAAAAATTAGAGCCATGAAAGCATGAAGTAAAAGCAAAACTGCAATTATTACTTGCGCTTTCTGTAAACAGTACATTTGCAATTTAAATTATTTTAAAAAGAGGAGCAGCATAGAAAAGAGCGGAGTTTAATTCGAAAATTGTGTAGATTACGCTGTTTGGTGTGGTTACGGGGCTGGAGAAACAGAAACGTATTCCTTCGGGATGACGTCGGGCTGTGGCCGAGAAACTAACCTGGCAAATTCATGTTTTGACTTGACCTTAGGGACTAACATTCCGTTACATTTTCTGACTGCAACACGTCTTAATTATATCAGTAAATGTCAATTAATATAAAGCAGTAAAAGAGAAGTTTTATATTTCTTCATTATTTACTCTCTCAAAACTCTTGGTCTTTCCTGAAGCAGGTCCTATTTTACATAGGACAAACTTAATTAAGGTAAATGCTAATTTTAACTTATACTAGTATTACTAGTCTACATCCTGGATATAGCCTACTTCGTGGACATTTTATTAGAAAATTAAAATGAGCGTAATAACAACAAGGCAAATGTTCATAATGAAGAAGCCACCACTTCAATAATATGCCATGAGTGCCATTGTCAGTACTGTACTATTGTCATTAAGTCGCATTCACCAATTATCAAGAAATAATATGCATTATGGTAAGTTATATCATATATGTGATATGACGTATCACAATGATTAGCTGACTCTAATGTTTTTCTTTTAAATTTCTAATAAATAGATTGTGTAATAATCAATACTACTAAAATCAATACTTGAGCGTATCACTCTATAAATTAAAAATGAAACACCAGTTCAATTTGTAACTGTTTACCTAGTTTAATCTACCAACACTGTTAAATTGCCTAATAATGGTAATTAATACTGTTGGCAATTGCAAATTGGGTCTATTTGAACAAAGCAAAGTAGAAGCCTAAAACTGCTTAAAAGCTAGGCGTTACGTACCAAAAGGATAAATGTTTAAAGTCAACTATACGACAATTTAGAATGAAATGGAAAAATCTAAATCAGGGAAAATTGCTTTAAAACTCTAGCGTAAACTTTTGTTTAGCTCTGTGTATAGGATAAAAACGTTTTGGTTTCGCCACCGACACTTTGCCCAACAACACAAAAACATATACATTTTGTTTTTACACTTTGTTGGGAACTTTTATTTTACATCACGTCAGCCAGCTGGTTTAGGAAATCTGAATTTGATGTATGATTACATGCAATTAAAAAGAAGCTAGTAAAACCAATCTAGCTCCGAAAGGTTGAAATTCGTCTAATTTTAGGGTCGTTTCTTTTTAGTCGAACATTTTTCTCTGTTACGTGTGTTAGCCAAACTTCTGTTTAGTATGCAAGCAAATCTTTTCCCCGTTGGGGACCTAGAGATCTCATGCATAATAATGAATTAGGTCTCCAGGGCAAATTAAAATTAAAGATCTCTGCCTTTCTTCTTAAAACTTGCCATTTAGTGCAATGATTTTTCTTATGTAGATTGCCTTAACCGACTTAACATTTTTGGTGTACAAATGGCGTCGGGTCTGTGCCAATTCTCTGAAATGGCTTTTGTTGTGCAATTCTCTATCTTTTTTGGTTACATTTGCCGCAAATGGCCTCGATTATCTTCCATGTTTTACACTCGTTTATTGTCAACTTCTTATCAGTCTCACCCAATTAAATAATCTTTTCTAGCTATTTGTAATATGATTTGAAAATGCAGTGGCACTACTTTAATTTGATTAATTTATGAAACTTTTATCTCATGACTTCTACAGTTTGAACTACTCTAAATACTTATAAAAAAAATATTATTTAAGATAGTTATTGTTTATAACAAAAACAAACAATGATAAAAAATTGTGAGTTCTTTAGTAAAACCAGAAAAATAAAACATTTCAAAGATATATAAGAATATGTCAAGTTATCCATTGTTTATCCCACTATTGGCAGCGTCAATGTCCAGAGGTTCTACTTAGGCAATCCATTATGCCAGTCAGATCATTTGTATCCCTAATTTCACTAGAAAGGTTTATTCTTATCCTGAAAGCAAAATGTGCTCGCCCATCTTTTAAAAGAGGATTTATTCATATGAGACTTTCAGGTTATCGGTAAAGTCTGGTTTACTTAACGATAGACGTTAGCATAATTGATGTTGCAAATTATGTGGATGAGGTTGACAATTCCCTTGGTTTTATCGATGTGTGAAATTTCATATAAAATCCGGACAAGTTTAAATGATTCCGAGCACGGAATACGCAAAACATGATATGGGATTCTAACTTTGAGCCATTAGGGAATTGAAAGTTTCACTTCAACAAAATCTATTACTGAAAATCCGTAACGCTCAAATAAAACGAATATGAATTTATTTAAAATCCCTGTCTGAAGGTTGGGCTAGCAGTACTACAGCACTAGCATAATATTAATCAGTATGATTATTCTAAGTTGGCATATTTTAAATCCAATTTCGGCATATAAATAAACGTCTAAACGTTATCATTGGCGCACACAATCTATGCTTCTAATAAATCATCCTTCTGTATAAACAATTCGAAGCGGGTAATAACGAATGGGAGTCAAAATAAATCCTGAACGACCGGTCTTATTATTTTCGTGATCTCGGAATAATCCATCAAAATAGAGTCTACATTAAAATCAGTCAGGCTGGTGTCGGAGATCGAACGAAAGGTGGCGAGTAAGTAGACTCAAAAGAAAAGCCCAAAAAAGGAGTCTTGATTCGTCGCGACAGGACCGCACTTGACTATATGACACTTCAAAAAGTGAAATCTTGAGCAACACTACCGGATGGCGATAACAAAGCATGAGAAGGCTCGAGGGCGTGATTATATACTCGCATTTTCTTTTCGATGCAAAAAAACAGAGAAAATTTGAAGGGGGTACGAATGTTTCGTACAACCCCTTGCTTGATATGGCCAGTTTTAGCTATTTTAACAGGATGGCCTCTAGGTAATCCGTTTTTAACATAAACATTTTCATATTAAAGTAATAAACCCTTTTCTCGTTAAATCTCCGCATGGTTGAACTTGCACGCTTCAGCTCAAGTGCAAACAAAAACTGATTTACCCCCTTTTTGTTGCCCTGGACCAAAAAGACAGGGTCAAAAACCACAGTATTCTAAATAAAGGGTAAATACTCTGTACCGCATAATTAAACCAACGAAAAGCATTCACTTTCAAAAGTTGATATGTTTACAAATTTAACAAGCTTAATATACACTTCCCAATTATAATTTCCAACATTTCTACTTGCGGATTTGCCTTTATCCGGACCTGATAAAGAGAGATTTTATAAGTTAGCTGAATTGCCGATTTCCAATATAGCTTTAACCCATAGAATTCGGGTGTAGCTTCTTTTCAGGAGGGCACTTTATTATATTTTTCAATACTTTCGATGCTTTTCCAATGCATACAATTGATAAACTTTTTTCGTGGTGAACCAAAACACACTATTAAACAAGGTCCGGATGGTCAGTTATTTTGGTTATTCTATGTGTTCGGTGTACTGTACTTTGATATTAGAGTGATAAAAGAAGCAAACAGGAGGAAAGCTGTTCTTAACAATTCTCCCAAATGATTTTTCTCTAACGCTTTTAATGAAACCGATATACTGTCGTTTTGTCTTCTTCAAACTTATCGAATTTTTATTATCCAGAAACTACAAAATTATTTTTATAATACTCATTTGTATAATACTAATAATAGATATAGTTATCTTCTTTCGAAAACGTTAATAAATAATTTATTTTGAATGAACAGTGGTGGTTTTGTTATTCATTGATTCTCTCGTTCCTATAATCCTTGATTCATTTACCATATGAATTTATACATAATTCTATGGTGAGATCGAAATTTATGAGGGATATATACGAAGCTATAGCCTATACTTTGTGCCGTTACGTCGCCTTGAAGGCCAAATTTGTCAAAATTGTTATTGTTTTTCATTTCCCAATGCTTCTCATTTATTTTTATAGGTACTCTTGTTATTCCACGTCTGTTGCGCTATCTTCGTATTATTTAAATTGACGTACTACGTTCCTAAAGAGGGAATTTGGTCGAAGACAAATTGTAGCTGACAGATGAAATCCATTACAGATTATTAAGTATTAAGTAGCTGCGAATTTCGAAGGAACAAATTCCAAGTCTCTGTTCACCGCAAAATAGTGGTTTACGCGGGTGATACGTATACAAACTGTAGTTTATATACTTTCGTAGAAAATGGGAGGTAAATTGGAAAGAAGGCTACGAAAGAAAACATCATTTCAAAAACCCATCACGTACTAACTCCCAACGTAACATTCCAGACATCGAATCCTTGAATTAATAAACAGCACATTACCTATAGTGCATTGTCACATCCAGGTTTCGCCCGGAGTTTATCCCTTAGGACGCACGCCGCCGCGAAAATATCTTGCTTTTATAGATATCGATGCAAGCCAAAATATTTTACAGGACCAATCTGTCACAAAGGATTGGTCTTTTAACGAGTGACAGCTAAGATTACATTCCTTTGGGACTTCATGAGTAATGGTTTTCCTACCGCTTGAATCTTTCGACGTTACAAGGAATACGTACGTAATCCTTATGGAATGAATCTAACGACTAGTTTCTTTTACTCAAATATCTGTAGTTTAAAACATTCTATTACTAAGTTTGTTAACTTTCAAATTAAACATGGGACACGTTCGGAATGGACACAACCTATAAGAGGAGTGCAAAAATAAATGAGAATCAATTCCCAGACGATTTTTGATAAATCCAAAGTCCTCGGAGATGTTACGATAAGAAGTATAGGCAATAGTTGCGCAGATAGTCCTCATAAATCTCGGGGATTCGATCTTGGAGGCATATAAATTGCACCTGGGACTACAGAAGTAACGCTAACAGGACCGCGAACGTCTGGATGCAAAACAGGGGGTAGGGTCCACCTTTAAATAGATGTCTCTATTCCAAGTTTCACAATTTATACCATAAATTGATTTAAGACATCGATTTACTTGTTTTCCGAGACTGCTTAAGTGTCATTTGCGGATCCGGAGATAAATGTAGTTTTGAAAATGGTTATTTCTCTATTCCAGAACAGCTATTGAATGTAAACTATGATTTCGAAATAGAATAATCCAATACCCTTTCCAGAGCGTAATTGAATAAAGCTTTTCTATTTAAGGCAACAAAACAGCAGTAAAGAAGACAATTAAAGAAGCTTACGTCAGTTTCTCAGCGGATCTCCAAATAAGCAACTTGCATTAATTTGCTCCGTTTAGCCAGGACTTAGTTAAACGCGGTGAAAATCCCATCAACAAAGTCATCGTTTCAAAACTACCTCTTCCTTAGCACGTACACAGGCTTAAGCAAGTTAAGGCGGTTGTAATTATAACGGATCTTTTAATTATTGCCTAAAGCAAGGAGCAATACAAAGGAAACAGTCTGGTACTTCAACGGCAAATATACACGATTAGCACAAACGAATCTTTTTGAAGAAATCTTTGCCGATGTTCAGCCTTAAGGCTTCGGTTCTCGAAAAGGAATTGCATCATTCTTTGTTGAATCTGTTTGCTTTTAGGCATCCCTTTCTTAAATAATCCACTCTATTTAAAATGTTAATTAAATGTTTGTTTTCTGGCTTAAAACTTTAATTATAACTTCCTCAAAACGTCCAAAACTTGAAAAAAACATATTTTTTTAAAATTGAATTATTATTGTATCTAGAAGTAAATGAGACAAAATTTTAGAGCTTCTAATTGATACTCAGTCCCAGTTACTAGACATTCAAGATCCGTTTAAAACCCGATGCTGCAAAAGAAAATGTTTTTATTTTACAATATGCATTTAATTTAACCACGCAAATTAACTAATTAGAGGTTGAATATGTGTCTGTACCACAAATTATAAACATCAGGCGTTAAGGTTAAAATGAATTAATTAATTTGACGTTGGCAAAAAACATAATTCAAAATTCACAATACACGTACGAAACTGAACGACCGCGAAATTTTCAACCTTCAAAGCTCTGCAACCGCATTAAACATTTAAAATAAAACGGCATGTTTTACGGTCCAAATATTTTAATAGACAGAGGCAATGTTTTTCGGTTGTAATAGGACTAAATTGTGAACAAAGTCGCAATAAATCTGGAAACCACACCATGGTTGGTTTGCTCGCTTCTACGTTATTTATTTGCCCAACTCTCTATATTTCTATAATGTTTTGGGGAGAATGCGCGTACTAGCAGTTAATCTTTTGAAGAGGCGATGCCAATGATACTTTCTGGCTTTGATTACTGCAAAGAATATATTGTTGCTAACGGAAAAGCATTTTTGACAAAGCCCGTGATTTGTTTACGACTGTTTCAGAGTGATTTAATATTTCAGGGACTTGTATGCAGCACGAAGCAATATATAGTTGCCTCTACATAGTTTAACTCCTTTTCTAGTTGGTGAATCCATACGATTTGTTTTACTTTAATGACTATCATTGAGTTGATATTGATTAAAGCAGCTCATATATTATTTCATAAGCTCGCGACTCTCTAATTTATTGTTATGCCATTGATTTTATGATTTTTATGCCTCTGTCTTTAGTAGTATGTCTTCTGAGACCTGATTTCTTAAAATCTTGTTTTTTGATGCTTTTTGACCATAGTAAAGTCTCTTCCTCTTCGTCAAAGGCTTGTTTATAGCCTACAAATCACACGTGAAGATTTAGGTTTATGTCTTCTTTTGTTAGCTATTGACAGAACATTGATTGCTAACCTGTTCTGGATCTGCAGGTGCGATTGGTCTGTGCCATCTCTGTTGTAAGCTATTACAGAGTGTTACCAAATAACAAATATAAAGGGAGACGCAGAAAAGTTTTTAATTAGTGTTGGGGGTTTTCTGTCATGTTTGTTGCCAATTCAGCTTTATCGTAGTCACATAGCAAATCTCCTGACGGCAACGTCCTCTGAAAGGCTTTTCAGACCTGTGGCCCTTTCGACGTGTCTGTACGTCCCCCAGGAGTCCAGGACGCTTGCTTTCCGTCCACGTCGCTATTCTATTGTTGTGTAACGTTTGTCGTGCTGGATTTTCGCGTTCCCAGCGTGACAGGTGAACTGGCGCGGACCTGAGGGAGACTCGTATGTACAGCTGTGTCGGAATGATTTGTGAGACCCGTCACGAATCTAGCCGAAGGAAGAATTATGAATGAAATTACTCGATACTTGAATTGGTTTTGGGGAATTTTTATTTGGATAGGTTGAAAGCCATTTATTTCGGGAGCGCTGATTATTTCGGAGGGAACTTGTTTTTGGGGTGTTGTATTTATGTTCGACATTTGTTTTTGACAAATGCTTTATTTAGACTCTAGTTTAAAACCTTGATTTAAGTCAGTGCGATAAAACGAAATAGAGGCTTAAAAAAATTGATTTAGAAAAAGCTTTAATTTGGTTATTTCTGAGTAAAGAAACAATTACGAGTTTCAAAACTTTTTAAATTAACGGTATGTATCGTGTCAAAAAATTACATCAGAAACTTTGCAAGCTATTAAAAAAAAGTTTCAAAAACCGTATTACGACAGATAATTACGTAATGTCCGCCGGAACTGAATAGCTTAAAGCCTCATGACAAGAACTTTATTTCTAGGACTTGAAGTTTTTCCTTTAAAATTGCCTCTCAATTCGCAAAAGTTAGAATATTTCTCGTGGAGAATCTGTGCCGAGATATACATTACGAAGTTCTAATTCCCTTCTGAAGTTGTTAAGACATTTGCGATGAGAGGAATACTCCAAAGTGGGGTAATGACACATATATGCGACCCAAATGACCTAGTTTTAAGTGAGTATCTCAGTCAGTAGCGGCATCGAGGTGGGAAGATGTTTAAATTAACCTTGCTCAAAGGATGCTCTGCGTTTGACTATTCTGTTTATGACATGCTACTTTTAAGTGATCCGTTAATGAATTCTCGCATGTATTAGCTTGACAATATATAATAATTATTCTGAGATTCTATTTGAAGGAAACTTTCGTTGACTTTCTTTCAAAAGGTAAATATGGATAAATATAGATGGCACGACGTTGCATTCTCTACGGAACGTTAACATTAACACCATGGACAAATAAAACAATAATCGTCAAGACAGAATGTTAGTAGACACATTCTAACTTCCTTAATGGACTTGTGGGTAAGTTAAATGTTTGGAAAAACTATATAGGTTAGACTAGAGTGATAAATTTTGATCTGCAGGAAACGGCTATTTTTCTCTAGACACGTATTCACACTGGCACTTGCATAGTTATAAAACACAAGAGGCATAGGTATATAAATTTAAAAATTGAATAAAAATGTAACTTGAACACATAGAACAAGGCTTTACTTTAATGGTTATCATATTTCTGGTTCCACCTTACAAGTTATAGCTGCAAGGCGCTGAAAAATAATAGGATCATAAATTTGAAATTTCTTATCCTCCATTTAACAAAAAGTGTCAGTCCGCGGATAAAATTATGTGTCTTTTATGGTATATGTATTACGATTTTACGGCTTAATAAATTTCTTCAAAGGCATGTTATTTTTACTCTTACCATCTCGTTCCGATTAATTAGAATGAAAACTGAATAGATTTTCGAGTATCATGTTTCATTTATATTCAATTCGCACTCCAGAACCGCGATTAGGAATTTGGACAGGCCATATTGACTATTGCTTCAAAGATGGCAGCGCGGAAATTGCAGAGTGCTGGAATAAGGGATTTACGTTAAATTAATGTTTATCCGTACCTAAACGGTTAGGGTTAGTTCTCCAAACCCAGCTTCAAAGGGATTGTTTAATCTTCGGACATATAGCAATATTAAACCGACTTGTGTGTACCACGTCCAATCAGATAAGACCGAAAATTGAAGTGAAAGGTGATTAGCAAAGTGAAAATTTATGTAGGTATAAATAAAAATCATCACCATCACCAAAGACAATGAGGTCATGTAAAATATTCTCACTTTCCGTCATACCGGAAGTAGTTGCCTATTAAAGATATGAGTAGAGATATTGAAAAACAACTTCTTCAGGCAAATAGTTCGGACTATTAATCTCTGTTGTGCATTGCAAATTTTGACGCAAAATTTGCAAATTAATAGTAATACTCCAAGGGAATTAAAAGGAACTCCGGTCATAATCCTTCTATAGTAGAAAACTGGGACAGGCAAAGAAGTAGGACAAAGTTTCGCAAACTCTTCGTGATTTGATATTAAAATCGAGGACATTTTACACATATACTAGTCTGGTAAATAAATTTTAACATATTATCTTTCCCATATTAATTAACGGCATAATGGTTTTGCCGTTCCTGATAAAATCAACGACATTATAAATATACACACAAGATATAAATTAATATTAGTTTTTTAAATAGCAATTCATCATTGAAAATTCACCACACCGCGGGGAATATGAAAATATGTAATTTCCTTTCGCCGTAAATGTTAAATTTTGTATTTATTTACATTCGATTTCCGATTGTCCGTTTTAAAAATTGTATTATAGGCAAATACGTACTAAATGTGCCACAAAGCGAAATTACCGAGTATTGTTCGATTTAACTGGAAAAATTGCGCACGTACTGGCCACCAAGTTTTCACGTATTGAATTTGTATTAGTAGGTAACTGCTCTTTTTTAGAAAACAATTTATGAGTGGAAACAAATTGAAATAAAAAATGTAGTCAATAATCGACTATATTTTTTATGCGAAGACTTAACTTAATTTGAATGGTACAATAAAACATGATTGACAAGTAGGTACTGTCCAGTTTCAAAGTTCACCTCTAAGTTAATTTGCTAAAACAATGTAAGCCATTTTTATGAATTTAAACAAGCCGAAAGTACATGACCCAACTTCTGGAAACTCACTTGTCCTTAATTATTCCTCTTTAAGGCCTTGAGGGTAACACTAAACGTGCCGATATATACCCTTACGATCTGTTAGTTAAGTTTCCACATTATAACTTATTAGGCTGAAATGTTCTGATTTTTTGTTGTTATAAGTTGTAATCAACTTCTTCTCCTAATTTGTGCTTTAGTAAATTCTCTTCTCCGGACTTCACGTTTCGCAATTTTTGCTCAATTAATAATTTGAACGTCATCTTTCAGACCAATTACAAATCTTAAATATGTTACTTAACTATAAATGTGTTTTTTTTTTAAAGTTAGATTGAAAAATGTTTAATAAAATTGCATAACTGAGGTAACGTGCATTCCAAGCCGGAAACTTGGCTGCACAAAACTCTTTTAGATATTGATATATGCAGACGTAGCCCGTAAGTTTGGGCCCCGTAGGGAGAAATAATGGTCTGTGAAAATTCAAATAATGAGATATGCTGCCGTATGGTAGGTGGATTTAAAAGGGTAGCGCGTTCTGGAACAGAAAGCTTATAAAAATGATAATTGAGTTGTATTGTTATCCGTCTAAGCGTTTCTGCTTTCCACTTTTTCATGTTTCGCTTTTACTTCCAATTGCAATGCAATTTTAATGAACACATCTATGACCGAGCTTGACATATTTCTCAAGTATACATTTTATTTAAAATTCATATTTTTGATTACGCCACGTTGAGTCGCTATATTGGATATTTTTGCGTTTGACACGAAAAATAAACGCAATTAAACATTTTCGATTTGAAATTTATTGATTCAGTTTTCACATTCTAATTACTCAACTTTAAACTGGGAACTGAAATATTTTACGTCTCTTCAATTACCAATGCGTAGCAATTTAATTTAGAATATATAAAAGTGAAATATACTTTCAACGCAAATATTCTCTATTTTCGAATGGAATTGTTTCAGTCCCTTTAATAGTATTAATAACTGAAATTTTATATGGTTTACGTACTGCGGATTATTTGTTTGTTTAATACGCAATTTATTGGAAACGCATTATTTTAAATACAGTTTTCAAATAATGCAGAACACGTTTTTTATGCTTTTTTTTTCTATAAGCAATAAATCTAGGAAAAGGTAGCAAAAGGGAATAATAAAAGATAGTTGAATTTACGAATATATCTATTTTTGGCATTCTTTTCAATTTACATATTTAGGGCTAAAAGTTGATTCTTAAGGACAAAATTCAGTTAAGCGGTTTAGCCAAATACAGATATGCAATTTATATTTTGTAAATAGTTATAATTGATATGCCCATAAAGATAACTTTCAGTCCTAAGCTTTGGTAAAACCCTATCCAATTTATTTTAAAACTGATTTACAGAACGAATTGTTATATACTAGTTCTTATTATTGTTTCAGCATTTTTAATTACATATATGTACACAGATGCACTGCTAATAATTGGATACTTTAACAGTTTACTGATAAAGTGATTAAGCCTAACATGTATAGTATACACTTTGTACTTTTAATTACAATTTAATACCATAACAAAAGTCTGTTTTAAGTTAAAGTAATGGTTTTAAGTATATAACCAGCTTTTAAGACTGTAAAGTGTTCTTTGACTACTAAACTGCCCAAAAAGGGAGGTTGCCTTAAACGGGATATTTACAGTATATACATTCACAAATTGGAAATTTCAGTCGATCTTAACATAAGCAAATTATGAGCATTTTGTCACTATTTAGTCCAACCAAATTAAAATAATTCTTGATAATTTTTATACAGGGTGAGTCAACAATATACAAAACAATTTAAAGTGAAAAGTGCAATATTTCTAAATTAAGTTTCTTTACAATCATCTCAAGAAATATAAAACCTCCAAATTTAAAATGTCATCTAAGATTGAGCGATGGAATGCATACGTTCGTTATCTACTTTGTTAACACAGCCTATAGTTACAAATACATATCCTGTATAAAAATTTCACTTCTAAAAAATCTGCTACTAAAAGAAACTGTATTTTTTTGGTTTATTGAACAAAGCGATTCAAAATTACAATCCCAAATTTCTCAACTAATTGTATCGAAAAATATGAAAAACAAACATCTGTTCAGTATTTGAAAAGAAGTATGTAGATATTCCCACAGTGTGAGTGTAAGTAAAAGCAAAAACACAAGTCGATCTTCACAAAATTCTAATTTTGTGTTCATTATTTATTATTTAAGTTTAACGTGAAAGTACCAAGTATTTGCTTAGTAATTATAGTGTGACTTTCTTCTCCTGCAAATTGATATGAAGGTGATCAAATATTGCTGTCATTAATTTAAACTTTCTTACACTCCCTTATAAAATTTAAACGTACACTTAAGCATAACCCCTTACAGTATTTACACCCCCAACTTGAAGTTAATATACAATTTACATGGATATTGTCTAGCTCCTAATTATCAGCTCTTTTACCCATTTACAGGCTGAATATGGAACTTAATTATCTCCAAAACGTCGATGCTACAATACGGATTACTATAACGATCTCTGGAATATTTACTTATATACACGAATGTAACACCAAAGAAAACGAGCAGATCGTCTTAGACTGAACCGCCTCTGCTTTCTCACATTTACTAGAAAAGCTGCTTATACCTATTTGTTAAGTTTAAAGAAAGCCCAGAGGAAATTGAGTGAATAAGGCTTCTACTTGATTCAAGGATTCATAACAAGTGTATGAAAAAAACATTTTGTTTGGGTAAAAGAGCCGGTGGTCTTTATATAAATACAAAAAATTTGTTGATTTTCAAGTAGCATAATCAAACCAAATTGAAAATTACCGTAATCACAAGTAGACACATAGTACGAGCAGTAGAATATTTACATAAAGAACAAAGCTGAATTGCCGTCCCATTATAGAAGTTCCTGATCCTTTAAGGGGTGGTTCCTTGATAGGAGGAGGACCATTTGAAGGAAGGGTGTACTCAGTGTCGTAGTCGTATTCTGGAACAAATAGAACATTCATTTCAAGCAGCTCTAGGTGAATAAAAACTGCATTAAAATTCAGCTCAGAATTTCGAAACTTATGTTGTAACCATATAAGATTGTCTACTTTGCAGAGACAACACATTTTTAACACCAGACTGTTTCATGACAGTTTAGAATTTATCTTGTCTGTTGCTGGGCCATTTGTACTTGTTGATCGTTTGAGCTCTGAATGTTGCACGCGTAATTCAAAAAAATGTCCTGGATTATACCAAAATATTTACTATTCGGTATAAATAATAACAGTCACAATTTGTTCGAGTTGAAAGCAATTTGTGCTAATATTAGCTTGTGTCAAATTATGCAAACATAAAATTGATTTTACTGATCTTATAAACAATAATATTTTAATAACTTGCTTAGGTACATTTGACGTACTGTAAACTTTTTTGAATATTAAAATTGAATTTTGCACCAACCCAGACCTGTTCTAATTGAGCTGAATAATAGGAAATTTAATATAAGGTCAAATACAAGGTTTTAATTGAAGTTTAAAGTTTAATATTGACTCGAAGTCTCGCTAACCAAAAAGTGAAGATGAAATCAAGATGTTAACTCCTACACGTTCCACTAAGAGAGGGTGAGTTTTTTAATTAAAATCGGTTTGATTGAATCGCAATAGCAAATGAAACCCACCACTTACAGACGTCCAAAGGCATATTCTTAAAATTATGGTTTCTTTGCCAAGTTAAAATCAATTGCCTTTCCTTTCTGCATTTCCTTTCTGTTTATTTCAATTCGCATTCGAATCTGGAGCCAGGCGAAAACCATTCTCATATAAAGCATACTTACCGCATTCTAGTTTTTGTTTTATTTTTCTTAGACGTGGAAAACATCAATATCGCTTTGTTATATTTGCTACTTTGAGAAAGAACGTGTTTGTTAAAATATGACAGCCGGGGAAATCCCCCGAAGTGGAAACATTTAAGTGAAGGTGGCAATATGTAACTTCCTGTTCAAACATTTTGTATAAAGCGAAGCATTATTTTAACCCTGCGGAAAGCGAAATGATCCAGAAAACAATTGAAGCTTTAGCTTTATAACTTGTGGGAGAAAGTCATGGAAAATCACTTCCTTTTCAGCAATAACACCACTTTTATGGTTCTATTATTTGCCTTCGATGACGTGGTATTTCTGTTCGTAAATGACTGTGGTGAAAAGCTTTTTGATATTTTTCCCCTATGAGTTTGGTAAAGATCAAGTACATGTACAAGAAAAGCCAAGAAAATAAAGTTTTTTCTTCCATTTGAGTTCGACGGAAGCCGAATTTATTTCTAGCTTAGCTATTTAAATCTTCAAAGACGTATATTCAAATATTATGATTTCTACGTTACGTTCGAATCAATTGGCTTCCTTTATATCTGCTCCTTCTTTAGTTAATATTCCAAGCTACGATTCAAATAGCGAGCTATACAAGATAATTTTCATATATGGGATACTTACTGCATCCGCAATCGAGTCTTTTCTACATTTTTGTCGCAGCGCATCTATTCAATTCACTTAATTACATCCCTTATTCAATGCCCCAATTGTTATGGCAACTTCCTAAGGGAGTGAAGATTTAAAAACTCACGTCGCACATTTCAACTTTTTCTTTCGCGTATGAAAAGGTACAACTCTGATAAGCCAACAACTTTGTTCCTGATTTGAAACTAATAAAAAAAACTTTACGTAAGGGAAGGGGATTCAACAAAAGAAAACTCTCTGACCTGCTGTCCTGGATTCGTCAAACTTGTTCCCGGAGTTAGATTCCTCTTCTCGCACTGACGTACCTGCAGACATAATTTCTTTTCAATTGTGGAAGAAAACGAAATTTTATTGTGGAAATTTTGTCCCAAGTTTTAACTTCCGTCGTGCGAGGTGAATAAAAATCTTCGCTACTCTAATTCAGTTGCCACTTTAAATAATATTTTCGTTCAAATTCAACTTTTATGCGTTTTCCTTATAAACGTGATTTATACGCGAAGTAAAATTAAGGTTTTTACCTTTTTTTATTTGGGAAGATGTAGCTTGATGTGTGATGATTCTTATAGTGGTTGGGGCCGGAATTTCTGAAACAACATTACATTGTAAGAAGACAACAAATATAACCGAATTTTGTTCAGGTAAATGCCTACCTTCAAGTTTGATGACTCCATCAGTTTCTCCTAGGGAATTTTTTGCCACGCACTTGTAAGAGCCAAAGTCGTTTTTATTCACTCGTCGTATTTTGAGCATCATATACTTCTTGTAGCCGTTATCCGAGGAAACTGCTTCGTATTTATCACCTGGAAAAGAAAAAAGAAACTGTTTAGGCTGGTCTTTTCGCGCACATTTTACAAACAAAAATCTTAGTAGAACTTCTGTTAAGTCAAATTGCAGTACTTGTCAAAAGTATTTGAGGAATTAGTTGTCGAATTCACTTTCGCTTATTCAAGTGTATTATAACCTATACATCATGTTTTATTTGCTAGTATAAATGCGAACTCAGATAGAGCCAAATACAATTTAGGGCTCATTCATTTCTTGAGTTAATAATAAACGGTTTCTATCCCTTTTTCTTTCTATCGATTAACCTGTGCTTAGGTTTAACTGTGTTTAATTACCTTATTTTTGTTTATTTTGAGCTGATGTAAACAAATAATTAATGGGAAATTTAGCTGCTGCTTTCATTCGGGATACAAACCCGCATCATTAGATGCTTTAGAGGTTAAATTGATGATTTCAATTATTGTCTACTCGAAAATATATTTAAAAAAAAAAAAATTTCCATCGTAACTGCCAGTGAGCGAAACTCTTATCATCCAACTCGAAAAATCTTTTTATCCGACAAAACTAGATTTTGTTATGCAAGTTTTAAAGTCAAGTTTATCTTGCAGCCAACATTTAGAAGTTGCTCAGAGCTTTGGGAAACTTAATTGGAACTTAGGTGACACCGTCATTTAAGCTGAATGTTTAAGTTTTTGCTAAGCAACGCGTTTTATGACATAGCAAACTAATTATTTCCTAAAGTTAATAGTTACAGCAAGTTTATTATTAGTTTTTCAATTTTGTTAGTAAATGACAACGAAAGTTTTGCAGTAATTGGGAAAAAACGTCGAGATGTGAAGGTGATTTTCAGCACCTTTATTTATACGTCTGTCCCAAATTGGAATATCCTTTGCCGTTTTCCAAACAATTGGCACTTTAGACTTCAGAGACTGTATTTTAAATACCTATTTACTTATAGTCAAGTTTTACTTAATTTAGGATACATTGTATATTTATAAAGAAATTTTTATTCTGTATTGCTTGGATCAAAGTTTTGATACCTATCGATGATCGATTTTTCATAATACAAACAAAAGGGTTAAGAGTTTTTCTTAATCAGCGTGAGAGAGCACCGTATAGCCAGTGTTGTGCCTAAATAAATATTAACTATCCACTTTAGTGTTATTTAAACGAATTACAGGCTCGCTGCAAAGGTAATTAAAAAAGTGCGCGTTCAGAATGTTCTTAATGGATGTTGCAGTTTTTACGAAGTGTCCCGAATTTTCTCGTGGAGTGTAAAAACTTTTAAGCCGCTTAACGAGCGAGTTAAATATATTAAAGAGTGCAAACTTTGCGAACAAAAATAATTAATTTTTGTGGCCCAATGTTCGGATACAAGTATGGTTAAATCTGGAGCAAAAAGAGCGATCGGATATAACACTAGTTCCTGTTTGAAATAACGATTTAGCCAACTCTCCTGTTTTGAACACAGTTTTTGGGAAAATGCACTGAACGCAACATCAGATAACGGGAATTCAATTACCCTGTATTCAATCAAATTTTCACACGGGACCGTCTATCAGAAAGCTCCAGGACCATTAACTATGCATGTGGCAATTACTACACTATGCATCACTATTCTAAACCTGTTATACAGTATATTCGCAAAAAAAATTGGTGTCACCGTATACCCTTGTTCGAGTATCAGTCATACGTCCATCAACTCCAAAACGCAAGATTTTCCTAAACGTGTCAACTATATTAAAAACAATGACGTACAACATATAAAGTGTAAATTAAATCCAACGGGCAAACTTTGTAACACGGCCTGTCACTCATTCGTAAATTTTGAGCAGCTAATACATGAATGGATATTTTTAGAATTTTTTACTGGAATCCTGTAACGCTGATATTAATTCTAGTCCATCAGTCCTAAGACTTTGTCCGACATGCTAATGCCATTTACAATTAGTATTATTTAAAAGCAAAGTTGACCCTTGCAAAAATGGGATTCTCTAGAACTAGGGGGACATCCTAGATTAAAATTATATCAATTTATACAGGGTGTCCCACGACGAAAGACATCGATTGATATTGGAAAAAGTATAAATAGGAGAGTTTTGAAAATTTGGCAAGATACTAATGTGGGCATGCCCAATCTAACTAAAATATTTTCAAGATGGTTGCACTTCCGTTTATACCGGAAGTCGATCACAACTTTCTTATTTTAAATAGAACACCCTATATGCTATTACATATTTGGATTCCTCACAAAATTCTGACCAACTTTTGTCTACAATACCCTATGCCTATCTCTAGCCGTTTTCGAAATATTTGATGTTTTTCCAAAAAAGTGACAGTTGCAACGCTCAACATATTTTTGTACTCTGTCAAAACCGTATTTCATTTTGCAATGAAACTTTGGGTTATTGTAAATAAAGGATCGTTTTTATTAAACTGAGGGTGCGTAATGACCCATTTGTCAAGCTGTCTGGATCTGTGAAGATAAAAGCTATTAAAACAAAACCAATCCTTAATAATACAAATGTAGAAATTGCAATTTTGAGCTATTTTGTTGCAAATCCAACTTCGTCAATAAGACAAGTTTCCGTAGAATCAGGCATATCTAAAAGCTCAATTCAAAGGATCCTGAAGAAACATAAATTTCACCCTTTTTCATTTAAATTAGTGCAACACTTAAAAGAGGTTGAATTTCCGAAGAGAGTGGTTTTTAGTGAGTTTTTGCTGACTAGTCACTATGGAGAAGAATTGTTTTTGAATAATATTATTTAGAGCGACGAGGCCAAATTCACTAAAAATGGAATGTTCAATAGACATAATTCACACTACTCGTGTGACATAAATCCACACGTAATTAGAGAGAGAAATTTTCAAGAAATCTGGAGTTTTAATAATAAAAAATGTTTATTCTCAAATAAAACGAAATGGGTTGGATTTAGGTATAGGCAAGTAAATTGAAACGTATAGTAATTTTTAATGCTCAAAATGATTCCGTCATAAAAAATGTGGGTTTCTATTTAAAAAACTTGAGATTTTTCATTTTTTTTAGTGGCAAGTTTATGATTTTTTTTGGACGACCCTGTATACAAATGAGTCATTACGCACCCTCAGTTTAATAAAACGATCCTTTATTTATAATAACCCAAAGTTTCATTGCAAAATGAATTAAGGTTTTGACAGAGTACAAAAATATGTTGAGCGTTGCAACTGTCACTTTTTTGGAAAAACATCAAATATTTCGAAAACGGCTAGAGATAGGCCAAATATGTAATAATATATAGGGTGTTCTATTTAAAATAAGAAAGTTGTGATCGACTTCCGGTATGAACGGAAGTGCAACCATCTTGAAAATATTTTAGTTAGATTGGGCATGCCCACATCAGTATCCAGCCTAATTTTCAAAACTCTCCTATTTATACTTTTTCCAATATCAATCGATGTCTTTCGTCGTGGGACACCCTGTATACTAACAAGTCCGAGACATATACGCGGTTTTCCATTATTTGCTTGGCATGGAAAAAGCAAGAATTAACCAAAAAAATGAAATATCAGTCTATAATCTGATCGTAATACATTAAAAAACTTCAAAAAACAAAAAGAATGTCTCTTACCTAAGTTCAGAACGAAGTTTGTCTTGAAACGAACGGTGGAAGTTCTGTAAGCTACAAGAAACTTAATTGAAAGTTAGGTGACACTCGGTGCGAAAATGCAACGAAATACAAGCGTCGCAGGACACATGTGAACTTAATTGCGTTAAGGGCCGAACTGCAAGGCCTTAAACGGGTTTATTTCGCACGAGACAAGAATTGTACAAGACAGAAAGACACTCAGTCAGTGGTCAGAACTCACTTATGCTAAATTAAGATACTTGAGATTTAAACGTAAATCGTCCTCAACAATTCTGTCAAACTCCTCAAATGGCAAGAGCCCACAAGAACAAAAGATTGATTGCTAGAAAAAGGGAAGGCATCAATCAATCCCAAACTCATTACGTTATAGAAATTTTGTTTGAAAGTGAATATTTCAGTTCGCTTGAGATCCAAGAAAGAGCATTAAGAAGAGTTATGCAAGCCACAAGCTTAGTGACACCTTCACTGAGGAAATGAAGTTAGGGATAAGTCATTGGATGATAAATTACAATTCAACTAAACTAGTTGTGGTTAAGTGGAGTTATTCGCAAAAATTAAGTCACAACAAGTAGCTAAAGTAAATAAAAAATGGCTTCATTAAGCGTGCACGTCCAGAATATAAAAAAAGTAAAGAAAACACATTGGTAATTTCGCAGGAATTGAAAGTCGTTTCCCGTGAAACTTAAAAACTCTAAACTTAAACACTCTGAAGCTTGGAGAATTTTTAATGAAGTTTGGCAGTTCATTGTAATAGCAAGTTTCGTCGTGAAATAGAATTTTGTGGTACGATGCGGTTTTGAATTTAGGGCGTCGCGTTGTTAAGCAGCTTCTTGTCGTGTATTTCATTATTAGGCTTCCAAATACTGATAATAAGTAAGTGAATCTATACTGTTTAAGTCAACATGTGTTGCGGCTACAAAGTTTTTGGAAGAAAAAACAAGGCGGGAGTGAAACTTGAATTAATATTTATTTTCCAGAATATCAGAATCAGTTTAACTTAGGAGGAATAAGTGAAATTTATACGCGTTCAGAAAGTACATAAGGCAAAACTTAATTATATATCGAGCCAAAGAAACACATAATTAAAATCATACTTATATTTTAGTTTAAATTTATCAAATACTTCTTTACCAAAACCCTGCACTGTGTCGCTGATTTTTCTTTTTCACTTTAACTACTCGATGCTGCTCGCAGGACAAAGCAAACTTAATACAAAACGCCAGTCACGAACCAGCATTTAATGTCTATCCATCAGACTAGATCCACGGCTCGAAGTTAGAAGAATAAATTCCATCTAAGTTGCCGAGCTAATTTTGTTTTGTAACGAGTATTTAGAAGTTGTACGAGCCGCAGGGAACTTAATTGCAAGTTAGGTGACACCGTCACTGCAAATATGCGGTGAAATGCAAGCCATCGCATGACAAATGCGAATTTAATTAAATTGAGGGTAAGTCTCCAGAAAGGTCTCGTTTTCCTTTCAATCTCGGTTAATTTCCGATTTTTATTACTTTTAATTTATTTTAGGTTTTGTAGTCGGTATTGTGGAGAAACAAAATTAGCTACATGCGCAGCTGAACTCTCTTTTGTTATCGTGGATTTTTCTACAAAATGCTTGGGACAGTGTTTCGATGTACTTTTTTCTTCTTCCAAATTATTGAAAAAATGGAAACTAAACAAATGTTAGTCACTTCGAGAACTATGTAATAATAAAATAATTTTTAGGCTTGGAAAATCATCCTGAGGGAATAACAAATCACACCCTGATTTGTGTTTCATTCAAGTCAAGGAGCCAATACGCATTAAAAACAAATTTGCTGTCAGGAAAAAGGCAATGAAATGAAATCGATGCTTACAATGAGCTTCCGATTCTTATACAAAAAGACATATTGAGGCCCTACAAGATGTCATTATTATAAGGCAATTTTAATGTTGAAAGAGTTTTTATTTTGAAGTGGCGGCGAGGAAGGGTATAAATTGGTAGCAAGCAGGCAAATAACATGTCCAAAGTGAACAATCTATGCGGGAAGTTTTTTCGTATTTAATTAATTAACTACAGCATAATACACTCACTCCAGTGGCATGATTAATAGCATTGCTGATTTATGTATTTCACACGTTGATTAATAGCTTTTGGGTATATCGCGGGAACGTGTTCACTGGCTCTATCGAAAATACTTAAGTTTCCTTGTTATTTTTGTTCGCGAGGAGGTACTCTTTTTAATTAAACTTTTATAACTAAGGCCACATCGTTCATTATTCCAGAGTATTAACTTCAGCCATGTCTAAATACATTGTCTTTCCTTAGTGAAAAATTAAACCGAAAACTTACAATACCAAGCCGTGGAGAGTGGTATGTTTTTGCTCAAATTACTTCGACTTTCTTGCGCGCCCGAAACATTATTTAGCACCGCTGCTCGCTTCCGTCTTCAACCAAGTTCAGTTCCGACCAAACTCTAGATATACTCCCGAATTGTTAAGAGTATATTCCGATTTAACGAGCAACAGCCGAAACACAATACTTACTACCTCCACTACTACCTGAGATAATCATGTCCCCTCTTTCAGTCGTCCAATAGTTGATAGACGTAGGAAACGCTTCCGTGCGGCACTCTAATGTCACGTCTTGGCCAATGTAAGCGCCCTCCAGTTGATTTTCGATCGACAACATTGGAGGAACTGCAACAAAAGTATAATACTCAAATTAAGTATTGTCCAAAACAGTGATTTTCTGAAAAGAATTAATAAAGCGACTTCTGAACTTTTAAACATTTGTAAAGCAACAAAACATACGGAAGTAAGTTTTCGATATTGTTTCACAAGGCACACAAAAGCGGGGGCAATGAGGTCGGAAATGAAACACGAATGGCAATGCAAACAAAAAGTAAAAAACCAGTTCCTGCAGGATAAGACTTAACGAGTTTTCTTGTGAGCAGCACCACCAGACGTATTGGCTGAAATACCTCATTAATTAGACAGTGCCATTAAAAAAACTTCTCCCAAAATGGATTCGTCATTTTTGGGAAAATATCACTTTTGGATTAGACGCCTTTAAATGAAAATCACGGAAATGGCGTGGTTCATTCATTGGAGTTTCTTTGAAATGTTCAATCTAGTTTCCATAGTAAAGTTTGAAGTAAACTCATTAGGAATTACTTACGAAAAAATAAATCCCCAAGAAATATTGTTCAATAAAAATTAAATCTGTGCCCCGTTCCGATAAGAAATGTTCGATAGGACCTCAGGCCTACCCTATACTAATCCATCAATTCGACGGAGGGTGGAAAATCTTAGCCAGATATCTTGACAGATATACATCGTGTTAAATGTATGAGTTGTTTGGGATCGCAGTAAAAGCCAATTTAATATTAGAAAGTCGGGTAGTGAGGGATGTTTGGGGTTAGAATTGCTTTATCTAAAATTACATTTGCGATTTTCACTTTTAGATACCCTCGGAGTTGCGTTTTTGTTGCCCAAACAATTCCGCCTTATTGCACGGTCAATTAGGCGGTTTATCATTCTATGACTCACTTCATTTGCAAACAGTGTATCAATGTCATTAGGACAAGTTTGTGAATTGAAATCGATAAATTAAAAGCAAGCATGGAGGTGAATTCATCGAAAGATCACTCTACGCCCGTTTGTTGTAATACTGTTTTAAACACAACATCCCTTTCCCTTTCCAATATCAACAAAGGCATTAAGTAAACATTAACTTACACTGTACTTTCAATTGGACCCTTTTGCTTATCGATGGGGGAACTCCGTTCGAGGCGATGCACAAATACACCCCCATGTGCAGTCGACTCACTTTCGTTATAAACAAAATTTCTCCATCTACGACGTTCACTGAAACAGAAATAAATAATGTTATTATACCGAGTTCTTGCTTCTATTGGGGTTGCTGATTTATGTGGATAAGTAGTAATCGTCGGGGAAATTGATATCTTACTTAGGGGCAAACTAGTCTGCGTCATTCTTATAACTAAACAAGACTTTCACTTAGGTTTAGCCTTGAATACTAGGGCCAGTGGCGTCGAGTAAATCCAACCGATTTTGTTAATAGCATTTAATTATTTTCGAAAGTTTGAGAAATGTCTACGGACCTAATATGAAAATTAACAATTTAAGAATCATACCCTTCGATTCGCATATAGTTCATCATTTAAAAGAACAAAAAATAAAACAGATTCGAAAATAAAAGACAACATAGCGGGAGATATTTTATTTCGTAGCTGCAATGGAAAAACGAGAGAGTTTCATGGAGTACAAACAGCATTTTAAACTGTGAATAGTGACCTATTCCAACAAAAATTGGGACCATTGTATGCCCATTTTGCGTTCTTACTTTATGGAGCTAAATGTCAGAAACAAACAGGGTCATTCAATTACAGTGCTCTGCAAGTGGGGTGGCAAACTAAAGGCATTTAAAAATCTAGCTAGCAAACAGCATTATTGTATACTGTAAATGTCCACTTCGAAATGCAAATGCCGAACTCTGCCTTTATAGTTTTATCGATCAAAAGCAGTCTTGCAATTAAAATAATTATAATTCGCAGAGCTTCAGTTTAGCTGCTCTGCTGCTGTAATTATTATTGGTTGTCTTTTATTCTTGTTTTTCATTTTAGGCCTTTTAGCCGTTTAGACTATCCAATACCAATTAGCAACTCTTAATTACTTCACACCAAATATTGTGGATATACGTGAATATTTCTTCCTCTTATTTTAAGGATCGAGATAAGCTTATTCAAGCAGCCCAATGAATAAAAAAAATATAGCAGGAAGGAGCAATAGCAAACAAAGGGGGTGACAGAAACAAGGGGGAGAGGGGGAGTAATATGGCGGCCGTCAACTTTCGGTTGGCACTATAAAACACTATTATTATTGTCCACTGTACAACTTAATTTAAATTTGCAAAACTCAACTGTTAAAGAACCACAAACAAACAAAACAAATTAACACTAAATACAAACAACAAATTTTTGCGGGTTTGAAACTCCAAACTGACAATGACTTTGCGTCAATTCAACTGCGCAGTAGACGAATGCGCAATCAACTTCCGTCCCCCTCGCTTAATGCACAAACGGGTTATAATTTGTATTATTGTTACCTCCTGATACTTGTTCTTTTTCCTCATTGAAGCAGCCTGAACTAAAATTACCTTCTAAACTTGAGTTTGCTTTTTTGTTTGGAAATAGAAAAATTTTGATAACGTACGTTAATTAGACGTTTATTTTTGCAGATAAGTTACAACCAAACACTGTTTGTTACAACTTAAATCTCATTATATAATTATAAATAAACATTTTGCTAAGTAGTTTTCTTTCAAGTATGTTTCTGTATATTTCAAATTAAGTATAGTGCGCTTTATCCCAGGTAAAAGGTTTTAACTGCTAATTTGGATAAAACATTTTTTCATGCAGAGATTTGTAAAAACTGTGTAAAGCAGGTTTAATGTAATAAATTGGCCCTAATCCCGTGAAATAAGGCTCTAAAGTGTACATGCCTGAAACTCGCGGTACTCCCTTAAACTATATTTTTTAGCAATTACATTACTAGTTAATTTCTTAAAGCAAATCTAATGATTAATGTAGTATTTTATCTAAAGTACAGGAGTTTAATTTATTAGCTCCATTGAATTTGAAATACTGGAAAATAGATTACCTTAAGGTAAACGATCCTTTGACATAAATAGGTGAGGACAGATAATGGTCGTGTTCATTTTGTAAGGGAATACCAAGCCTTTGAAAATTTCAAAAGTTATGTCTTTACATCCATCGCAATTTCGAATTGAAGCGTCCAATTTTACGTTCTATGATCCTTACAAAATAAACAGCCTGGCCTATTACTCGGGAATATGTGGTGGCAAAAAGCTAATATAAATTAGGTATCGGTGTAATACTTTCTGGATTTTAACGACCCTCACAAATCTCGCTTAGATAAAACAGGTGAGAGTTAAAAACAAAATCGGTAACGATTTGCTTGCACTTATATGATTGTATGATCTACTTATGTGGCGCCCTGTTTAGGTTTAACACTGTACGATTCATATGACGACACTGTGCTCGTTTAATTAAAATGTACTATACATGGCCCAATAAAATTCCCTAAATTACATTATTACCATGTTCGCCATTGTAGCGTATGTCCTCCCCATCTTCTCTTCTCCACATCACATACGGTTCAGGATATCCTGTAGCTTTGCAAGTCAGGCTGACATTTGTCGACTCGAGAACGACCATGTCGGAACTAGTTTCTCGATCTATGATGCTTGGAGGAACTGAAATGAAATAAAATTATCCTGTTAAATAAAGTAAATAACAAATTGCAACCGTGAAAGTATTGTACTTGAACAGATGAAAATTTCCACGCACGTTTTGGTGTCGAGCACGCGGAAGCACGAATTTGTAGTGTTTTTCATTTTTATTTTCTTGTAACTCTTAAAGACCTATTCCTTATTTTAACTGCATCAATGAGCTTTAGTTACGCCAACGTGGCAAAATGGGCACGCGATCTCTCTTTGAGTTATTACATCGCCTCTTTACTAAATAGGGTTATTCACGCTATTTATTTTTTTAACTAATTTTCAACACTTGAGTTTTGAGTTTATACCCCATAGGAAGAATGTATTCTTAATTGTAATTCAAACTACAAACAACATTAATTTCCAGTTAAAATTATTGGACTATCGTGATAAAATATTTAAAGAATTAATCTGTCCGAACTCTAAATCCCACGGCAACCTTGTTAAATTTACATATGCATTTAGTGTTAAATTAAAATATTCAACGTTAGTTTTCGCATTAACCAGAAGCGTAATTACATTAAATTTCTGTGATATATATTTGAAATCAATTTTAACTGCAAACACTTTTCCAGCATGATATTGAAGCTGGAAAAGGCCGGGAAGAAGCAATTTCTATATATGTGGAGAAGTAACAAGGGAATCTGTTAAATGTGTGAAAGAAAATGTTTTTTATTTTCCCGTGGAATTAAATTCCGGTTCACTGTTATCCCACAGACACATAAAAGCTATTGAGCGAAACGGCCTTAAAATCCGTTTAACGACTATATAGCCTTTATATAACCATAAAACTGCGATTTGTGTTTGGCAGTTAAGCAAAAGTTTAAAATAAATTCGATATTGAACTACTTAAAGATACAATCGTAATATAAGGTTGTGTTAGAAGAAAACAATGTAATCAGCGCTTGTTGACAAATTTATGAAATATTGTCGTCTAAAATTTAATCATATTATAGCAGGATTTAAGGCCAAATCCTCAAGGAAAAGTGATATTAAAGCTACAAAGTTAATCCTTAAACGGCAAGATTGTGCTATCCTCCTTTTGTCGCCTGGAAGTAAAAACAAAGCAATTCGGGAGAAATAATCATTTTTACTTTCCCGCATTATAAAAATATGGAATATAATTTTTCTCCGAAAGTTTCCAATGCGGGAAAATGAATGTGTTCCTCGATATTAAACCTACCGACGACGCATAGTAAAACGCGCTAAAAAGTTGGATCCAAATGATAAAAAGTACTATTACTGAGTAATAGCAATGCGGTTTTCTAACGTAATATACGGCTACGGATTACCGGAATGATATCGTAAATTTTAAACCTTGACAATATTAAAGGTACATTTGACCGAACTGGACGCCCTATCCATTAGTCACATGACAGCCATCAACAATAAAATAGCTGAAATTGAATAACCCATTCAGCAAAAAGTCTTTTAGAAGTATAAACTGACTAATGATGTAACTAAAATAATGTAAGTAGAAAAACACTCACCAACCACTTGCAAATATCCTTTCCTTGACGTCATTGGGTCCGTATTCACTTGACACATGTACCATCCTCGATCTGGTTCTTGCACGTTCTTAATGTGAAGATACCAGGAACGGTGATCGTTGTAGGACAGTGAAATTCTAGGATTTTGGGTTATCACATTGTGATGAATCGAAAGGATTGTTTGTGTGTCCACTCGTACCCAAGCGACCTAGAAAAACTACCTGTTGAACGTATTATGCATTATAAAATACTAATTTTTAAAAATTAGCATTTATTTTCATCTGTTCGTCACGTAACAAATTATTTTTTATTCTATAAATTTACATACATTTTCTACCAGTAAAGTAATACATGCATTTGCAACTCAAAAGAGGTACGAATCTTAAACGCGTTTTATTGACATTTTATACAAGCAGCCACATATACAGCGCAAACATTTTAATTAAGGCGTTAAATTCCACCGAGAAAGCCACTTATAAAGGGAAACAGGGTGGTAAAACATTTCAATATCCCTACTATGTCATCTTAATAAACAAAATTGCGTAAAATAAGGGTGTAAAATGTAAAATAGATAGATGGTGTAAATTAGAGGTTTCGATACAATTTGGTTGGCAAATATTCACATTTTTCGGCAAGTATTTGTTTTACGTCGAGTTCATTAAATTCCTTTAGGGGCTAATTCAGGAAGGCTTATTTGTTGTGTTGAAAATTTCTCCCTCTGTTTACTTCTATATTAAGATTTCGCCAAGTTCTTGAAGCGAGTTATACCTGGATGATCCCGAGAGGGTTAATTATTGAACAAGGTATTTTAAGATTCTTTAGCTTGTTTGATTTTATTTCCATTTTTTGGTATAAGCTAAAGGTTTGATAGCAGTGATATCTATTACCGATCGAAAAAGAGTTTTCACCGTTCAAGGCAGGTTTTCTGTGGCGTAAAAGTAAAACCCATTTATTATTGTAACGTCGCATTTTGTTATCATCCTCGTGGCTCTATTCCAAAATTGATGGGCACCAGTTTACAGCAACGAACGTCTCTAGATGTAATACGATGGCACGGAATGCATATTTTATTCAATAAATTGATGCTCATATTTTTCAGGGCGCAAATACCTACCCTAATTTAGACTTGACGTGCCCATATCATAAACCTTTATTTTTAATATTTAAATACCCTTTATATATCATTGTGGACATGAGTTCCATCCAATAGGAAATAGTTTTAGTAGCCGAGTTGAAATGTTTAATCTAGTTTTAATGTGGAACGGAAGCCTGCGAAGCTTTGGTAAGTTGATAAATTGAGGTTCTTGGATTTTCACCCTGTCGAAATTAAACTATTCTGTATACCATTTCCTTTTTGTTATACCGAAATATCTTCGCTTGGGGCTTCCCCGAATTATCTGTCGGTTTATCCGAGGAATGGCTTACATAATTTAATCAAACGGAAATTTATGACTTGTACGTATTTATAATCGTTCATTAATTCATTATTTTAGCCCTCTACAGAAGGTTCGACATTGACAATCAATTTAAAATACTCGGTCAGATTTCAAAGCTCTACTTCGATAAAGCTTTTCTATCTCGTCGCTAAGAAGCACTATGCAAGGTGTCCAACTTTTAATCGGGAAACTTTTCAACCGTTTTTCCTCCACTATCAAAAATACTTAAAACGTTATTACGAAAGAGGCAACTCTTTAAAAGTAGAGTTTACACATTTGCTGAACCACAACCGTCACACCAGATAATGACGAAGGAAACTTTTTAATATCTTATGCATTCACCTCAGTTGTAAAATGCACTTTAATTATTTATTTCTGTGATTCTTAATGCGCCAAGCTATACAGGTCTGGTAAATCCAAAAGCGACCATAGGAAAACCGTATAACGGACAGAGAAACGTAGGTAATTGCATGCGCGGGAGAAAGACAGAAAACGAAAAAAATATCAAGTAGGCCATATTTTTAGCGCGCTGTTGCCAAACGCCGTAAGTATTCAATACCCTCGACAAACTTACTTACGGCGTTTGGCGACAGCGCGCTGAAAATATGGCCTACTTGATATTTTTTTCGTTTTCTGTCTTTCTCCCGCGCATGCTATTACCTACGTTTCTCTGTCCGTTACACGGTTTTCCTATGGTCGCTTTTGGATTTACCACACCTGTATGTGAAATGTACGAAGGCGTAGAAGGGCCACAGACGTTATTTTTCTTAAATTTTTACTTCAAACTCAGAAATTAACTAAATTTCGACTTCGAACTCGGAAATTAACTCAATTCCGACTTCGAACTCGGAAATTAACTCAATTCCGACTTCGAACTCGGAAATTAGTTGCAATGTTGTCAAACTGACATATTCTACTATTTTGGTTGGAAGAGTGTTTTTGCAATGTTGACAAATTAACAAATTCTACTAATTAAGACCAAAGAGTGTTTGCAATGTTGCCAAACTGACTAATTTTACTAATTTGGTTTGAAGAGTATATGTAATGTTATCAAACCGACAAATTCTACAATTTTGGTTTGAAGAGTGTTTCCAATCTGTCCAAACTGACAAGTTCAACTAATTTCTTTGAAGTGTGTTTGCTTGCAATGTTGCCAAATTAACAAACTCTCCTAATTAAGATTGAAGACTGTTTGCAATGTTGCCTAACTGACAAAATTTGGTAATTTGGTTCAAAAGTGTCCTTACAATGTTATCAAACTAACAAAATCTGCAATTTTGGTTCGAAAAGTGTTTGTAATGTAACCAAACTGACAAGTCCGACTAATTTCTTTGAAGTGTGTTTGCAATGTAGTCAAAGTTAACAAATTTTACTAATTTGCTTCGAAGAATGTTTGGAATGTTGCCAAACTGAAAAATTTTGTCTAATTTGGTTTGAAGAGCTTTTGCAATGTGACAATGTAAAAGAAAAAAAATGTTTGTGGCCCTTCTACGCCTTCGCAGAAATATACTAAATAATTAAAAGTCAAGTAAGAACGCAAAGATGATATAGTTTTAGGAAATAAGATCTGTTTGCAGTTGGACGCTTTGGATTTAAGTCATTTTGACTTAGTATTATAGGCAAGTAATCTAAATTACGAGGTGGTTAAGATTGTGTCAAAACATTCATTTAAATTAGGTACACTCTCAGGATAACATCTGAAATGAGTAAATGTACGTCTTTAACACCGATTTAATTTGTTAAGTATTGATTGCAATAAATAGAATGAATGTCCAATTAAACAGGAAGACTTAACAAAACAATACCGGTCAAATAGAAAGTTAAGAAAGTTTTTCTATTTCCCATGTGCAAAGCAATTTCGGCTGGGTCAACCAGAGAATTTAATTTGTTCATCCTCATTTCTGTCTTCATGGAATTCCCCTCGCCAACATATAGTATCGTGTGCCAATGAAATTTGCCGGAAACCTGTTTAAAATAATAAAATTAGCGTACACTTGGAGCACATACACAAACAATAAATGTGGAAACAAAACAAACTGGAGAATGGAGGTGCGAGACTATCCGAAAACATAGTGAGGAATCGGTCGTGCCTTGAATTTCTTGGTGAACGACTTAACGATGGACCGAACTGGCTTATTTTATGCCCAAGTCTTTTTGTGAAATTGACTTTTTTAAGAGTGTGTTTACAGTTCGAGATAAATACGTTATAAAGTCTTTCGGTCCAGGTTGACGTCAGTGAACGAAGAAGTTACAAAAAGAGAAAGCAACGAGAGATAGTGGAGTTAATTTCATTAAGTAAAGTGTTAAAAATCTTTTAGGTTATTCCGACCCGAAACTCAAGGGATGCTTGAATAGCGTGTAGCTTTGACAAGGATTTAACTAAGGACATCCATAAAACTTCCGTCCAATTTGCCATCAATTTTGGTAGTAATTTTTATCTTGGTTAATTTGACAAATTGACCTCGATAGAAGCGCTGCCAAGAACATTCTGGCTTAGCTTTCAGTTCGAAAGTTCTTGTTTCTTGGAAACCGCGACATAAAGAAGGCAAAATAAGCTAGCTACTGGTCAAATACAGACAAAGCGACAAATGTTTCAGGCTTGTGCCTATAAAACAAAGAATTCAGCAACCTCAACGACTAAAAGAATTTTCTAACGCAAGTGCTACGTGTAATTAATCAAGCCCATAGTCAGGTTACAGTCAGACTCGTCTTTATAGGATTTTCACCATAAAATATTTTATTTTATCCCACTTTACCCTGTACGAGCCTGAAGAGTTGCAGTACGTGAGGTGTTTTCCGATTTCTGGAATACCGTTCCAGGGCATGATTTCGTATATGCCGTAATTGAGAAAAAGGGTTGCTAGAGCCATGAGGGCTCAAGTGCTAATGAGCCACTTAATATTTTGTGAAAATTATTTGGGATGTCCCTACCCTTATCTCAATTAGTCACGATTAAGCGAAATTCTAATGATCTCACACTACGTTACAATTTTTGTCAAACAGAAGATGCAATCCTACGATACTATCTCGCTCAGAATTATGTTTCAATAGATTCCCTCGTCAGACTACAATAATTCTCTATGGTCAATATACCTGCCCTATTAATCATTCAAGCTCTTAAGGCTTAAAGTCCTAACACGACTTTGATTTTCCGCACTTCTCACTGATACGTGTAAACTATTTTGCATGCCGTTCTTCAAAAGTTGTCTCATACAGTAAAATTTAGTATTGAACGTATAAAACCATACATATTTTTTGATTATTATTCATATAAATTCTCACAATAGTTGAAGGATACGTAAATAATGAGATCATACCAAAAAAAATTTTTTTGTTGTCTGTCATAATTTAACAATGCATGCTGTATAATTTGCAAAGTAGCCCTGGTTTAACCAAATCCGCATTACAGTTGTTGATACTGCGTACATAATAAATGTGCATTCTGCCAGCCCAAGGGTTAATATCAATAAAGGCTGCATTCGCTTTGAAAATGTTTAAATGTGACATGGTGACACCCAATCAAATCTGGGCTTCTCTTTACAAACATCGTAACTAGCCACACCTCATATTTCATTCACCGACGATTGAGCTTGAAATTTAATAAGGTTTCAGATTACTTATCCGCTTTGCGTTTCGGCACTAGTTAATTCGCCTCTGTGACGATACAAAATTTCGTATCACATAGAGGTTTACACACTAAGCTCTAACAATAGGGAGGCAATCAAATAAACCGAGCAGAATTGGCTGCTGAGTTTACTCTGGTAGTTCAATACAAGGCGAGCACATTCCCTGTACAACAATAAATCGTCCTAACCAATATACCGACCTAATTAATCGTTGTTACCCCCTCTTAAGCTTAAAATCTTACCTTAAAGCTCTTAAGGTTATCCACGACACAAGCTAGTAAAGCATCTCTGCCTACGGTCACTGTTACATTGGGAATTGGCTCTGTGAACCGAGGTTTATCATCTGTAACAATAGCGACTATTTACTATCGAAATATGTTCCCGGAAACTATAGGCTATATTTAAGATATATGTGTCTATTGAATGGGGTTTCTGCAGTAGCAATGTTAATTTGTTTTCAAACCACCCTCATCAATAAAAGCACATTCTATCAATGTATAACACGTTACTTTTGATTTGTTCTATTTCATAACACATGTAATATACGAACATTGAGATTATTCATGCAAAATCAATGAACAAGAACCGTCATGTGGCGTCATTCGACGGTTTGTAAGATGTCACTTTTATATTTCAATGGCTATATTTTCTCACCATTGATTTGTTATTAATAATAAGCAGTTCAGTTGTCGAAAGAAACCAACATACGAAAACTACTAAAATAGAGTAATTTCAGTTGAAATATAAATTGGAAGGTTTGGAGATAATCAATCACTGAAGATTTGGACTACACTAAGAGCCATGTTTTCACGAATCAACGCCTGCGAATTACCATCAGTTAGCTGCTAATTGAACACTCTCGTTTGGATGCACACAGTCTTAGCCTAAACAGCATTAAAATAATTGCCGTATCCGCGTTTCACTTGATGATAACAGATAATATAAAGATATGACTTTAAACACATAATAAATTGGTACTGTTAAAAACGTGTCTTTCATTCGAATAAATTCCCAACGAAAAGACCTATAAAATAAAACTAAACGGGTTCAATAGAGAGAAAAATTTCCCATATCCGAAGTCGTTGTCAGAATGTTTTCTATAAAAATGCTTTCGGTATGGGTCAGCATTGTGTATTCAGCCGGTATTGTACGTTATACCGTTTTCAGTTCACAGTCCGGTACTTTTTCCTTAATCTGATTGGCCCCTTTTTATTATCCGTTTTATATAAAGACCTCTGTACGGCCCTTTGTTAGGTAATACGCTCTAAATCGCAATTTGATGTTGACGATATTCAACTAAAGACCCTGTATCCCTTAACATCAAAATGGTGAATATTTTAAGCCATATTTTTTAATTTTATTAGGAGTAGGAAAAGTACAGTTATTTATCAAAAAGTTTTGTTTTTTATCCAAAATACAGGGATTAAACAATTGTTTTAATCCGAGATTAAATATTAATGGTCAGCAAATGACTGAACACCATAACATCCAAAGTTAATAAACCATGGCATTCAAAAATTTATAATCTCAATTTTAAGCCTGTATTATCCGATATTTGCTCGACAGAAACTTATTTCTCGAATCAACTAAAAGCTGATATTTCGTCCCTGTCCAAATTGAACAATGATTAATAGTTGATGCTTCAATAAAGATTAACCCCAAACAGTCGGCTTGGAGTTCAACTCGGTTTTATTCCCCGTAATATTAGCACTTGACGAGCAAAATCCCTAATAGCGCAAATGTTACTATTATCCATCTAAACTTGTATTGCTCCTAAGTTAATTGAAAGTATTTCTCTTTGGTGATTACAATTATTAAATCCAGGATATGCTGCTTTAGTTGAATATATCTATTTAACAATAGAAGTTAAAACTCGACTGATAAAGTAGTAAAATAGAAACATGTGCCGCTGGAAGCTAGAATAACGTTTTTCAAGTTTCCATTAGCGATTCGATAAACAGTTCTAAATGTGGATATTTAAATTCGGAACACGCGTACAACAACTGGCGTTGCACATGAAGGAATTGCGATAACTAGACTAGCGAATGTAAATGTCGAAAAGCAAATCTTTTCCTTTGTTAGGGTGATAAGAGCATTAAAATATACGATATCCTCTTCTTAACCAACACCACATTTATTTGAAGGGACTCCTTGTGATTCCAGGCTTCCGTAATTTATATTACATACACAATCCTAAAAGTTGAACTTCCTTGTTGGTCAGAGACCATCTTTCTTGGGACTAAAATATATGTCTGTCTAGAATGTTCTCCCAATTTGCGACTCACCTATTTATTTCGTGGTCTGTAACGAGAAAATGTCTACGGAGCTTGAATTCAGCCATATTTGTTTACTTAATTAAACGCACGCTGGAAGCACAAGTCAGGTGAATAATAAATTACATGGAAATTACCTAAGGAAAGTATTCCTTTCTGTTAAGCAAGCTTTAGCAGAATTAGTTGCCCTCTCTTTACGTTTTCTAATTTAATATTTTACGGTGTTTTTTTTCTCGATTTAGACTTTTGTGAAAGTTTAATGTGCTGTCGAAATATTCCTTCACTTTTTAAAGATACTGTTCGACAAATATACCATTAACTTCTGTAACTGTAATTCTCTTGTGCAAAAATATCTGGCATATTGCAATTGAAAAATGTCGACACAATATAAATAAAATAATTAGGTCTTAACGCCGGTCAAAAATTTGAATACGGGGTGTGTGATTGTCTTTCTGTCAATTCAAATAACAATTTAGTCAAAAACAAAAAAAATTTGGGAAGAAACACAATATAAAATTGAGAACAAAATAACGACACTTTTTAAATTTAAATTCTGACATTTTTATGACGTCACAAAAATACACGTATTTACATTGTATAATATTTTTTCTCTGCTTTAGATTTGGAGTTTACTGTACTAAGACTGAGACGATAGGAGTTTCAAAAAATCAGTAAAACATCAAACGAGAGTTCATATAAAAGTTTCTAGGCAGCTCTTAACTCTAAATACTAGGAAATTCGATCCACATCATAATTTCGTACTCGCTCCACAAGTTTCCGCAATCTTTAATGCTCTCGATTCACCTAGCTTATAACTTTCTCTTTGTAAGGCGCTGAGACAAAACATGAGGTTGGCGAAACTTTATTCTGATGTAGAATTACTTTACTAGTTTAGTCATCTAATCAAAACCCAACTTCCGGGCTACTTTTTAGTTTCTGGAAAACCTTTTATCGATGTGGGGCTTCGTTTACGCTTAGCTGAATTATATAATTTCATTTTGAACCCATATCGCCCCTAACCGTTTTGTTGCTACAATGACCGGCCTTATGGAACATATAATGGACCCATTATGTATTTTGAGATAAAATTCACAAACACCGTTATATTCAAGAGAGGTTAAATTAAGCCAGCCCTTATAGGATAGAACAATTCCAATAGTGGTTATTGTTATTATATTGCTATGGTCATTTTAAGGACTTACTTACTCTGATTAGAATCGGCACCGTTCAGAACCGATATTCCATTGGATTCTATGTTTCGGACGTGGCGACCTGAAAAAGATAATATTCTTTAATAACCCACTTATTGCTTAGTATATTATTAACAATTAATATCGTATTTATACAGCTTTGGAAGAGACTTGCATACCAATTACTAAAATTTTGCATTCATTTTTTCAACAACGAAAAGAGAGAAGGTAAAGGATTTCTTGTCGTTACATAATTTTGTATGTATAAGATAAGAAGTATCTTAAAATAAAATGGACATTTATTATAATTATCCTGCTTTAACCCTTACTGTGTTTGATTCGAAAGCAAGACGGTGTCGCTGGTATTATGAATAAATTACCAGATTCCCCGCCAGGTTTTATACTTTAAGGAACAAAGGGCGGAAATTTGTATTCAAAGGTTGATGATGTAGCTTTATTAAGCAGATACGCCATAAGCGGCAAATTTAGAATACTGTGGGGTCTATTAATGGCAATTTTTGCCGTTTCACGTAAATTCAAATTTAAATAATGGACCATCTAACCTGAATGTTGCCGTGTTAGCCAACTATTCTGATCCCCCCTGGTTATTTTAAAGCAAGTAACCATTTAATTTTATAGTGCGAGGATCGGGCATACATTTATTCAAGGTCTCAAACAAGATGGCTGCTTTGTCGCAAAGACCGCTATATTATTTACATTTAAATTAGCTAGCAGCGAGAATCAATCCGGGATTAACTGATCCCACGTTAATCCAAATTTCATTAAAGTAGTAACAAAACGGTAAAAATAAAATGCAGCATTAGAAAAGCTTTACATTTTTCTAATTTATTAGGTAAACACTAGGACATCGTTGCTGTTAAAAAAATAAATCAGTTTAGAAACGAAAAAGCCAGAGGCCCTTGTGTCGTATATTTGACGGTCTTCTCTAAGATTTCAAACAATGAGATTTTATTTGGCGACGTTTTATTCCTTTGGGTTAAAAGGAAATAAAAATAGCAGCTTAGTCTTATCTCTGTGTGAAAATGTGTAATTTTGAGGGCATTCGTTCTCAACAATAACCGCATTTAGAAACCGAACGATTGGCTAAAAGCTGCCAAGCAAACCGAACTTTTATAAATCTTATTTCAAACTCAACTAAGGATGTAAGCTTCCATGAAATTGCAATCTGAGAAAAAGTTAGAGAAAAACACGAAAGCTTGAAAATCAAGACAGAGAACACTTCAATAAATTATTCTCAACTCTATAAATCATATTGGAATAATAACAATAGACACAGCATCTGTTTGTAAAACCGATTGAACCAATTAACCAAATAAAATTCAGAAATAAATTCCCAAAATTAGTTAGCCGCTAAAACCGAATTGCCCAAATGGTATTTGAGCTGCATATGCAACACCTTTTGGTCAGCTTACATGAATTATTATGGCAAAACAGTGGATATCACCGAGGTTTTACAATTTCCCCCAACTTTTAGTTAACTACTCTCTAAACGCTAATCAGATTCTGTAATTTAACTATAGGGGATTCTAATTACTAAGCACTTAGGAAAAAAGACCAAGTTTACTTTCAAAATCAATATTTTTGGAGCATATACAGAATATGTTTTAGAGTTTTAGAGATGTTTTTTCAAATGTAATTTATTTTTCAATTTTATTTTCATGGAAAAATGTTGTAATTCCACATTTACGTTTTCAAATGGTAGATTTATACTAACATATGACATGATAAGCTGGTTTATCATAAGGGATGAAGATTTAAAAAAATGCTGACATCGATTTAGTTACGCACTAATGCACGGTTATACATATAAACATGTAAATAGTGAACGTTTCAAATTACACTTGTCGCTGTAGCCGATTAGGTGGGGTGAAAACGTTATTTATGACTCTATTATGCTCTAAAATCCGAAACGCTGCCATGTTATGCAGAGATTTTCTATCTCAATGTTTATATTAAAACTAAAAACGCAACATATCTTGTCGGTTATTAGAGTGACTGAAAAGTTGCGCAGTTTTTAGTAACTCCCAAGCCCGAAAGCGACATTTAGGGGGTTTCCAAAGGGAAAACTTCAAAACTAACATCTCTCCATCTGGAGAGTGTGTGAACAATCGTCACTTTAATCACCGAACGGTGGCAATTTAAAACTTTTTTAATAATATGTCTTGAGGGATTCATTTTAAAGCCCAACGTAGAGAAATTTCCATAGCCACAGTTTCATTTCGCATAAATAAAATAATGTATCCAGGAAGTTTCTTGTTTGTTCCGATATTTGTTTAAATCGCATTGTAGTAAATACCAGTTTTCAGGAAGGATCGATTTTAACGGCTTCTTTTATTGTTAGGAACATGTTTAAGGGGCTATATATTACGGCGTTAAGCTTTGAGAGGAACGTTGAAATTGAGGGTAAAATATTGTTTGGCAATTCTTTATATAAGTACGCTGGAGATTCAGTTTTAAAATATTTTTTAATGTAATTTTAAACATCGAATAAATGAGGTTAATTAAAATAAATCCACCCTTCCATAAAAGCTAATTTTTAAAGGTGGAAACTTTTAATGAATGGAGACGCTGGTTAAAAGCTAAATCATCGTAGTATACGATACGAACTGTTCAAGTAAAGCAAGCGTTGGCCATTTTCCAATGTTCCTTGAAAGCTTCAGTCGAAGATTAGAAAAGAAAAATGGAGTACCTTTTTAGAACATTGGCCACATATTTTCATATAATGTGTTCTGATAGAAGTAGGCTTACAAACGATAAATTACATAGCCTCGTTTTAATTTCATACTATTTTTGAAAGTTGACTATCGACGTAGACTCGCAGTAAATAAATTATGGTTATGGAAAAATGTAGTTTTTTTATAGCCAGCCTATAAATCAAACTGATAAATTTACATTTGCAGCATCTGCCTGCAAAATCGATTGGTCCAATTAACTAAATAAAACTGAGGAATAAATTTAGATGTTGGTTATCTATGGAACGAGCTGTTAGAATTAAATTCAACATGAATATGCAATAGGTCCGTGTAACGTTTTAGTCGCATGAATTGTTATGAATAAAACAGTGAATCATACTTAGGAATACTTAAAAACCGTGTTAATTTCCTTGATCGAACGTCGAAAATCAATTTTGCAATGTGGCATTGTGCCGTCGATCGGAGCAGGAATAGACAATTAGGATGGAAATTAGCATGGTGACAAATTTCTTCCGGTCAATTCTGCAATTCTGAAACTAAGTTTTGATATTTAAAGTTTAATGACAGGTGAAATCGCGTCCTTAATTGATAACAGTACTCAATATAACGGGTTTGAGGACAATAAAGACAACTTCTCTTGCAAAATACATCAAACAGTAAAGCACACGGGGAAATGCAAATAAGCAACAAATTACTTAATCTTAAAATAAGGATTACCTACCCATTCTCTTATGGAAGTTGTTGTCATAGACAAGATGGTCACTACATTAGGTAGGTAAGGTTTACAACACTCGTAAAAAGCATTGGTAACAACTGACACAAGGACAAACAGCTATGAAATTAATAAACCAGACATCGAATCTATGCGTGGATAGCTCATTTCACTTCACTTTCTCCCTATCAAGAATAGTCACATCATCGAAATTTAAGTCATGGTTCGTGTTGCAATGGTGAAGAGATAGGGCGGTTCCCCGTGTGCCTTACTGTTTGATGTATTTTGCAGCCTTGAGAAAGACCTAAAATAAAGTCAAAACGTCGGAATTTTCTCGAAAGAGAAGTTGTCTTTATTGTCCTCAAACCTGCTACATTTAAAGTTTAATTCGTACTCAGTCTCCATTAGCTGTATCCGTTCAAATCTCCGGTTTTCATCCAAGCAGTAATTTGAATCCCAGCCAAATGTTGGCTGAACTTTGAGACCTTTGATTCTCTACCCACTCGCACAAGAAATTAACAGACAATTGTAATCGGAAACTGGAGGCTTTAATAAACTAAACTAGGTGTCAATTGAGAAGCTCTAGTTAGCTTCAATTCTGATATTAAGGCGATTATTCCTAATTACTTCTACTATAAGGGTTAACAACCGGGTGTCCGATTTTCATTATTTTTCTGAACAAGTAACAATGTAGATGGCTAACATTTTGCAATTAAAGTTTAACGGCACTCGGTTTAATATCGTAATGCGAAAGGCGAATCCCTAAGGGGTTAAATTTCTGTTCGAATACGCAGTTTTCCAGGTGCTCGAGATTTCATCTGAAGAAATGCGAAAATAATTAGTTTCCAAACCCAGATATTGCCGGTTTCCCCGTATTATCTAAAATAAAACGGTACATAAACAAACATCCCATCTCATCCATGATTCTCGTTTTCAATGCGATTTGCTTGGGTGATTTAATCAACGTGAACCTTTAGATTCGGCAGGGTAGCCGTTTTATATTCAAAACCAGCGTTCCTCATCCCATTTATCGGACCGGCCGTTGATTTTGTCAGCAAACACAAAAATTGCTGCATACTACCCTCCCTTATCGTCGACCTATCACTACCCCCTATTCAGAAGTTCAATTCCGAGGAATTTCTCTTCTTAAAAGACCCCATTGCTGAAAGCTGTAAAACGCATTTTTGCTACTATTAGCGTTGGAACTTTACAGTGGGTTGGTAAAATTAGTAATACTGTGTTGACAAACATATTAATAATTCCAACTATATTTGTACTGAAACCTAATAAGCATTACCATGTCAGCTATACACTGAATTATTGAGATTAATTAACTAATAGACCAATATACGTTATCAAGTATGGAATTGTGTAAATTAGCCTAGTTGCATCAGGAGTACCTTGATACAGCTTAAGCTCAAACAATGCACAAACTGCCTTTTTTGTTTTTAAAAATCCCAAAGCCCCTGGGATACAATCATCAGTAAATCGGACATTTTCTCAAAGAAAATTACGCCTTCAGTGTAAAAAATGCGTCCAAGACCCACACTAATATACTTGCTTTAAATCCTTACGTTCTCTTTATTTCTCAGACGTCAGCAATAGTCATTTTTTTCAACGTTATCAGGCTTTGGAAATATCTTGATCCTTTCCACAGGTTTAAACAATCAAGTCGGAAGAGTAAATCTCATACAAAAAGGATTTGACACCTACAGATACAAGGGTTTTTGAAAACATAAACAACTAACGTTAATATTTCTAGCAAATATTCTTGTTTCATATTGAATATTAGAAAATGTGAATTTATTTTCCAGTAGAAGTGATTTCATCAGTTATTATGCGGGTTTTTGTTTCAGGAAAAGCAACGAGTAAAAGGCGATCGGTTGAAGCGAACGGCTTGCGGATCATTTACATTTTCAGGCTGGTTTGGCCCATCAATCAGCTAACGGAGGTGAGTTGAATATTATGATTTTCGCAAATATATTAATGGAACAGGGCGCAGTGTAAACAAAGCCCGCATAAAGTTATTTTCCTCGAAGGCAAGAAATTTCGGGCCTTTTTGATGATTTAATATCAAGGGTATAAGCGTTCGGGGATTTGGCAATTAAGTTAAAAAGCTTGCGAAAAAATTGCCCTTAGGTATACACCGTACATAGAGGAAATGTAATTTCAAGCTACATGGAAGTGAAATGATGGTATTTTACCTAATCAGTTTACCCTTAACTCATCAAAAGGAATAAGTAAAATACTTTTCCTGGTTGGCTGCAAAACGTGGAATACATAAGAAGCTGCAAACGGTTTAAAAAGTATTTAAAGGATATTCCACGTCGAAAGTCGACAGAAACGAATTACTTTAATAAGCTATCACACTTTAAAACGTAATGGAGTTTCGTGACAATTTTCCGAATTAATTCGTGCTGGTATTAAAGCTATAATAGTTTTATCAACACCAATTTCCGTCGCTCAAATCAAATCTACCTATATCAAAGTTGCACATGAGCTCTCCTTTTCCACGCGAAATAGATTTTCACCTTTATTTGTGCGTTCTACAGGAACTGCCATGTCAATCAACAGCTTTGGGAGATTGGGGAATCTCAAATATAGGGAATTACAGTAACTGTAGCAGAGTTGAAGTACAGTTTTCGTCTAAAGCACTGTACAGAGATATTTACAAAATTCAAGTTGTTATTTGGCACGTTTAGCAGATTACAGTTAAAGTTTATTTTTCGGTATATTTACAGAACTCGCGTCCTTCATCAGTGTATGTTGATTCCTAAATTTAATTAAACTAATCAAAAATTAATATACAACTAGAAGAATGTTTGTCCTTCATTCAATAAAAAAACGAACAGCATGTAAAATTATTAAGAAGATAACAAACCTACTTCAATTTTATTTAATCTTTCCTTAGTAAATTTGTTGGCCGCGCGAGTAGCAGAGAATAACCTAAATCAAAATAGTAGACCATAACGAACTTAGGTGAACTCGAGAAGTGTCATGCATAATTTAACAACTTTTTAAGTAGATTTATTTAGCCAAGAAGGGAAAATTTTCCTTACAAGTTTCTTTATTGTGTTGGCGCAGCTTAAATATACCTCCAACCAATCAAATGAGTAGTCTACTATATAAACCCTGTAAAACTTTTTTTTATTTTATGCTTTGTTTAAAAATTAATCTAAATATTTTAACAGGTGGAAAGATCGTAAAAAAACACACAAGTATCGCAAAATGCGGTTTAATTAATGTCTCATTTAGTAAACCACTTATAGGACTTTAACATGTGCCAATCGCGCTAACTTTCTAGATTATTAATGCCCCACCGGGTATTGGTTGGAAAAACCGCGTTTAGAGTAGCGGCGCTCAATCGACAGATATAAATTGCATTTTCTTGGAAAAGGGATTTCAGTTTCTGTTTTTCCACTGTTTTTTTTTCCAGTCTCATCCTTGTTTCGGTCAAGATGAATGTGCCAAATACGTTTAGACGATTAGATTATTTATTTATCTCATTCGTTTGGTGGTATTTTGGAGAAAGCAAAATTTATTGACTTTTGCTGTGATCTCGTCAATACCGGGACGTTTTTTCTTCCCAATACCGCCATAATGATCTTTTGATTTTATTGTTTTGCTCCTATTCTGTAAGCAACGAAATGGGATGAGTTTTTTTTATATAAATACAACGTTCTTTTATAAAATAATGATGGTGATTGCTGGCAAAGCATAAATTAAATTATCACTAACAAATATTTATACGATTGGATGCTCAATTAATGTTATCCTTGTGACAGGTGCGACAGCTTACGTTGGAATATTTAAATGTCAGTTAATAATGGAATATGGATATTTATAGCATAAGCCGCAGGCTAACACAGAAAACCATTTTAATAATTTCTCACTGGCTAATAAAACACCATAAAGAATCTATTTTGTCAATCATACCGACTAAATTCCATGGCCAGTTTATTTGTTGCGGTCAATCAATGTTCATTATTTCAGGAACACGATAATGTCCAAACTTCCTACAGGGCCATTGCACATAATATAAAGGACTATTTGTGAATTATTAATATTTGACGTTGCACGAACAACTTGGTTGTTGTTCTAGTCACACGAAAACATTTATCAAAAACCATTGTGGTTGCCTATATGTTGTGTTATTTCGCTCGGTTACATAAATACATCATTTATCTGCACGGTTTAGAGCGTTAAATACCGATAAAATGAACATTATAGTTGCACAATGGAAACTTGCCTAATGCATAATACACAACACACAAGAGAAATTTCCTTAAGCTCACATTGGAAAATCATAATGTGTCACATAAAAGAATAAATATCTTTTCATCCTGAACTGCTCATATAAGTTAACGTGAGTAGGTCTACCTTTGTTGGATATAAATTCAAATTTAATAACAACTTTAAACTTTAAATCACATCTACTTACTTTTAATCTTACCCTTGTCTTTGCAATTTTTTAACTTGACCATAATTAACCATTTTCTGAATAACTTGACTGCTCTGTGCTGAACAATGATGGCAGCTAGTCATAGAGCTTAATGTGTAAATTCCAGTGGAATTTAATGAATTTTATTAAGGACTATTTATGCCATAGTCAGAATGTAAAATAGTCCTTGCCTTTGCTCGAGGTTAATTTATTAAAAGTGATTTGCATTGTTGACCCTGAGAATATTAAACTGTTATGTATATTTAACAGCTGCAGCTGCAAGATGCCTTATTTCCAAGTCTGACCAATAATAAAATAAATACTTATAAAATCCGCTCAAGTAACAATCACAGAGATATCTAAGTACCCAAGGATCTTAGGAAGTGATTTAATATCCACACGATAAACTTGCGCCAAATTTACCCAACGTTTTAAGTAAACAGACCCGAACTTAACAATGTTTTCGGCCAGGACAGCGTCCATGTTGGTTCAGTGTAATTTGCGAGCCAGCGTGAACGATAATATAGCTTGCTCGAATGATGTTTTCATTTGACGAAGACCCTTATTTTAAATTCCGTGTCTAAGTCGAACAGAGCTCCTTTGATTTACTTAGGCCCTTTTGATTTGTTTTGAATAATCTCGGGGTTGGTGTTAAGCCAACGTACGTTTCCCACTCTCGTCGATATTTTATCAAATTTAGAAATTTCACAGTAATTTTAATCTGCTAATTTAGTAATCCGTCTTTTGAACTTATGCTGTTATACACTAAAAAACTACTTTGGTTATATTGGTTTTTGCTGTTGTTTGTTTTAGCATTAGCAATGATTACTAGAAAATTTATCCGAAAAGTAAATAATACAAAGCACATTAGCATTTTTATTTAGATAATCTTCGATCCTGGATGGCTAAAAAGAATTTATTCTAGCAAACACCATTATTGAATTTCTATTATACTTCCTGTTCTATTTAGGGAGTCATTCCATTACCGTAACCGGCTATCGAATCAACTACCGATGTTTTCTGAATACATTAATCACCTAAAAGGACTTAACAAAGTCCATTTGACCAAATACCTGCCGTAAGCACTTTGCTGTTTTTCAATTTGCGGACAAGTTGTTGCGTCCCGAAAAATGCATCCCTTGCACTAAACTTGAGGTAATAATTTTACGAAGCGTACCTAATTTCACGCCTGTAAATTATCGAAACAGAATAGATTCGCAGATATTGCAGAGCCCTCACTTTTCACCCATTTAGTTGGTCAGCTGTCTTTAGTTTTATTAATGGTCTCATTTAGGCCATAGGCTTATTGATAAGTTTGCAAAAGTTAAAAACAATTATTAAAAGACTATCTAAAACACGCAAGAAGGACAAGAATGCTTGACTGGGTGCAATAAAGTTATTAGCTGAAGGATAATTGGTGTAATTGCAGCTTCAGATTGGGCCTTCCTTCCGGGCTTTCAGTTATTTGCAGAACAGAATAATTACACGTAGACCTCCGGGTGGAATTCAAACCTAAAATAGATATTACTTTTGTCACTTTACTTAAACTTTAAAATGCGATTTGCATGTAATATTCTAGTTTAGAAATGTGCTGAGTTTTCAGTAAATCCCTGCTAATACAGTAGCATAATTTTCAAACTTTCTGGAATTATCTAGGAGCAACCAGGCGTTTTGCCAGTTTATGATGAAAAATCTAATTAAAACCCTAATTAATCAACATCATTGCGAGTAAACCACACAAGTATTCAATACATCATTTTCAGAGGGTTAACGAGATCGTTATATTGTCTTTTATTTGCAGCGTGTTTACCTATCTAACCAAAAATGCGGTTTACGATCGGAAATGATTAGTTCAATTTGCGGCCCGAAACCCATTTCGTACTTGAGGAAGACTTAGGGTAGTTCGGCCTATTAATGAAGCAGAACCAAGAAATTTAACGGCAATCGCCCTAAAAATAATAGAGCAATTTTCAAAGATCAGGCTCCATATCAGCATAATAAAGCGTTTCGGAAACAGTTCGAGGTCGGGCCATGGCTTTCTTGCCTTGCCTTTTGAAGCGAAAATTATTAACCCATTCGAAGTTAATCTAGGGTCGAAAATGGTCCATACCGAAAAAGGATATTCCTATTAGGGTTCCGTTACGATTCTATTTCTTTAAAAATGACTACTAATCTAATCAATGCATATGGCATTTCAGCAAACTAATAATTTAAACTAAACACATTCATTTTCTATCGACAGTGCCTCCGTTGGCATTCTGTATTATCGAACACAAGTGTGTTTACATGATACCAGAATACAGTTTAATTGAAATTAGTTTAGCTTTTATAAGCCCCATCTAATAATTTCAAGTTGGTTTATAAACATTATTAGTAAATTATAATTTTATATATCGCAAAAATTTTGGAGTAATTATTATACGGGAAAAGTAATATACTGAATAAAATGTTTAATAAAGAGATCGATTTGATGGAAAGAAAATTAGTTTTAATTATTATGCACTAATCAAATTGTCCGGGGAGTAAAATTCTGTATGGGGCACAAATTGCTGGTGCATGTAAACAAATGAGAGGAAAATAAATTTAGCTCCGTAGAAATTAACATTGCTAACTGGCTTTACTAATCAACATTTATATTTGTGCCAAAAAACATTATATCAACAATTTAATTAAGTATCCCATGTCGGATAGAAAAACGTTTTAACCAAATATAAAAGTTTTCATCTGATGTTATTGATGAGATAGGTCAGTTTACCAGTTTCCTGAAACATTCGGCTTTTTGTGACAAAATATTTAGGATTTACAAAGATGTACAAAGTAGGAAAATATCGAGCGGGTCTCAGAAATTCATGGTAGGTAAAATACAGATCATAACTCAAGATTAAGAACATAATCTTTACGTGTGTTAAGGCAGGCTGGAGCATCTCAATTTAAATAAGATCTTTTACACCCCTTTGGGTATTTCGAAAGTCGAGGGGAAAATTAACAGCATTGCTTGTTTAGTGTTTGGACCTAAATTAACGATGTAATCATAACCTTCGTGGGAATTTTAATAAGTCTTTTCATTCTTAACATCGCTAAAAAGTCTGAGACGATCTTCTAACTAAAGATAATAAGCAGGATTTGTAGGATAAACGTAAGATTTCTAGATTAAACAGACAACGATTAAGAGTTTCAATTTTCCAGGCTTTTAATATTTAATGACTAATTCTCTTACGGCCATGTATAAACGTCTTTCAAGTTTGGTTTTGTACCAGCTCTAAATAAGTGAAACTACGAAAGTGATAAGGGGATTGTTTTAATTCATAAGTGTATAGAATAATTCTATACATTTTTTCCACAAAAAAAGCAATTAATCAAAGTTTAAAAACGCTTCTTTCAAGGAAGACTAAAACCTCATAAAATGATGTTTTTTACAGCTGCGCCTTGCTTGAAATTGAATAAACCATGCTCTTTATTGCCAGCTCAAAATAGTTTAAAATGCATTCAGCAGGTGTGTCCGTTTTGCGCCATTCTTGACAAGAATTAATAAAAATGCAAGTGAGAATAAATAACTTCTATTTTGATTAGTCAGCTTTATTAATTTTTACCAATTCTCCTATGATAGCAGTTTAAAAGAAAACTTAAACCAATAATTGAAACCGATACTAAAACGATATCATAAAATTTGCTTTTGCTTGATGTTCTGATTCCTTCCCTATTACCTCCAGACATTACTTGAACCTACCATTAATTTAAGTGCCTTCTCGAAAAATTGAATCAAACGCGTTGCAAAGCAACGTTTTATCAAATTTTAAAGCAATTGAAATGTTATTATATAAAGGCACTCCAATTTTCGGATTGAAACTAGTGGGCTGCATCTATTAATAAAATATTGCACGTTGAGAGTGAAATCAACGTCATATGCTCTTAACAAACGAAACAATGTCATAGCAAGCCACATTTAATAAGTTTGGAACCGATTTATCGGAAACTGTGCACAATTTATTGTTAAAAACTACAACTAAATCACATCATACAACCGTTAACGATAAAAATCTGTGCCATATATTAACTTTAGTGGGAATACAAAAATAAAAATGAGCAATAAATATTTCACAATCGAAACCCCAAAAGGTGTAAAAGTTTCGCCTGGAAGAATCACAAAAAAGGCTAGCCATCTGTCCCCTTTTAAGTAAGTGAACACGTTATTATATCATTTTCCTGACTGCTGCTTATTTGTTTCGTATGTTTTATGTTGCTTTTATATACTTGAGTAGCGAAACTGATAGGAGAAAAATGCGAAAATTACAAACATGTTAAAAAAGCCATTACAGGCGAAATTAAAATGTTACTATAAGATTTTATTTTTGCAGCAGGTAATTAATAATTGTTTTCTACTCCTACAGGGATATTGGTCCATTCCTTAACAGTTTAGAGAACGGATAAGTAGGCAATTGCTACTTATCCGTCGAAGGGTCGAAGGGTTAAACACTGTTCAATATAAGAAAATTTATAAATCCTTGAACGTAGGTAACACCACTGGTAAATGCTCCTTATGTTATTACCAAGAACATTCATTTAAAATTATTTTTGTTATAGTTTTTGTTGCTCTCACAATGAATGATGTTTTAAAATGTAACTCACATACCTGTGCATGTAACAAGTACCTAATAAGTTTACTGTACTAGAAAGCACTTGTACGAAAGTCTATCTCTCTCTAATTCGCTTTCTCTTTTCAACTGTCTCTTCTTGTTAAATAGCTATTTTTTGATATAAACACGGAAACGTTTCAAACATTGAGTGATTATTTGTGTGAAATTTGGTAAGTAATTCCAATTAGTCGTAGAAAAAATAGCCTGTAAAACTCGGACCAATTTCCATATCGCCCTCGTCCGACAAATTTTCGTCCTCGTGCGATAAGTACATCTTATTCACCCTTGTTGTACAATATACTATTTTTAATGGACTTTTCCGTCGACCACGTATTAACAGCTTTTTTAATGGACTATAACGGATACAAAATAGTTCATTAATGAGTCCCATTAATGCACGATTTTATCAATGGGAATCAAATAGGTCTCATAGTATAGTTCCATTCTACTTTATTTGTATTAAACAGAGAGAAATAGACGCATATTATTCAGTTGACATCCACCATTAACGACAGAACTAACTGTCACTGTCATTGTCAAGGGTGCCTATGATTTCGGTTTGCCGTATTGCCTATACAACTGACAATTAGTTTTTTTCAAACTTCTTAGAATAATAAACATTTATTATTAACTACAGTCGACGGAAAAATGTTGTAACCAACTCTTATATTAATCAGCAATTAATAATTTCAATTTAATTAACGCGTTCACTGCGTTCACGCTTTAAACCATTTCGATTATTAATACACTCGTTGGTTAAATAACTATTAAAGGAAAATCGTTCATTAACGCATGATTTTTCAATTGGTTTACTTTAATACATGATCTTATCAAGCAACCAAATACGTTCATAGAATAGTTTAATCCTTTTTTATTTGTATGAAACAGAGAGAAATAGACTCACATTCTTTAGTTGACATGCACCATTACCGACAAAACTAACTGTCATTGTCAAGGGTGCCTGTGATTTTGGTTTGTCGTGTCGTGTATACAACTGACAATTAGTTTTTTTCAAACATTGTACAATTATAAACTACAGTTAACAGACAAATGTTGTAACCAACTTTTATTTTTACCCTGATGTAATATATGTATAAACCTAATGAAAGCAGCCGGTAGGAAATTCAGTAGAAACATACATTAATAACAGGCATTTACACATTTACTTTAATTTGCATGAATTGGCAATTTGAATTGATTGTTGCAGGAAACATCATATTTTACTACATGAAACACGTGTTTCCATAATTTGATGGGATTTATATGTATATACCTCCGAACCGAATAATAACATGGATAATGCGTTATTGTAATAATTGGAAAATGTACATGAGTTCACAAATCCGTGCAATAATGTGATGGCTTTATAACTTGAGCATATTTAGCTGTTTTTACTCCGATTGAGATTAACCGGAAAGTTTCGATTTACTGTATGCCTAATTAAAATTACGAAACCTGTACAGCTGCTATTTTAGACATCGACGGTTTCACAAACTAGAAACTTTATCTTAATTTTAATTTAGAAACGAGGTACGTATAATCTAAGTTTGTCTTCAGGCGATAAAAGCGTTACCAGAAGCGTTTATAACTTTTCAAACATAAGAAAGGTTATAAACACTTTTAAACTTTTACAATTTATTTAGTTATGAACGTTATCTTTACGGTTTAATCTAGACCCAAGTGCCCAAGAAAAGAATTTTCTCCAAAAGGGTCAAAAGTTATGTTGTCACCTCAACTTGAAATTTCTAACATTTCAATTCTGATTCTCATCAGTCTTTAATGCCATTTCACCCTTGGGACCAAACATCTCATAAATTAGCAAATGCACTAAGTTTCCAATTAATCGATCCATATTTGACAAGGGAGCATAATTTGATCTTAATAGGTTCAGGTAATATGGCAAACCTAATTCATTACGCTAGTCACTTGTACGATATAAATCAACAACTGGGACGAAGGCTACAAACTTTAATAATTAGAAGGTAAGACTCAAAACACTAAGCTGAAATAAGTTTAATAGCAAAAATACTTTATATTTCAACAAAAATACGTGTTAAATTAACCTCATCTGGTTTGCTTATGATTCATAATTAGAGAGAATATGATACACCAATGCTTTTGTGTAAGTTCTAGCTGTCCATAAACAAATACAAAAAAAAATATTATACAAGAATTTAATCTGAAATTGGTTTATTAAATTTATTTTAGAGTAGAAATATCTGAACTAAACGGTAAACTCCCGGTTAGGTTAGAACTTGCGTAAAATCGAATGAAATCCAAATATCTCGGTAAACCCTCTAAATTCCTGCCCAACTTGGTTTTCACTTAACTGGCCCTAAATAGTTTACTAAAGCCGCTATTAATTATAAATATTATCTGGTTGCTTCGATAGAAAAGAGCAAAACTTTTGAAATTCCTAGGCAATGCAGTAATTCAGTTTCAAAATCATTGTTGCGACGTTACCAAAAAGTTACACTCACACTTATGAATATGTTTCTGAAACAGGGAGCCATAAATTTATATCATTTCAGCTAAATTGACGTTTTAATGGTATTGCATTATTAAATGTCGCCATTGATTTGTAGCATAAACGTAATTATGCGGGTCAGCGCATCCACCAGACTTAAATATGTTAATATCCTTGATGTTCTAGGGTGCCCAAGGTAAATTTCCAGACCCCCATATCTGCAGTTCAATTGCTGAATACTTGAACCGCTAATGAATTAATTGATGAGAAACGACGAGCTGTTTGCTTTGTGCTGTTGCTTTATGTACGGGTTACCTGAACATGTTTGTTTTACATACATATTTGTAGTATTTTTTTTATTTACGATACAAAAGCAATTTCTTATGGTACAAATTATAATCTATAAATTTTCCTTTATAGGTCCATACAAAAACTTAATTTTAACTAGGAAATGCGGGAAATTTATAAAGCACGCCAATTTTGTCATTTCCATAAACGCGTCGTTTATCATTCGGGCATTTCTACTGTTGTATACATGGAATTGTTAAGGTATATATGCATATGTATATCGCCGCAGTGAAATGTTTTCCATTTAAAACAATTTCTTGATACAACTAAATTATCACCATGAGACAAGATTAATCGCATACATTTACAAAATTATTTAATTACATTTGCATCGACTTTTCGCTCAAATTACCCACATGTTGCAAAGGCTCTATATTCCCGAATAAAAAAGCTTTAAAAGACCCGGAATGCATTATTTAAGTTAAAAAGTTTATTTTACGTCTCCACGTGGCATCGCAACTGTAAACTTGTAACTGCAAATCCTCCAATAGATCAGCATTTTGGTCTACCTCAAGTTTTCAGCGAGCTCAACTGCACCTCTAAAATAGGAGAAGCACAAACTCAGGTCAAGTCGTTGGTGGCTTCTCCACCGTCTAATTTATGAACGTGTAAAGTGATTTACGGACCGAAATTGGAGTAATTGGCCTGGAGTTTAACTTGCATAGCTTGACACTTCCTTAGGCTATTTGTGGTCGACTAGCAAGTTGAAACTGTCATATGCACTAAGCGTCTACTATGGATAATCCACTAGCTTTTCATATGATTTATTATACCTAAAAATAATAAAAAGTAAACTGGAATGAGAGCATACCAGCACTTGTAATTGACAAATTAAATTTTTCACTATTGTTGTTTTGGGAGGAAACGTATTCCTATTATTCAAGTTTTGCTGGAAAAGTATGGGTGAATGAAGTGATCAGGTCATCATACCGCAAACATACTGAGAAGCTTTTAGTTGTAAGTTAAACTAGAAGCCAATTACTGCAATTACGGTTCGTGAATCACGTCACACTCTAATAAATCGGTCGTTGAAGAAGCCACCAACGACTTCGTCTCAACTGTTTTAAGTGCAACCCAATTGCTGTTGATAGAAACCTAAGGCGGACCGCAGAAACTGCTTGTTTTAGTTCATATTACAAACATTTTTATTTTGTTAATTTTTTAAAACGTATTTTATTCTGGCTATTGAATGTAACTGTATAAATCTCCAAGGTAGTTTAATATACCAAGTCATTTTTACGAATGTGAATCTGGGTTTAAAAGAAAAATTTACTTTTACCTTCTACTCGGTATCATATACCTAATAAAGATTATTTTTCAGCGGCAGTAATTTATATCATAACGGAAACTTTTAATAACAGAAACTTTCTTACGCAAACAAAACAAAATGAGCTCTGTACTTCACCACTTAAAAACCTAAAAAGCCATTCATGGAAGTGCTAATGCTGTCTCCAAAAGTAAATTCTTCTTGCATGCAATTCTTTCTCGCGCTCGTTGGAAAAAGATTGTAATGTCAGGAAAATTCTTTTCATAGCCTTGCTGTCAACAGGTTTTCCGGATACGACAAAAGTGATAAACCTTTGTTGCAATACTCCTAATATGAAGTACAATAGGCGCCGCACACTATTCATGCGAATTTAAGAAGAACTCGCCTTTACATCCTGTCTTTCAACATGTCTTTTTTGAAATTTTTAGGCAATTACCAGCTTAATCATTTTAACAAATTCTTCCTACAACTTTGATTGGTTGGTAATATTTTTTGGCTTCTGCAGGTCTTTAAACGTGACTAATGAGTTATTAGCCTTTTATACTACTCATTCATTTGATTCTAAATAACTTTCTTATTTGATAAAATGTTGTATACAATACTTTCAAAAAGTATATGCTTGGCTTGTATTAACACAAAATAATTGGTTAATGAAGGAAATATTGAGAGAAAGTTTTATAGTACACTGCAATAGGCTGAAGGAATCTTCAAAGTTTAATAATCATCAAGATTTTTGTGTTGTTTTTTGTATTCATTTTTTTAAACTGTCTATATTCGTTAAAGGACTTAATGACAAACATGCATCCTATAAATAGACAAATACTGCATTTTGAGTGTCATTATGCCCTGAGTGAAAACTGACTGAACTGAGTTCTTTTAAAATTATTTTTACTTAGAAAAAAGAAATAAATATGAGTGTCAATAAGAATGCTTTATGTTAACACAATTTAATGATTATTTTAGGGTGAGATAACTTTATTAATGTTGTCATGAACACACACACAACTGATTTGTTAAATTAACATTACAAAATTGATTAATTTTTTAATCTTCCCTTTTTGGCTGCAGGTTTCCGTGAAATTAAATTTCTGAACAAAACAAACAATGGGAATATCGCCTATTTTTTGCGATGATGGACTGATGATTGATCAATGATTAATATGATGGATGCGTAGTGTTGTTTGGGGTGTTTCGCATAGTTGATTTTTTTAATGTTTACTGACTGTATGTTGGTTTTTGTGCCAACAAAGGGGTGCACAGTTGAAGTTCAGCAAATGTTTGTTAATTCAGCCAAAATCTGGGGCCACCAACATTTAATCCCAGGAATGGCAATAACACAGCTATTATATCATTTTAAGCTGAGATTTTGATGGTTATTTAAAATACTGAAATTGTTGGCTTATTTAATAAACTATATTCTAGGAAAATTAACTGACAGGTTCAAGTTGAAGTTAATTTGATAGTTTACAATACTTCGCAGTGACTTTAAATATCGTGTTTTAGTATAAACAGGGTAGAGCTGAACTGAATTTATTTGTCTGTAAAATTTTACGTCAAAGCTCGCAAGTAATTGCAGAAAAAGGTTTATAATTACAAGTTGGATCGAATGGTAAAACAGAAATATGTAAGTTTTGAATTTACGCTGAGGTAACAAGACTAAAATGTTTGTAGTTTCACTTTACAAATGAAAAAAATTACTACTTAATAAATGATCAAACTTACCGTAGGCAGTTAAATAACCACTGAAATACAATGTAATAACTATAGAAAACTTAGTCCCAAATTTCGCGAACTTAGGAAACGCCATCGCGAAAGCGTAATCCCCCAATACGGGACCGTGCCGATCTTCCCGAGAACCACGAAAAGTCTGACGAAAATCCGGGACTCCGGAATGCGTTTACATCAGCGCAGAATCACCGAAACCACGTGCTTTTCGGCAATCTACATGTTATATTGTTGGCCGGAACCGTAGATTCTTGTTTTAACAATGAAAAAATATCGCTCCTGTTAGTTTTCGTGAGTTATAGAAACATCTTAGAAAACAAAGGATCGTTCAGCCTAATTTTACGACTTCTAATTAAGTTTTTGATTATTTAAGTAGTTATTTGACATAAACAAAAAACGAGACTTCGAATTTGTAAGCATACGAGAATCGTATGCTTACAAATTATGACAAACGAGTTAGCAAGTGTAACCGTGCTTAACTATCTAATCGGGTAGCAATTAGATGATTGCATTTACATTTAATGAGTTTTACAACCTAATAACTGTTATTGAACCTAATCTACACTACAAAATAAAATAAAAAACTTTTTAGTGCTAATTTTAAGTGCACAAGATAATAACTTCCATTACGTTAAATCAAATTCGATATCAATCCAATCTAGGTTTTGATCCAGTAATGCTATTGTGTAGCAAAATGGTGGTAAATTTATCAATTTTGAAAGTTATTTAGGCGGAAAACAACATCCCGATAATTTAATATTGCATTGATGATTAATGCGGTCCGAATACAAGCAGCACATTCATAACCTTTAAACCGCCGATAGGCGGATTAACAGGCGAAAGGTTTTTGTTTTAATTTCGGCAAGGGCAAGAGCCATCAATAACCCAAAGACAATCCTATGCATCTTTATCAGTTTCTTAAGACAACTGACTGAAAGAACCTAATTAGCTTTACTGGTGCAAAAAACCATCTGTGGTAACTGAAACTAAAGCGGAATAGAAGGAAACGGTGCAGTCCTAATCGGAAAAAGAATTCACTCCATTGTGAAAATTGTATAATGGATTGCAAAGCTCCATTTTAACCCCTCACAGTCGAATAAAAAAGAAAGTGGCTATTTTCTTTTTTTCTTTAAATTAAAATCAATATTACTTGATGGCTAGTCAATATTTTTTTAATGTATTTTGTTTATGTATCTATAGGCTCTTTGAAATGTATTTTTGAACGTTACGACTAGTTAAACTGAAATAAATGCAAATCAAATTGCTATTGGATGTCTTCAATATTTGATGAGCAACAATTTAATAAACCTGTCATTGTTAAAACCGTTAAGCTGCCGTGACTCAGTCCTGCCACATTAGTTTCAGAAATCTACATACTGACAATAAATTCATTCAGATGCACGTACAAACCAATGTAAATTCAGCATGACAATCCATTTATTCAATCAACCGTCCATTATTGTTCTCGCAAATTTTTTATGTATCAAAATATTTCCATTAGCCTCATTGAAATATTTTAAGTCAATAAATGATCCTAATGAAGCTAAAAAAGAATCCTAAAAACAGGCTAATAAATTCAACCCCAAAAAAGTGGTGGGCTTTTAAACAAAACATTTCTAAATGAGCGCACATACGCGAAGTAATTTTCGGTCCCAGTTTTAAAACGGGCCGATTACTTTTATATTTGCAGTGAAATATTTTTACCCTAAAAAGCCTACTCAGTGTATACTTGAAACAATAAAAACTGCGAAAATATGTAAATGAATGAAAATGAAATTAGGGAAACATTTCACACTCCAACATTTTCCATTCGTGTCTCGCAATTTAGGAGCAAAATATTTAAGGTCTTTTTAACAACTGAATTTTTGTTGTAAAAACCAAATATCCTGGTAAATGTTGACTAGTGTGATAGCCACATAAATCTCAGTACCCTGTTTAACGTTTTACTCTCGGTCTCAATGCACAGCAAAGGGCATATTTATACCAAAGAACCTTAAATTAGGTAAAATAAGCACAAAAAAAGAAGATAGTGGGAGGTAAGAATGGTGGGGTATTATACATTGTAGGTCATACCCTTGTTATAAGAGATTTACTCACGCAAATCTATCCTTTTGAATGCCCAACCAAAGCCGATAAATTAACATTATGAAGCCCCCGAAATATTTAGTTCTTTAATGAATTTGAAAGGCAAAACAAAGTGATTGCCTGGTTGCTATTTCAACAACTAGAAACAAAACACACTAAGCCAAATTTATACCAGACATGCAATGTATATCGAAAAAATAAATTGCCTTGGCAGCCAACCAATTTCTCCGGTTTGAGATGTTTTATCTTTTGGGCTGGTGCGTGAATCCCATTTTCTACGATACTTTACGTAAAAAAGCCATCCCATTTTCATATATTTGCCTTTTATTCGATGCATTCTTGGTGTACAGAAATTTGTGATGAGCTTAAAGCCCTTCAGATGCCTAAATCAGATCTCGAGGAAGCATTTGATAAATTATTTATGAGTTCGAGAACAAATAGTTTAAAAATTAAATCGGAAGTTGCTTCTTAATAAGCACAACTCAACTGTTTTGTTTGCCTTAAGTAGCTTTAGTTAATTACAATTTTATTTGCGCTAAATGGATTAAACTCTAATCTGTAGCAATAATGGTTGAAAGTCAATGTTTCAAAGAACTTTTAACCGCAACGAAAGAAGCTAGACCAAGTTTTGTTTTTATTATAAGAAATGATAAGAATATACAACGATATAGAAACATTCATTAACGCCGGCAAAACCTTAGGGATGAAAATTATAAAGCCCTTTGAGTTAAGTAGGATTTGCAGCTTAGAGTTTCTTCTTCGTAATTTTAGAAGTTTTATACCTAAGGCAGCCAAGATGCGGAAGTTTTTACTAAGTAGCCTCGCCCAGCATTTCGAAAATATTATAAACTTCTTGTTGGACTTATATCGAAAAAAATTGATATAATCTAGAAGTAAATGGCCAGTGAAATAAAACTCAAATATCAGTCAGAATCTAATTTAGCCCAAACACTAAAGCCGTGACGCTTTATTTATGGCAAAGCAGTCCAACAAAGTGCAACGTTATTTCATATATTTCGGATTATAGAGTGTAATCACCATGTTTCATTCTGAATGAATCTGAAACAAATTCCATTTCACTTCCGAATCCTTGACCTTCTGTACTAGCATATCCCAGTTAGGTAGTTCTGTATATCCCAAATTAATTGCGCAGCAAATTTTACTGAGAAATAAGCTTCAAGAAATACGCTGACTGACTATTTTTCCGATCTGCAATGGGTTTTGTAAACGTATATAGAATGTTCACAATAGACTCAATGCTTTTACTGATTACTGCTGCATCGTTCTTTTCATTTTCTCTGGGATCGGTTGCCAATGGTTTTTTAAAGAAAACCCCCTAATTGAAACTTTTTCATTTGTGACATCCATTTTAATGTATTTTTTACGGTAACATTTTTTATTATTATTAAAATGTTGAAACAGTAAAAAAATATCATATTTTTATAGCCTAACTATTAGCCTCTCTCAGTTTGATAATTAACTAACTTAACTTAACAAATGCTATTTAGCTTTATATGATCGAATAATATATGACTAAAAGACGAATATACAAAACATACATTTCTTTATTTCAACATTCAAACAATTCTTCTCTCCTTTCACTTTGAAATTAATTTTTTTGAGATACTTAATACTATTTTGCCCTTACTATCAGCCTCCTTTAGTTTGTAAAATAAACTGTAAAATTTTTACCACCACCACGACAAAATTAGAGGCAATCATTTGCACCTGAACTTTGAAGGCTATTTTGACCCTAACAAACTTTGGAGTTAAACAAGTTGGCTCAATACCTATTAGTAAATTATCTTGACGGTAGTTCTTTCTTAATTTTCTTTCTCCTTCCCGTTTTCAGCGTCAAAATAATTCAGTCGCCCCCAAAGGAACCGATTCTTGACGGTTTTCTCTTCGGAAGTGGACGTAATCGTCCCCTATAGAGCCGTTGCTCCGTTCTGCTAGTCTGGGTCCAGTGCCAAAAATGTTCATTTTGTCATTGTTTTGTCTTACTACCGCTTAAAACTCTATATTATTTCGATTACAGCACCCTTTGATTTTTTTTCTGCTTGCTAGTATAATTTTTTTTTGGAATTGTAATTCCAACAATTTACATAAAATGATTCAATACAGGAAAATTTTATAAAACAATAAAATTTATTTTAATATAACAGTTTAGATATTTCAAATGCAAATAATTTTGAATGCATCACATGGTCAGTTTTTCATCTGTAATGTTTGGTTCGGTTCTGGGCTTCGCAGAGACGTCGAGTAGTAATTTAAATAAATGCAACGCCACAATGGCTTTGGCGGTTCACTGTTATCGAAAATATTTTGAAAAGCTTAATTCCCTGATGTAATTTTTTCCAGCTTAGTGTAAAATCTCTACCGAAGAAAAATAAATCTTGGTCGAGCGGTGAAATAGTGAGGCATTCATTGCGACGCATCGTTATTTCCGTTTCGCTCTCCAATTCCCCAAAAGACTCAATCTGTTGACTTTAATCTTCCAGCCCTTGTCTCATCGATTTCGTTGGATTTTTATACAACCTGTTTTATTTGTTTTACGGCAAATCTACTTTTCGAATTGTTTCCTCTCATGGTTTTTGTCGAAAGGATATATGAGGCTTAAAATTTTCGAATTACTGATTTACCCTCACAATTTTTTTCACTTCTTGTTTCAGAGCAACCGCTTTAAATAGTTGCGAAACCTAAATTGTATTCATATCCTATCGAACGTATTTCAAGAAGAGAGGACGGTAGAAATATTTTTCTGTTTGTTTATCATAATTCAATATTTAATTGTATATGATTTTCACTTTATAATTTACATTTTTTTTATGACTGTAAGATTCTGTTTAATCTTATAGGCATGATAGATCTTTTCGTCCAATGGTTACAACAAATGAATAATTACATTTTCCAGTATGTAATTGAACGACAATCACTTTGTAAGAATGTATTAGAAAAGCTGTATTTTGCATATTCGATCGTATTTCAAGTAGTTGTCTATTTCACAGTTTTGCACATCTGCTGACTCCCTATATCCAATCTCCCATTTTCTATATCGCTATATTTGTATGCCAGTGAGATGTTCCTATTGTTTCCTTCGTCATCTATAAAACTCGTACGATGCCAAAGATCCGAAGTGATATCCAAGTCGCCAACTCCGTGGTAATTGTTATTAAGTGAGAAAGTCGTAAAGAAAAACGCTTAAAAAGTCGTCATTATCCCATAAAGTTATTTGTAACATCTTACAGAACCACTAATAAATCATCAAAGTCATTAAAAACATCTTATCTAGTTTTCTCAACGAGTTACAAATTAAGTTGGGCCGACAAATTTGATGGTTATTACCTAGTCGTTCCCTAATAGAAATTAATTGTTGACCAACAAGCTAGTTATTAATTATTGTAAGGGTGAATTGTCATACCCACATTAAATTCGGATTATAGCTTTGGTGCATTAGCGACTCGTACTCTCTCCATTACTAATAGGAAATAAAGGAATTTATTCGGAAAATATGTCACTAAATAGACAGAGATGATAATTACGTTCTGCTAAAGTATTAATATTATCTCAGCAATTTGTTGGCAATCGATGTAGCATTTGCTAGTTTGGTTAGCCTAAATGAGTACTTTACTGCTTCAAAACCCCTACGTAATAAAATGGTAATAAACATGGGGCAAACCGCAATCTAATAACGTGTTCTGTTCGGCATCCCCATTGTAATATATGTGTTTAGTGCAGAATACATTCCTAGTCTGTCAAGGGAATGTATAATAAAAATGACAGTCACGACAAGAGACAGTTCGGCTTGTCAGACTCATAAATTAATTAAAGTTTGTTTTTGTTAATAATTATATTGTTTATTTCCTTTGCCTAATAACATTACACCCATAAAGTACTTAATTAATGCGGTTTGTCATAATTAACAAATCAGATAGGACAGTGGCGTAGAATATTTCAGAAATTTTACTGTACACATGTAATCATAAAAAAAATTTATAAAATCCAAATGATTATAGAGCATATACATGAATTAGCGCAAATGGGTTAACCCAAAAACATGGAAATTTGATAATCAGATTATAAACTGTGCTGTTATTTGTTATCAAAGTGGCAGATTATTCTGCTTTTGAAATTCGCAGACCGTTTCTCTCGCCTGCCAGGATAGTTCGGTATTATCCTTTCTTGTTCGATAAGGACAAGAAACTGAACTAAGCCATATTGACACACGATTTAAGCTTAGATTTATAAAATAAAGTCGAGTAAATAGAGGCACATTGGGACTCCAAACAGGAAAAATCATACAATTTATTTTACGGTGTGATTAGCGAACCTTGATTTATCTGAACGTACAAAATAAAAGCGGCCTTATTTGTTACGTCAAACGAGGACACACTTTTTCGTTCTCGACTCGATTTAACTTCAATCATTTGTACTGATTTCTATTTCTGTCTGATATTTGTTGGTTGTGGGTTCACAAAAATGTTTTAATTAGTAACAATTTTACATCAAATAACATATTTGTAAGATTATTGTAATCTCTTCTGAAAATACAAAGCTTTATATAATATATGATGACACCTTTTCTATTTGCAAAACACAATATTAAAGTGAATTCCTCTTTAAGTAGAGTCAGGCGAAGGAAATAATCTTTAAAAGATTCGTTGGCTCGAACTCCAATACCGGAAAGATATGAATTTCCTGCGTTTTCACAATTGATAAATTGCAGAATAAATCTATCGAATTATTGGTCGAGTGTTTTCCACAAAATGAAAGTACCAAAGATTTATATCTTTGACCTGGATATTGAAGGGGCAGTGCCAAATATTGCTTTTTTTGCTTTTAAAGGAGTTTAAATGGCCGATTCTCCCTGCGCCCGAGCGCCCTAAAAAGGGGCATTTTGTAAGATTAAGGTTCGGTTCTACAATAATGGCTTATGCCTGCTTGTAGCCTATCATAACTGCATAATACATTACAACTAATAACATTGTATTTTTCTGGATTAAATCCTGCTCAATTGAGTCCGAAAGAAGTTTCTATAAGCATTTTCATTTATGTTGTCACAGATAAAATTTTCAATTGAATTGGTTAAAAACGTAATCATTGTGATTTCAACCAAAATGAGCAAAGATATCGTTATCCGTCAATATCCAGATCAAAGAAATAAATTTTTAGCGATTTTATTTCCAGGCAAACATACGACCGATATAATTCGAAGGATTTATTTTGCAATCTATCAATTGACGAAGCTTTTCTGAATAAATATATTTCGGGATTTTACTTTTTGCGTGCCATTACTTCAATCCAGGTAGGCCCTTAATATTCATGCACATTTTTGCCAAAATCCTCGTCGGAAGGCGAATACAGTTTTTCCTTTTCCATCCCTCTCAGTTGCACGCAACTTAATTTGAAAAATATGTTCGGCACTAATTTAGGGGACCTAACGATCGTTTAATAAGTGCGAAGGTATTTAGGAGTTGTAAATTTCGGCTAATCTACTATTCGAAGACAATTTTCCTTTAGTGTCCTTCGTAAATTATTCCTATTCTGTAGGGAACAAAGCTGTTAAGTTTATTAGACTTCCTTCTGTGTCGATTTTCTTTTATTTCGTGCCCTATATACTATCTGGGATTTTCAGAAACACTTTTTTTAATTTCTATTACAGCAGATTGTAATATAAATTTTATACTATAGCATCCCTAAAAACAAATTATCTGATATTCACGAATCAAAAAAGAAATAAGCTTTATGACAGTCAACTATTAGACCTAATTCTCATTTTTAATTCCGATCACATTGATGTTTATTTTATTTCACTCGTTAGCCTGGGGTTGTAGTGAAAAATATGTTACAATAATTCTATTTTTGTTAAACTCGTACTTTGTAATCGGGTTAACAAATTAACTAAGTTTTAAGCCGTTCATATGGAATATAGCCTTTCCTGGATGGAGCAATTTTAAAGCCGAGCCCGTATCTATTACGTGCCGCCTCCGGCGTAAATTGATTGTTAAATTCTAGGTTTTACATAATTGAAAAATAATTTCCTAGTCAATATTCGTATTCTAGAATATTCTATGCCAAGCGAGAGTATGCATGGGAATAATACAAAAACATGGCCACCAAACCTCAGTAATAAACCCAGACAATTTTTATGGACGGTTATACATAACAAACTGGAAACATCGGTTAATATCTTTTAGCGCTACAAGACATTAAAGTTCAAAACTCGCTTGAATAACAACTAGTTTTTCAGATATTTTTGTGTTACAGTGGAAATCGCTAACTTACAAGTCTTAAAACCGCATTAAAGGTTTAATCAACGCAATAAAATATATACCAAACTTTCCCTGGTTATTTATTAAATCCGAAAAGTTTGAACACGGTACTCTCGTTGTATGTACTTAACTTTAATATACTATCCATTTTATCTAAACCAGTTAAGGCTATTCAGTTAGACAAATTGCTTTTGTTACGGATTTTGTCTTTAGAGATGCCCTGCTAATTTGAACCAACTCGATAATAGTATATTATGTTATTAGGCGTAGAAAGAGGCTTTCTACGTCCGTGTAACGTATACTATTTTTTTTTCAAGCGGCATGTATACAGGATACTATCACTCATTTCGGCGATTTAGGTCGCTTTACGGCTTCACTGTAACTTTATTTGACAATACAACAACGCAATTAGTAGTATTAGTACAAGGTGTTTGAATTTTGAATTAGTGTGCCATGGACATCACGATTTTTGACAGATGACACAGTGAAAGCGTAATAAGGTAAACATAGGATGTGTATCGTTTCCTAGCCAGGTTAACCGATTAATTCGGACTGGTAAATATACATATATAACGGTTACTGAAAAAATATCAAGAGCAAATGGCCGATAACATTTTTGAAAGCCTATTTTCAAGAACCGCGTTCCGTGTAAATTCGGAGCGCGTAACCGTAATCGACAGATGACGCTAGAGAGCCATGATACGCCCTCTGTTAGACAACTTTGGAAATAGCTTCGTGTTGTTATCGTATTAGCCGTGTTGTGTCAGTCAGTTTGTTTATGTTGATTTTGAATTTGATCACAAATTTAGCCCTGACACCTTCAGAAAAACTGTATTTCAGAATAAGAACATGAAAGGATTGTATTGCAGAGCCAAGCCTGACAAGCAAAGTAAGTGTTGCATTAATTTCATCTGCTTTTTTCTAAATGCAACGCTTTTAGTCTGGATCAAGTTCTGGACATTATTTTTTTACCTCCTAGGATATGAAATAGCCTTTCTACGCCGGCAGTATAGGTACACACATAGGCTTATTTTAGACCGCTTGAAAAAAAACTATTTTTCTTTAAAATGCAGAAGTATCATTATCAATGGATATATTCAATATTATTTTCATCCTAAATTACTAATTAGTATTTGAAAAACGGTTTTTATTACGTTACATACACATTACGTTTTTAATGACATTGTGCTGTTACGAAAATCAATTTAGGTTAATCATCATTTTATGAATATATTTCTTAATTCTTATTTGGAATGACTTATGTTTATTGAAAATGGCAGTAGAGCTTTCATTTCTGTCAACAGTTAACTAAACTAGGTTAAAATGGAATGTTTGCGTTGTTACCCATTTCCAGTGATTATTGCTTGATTTTGTTTAATGTGGGATACTGTAATTCACGGTAAATATTAATTTAATTTCGATCATTTACATTCTTCCTCTACATCGATATGATTGAACAACCATGTTTCAGAAACCATGTGATTCTTACGTCGATGCTTAACATATTTGAAAGTGAAAGACGATGAAATAAACATTTCCCCCAGTTCGAGTGACGAAATATAAGAGGACCGTAAGCCGTATCTATTGGAAAGATCAGCCATTCACCCTGTGTAAAAGTAATAATTTTAAAAGCCGTAATAAAGACAAAATCCCTTGCCTTTACTGAACTCGAAGGGACGTTAGCTCATACTTATTCGCAGTGAATTTTCTCTCAATATTTGATATCTTCCATGGGCCGTCAGCGGCAGCTGTGCAGTCACACTTCATAAGGCCGATCTGTTGCCTGAGCAGTGAACAGAACCGTGCCTTGCATCTTGCTAATATCTTTAACGGAATACCGCTGCGATGCCGCTCACCTCGGGATGATCAAGCTTGGCGATTCCACTTACAGTGGACTATAGCTATATGAATAAAGACAAAATTCAAAATACTGTTAAGAAGCTATAAAAACCTTTATAAGTTAACGATAACAGTACTTACATAATTGTTCCTGTCACTAATGTAATATTCACTAGAAATAAAAAAGGTATTATTTTCGTATTTGTACGCAAATTTATCTTATACAATATTAAAATTTGTTCTCTCTTAAATCCACCACTGTTAGAAACAAAAAAATGTCGTTTTTCCCTGTCTTCAAGCAGCAGTCATTCCACTGCGAAACGAGCCATATTGGAATTATATATCACTTTCCGAAATAGTAAAGAAAGTCCTCTCGATCACTTCTGTTATAAGATAAAACATAAATCCGAGTGGACAGCTCGTTTTTTAAAAACTGGGAACATATTGAAACATATATTACTAAAAACCGGCATTCATTTCCACGACATCTGTTCTATTTTGTCTTGAAGCAGTATTTTCACTCTTAAGAGACTACAAGTTAAAATAAATCTAGTTAGTTGTTTTAATTATCAGCATAATTTTTAGCACTGTAGTAGAGTACATGTAGGTTTATTTTACAAATATTCATGATCCGATTAATAACGCCCATCTTATTTAAACTACAATACGTATATTAGTACCAATTATTGAAAAAATTTAAAATCGTTTCCAATTGCAACTAAAATGTTTGTGGGTAGTTAAAAGTTAACTACACAAGAATACGGCAACAAAAAAGGTTATAAAGAAACATTTAGGGGAGACAGTAAAACGCTTTTAGTGCACCTATCTGCAGCAATTAACGTCTCTACTTTCCTTCAAAATGATATTCTTAACTACGTCAACCTCAACCATTTGTGCGTTTTAATTTGATTTCATCAGCATCAGGCGTGTCTCAAAACGACAATAAAGACGCGGTCGCAAAATAAAGTGAATTTAAAAAGTGAAGTAACAGGATAATTAGTATCTAAAATATTTAAATGGGTACGGTCTGATTTTTTCTTTTTTTGTAAGAAGATAAATAAGTTATTCGCCGTCAAGGCGACGGTTAAGTCAGCGAAAATTTAAAGAATATAAATGACGTTAAATTAATCTTTTCTTTAAAGAATTTAAGATTACGGCAGTTGCGACAAAATATGAAGAAAGTGATGTATCATCTTTTTATGTATTGTTTAGGCAGAGGCGGCGAAAGTCGTTTTTTTACACATACTTTCAGCATGAACTGATTGTGGTTTTGATATTTGGATGGTAAACACTAAAGAAATTACGCGAGCATTTTTCAAATGAAATTTGACAAGCTCTTAAGACCTCGTCGTCCCTTTAGAACTCGAGCGCAGTGCTTTCAGTAGGTAAATAACTTATACCGCAGCCAGTCAGAATCTATCATCATTAGCGCACCGTTTTACCGTTAATATAAAAACATATTTTACATTATGACAGTTTAAGTCTAATAAATATGCAAAAGTGACTCTGGAAAAGAATTTGATAAAACCTATTATATTATCTTCTTTATTATGTTCAACACCAATTCAGCTTGGAATTTTTGGACGTTACCAAACTATCTTCAACCAACTCTGACAGTTGAAATTAACCCTCATAGTAAGATATTTAAATGCAAATAAATCACACGAGCTTCCGCTAGCAGCGAAGAGAAATTTAATTAATATCAATGATAGAGTTCAAATTATAAGCCCTTGATACGAGTGTGGTCGGGAAAACTAAAATATGAAAATTAAAGCTACACATTGCAATAAAGCAGCGGGCACGATATCTCTTTGTTTAATATCTGAATCGGTGAAGCTTTAAACGGTGCCGGAAAGGCACCCAGACCGTACTTTACAGAAAGATTTGTAAGCAGTAAAGCTTCGAGATTCCGGGTCTGCTTAGGTCAACATTTTGCCAGCAATCCGACGATTCGTGTAAACTGTTAATTCCTGTTTAAGAGCGCTTTAGAGGTTTTTTGAGCTACTGCATTTCGTTGTTAGGTTTACACTTGTATAACTCGTTTTTACCTTATCACTGTACTAATGTTTCAGTAATAGAATTGTACACATACTAATAAATAAGTAGTGTTTTTTGTTTTTTTTTTTTTTGGTTTTGGTTAATTAAGAATAATATTATTTGGTAATTAGGCGAAGATAAGAGCAGTGACTGTAAAAATCCTTAATGGACCGTAGAAAGCGCAAATCAGGAAACAGCAGAAAGTTGTTGAACACTATGGTGTAAGCACGAATGCGGCGAAAATTAATGCATATTTGCTTTCAGTTCAGGTCACGAGCTGTAAAATAAACACGCCCCATTGTAGTAACCTGAGTTTAGAGTTTAGTGTAAGACGCAAACACAACGTAAGGTGGTTACGCAGAGCCAATATAAATTAAAGCCATATTGTTGCAAAATGTAAATATAATGCTAGAGGTTTGGGTGCATCTTAGCACGAAACTCCTTATTTCATCGAAGCACTATCCTAGAACAAAGTGAGAGAAAAATCTTGATTGAATCTATCTTTTCTATCTACTTAGAGAAAAAGGAAATAGTGTTATTTCACCTACAAATCAGTGCAGTAAATACCAAACTTCAATTGCACTAATTGGCTTCCTATTCATTCTTTCAGATAAAAACCCGAACACTTTGGCTTTTTAATTACGTTAGCGTTTGAAAATTTAATTAGAGAAAGTTTTTGGATGGAGGCTTTCTCTAAAGCTCTAAAGAGGACGCTTTTAGTAATACTTACCCTATTTAAACTTGGATGAATTAAGTAAAAATAGGATAAACAAAAGTAATATGATTCAAAGAGCAAAATTACATCAAAAGGTTTAAACTGTCGCTTTTACAACCTATGACTGATTTATCACTCAGTAATGCAAAGTAATTTCAAACATAGTTTCCCGGTTGGAATGACTCGATGATCGACGATTAATTAGGAACCGCGTTAAAATCGGTAGTGCACTTTCGAAGAAAATAAATGGGCCCAGTGGTAAATTAATTACTTTATTTCGAACATTTACTCACCACACAAAAGTTTGGAAAACAAAGGAAAGAAAGCTGCAAGTCGTTACGAAGTATTTTGGAGAGTTTTGCGCTCAAAAGGTTTTCTCTTTGGTTGGAATATATTTTTTGCCTTTTTAAAACCAGCAAAAATCAATTTTAGTTCTTTGTTCATTAAAAAAATATACTTATTAAAAATGTTTAAAACATTAACTTCGAAAATAGTTTGAAATGACTGTTAATAATATAGAAAGCCTTTTCGGTTCGCTATGGGTTCTGAGCCTCTACTCCTCATCAGTTACCCTTTTGTACCCGGCAGTAGTATATTTCCCATCGTACCATGAGGTGTTCTGCATGTAGTACGAGGAAAACTATAATCTAAAGACCACTCGATTTCACTACTAATACGCAGTCACTAAAATCGAGAACCTCCATCAGATGGTGAATCTTCGTAGTGCAAGCAGAACCAACTTGGAACATTACTGCAGATGCATTATGAGAGTTATATTAACAGGTGACAACTACTAACACATACATTCAAAACCTTACCGGTCCTATGCAAAAAAGATTCAGTGCAATAATGTAATACGACGTGACGTACCGTTCACATCACATGGCAAAGTTTTTTTGCTCCACCCCATTAAAAATACAACAGCACAAAAACAGAGAAATAAAAGCGTCATTTACTGTTTTGATTTAGCCAGTTGAAATTGTGTATGTAAGATGCTGATGGGGTAACCACGAAAACAGGGCCTGGGCTCTTTGGGAAATTTTCAGGTGAAAAATTTATGACGTAAATGCATGTTCCTTGTTTTCTTTCCACGTATGGGTGTATGGTGGATTTGCTTATTTTTTAAACACTTTTAGGTTATTTTTTATAAAGATGTTAATGATAAAAGATGTCAGTTTGGAATAATGTTGCCCTGAAGGGTGACTAAAACGGGGATTACTAGGAAGGGGATTATTATCAAGTTTGCATTATAAACTTTATTGTCAATTGTAGTTATCCAGTTCCAAGTTTGGTTAGGCCACAGAAAATAGGACTAACGCCTTTAGCCCGTCATGCATCCCGAAACACTGAAAATCCATTATAGCATCCAAAACTCATCTGGCCCAAAAAGAAGAATCTACCGCGCCTCGACCCCGATCCAGACGTGAGACATTGCAGGCGTTTTTTTAACGGACTAAAGTTATAAAATAAGCCGGGATAGCTTTAGATCGAACCGTTAAGGAGACAATTTTTAGTTTTCTCTTAAATTTAAACAAGAGTGGCTATATATCCATTACTAACAACATTATTGAAGAACAAAAATACAACTAACATCACAACGTAACTTAAAGTTCGACACAAAAGAAAATGCGCTCTAAAAGCGAGCCACAATAAAAGTTATGTTCTAAAGGGAGCTAACGAGTCTTTTGAGAAATACATCCGGAATTAAAGGGCCACAGAAACTGCAGTTTCATGGCTCATATCTTTACATGGAGACATTTGGCGTCTGTTCGAGTAAAATCACATACTTTCTCAACTTTTGTGCCTTAACTAAACTAGGACGTAACGTGCATACAGAAGACGTAAGTGTAAATTAAGATTAACGACAAACTTTGTTAAATTATAGATTAGTCTTCGACAGTTTGCCAACTTAACGTTTAGTCTACCCGTATAGGATTAATTCGTTAATTATGTACCGGAACTATTAATATAATATTTTATCATTTTGTCGTGCAGAATATTCAGACATTTTTTAAAGAAAACAGCTGGCCAACTAATTTTAAAGTTGGATACTTTAAAAGTAAAGTGTAAAAAATTAATGGTTCTAGTGGCAATAAATACAAAATGTAGGTGGGTATATACAATGTGTCGGAAAAGTTAAGTTTGAATAAAATCACATTACAACATTTTTTAAAAAGGTTGTATAATCAATTTTGGGCATATATGATTTGTAATCTATGACGTCTTGGCCTCTAAAGTACCAAAGTAATTAATATAAAAGCTTTTATGTTAATGGTACACCCGAACAAAATTACCGGTTAACATCCATAAAAAGATCTCGACTGATTGGGGTATATGTGTATCTATTTTACTGCTTTTAGCAGCAAAGGGAAGAACATCAAGAATGAAAGTAAAGTTATTTTTCCAATCATGAAATGAGGGTTGGGACGCAGGGCCGGCATAGCAGCTCTAATTACAAAATTGATTTGGATTGAGCCCGAGTCAGATCCCAAGGTGCCGTGCTTTATTAGATCATTGCTTTACTACACAATCCTATTACGAACGTACATCCGGCTCGCTTCGTGCTGGATTTCGATTCTGGTTTGCTGCGCAAAACGAAAAATCTTTCCAATTTATGGACCTGCAATTCAAATTAGTAATATACTTTATTGGCTGTCAAAAGTTTGACGACCAAAATAATCTGGGTCTTGCACTGGGTGTGTTTTTTTTTTGTTGAAAAAACTTTTCTAGGTGGCATTGGCTGCGATTAACCGAGAAACGCAATTTTGCAACAATGTCGACAATCCGATACGAGGATAACTCACATCGAGGTTTGTTACCGATATTGGCAAATGCAATTAATTACGAACAAAGCAACTCACCATATGCAGGAAAGCTACAAACTATCTACCTCTAGAGTCTAGACCATGTAAGACGTGACTTTTCAGAATGTTGCTTTGAGCGTCAGTTATACGGGAAAAGTTTGCTTAAACTTTTATATTTGTGCAAAATTGAAGACTTGATTTCTAAATACGGTACTATAAATATAAAATGATAGTAGTTTTTATATAGGTGTAGTAAACCCAAAACCGACCATACGATAATTTATCCGCGAGAGGGCGTTTTGCATGGTACACTAGATATGTTTTGCTAAGCGGGCTATATTTGTATATTATATTTGGTGTGCTTTCACATTAAACAACCGAAACTCTACAAAAGTTGTAAAATGTTTTATTGTTTTTCTATTTGCTAATATCAGGTTTTGATAAAAAGGTGTGTACTATAGTAAATAATTAGCAAGTCGGACTATAATGGTGAACCTGCTTTTACCAATGCAAATACAATAATACTATTGATAACACCACAACATGTTATTTGTGATGCTATTTTATACTGTATACCCAGCTAATAAGTTATTTATCAACAAAAAAGTAATTCAACAATACTCACTTGATAAATATTTTCATGGAGAGAGTTTAAAAACTAGATCATTTCCAACAAGGTTTTCATAAGCTTTAAACTGACACTCTTATATCACTCACAAAACTCACCAACAACACAAATATGCAACTTTACTATACTTTTTAGTACTTTAGTGAACGATATTCAAATTTTAAATTCAAAATAGATGTCATAGTGACAACAACAATGACAACTAGTAATTAGTCGTTTTCTTTCGGATCTAAACGCGATATGATCTAAAAATCACGTGGCCTGCGTATAATTTTGTAATCATGAGGTCATGTGATTTTTAGAAAAAAATTAAGTGGCTCCCTCCGGCGGCGGATTCTACGAAATAGCTTTTAATCAAATGTCAAATTTTGTGTCTTCATGGCCTCCTATTTAAAATGGAGATCTAGATTTATAATGTTTTCTATCGAGTAATCCAAGAACAAAATTAATTTTGTCGACGGTATTGGATTTTGGCAACAGCGTACTGAAAATATGGCCTACTTGGTATTTTTTTCGTTTACTGTCTTCGTTTCTCTGTCAGTTACACGGTTTTCCTATGGTCGGTTTTGGATTTACCACACCTGTATATGTTTTGCTCAACAATTAAATAATAAAAGGACGTGGTTCACTTTCAGATAAATAATACCGCAGAAAACGTCACGCTTGAGTGACTGGAAGAGAAGCTCTCAATCCTGAAAAGACGAAAGCAAATAACTCTAGTTCCGCACAAGTTTGAGGTACGCAAGAAAAATATAAACATTTGCTTTCTGTGAACCAACCAAAGTTAAAAAGCCACACAAATAGCTGCGGCAGCCCTAATAGACCTAAATTTTCGAGTCCGCTCTTGTTTTTGCATTTGCGGATTTGTTGCTCAACTTCACCAGCTGAAAAGGATCCGGCTATGTGATGATGATCCACTACTTGAAATTTGAAATATTTCAGTTTGGTTTGAATCCATATTTTCGGTTTGATCGCATTAGCAGATCCGGTGCAAGGCGTCGATGAAAGGTGCCTAAGTTATTAACAAATCGTAATTTGTTTGTTATGATATTAGACCGTTCCCGAATTATTTCAGAAAGTTTCCTAAAACGCGAAATGCTCATTAAATAAGTTATCGGTAGCATTATTCTCTTTCTGCTATTGATTACACCGAAGGGTCGTTCTGGTTTCTTTCTTGCCAATTCGTTTTGTATCGATTACAGAAACGAGCTTAAGGATCTTAATGGCATAGTTTAATTTAAATTATGGTATTATCTCCAAATTAAATCTCTTCAGATAAGGAGGATTTGCACCTTATTATATTCACTTGAAGGTAAAGTTTACTCAAACTGATTTATGATAATTACTGTCCCTTCCTAATCATTTATATCAGCAGGACGCCAGTCAATACCTCCTCTTTTCTCTACGTTTTTAAAACAAAGTCGTTGTCAGGGGAAATCTCCTCGTTTTACCCCTCAAGGCTAAGTATCCAGAAATCCTCTAAAAGAAGCGCCTCAATAGTATAAATCGGGATTCTTCCATTTGTTAAAGCGAAAATGTTTAAATAATGCAAAAGATCTTGCGACGGGATTCATTAGAGGCGTTGCTCGAATATCAGGAAAGAGCCGTTTTAAGGTTTTACGAATATCCAGGAGTCTCTAAATGTTCGAGATAAGCCCAGAATAACGATTTGTCTCAGGATGGCATGTAAATAGTTAGGCGGATAAGTAATGAGCAAGTGATTACCCACCAATCTGGGGAATGGGCTGCCGCACAACCCTTTCAAGGATTTGCTAGTTAAGATTTATGAATTGTTTAAGGGATTAAGGAACGCACGTTGTCTACCTCTGAAACTCTGTTATGTTCACCTATTCATTATTCTTATGATTAGACTTGTGTATCTTACGCTCAGCCTTCGCGAATAATGAATTTACAGCTAAAAAATATATTCAGCACGAAAGATAATTCAGACTACCTCAATTTAAAAAGCCATCAATATTCCTGAAATATTTCAAAACCAAACTCCACAGAATTAGAAGCTATATTGTTTTCGGCCACAAATTGCACATAACATACTTACGTCAGTGACGATATACATATAATAACCAGTTAATTCAGAACAGGTTTTTACTGGCAACGTCATTATTTCGAAAGAAAGTTAAACTAACCATTTATCAGTTCAAACTTCAAAATCAAATTTAAGTAGATATATTTGCGAATAATCAAGGTAATTGAGTACAATTTAATGCTGACCGTTCATAAATTTTGCTATAAATGCATGTTCATTATTAAGTAATTATTTTATCGCATTTCAATCTGTCAAAGGCAGTAATGTTCACAGGAAATAGGTAAAGAGATTTTGGGTAGATAGGCGGTCAATTTAGCGTGTTCATATTTCATTTTGACGGGAATTACAATGTTGCCAGTAGGTTTTAAATAAACAAGCTTCTCTTTCAAGCAGTTTCTGTTAATCAAACAAAACATTAATTTTTAATCGCTGGCATCATAGCAAACTTTATTTTCTAGTAGTAACTCAAAACTGAGTGTTGTTGTTAAATTTAATTTAGTTGCAAAATGTGGATTTTTTGGATTGGTTTATTATTGTGTATCAGTTTTTCTCCCTCAGCTAAATCTGAGGTATGTAGGAGAAATTCAACTCCCCTGGGTGAATACATCTACTGGTAATGGCTTGGATATCCATACTTTAAAACCAGAAATAGTCCTATTATTTAAATTGCCGGATTATTTAAATCTTTCAGTATTGATCTCAACTTTTAGGACAGAACAATCCATCTTTCGCATATCCACAATTGCAAGGAATATGAAGATCTTCCACTGCAATGGGGTGAGGTCAAAATGGCCAGCAACTCAAAATTGGATGATGCAATGTTTAATCTAAAGATAAACGTAAAGACGGAAATTAAGAACTTTGGGGTAAGTTAATAATTAAAAATCAAGGAAAGTGGTTTATGGGTTTTTCCATAATAATCTATATTATTTTTAAATTATTATTCACTAAGCAACAAAACATATTCGTATGTAAAAATTAATATTCTGATATTTAGCCAAAACAAAAATGACAGCCTTGAACAGACTTATAAAAGTATTTTAAAAGTTTAGATTGAAGCTTAATCTCCACAAATGGAAAGCATTGTAATAGACTGGAACGATACTTGGATAACACCGGAATCTGAAATTGCCGTATTCTCCAGGCCTGCAGCTCTTCGGTGAACATCTCAAAGTGTAGATCTCGACAGGATTAATCAGAACTCTATAATTAAAATATAATCAGGGAGGCGTTAGAGAGAGAGCTGTCTAGAAATTTCTATTATTAATTGTTCCCAAGATTATCAGTTTAATTTCTGCCATTTAAACCTATCATTGATTGAACGTAGTCGCTGAGTGTCTGGTTTATGTAATTTACAGTTTTTCCACATCAAGTTTAACATCTAAAAGTAGACAAATTCAAATTTTGATAAATGGTTGACTGTTCGATATATATATATATATATATATATATATATATATATATATATATATTGTGTATCAGACAATATATATATATATATATATATATATTTCGTTTACAACGAAACAGGCTATCGACCAGTTTGGTCTTTCTGCCTATGTGATAAGAAATGCATACTGTAATATGATTACAAAATAAAGTATAACTTAACTAGGTAAAGTATTTACAAAATAACATATTAAAAAAAAAGAAAAAAGTTAGTCTAACGTAGTTTTGAGGATTATGCTATGTGTAAGTGTTCTAGTAGGGTAGTTGTAGGAAATAGGAAGCGAGATTGTCTTGTCTGTCTTGTGAGACACAGAGGATTTAGTACATACACAGAGGCCATTTTTAACCCATTTTGTAGTATTTTTTATGCTTTTTCGAATGGCCTTGGAACGAATTTCCTGCGACTTTAAATAAAAGAGCTACGATTTTTCAAAAAGTCGAAAAATTCAATTTTTGTCAAAAGTGCAATTTTGGCAAATTTTTATTTTGCTCCATAAGGGTTCTAATGCACAGCAAAGGATATATTTATACCAAAGGACCTCAAATTAAGGGAAATAACCACTTTGAACCTTTCAGAAATTCGAAAAATGCCATTTTTTGTCAAAATTTTCAATTTTTTTTTTTGTTCCATAAGGGTTCCAATGCACAGCAAAGGGCATATTTATACAAAAGAACATTAAATTAGGTGAAATAAGCACAAAAAAAGCACTTTAAAATTTTTCACTTTTCAAAAAAATTGAAAGAATGGGGGGGTATTAGAGAGGTTTTTTAGGTACTTTTTGAAATTCAATATCTCGGTAACGGGAGGAGCTACAGAGGCCATTTTTAACCCATTTTGTAGTATTTTTTATGCTTTTTCGAATGGCGTTGGAACGAATTTTCTGCGAATTTAAATAAAAGAGCTACGATTTTTCAAAAAGTCTGAAAATTCAATTTTTGTCAAAAGTGCAATTTTGGCAAATTTTTATTTTGCTCCATAAGGGTTCTAATGCACAGCAAAGGGCATATTTATACAAAAGAACATTAAATTAGGTGAAATAAGCACAAAAAAAGCCCTTGAGTTGCGCGTTGGAACGAATTTCCTGCGACTTTAAATAAAAGAGCTACGATTTTTCAAAAAGTCGAAAAATTCAATTTAACTCAAAAGGTTTTATTTCAGATGGAATTCAACTTTTGGAAGTGTGAAACTGAGAATTTTGACAGTTGCGAAAAGTTTCTCAAAGGATATAGAATTGCAGACGTCTGTCCATTCTTGTCGAAAAAAAATCAGTTTTGGTCCACGTTTCTGGAAAAAATAGAACCACAAATTACCTGCCCTGTTAAACCGGTAAGCAACCTTAAATTGAAGAGTTTTTAGAAATTTTTCACATAGTCCAATTACTTTCCTCTTTATTACTAGGGCGTTTTTAAAGTTTTAGTTTTAATCTTTTGACGTGGACTGTTTATGCCGCTGCATTCGTAATTAAACCATCAAAATAAAAGTTAATCCTAATCTCCGCCTTCACAATATGGCCTGAAAAGTTTTAGAAGTTCCATAAAGAGATCTAAACGGATTTGTTTACTAATTAATCTCCTAAGACCCACCATCAAATTATTTCGATTTATCCGCATTAGAATTTATTATTTCTGCAGCGAGTCAGGTTTTAAAATTCAAATTGGGTGTTTAAATAAATTTTATGCACCCTTGCTCTCAATAAGATTTATTTTAACTGCTTCGTATTTTCTTTCTCACTGTAATCCTTGATAACATTTTTACTTGATATGTGCTATATATTTCCAGGGACTGTATACTGTTGTCAATATGCCGTTTCACAGCCGCTTCATGTCGTTCTTCCCTATTCACCAGCGCATAGTAAGAGCTCGTTTATTAGGTTTAGACGCTGGAAAACTCGTATCTTGTGTGGATGTTGAAGTGCTATTCCGGTTAAAAAATATGTAATTGCTTTTTAAAGTTTTAATTGACGTAATAAAAAAATTCAACTCGCAACCCTCGACTTTATTAAACCACTACAAAAAATAAAAATAAAATGTGCCGTACTTTGTGTAGAAAGTACGTGTTGCATATCATACTCGAATATAAACATTTTACAACACGTCAAAGACTATTACGTGCAAGGTAGTAAAGCGGGTGACACTAATGGCGGCCGCAATATAATGCAATTAAATGGTCTTAATGGATTTGCACTTACCATTTACTTTAGATGGAAAATGTCTATGTTAACTTTGAGAGAATCGCTATTATGCACTGAGGTGCTTGCTTTTTTTTTTCAAGTATGTTTTAATAAGTAACAAGAGGTTGAGTGTAGATCAGGAAGATCAATGAAACGTATTCTGTCTCAGAGTTAATGGTTAGAAAAACTTATATGGTATTGCCCAGATAAATCGACAAATTCGAAAGTTTTCTCCAACTTCCTATTTTATCTTGACAATGAAAAACTAGAAACCATTCGGTTTTAAATTGAGGTTGCCTAAATAAAATGTCTACTTTAAGTAAATTAATTTCCTTATTTGAGGGTAAAAGGAAAGGAGTATAATAGGCAATCTAATAACGGTTTATGTCAGCGGTGACGCTATTTTGTTTACCACCATCCTGATAAAAATACCCACTATTTGCTTATTATTTATATTTGAAGAGCCACCGCGACAAAAGTCGTTAGGATTCCTCTTTTTTGGATAATTTAACCAAGGTTGGTTTGACAGTTCAAAATTGGAGTTTATTCCCCTAATGGGACTCCGCCTCTGTAAGATAATAAATGTAGCCTGATATTTGCTTACCGGGGGCTTTATTATTGTATTTTTCTTAATCAAATCTTTTCAGCGATTGCTGTGCTCCTTATAGAGGCGAAATGAGACAACGAGCGCTAGTCTCTCTAATTTTTTTTTTTTAGATTTGTTTCAGTACTAAAAAAAGGAAGGCGCACGAAATACAATTTCATTTATTCCGATTTGGTAACACTGCACCAAAAACAAACCCTTACCCTTAATAAAACTGGAGAATCCTTACTAGATGGCGGGCTCGTAAAAAAACTGAAACACAAGGCTAGTTGTGAATAGATACAGAATAATAGTTATCTGGGATAAAATCCGACACAATATGGCATTCCATATATTTTATTACCGGCACTCTATCCTTGAGACGAGTCAAAGATGGGAAAGATAAAATAAATATAGACCGATTCTTGTGCCGGAAAATAAAATGACTTTTTGTCTACACATGAAAACAGAAACTGTTTTATTTAGAAGGGCAATTAAGTTTCAAATTGTTACAGTCCGCGATATCCTACTAAATTAAAAAATATTTATGTTTAGCCGTCCTAAAATATTCCCGCAACGCAAGAAGTAATTAAAGTAAGGAAAACCTTAGTTCCGACTGCAATTGCCTCTGTTCGCGTACTAAATATGCACCAATGTCGCCCTGCTTTACGTTATAGGGTTCTAATGAAAACAAATGGTTCAAACTACATGAAGATATTTATAATGCCCTTTCTTTGTTTTGCTTCCTTTGTATCTGGACTAAATTTCCTCGCTACGATTTAATTGCTTTGCATCTCGTAATGGATTCATGCATAAATATTTGGTATAATGGTTAATCATGTTGTTTCATTTTACGTTTGCATTAATAAGCAAAAACATTATTTTTGAGATCAATTATGACACTAAACCATCATCAGTGTATAAATGTAGCAGGAAAAAGGAAAAACATGGAAGAACTCTTTTTTTAAATTTCATTTGTACGTAAGTCTTTTATTCAGCCACATTAAACTGGACATAGCAGATTAATTGCCCATACCAATACGTGACTGAGTTTATCAATGTAATCAGTTTGTGACGTGTTTTTCGACACTGCAATAATAAAAAAAATAATCCAAATCATAATATAAAAATATCACTTCATTGTTTCGAATTATTGTGACATTCAAATTTTTTGGGACTACGCTGATCCTGACCGTAAATGATGCACAACGTATGTAAATACGGATAGCGGTGATCGCCAATGTTGGCGATGTCCCGTTCGACATTTGTTCTAGTCCCACCTAACGCTGATGGTCTCATTAAACAATGTCATAAGCGGTTTACCCAACATTCCATTTAAATCTCTTGTTTATTTTCCTGTTCGGCCTTAACAAATGCGTTGCGACATTATCGATTTGCATTTTATGAAGTTTGCTTTATCAATCTCCAGCTTTCAATCTGTTGTAATTTATTGTTTTGTGTATATGACATCTTATCATTTTTACCTGAAAAATAAGGTAAATAAGAGTACATGCAAGGCGTAAACAAAAATAGGAAATATGAAGTGTCACGGTTGCTTCGTACAGTTCCATGTTTTAGTCAAATAGTATTCTAGCCTATCATCATACATTTTACCTTAATTAAGATTGGTAACAAATCGATTCAATAAAGAACAATTGAACTTTTGCGACAAGAAACTCAGTGTGAAACAGCTAAATGACAAAAAAAAAGTGGGAACCCCATCTGGTTTAAGGCAACACGGAATTAGGGAGAGACAGTATCATCAATCAAGAATCCCTCAGCTCACCGGGACACTTAGCTTTGGTAGGGTGTTACGCGACAACGATTATAATGGAAACGATTCACAAAGCCAACTGACCTGACAAGTCCTATTGAACCTCACATAAATTCGAGGGTTTGCGTTATGTTAACCGAGAGGTCTACTTAAGACATTAGGAAAAAAGCTCTTTGGGACCCTGTTTTATTAATGCTTCTGTCATTCTTGACGATTTGATAGAATATGCGGCACCAGAAGCCGTTTTGCTCCCACGCTTGAATAACCAACTTTGATTTATGTCTAGTCTTATGTCTGAGGCTATAAAAGATTTAAGATTTAAAGAAGAATACAATATCATTCAAGAAACCATATAGAATTCAATAAAAATCGTAATTAGATAACACTTCCTCTTGATTGTACATTGTTAGCTGGTAACATCAGTACCGTAGTAACATATATGTTATAAATATAGGGGTAAAAGTGAAATTATCCGAAGCCTTATTGCTTTCTTTTTTGCCCAAACTTTGAAAACTCCCTTACCTATATTCCACTTCTTGCAAAGGAAACCAAAGAATATCATCGAGCGGTTTCAGTTCCGACTGACAAGTCAAGAAACTAAGTTTTCCTTTTGCCGTCGGCTGTCGAAAAGATAAATCTAACTAGGAGCCGTTTATCTGCTTTAAGCCCGCACGTAAAGTATTAAAAAATTGAAATCCCCCAATGATCCGATAAAATTTATTTTGGATTGTTTCAAGCTCGAACAACAGAAATAAATCTCGAAGACTCCAGCTCAAAATCAGCGGCGATCCTTAGATTTATTTACTTTAGATTTACGACAAATACGCAAACAAAAGGATGTAAAGACTGTGTCAAGAGAAATTCACTTTACGAGAACGCAAACCGAATGCGATGCAAACGTTTAGGCAACAAAGTAGAAGCACATTCTTCTGTCATAATATTCTCCACTAAAACCATCGAGATTTTTTGGTGCAGGAGGAAATAAATATTATTAACACAAACTACAGAATTATAATATAAGATATATAATATATAATAGAATATGTGGATTAATTAAAATAAAACTAAAAGGAACACGCAAGAACAAATCTGTAATAATTGCTCTATAACTATATTATAATTTAAAATACAAAAGGGAGCTTCCTTAAGGTCAATCGTAAGAGTCCTATTCAAGTTAAATCTTTTCTACGCTTTCTTCATCATGGAGAAAAGATCAATCAGGAACGGATTACAGTCGGACTGTTATTAAGCACGTTTGTATTAGACTCCTAGGGTCGACTTCTTAGGTCCTATGTCAATGACCAGAACCGGAATAAGCCTCTCCACTTGATCTAGCTTATCTGCCATTTAAATTGGGGTGTGCTTATTATTAGGTGTCTTTATGGTATCCCAAGTCCCTCGCCGAAAAAACAAAGAAATTCGTTGTTTTAGGATAGTTAGGTGTGCAGTAAATTTACTTACAGAGTTTAGTAAGACAAAATATAAACTCTCTTCATCAACCCCCTGGTGCTATTTATTGCGGTGTCTTTTATAGAATGTTCTTACATAAATCCCCATATTACGAGAGAGAAAAAAATAAAAGGTTGCGAAAATATCATCGAGCTCAGACAATAAGAACCGTTTGCTTGGCCACGAATCACCATCAAGAAGGATCGTCGGCTTAACCACTTCTTTTTCCCTTTGGCGTTGACAAGCGGAGCCTTAATACCTACTTAATGAACATATCAGGGTTCAGCGCAGCGTTGGCTTGAAATGTCTTTTTAAATTTTACTTATTTACTTTCCTATGTGAGTTATTGCGAAAAGCCTTTCTCGAGAATATAGCTATATAAATTTTATACAACTTGAAATATTATCTATCTCAATTATCAAAATATTGCATTTTTGCTATTGCACTTTTATACTAAAAGACGATTTAAGGTGAGTTCTACAGTATCTCTGATGAATTTTTGTTGCCTAATATTAGCTAATAATAATCTATCGATAATTGTCCAACCAAATATCCGATAGTTAATAGTTGCTTTTAATAAATCCCTTTAATACAGCTGACGTTCCCGTTTAAGTTTGAACGGAATTATTCCGAGGTAAATAAAAGGAAATTAATTGAAACCAGAAAGTGGTGAACTATTGCAAATTATATCTCAACTTGTTTGCTTCCAATTAAACATGGTTTGTTTTGTATTAACAACATTAAACAAATTAAGCGTAATTTCAAGACCAAAAATTGCGCGCGCAAATTTGGTTAATTATTAGGGCATTAATTCGAGGGATTCATTGAAATGGCATTTGTTAGAGAACGCTGAAATGCTTCGCATCAAGTTAAGAATTTTGGAGCTCAAACCAAGGCAATGGAAAAATACTTAGTTACAATACCTAATAATTATTTTAGTAGGTATAAATTAAACATTTTTGTACCTTCGATAATAACTGAGATCCCAATGGTGAGCATCGAATTTGGGACAGACTGTATAGTTGATACATTTTTAATAGATCACCCTCTATGTTTTCTGATTATTTGATAGGTCGTTTTTGTCCGATTTCAAAAATATATAATGTTGACATTTAGTTTAACCGTTTTCGAGTTAATGGAATGTAAAAATTATAATTTTTATTGTTTATAAAATCACAAAAAATAAATAATCAAAAAGAGTGAACGTCAATAGTAACGTGATTTTAAGATACAATAAAATCCCAATCTAAAATGCCAATAATTCGAAAACGGCTACAGTTTCACATTAAAAACACTGAAACATGACATAATATACAGGTGTGATAAATCCAAAAGCGACCTTCGGAAAACCGTGTAACGGACAGAGAAACGTAGGTAATTGCATGCGCGGGAGAAAGACAGAAAACGAAAAAAATATCAAGTAGGCCATATTTTTAGCGCGCTGTTGCCAAACGCCGTAAGTAAGTTTGTCGAGGGTATTGAATACTTACGGCGTTTGGCAACAGCGCGCTAAAAATATGGCCTACTTGATATTTTTTTCGTTTTCTGTCTTTCTCCCGCGCATGCAGTTACCTACGTTTCTCTGTCCGTTACACGGTTTTCCTATGGTCGCTTTTGGATTTACCACATCTGTATAATCAACTGGAGAACAAATTTGCAGTCCATCAGATTAAATTTCCCAGTATCATTGTGATTGTAACACTCCAAATTTCTTCTTTGACTGTTTAATCACGTGACCAAGTTGCACTTTGATAGCTTTAATATATTCAGTTATGGATTAAAACGCCTATTCAGACAACTGATGGCCGGGTATATTAGTTTGGTTACATTTGAACTAGTGATGTGGTTGTTTTACTTTTTATGAAAATCTGATATATTAGATTGAAAATAATATGATTAATATACAGAAAGTTTGTAATAACAGTTTAAGCAATGTTAGATATGGCGTTAGGTAACACGTCCACATAAAATATGAAATCGCTTTAGCGTCATCTGAACCTTTTTCTAATATACTTTTAACGACGAAGAATTATGCTTGGGAATCACAGTCGAGGAAAGTTTGGCCATCTATTATAAATGTGAAAATTTTACGATATCCATTTTTGCACGAATGGGGCACGTATAAAGTGACAATTTCCTTTCTATATTGAATATGAGAGTGCCGATGTTTGAAATCGGTAAATCATTGAAATAAGATACGACTTTTATGGAACATACGGTACGTTCCGTGGTGGGCTAAAAAATAGTAATCTGAAAATAATACTGGTTCAGTCTGTGACTAAAGATGAATTCACAAAATTTTGCACACATATTAAATTGATGAAGTATTTTAGCACCGTTTTATAGTCCAACACAGCCTTTTTTGCTCACAACAGCTTTTCGTCAATTTTTCTCAGCGTCAGATTGAATGCCCGTAATAGCTCTATACGTTATTATATTGGATAAAGTCCTTTATAGTACAGATTGATGCGTTTTCTACGTTACCAAGGTTTTTTTTAATAAAATGAGAAATTCTTCAACGCTTGTAAGCACCTCCAATAAAATGGGTGCCCCCAACTGAACCGATCTAAACTATTGGGTAAGGTAATCATTCTTCTAGGAAATGGAAATAGAATATTTGTATGCAGCAATGCAGCTTTCGTCATTTGCATTTTACCCCAGTAAAAAAAACTGAACTGACAGAAATGGCAACAGTTTACCTTTTATTTCACCAACAACTTATTAAGTACATAAATCCTGTAAATCACCCAGAAGTTATTTCATTTACTTTCTCTCTGTTTCTGATCGAAGAAGAATGACGTCGTCCGTCAGTGTCTAAAGCTAACCGCAATCTGGACGTAGCTCTCAGATAATAGATAAAAAAAATAATCGACTTTATTCTACGACACGATTTATTTCACTAAAAGTGTAATATTGACAACTTGACAGCATTTTACAAATTACATTACATGCCGAGTATAAAACAGTCCTCGCCTTTATTTTTAGTTTCCTATATTACACAAATGGTCTCTCATAAGCACGATTAAGGATACAGCCACGAAGTTACATGAAGTTAATACTCACCTATAGAGATAAAACCAACTCCACACGGATTTCTACTTTGACGCTAAGCCAGAGGATCTGGCTCATGACTTTGAAGTTAGCTTTCTATCTTGAGTTTAAGGAAAAGTTTTTGTTTCGAGCTGGAATATTGCTGTTATGCATTTTGCGCTGTAATACGTTCTTGGGTCTTGTAAACATTAAGCATCCACGAGTTTTGTCACCAATTTTTTTTTGCATATAGATTACGGCTTCTATAGTCCAGAGAAAAAAGATAATTTGAGGTAAAATCACAATTTTCTTCAAAAAACTCCTACAAAAATCCAAAATACACAATGAGTTGTACGATTATCATTGCAGCACAATTTATTAAAACAAGCTTTACCACCTATACCATTCCTATACTAATCGGATATTTAAGCTACCAAACATATTTTTATGAATAAAAACATCATTTGGCAACATCGAACCGACACAGCGCCGAACCGCCAAACAGCTGATTTCCTGTCTTGTGAAGTGTGATTTTTCCACCAAATTATCGTACATTTTAAGGATTTTTATCGCAATTTTCTGAAGAAAATTGTGGATTTACCGCATTTTTTTTTGTCTATACTATAGAAGCTGTAATCTAAGTGTTGTAAAAAATTACGTAAAATTTGTGGATGCTTAATTTTTACAAGACCCTCTTTTTATGTGAAGCCCAGTTTTGAGTAAATGATAGCGTTAACCTAATATTTATTTGAAGATTGGAAATTACCAAAAGTCATTGTCAACAAGAAAAATATAACAACAGTTGGGCAAGAACCTGATTATATCGCAAGTATTTCGACTGAATAACAAAAAGAGAGTGTAAATAACATTATCGCAATTCACTTTAAATAAAACAAGTATATAGACTGTATAGATACAAACAAGTTGGGTAACGTATTTCATAATGTATTCGACCGTCAAAGAGTGCATTATTAGTCGTTATTTTGTATAATAATGTCGTGCCCAGTTATGAACCGGAAAATTGGAATTATAGGCAGGCGAGTAAACTTTTTAGTAGATTTTTATTTGAATACTTTAATTTTCCTACAAATGCACGTTTAGAGCCCTCTAGTATAAGGCAGGGCAACTAAAATAATATCGAATTCTAAATGTGTATTTAGACTAGAGCGCATTCCTATGTTAAGTTGCCTTGCAACAAAAATAAACCACTTATTTTTGTCTTGATAAACTGTTGAACTGTTGATAAATGTATTTTTTTGACCAATAAAACGTTCTCAACGACAGAGGCCTTAATAACACTGTAGGTACATATTTACCTTTTATCTGATTAAGGAATCTCCCTTCAAGTCAATTATAAACAAAACACGATTACATGCTTTGTTTCTTTGTATACAGGGTGGTCCAACTGCCTCCGTCGACTTCTCTGGTGGTCTACCACCAAATTTTCAGAATTATGATCCTTGCGATTTTCCCATAATGGATCGCGCGGTTCCTGGTGGACCACCCTGTATATGTGTTTGAATAATTGAATGCTTCGTTGAAAAGCCAAATGCTCATAATTTTACAAATGGTTGGTTAATGCTGATATAGAATATGAATGGTGATAATATGAATAATTTTACAGATCGCTTTTAGTGGCCCTATGATGGTTTGCATGTTTGAAGTTTTTGTTACGGCAACAAGTAAAACCTACATTTTTTTGACTGTTGTCTACGTTTCGATTCGTTTATTTGAGTCATCCTCAGGACAAAGTGTGAATCTCCGGCTTGTCACTTTTTAAAAACAAATTAAAATTAGACGGTAACATTTTACAAATTTGGTTTATAGGAAAGTATAAAGCAAGACCAGGTGTTAATCTCCTATGGATATGGATACACTGTGTCCTGAGGATGACACAAATAAAGGAGTCAAAACGTAGCGACAACAGTGAAAAAAATCCTGTTTTATTTGTTGCTGTAATATACCAACAAAAACTTCGAACGTGCAGTATGAATGATATATGATTTATAATATGAATCATTTGTTATCAAGATATATACCTAAATGAAGAATCAAATTAACAAAGTCATACATTTTCAGAGAAATATCATTAATTACTATAAATAATAAACAATTTCAGTGGTCTAATTGGAAGATCTTGGGCTATGCTGTTTGTCTCCCAAGGCTACAAAGTTTATATATTTGATATCCTACCTGAGCAAGTAGATAAGGCTCTATTGGACATAGAAGAGCAGCTGAATGTTTTAGAACAGTCTGGTCAGCTTAGAGGCAAACTTACGGCTTCTCAGCAGCTTTCATACATTAAAGGCACTATTATACAAAACCATATGATTATGGAGAAATTAATTTTCTTATTTTTTAGGGACCATTAAATTAGAGGAGGCAGTGAGCAACGCATTGTTGATTCAAGAATGCGTTCCAGAAAATCTAGAATTAAAAAAGAAAGTCTGGAAAGATGTTGATGCTGTTGCAGGACCTAACACGATTTTTTCGAGCTCTACGTCCACGTTCCTGCCTTCTTCATTTAGCGACCATTTAACTCACAAGTAAATGATGTTTATACCAGCATATAAACTTATGTAATTTCTTATTATTATTAGGAAAAATTTTATTATTTCTCATCCAATCAATCCGCCCTACTATGTGCCTTTGGTGGAAATTGTTCCAGCTCCTTGGACTTTACCAGAAGTTGCACAGAAAACTAGAGCAATCATGGAAGAAATCGGTCAAACTCCGGTATCTTTTACCAAAGAAATTCCCGGATTTGCCGTGAACAGAATCCAGTAAGTTATAGTCTAAATAATAATCGATTTTTAACTTGTTGGTTCTTAATTTAGATATGCAATTCTGAACGAAACATGGCATTTAGTAAATGATGGGATTCTGGATGTTAAAGATATTGACAAAGTCATGGCAGATGGTTTAGGAATGCGTTACGCGTTCTTGGGAACACTGGAAACCACTCATTTAAACGCGGAAGGTTTCGTAAAATACTGCCAAGCTTATTCTAAAACGATATACTCAGTAAGAACATACAGTAGTTTTTTCTTTTTAAATTCACAATATTGCTTATACAGGTGAGTAAAGACTTCAAGCCTACACCCAAGTTTGAAGGTCCAAAAGTACTAGAAATCGCCAAGCAACTTGAAGCGGAAGTTCCTTTAGATAAACTCAAGGCTAGAAGGGAATGGAGAGACAAATGTCTGACCAAGCTAAGCCAGTTAAAGAAGGACATGGACGAAGAGTGGAAGCAGAAATGCCAGTGATACTAAATACTACCATCTGTCTGACCACAACTAATTTGCAAACCAAAATAAAAAAATACGAATATTTGTAATTCTTTACTTTCACCCTTGGTGGTCTTACTTCGGGGCATTTCAGTGGTGTTTAGCGCTTTCCAACTCTATCCTCCTTAAGCTATTCGTTAATGTGAAACTTTGTAAAACTTTTAACGAGAATCTTTTTATTTACAGCTGCAAAAGTAAAAACCTACTTTATTTTTGCTGGGAAGAAACTTTACTCCGGGATATATTTCAAAAACTCACCTTGGCGAGAATATTAAGTGGTTTTGTATTGTGACGCATATTTTATTTAGGTACGCTATTACGTTCCTTTTTTTTGTTGCTGTTCAGACACTGATTTTTTTTTTTTTGCTCCGTTTAATGGCGTTACCAACTAGGGTATTCTGCCAGCTCGATACGAAAGAGGCTCAGATAGTCGGGCTTGTGCCCCTGAGCCCCAGATAGCTACTAAAAGTTCTAAAAAATCGCTTAAAGGCACGATCCGAGCAAAAGATGTAGTCCTTCCTCGTGGAAACTATAACCGTCACTGTCACATCCACGTGGTCTTCTCCTAGGTTTTCACCCTTTCCACCTCCTGGAAGTGCACCGCACAAGACAATTCCCCGTAGACTTTTAGGAATCGACATTTCCACTTAGAGCTCCCACCATCTCCACTCGACCGGCTGCGGAGTTCGGTCGTCAACTTCAAATTTCTCTGTACACCGTTTCAAGAAACGTGGTTTCTTAGCGACACAAAATGGCGCCCACGAAACAGACGTGCGATACGTTTCAAGTTGAAAACCGGACAGCAGACACTGATTGACTAAACAATATGTTTTGTTATATGATGACACAAGAGCTGGTTTTTACTTTAATAAATGTTATCCCGCACTTACTTATTTTAAGTAAAATATTCCAGAATATGCTGTTATTCTGTTTCTTAACCAGGATAACTAAGATGAAGATGGTTATTATACAGAATTCACTATTCAGACTCAAATTCGGAATCAGAATGGGGTAGGTAACCAGGAATATGGAACGCGCCTACATCTTCGCTGTCGGCTGTCTAATGTCAGTCGTCATTTGCCAGTGTCAGGCAATGTGCTTTCTCCATGATAAAATTAAAAGTTGTTTTTAAAGTATAAAATTAACAAAAATTTGGTGTCTGGTTAATACAAAACTAGTATTGACAAATAAATACTCTCTTCATGGTGCGGAAATTATCTAGAACAAAATTGCCGGTGTTTCTCTAAAACCGATTGGTCTGTCATTCAAACTGGGAGTTCCAGGAAGTGGTTCAGTGAAAATCACGGGAAAGGTGAAGGTACCAAAGCGAATCATTTTTAGATTAGGTATTTATGGTCATCTCCAATATTCAAGGTTAATAACAGTCAATTTGGTGGTCTGCTTTTTATTTATCCTTACATTTAAAGGTAATTTTCTTTCCAGTTGGGGCTAGCAGTAGTACCATCAACATTCATAAGTATTTAGTCATCATCTAAAAAGGAACGCAAGTTGTGAAATCAGAGATGTACCCTTTATCATCAGCTAGGCCTTTAGCTCCAAAGAAAACTCCCATTACTGAAGATTATGATATCACTAAGCAAGTATTGGGATTGGGTATCAATGGGAAAGTGGTGGAATGCTTTAACAAAAAGACCAGAGAAAAATATGCGTTAAAGGTGGGTGGTATTTCAGTCCTCACATAATTCTTGACAAAAAACTTTCTGTTCTAGATACTAGCAGAAAGTGAAAAAGCTCGAAGAGAAGTGACTTTACATTGGAGAGCCAGTGGATGCAGACATATTGTCAATATTATAGATGTATATGAAAATAAATACAACAGTAATACCTGCCTTTTGGTTGTTATGGAATGGTGAGTAATAGTGAATAAAGTTAGCAATTAATCATCATACCTTTTTCTAGCATGGAAGGTGGAGAATTGTTTCAGAGAATCCAAGATAAGCCAGAAGGTGCATTTACAGAACGCGGTAATTACTGTGGAAAATATTTCTTTATTTGTTTAACAGCCAATCTTGTTTTGTAGAAGCTGCACAAGTGATGAATGAAATTTGTGAAGCTGTAAAGTTTTTACATGATATAAACATAGCTCATCGAGACTTGAAGCCTGAAAACTTACTGTATTCTAAAAAAGGAAATTATGGTGTACTTAAACTTACTGATTTTGGATTTGCCAAAGAAACAATTAATAAGGATACTTTACAAACTCCTTGCTATACACCTTATTATGTTGGTAAGTAATTTCTATTATAACTTTAAATTGTATATACATAAAAGTAAACATACTTATGCAGAATATCTGATTTTACCAAAATACTGTTTTAAATGTTATCATTAAAGTGTTGTATGAGTATTATCTACCCATAAACCATAAACAAATGTTATAATAAGGAGTAACTATTCATAAAATTTAAGATTCAATTATTGATATAATTTTTAGCCCCTGAAGTGCTGGGACCAGAAAAATATGACAAGAGCTGTGATATTTGGTCATTAGGAGTTATTATGTATATTCTGTAAGCTGCATGATTAATAATTATTGCTATCAGTGTTTGAATTAAATAATCATTGTAGATTGTGTGGTTTTCCACCATTTTATAGTAACCATGGATTAGCTATATCTCCTGGTATGAAAAAACGCATTAGGACTGGCCAGTACACATTTCCTTTGCCTGAGTGGCAGAATGTTAGTCAGGCTGCGAAAGATCTCATTAATGGAATGTTGAATATTGACCCGGCCAAAAGATTGACAATTGACGAAGTTATTAACAATAGCTGGATTGCGGTAAGTAGAACGTAACAGATAATATGTGAAACCAATGGCTCACTAGGGTTTGAGTCACTGGTTTCTGTAATAAAGTGATAGTTGTGAACTGATATTTCAAATGGATATATATAGCAATACACAGCGGTGCCACAAACTCCTTTACATACTAACAGAATGTTAAAGGAAGGAGAAGAAATGTGGCCAGAAGTACAAGAAGAAATGACCAGATCGCTAGCAACTATGCGTGTAGATTATGATCAAGTTCAAATGAAACCCTTAGACAAGTCAAATAATTCTTTACTGAATAAACGCCGTAAGAAAGTAACAAGTTCGATTGCCAGTCCCGCCAAGGTCTAGTTAATGGAAAATTTTGATAAGGACGTGGAAAATAAATTGTGAACAACGTAGTTTGATTGATGTAGGTACTAGTCACCGTTTCTTTTTTGTCGCATACATTTGTTATTTGTTTACACTTGGAATTCGTTATATACACTTCATTATTGTTTTTTCATCGTCTGAAATATTATTTACAATATAAAATTTATTGCATTAATCAGCAAGCTAACATCACAAACCTCAATAAGTTTTTCATATTTTGTATCAATAAATGGGGTTTAAATATAAATTAAGTAAATTATGTAATGATTTTCTATATAGGTACGTGCAACGTCTTATATTACTTATAATGTATATTAGAAGTGAATAATTTCATAATGTGCCTTGATATAATATGAAACACCTCATGGAAGTCAATCTTCATGTATTTATTCAATTACAAGACTTGGAGTTGGTACAAATAGATACATTAAAGATTTCCAATATTTATGCAATTTTTTACTATAGAGATACTTAGTAAAAATACAATAATAATTAAAAGTTCCTATGTTAAAACAGGCTTTAGGGCAAGTGTCACTTAAAATGTAAAATGAGGTTGTTTCAATAGTTTGTTTATTCTAAATTAGAATTTTTAATAAAAAAATGATGTATTTTATAAAAAGAAGGGTGGGTTCTGCCTGTATAGTATATGCATTGTACTAATTTGTTATTAAATTACATTTTCATATTGAAATGTTACTAGCTTTTAGGTATATAGTATATGTTAATAGTAAATTATAGTTATGTCATTTTAAATTTATCTATGTTGCCATCAATAAAATGACGTGACAACCTTGTCTTGGATTTATTTGTTTTGCGTTGATAGGATGAGAATACCTGTATGGCAATTTGGATCCATAGATTAATAGATAACGACATTTAGATTTTTTTGATATAGCAGCGTTGAAATCAATACATTTACATTTAGTAATTAATTTCATAATATTTGTAAAATGTCACCTATTATCATTGAATTGCGGTGTCGACGTAATTGGATACGTCAGATGAAAATTTTAAAATGAATTTAACGCGTCAAAGTACAATAATTTATTCCACTTTCTTTTTATGTTGGGAACATTTAAACGGTGGACTAGTAAACGTTTGCAAGTTGTAAAGAAGCGATGAACAAGGTGAGTTTGTATACAAAAATTGACAGTAGGTTAAATATCTGAAGTGCCTGAGATACAAACACATGTTTTTAATACTCATTCGCCTTATCTCCGTTAAGTTGATTGAATAATATCAATTCATCATTACTGTAGCATGTAGTATATGAATATGACCAAGCATTAAAAGCTGTTTATTGCATCTCTTAATGCTACTTGTTTTTGATAAAATTTAAGGAGACCCTTTGTACTTTGTGCCAGTTTCTAAAATGAATCGCTCAGTTATACAGTAATAAGTACTTCTATCTTCTATACTTATTTAGAGATTTTAAAAACTTCTCAAACCACCAAAAACTTGTTCCGACGTAAGCGCCATCTAGCAGACTACTAACAAAGCTACCAAAAATGATAGGAGGAGCGACAAGACAACAGGGACAAAAAAACATGTGATAAATGTCAAATTTTGCTCCTTTTTTTAAAACATATTTAAATATTAAATTTGAAAAATTATCAAAATAATGTTGAGTTTATCTCCTTAATTATATTTTGCTTGTCAGTGAAACCCATTAGTCTAAATCATTCAGTGGAAAGATAACTATTAAAGTGAGCGTATAACAACGCAGCTTAAACAAAGGTCAGGGCACCAATTGGCAAGATTATAAAGAATAGGTATATAATATCAGGTTTAGCACCGTCACAATCAGTTGATTCAGGTAAGGCAGGTTGCCCCCACACCAAGTAGCGAAAGTTGTGTAGAATTCGTTTAATTTAGACTTTCCTATGGTTTCAGGTGAGCCTGTTTAATATAACAACCTTCATCAGTGCTTTTTCATACAGAAAAAAAGGTACAGAACCATTTTTATTACATAATGTTGCTGATGTTCCTTTATATAATTTATTTAAGGTATAGCAACTGCTTCAAAGATGCCTTGTCCATTTTTGACCCGACTTAGCCAAAATTATGTGAAAAACTATGCTCCTGTATTACTGAAAATGTATGGCAGCCAATGCCCTGTTGTGTCAAGGACTATTAACCATATGGCTAGCAGTGATGAAATTAAAGGTAATAATATTATATTATACACTTGTTCTTTTTGTTCAACAAGAATATTTGTAACTAATTTACTGGGGATATGGTTGTAGAAAGTATTGACTCTGGTGAGGCTGCCTCAAAATGTCCATATTTAAACAAGCAGGTGTCTGGTGCTATCAAAGAACTGAAACAGGATGATGTGATTGTTGTTCAAGAGAGCAAACCAAAGTCTAATGGTAATAGTTCATTCAATGTCATTTATAATATTAGGCTTATGTAACTTTGGGTTTTTTTGTTGCTTGCCAAGCTTTAATGGGTTATATTTATTTAAGCTTGATGTGAATTGATTTTTTCTAGAATTATATTTCCAAAGCTTTTTTTATGGTACTTAATAGGCTAGGTTTTTAACATATTACTATTATATTACCAATAATTCTAACACAGCAATATATTTCCAGATGTTTTTGGCTATGACCAATTCTTCCATCAACAAATAATGAAAAAGAAAAAAGAACATTCCTACAGGATATTCAAAAAAGTAAACCGCCTAGCAGGACCTGGTCAATTTCCAAAAGCCTTAGAATACTCAGCAGGAGAAAAACCAATCACTGTTTGGTGCTCTAATGATTATTTGGGAATATCTTCCCATCCAGATGTAAAAAATGAAGTGGGGTAAGTTTATTCTCTACTATCGACATTTTGGTGAATATAGGTATTACTAGTACTAGTTAGTACTGTTAGTAGTTTAGCACTACTATATTTGAATTCAAACACTCTATATCTACTTCCTATTTCACAATTTGATTGTCCTAAGCAGTTAAAACCAGTATGCTTTTACTTATCATGTTGTTTTAATATTCACCGTAAATCAAAGATTAGAGGTCAATTAAAGTAACACTCCAGGGATATGGAAAAATTATTTCTCTACTATGACAAGGCAAAAAAGTTGTTTTTTTTTCAATGCTGTTATTTTTAGCAAGTCATTTTTGATAAGTTTACATTTCATTTTATTATTATCTGCACTTATAGTAGCTAATAGTAATGTTTCACTACATTTGTAGTTTTTTTTTAAATACTAATATTCTATATTTACAAATAACTCACTCACATATGCAAAACATCCATTTGATTATTTTGTTTAATGTCTTGACCTTTGTTATGTCAACAGCTAATTAACATTCAGAACTTGAAACAACACTATCCTGACATTATCTTTTTGCATCCAGACTTGCGTTAGAAAAATATGGAACGGGGGCCGGAGGAACTAGGAACATATCCGGGAACTCCACACTTCATGAAAGTCTAGAACGTACACTTGCTAATCTTCATGAAAAAGAAGCTGCTTTGCTGTTTACATCCTGCTTCGTAGCAAACGATACAACTTTATTCACTTTGGCCAAGGCGTTGCCAGGTTGTCATATTTTCTCGGACGCCGGTAATCACGCTTCTATGATTCAAGGTATAAGAAATAGCGGTGTTCCCAAGCATATATTCAGACACAATGACTTTAAGCATTTGGAGGAGTTGCTCCGTAGAGTTGATATAAGCACGCCAAAGGTTTGTTTTTAGTTGCTCAATTCACGGCCAGAATAGTGAAGTTTGGTTTCTATAGATAGTTGCATTCGAAACTGTGCATTCCATGACAGGAGCTGTATGTCCTTTGAACGAGCTTTGTGACATTGCTCATAAATATGGAGCTTTGACTTTTGTGGATGAAGTTCATGCAGTTGGTCTTTATGGAGAACACGGCGCTGGAATTGGAGAGAGGGACAATGTAATGTATAAAATGGATATGATTTCTGGTACTTTAGGAAAAGCTTTTGGTAATATTGGAGGATATGTTGGTAAGTTTAGGTTTATTTAGCAGGAAACTTGTAAAATATTAAATTCAATACCAATTTTTAGCTGGCAATGCAGCTTTGATAGATATGGTTAGGAGTTATGGGGCAGGATTTATTTTCACCACAAGTTTACCTCCAACAGTCTTGGCAGGAGCGAAAAAAGCCATAGAAGTGCTGGCATCCGATGAAGGTCGACTTTTACGAGAGAAACACCAAGAAAACGTGAAATATCTTAGAGGGAAACTTCTGATAAATGGTTTTCCAGTAGAACATACGCCCAGCCATATAATTCCAATCAAAATCGGAGACCCAATTAAATGCGCAGCTGTTAGTGATACTCTTCTTAGGGAAAAAGGACATTACATTCAGGCTATCAACTATCCGACCGTAGCAAGAGGAGAGGAGAAGTTGAGACTAGCTCCAACCCCACATCATACAAAAGAAATGATGGATCTACTGATACAGGACTTGAAGGAAGTTTGGGAGAACTTACAGTTACCTTTTACTGGAATGCAATGTGAAAATGTAAGTCTGTCGCCATTACCTAAGAAAAAATTGCAGCATGCTAGTTTACAGGAATGCCAGTTTTGCCAGAAACCTATTTTGTTTGATTACTACGAATCCAGGGATAGATGCAAAGTTCCTAATTGTCCTCGAATGATGGTAGCAGCTGCTTGAACTCTAATGGAACCTTTCCAAAAAATATTAATATTGCTTTAAAATATAAGAAAAATATTCAAAATTAGGTGTTTGGTTTATGGTGTGGTGTATGTATTGTTGTACTAAATTTTAACTGTCGGCTTTTCAATTAGTTAAATGTTCAAGAGGTTTATTTATTGCATATAGGGCTTAAAGAATATATTCGCAATATTAGTTTATTGTTATTTTTTTTACCTTTTAATGCTAAACGTTCAGGCTGTGTAGTTTTACAACAAATAATTTTATTTCAAATTTACTAGCTCAAACTTAACTCCAACAACATGATTAATGTTGACATTTATAACTAGAGAAAAATTGACGTTTTTCTACATTCTAACTGGCGAAATAATACGCAAAGAAATGAGACGTGAGATAATGTTTATTGATTTCAAATTCACTTGAGGCAAGTAGCTGCTCATACAATAATAGAGATTTATCTCCTAAAACAACTGTTATTTAAACGACTACATTTACATAGTATTAAAAAGTGAGGAATCAAATTGTTAAAAACATTCTTACAACTCGAATGAAATACAACGTCATGTAATACTAAGTAAGTAAGAGAAAAAATAAGCAAAATAACACTAAGCCCCAGAATAATGAAATCAATCTACAAACTGGTAAAAATAATCAGCAGGTCAGAATTGCCTTATTGGCTACTTAAATTAGTTTCCCAAAAAAGCACCTGTAAGTATATAAATCGCGATTGCGTATTAAAAGAACCGCGATTAAATACTTGCGTAGGTCTGTCGAATTGCCTCCCAAACTTAACTAATTGGGAGGCTAATCCGAAGCGTTCACTTCAAATGACTTGATGATTAAATAAATAAAATGAAAAAATGAAATTATTCTGGGAAAATCAATTCTGAACTACTGTCCAATTTCGTTTTCGGTCACCCTTTAACTTAAACGAAATTCGGTGGTACTTCTCAGTACCAAAGCGTCAATAACTAGAATTACGGTAGGTACGTATATATGAAATCATTTCAGACATTCCAATATGCTAAATGACATCACATAAATAAGACTCGAACGGAATTCTAAGTTATTCAATGAAACTTAATATAAACTAAAAACATGGCCACATGGAACTCGAAACAGTGATTAGGACTGTACCAATGAAAGCGTTTTTAAACTGTAATTGAAAGTGATTTTAAACTAATTTGGTTCATTGGTATAGCTACGTATAAAGAGTTCAAATGTAGGTAATTAAAAAAATATCTTAATGTTAACATCAAAATCCTTAGCTTGTCTTACATTACCGCCTGCTACGGAAAGATTCTAATCTTGGATTTACTAGAAGAGTGCAGAATAAATTTAATGGTACATTTATTGCGCAAACTTAATCGTTTAAAAAATACTGACTCATATTTTTTAAACTTCTACTACAACAAGATAAGAACTCGTAGCCAGAAAATCTAATGTGTTACGGGCAGTAAAACAAACCATGACCCTTATTAGTAGTACATTTACCAGAAGAATGATCAATGTACTACCAACTGGCTAAAACGCGATTACTCATTACCTTGTGGAGTATCTTTGTTAGAAGCAATATCAAGGCCTAATTCTGAAAGCACTTTAAGAGCTTCCAGAGCGGCCTTTTCGTGCGAAGCTTCAGTTGTTGCACCTTCTCCGTGACAAACTTGAGGTGGATTAGTGCCCAAGGACACCAAAGTCAAGTACATCTCGTGATTGGCTTTTGGAAAATCGGAGAAATGTACCTGTAACAAAGGAAAACAATTATAACTCACAAACATATCCTTTGGTACTCCGAGATTACCTGAATGTCCATAAGTTGGGCCAAATACATTAACTGATCTTTAGACCGAACTCCAGGTGGCGGGTTCTTCAAAGGAGCTAGCTGCACTTGCTTTGGTGCCTCTACGGTTTCAGATTTCGGTTTAGCAAAGCCGACGTTCTGTTCAGTCACTAGCAAAACACCAGGAACTAACTGTCGACCACCGCTACCGCCCACATTTTGAGTCTGCTGGTTCTCGTGCTTTTCCTCCACAAAGGTCACTTTTCGATTTTTATCGTTCTGTACTGGAGACTGTTCCTCTTTCTCCAAAATTTGTGGAGACTTTGACGGGGTTGAAGCGTATCCTAAGTCCGACAGCAAAGCTTCGGCTGCGTTACGTTTTGCCACCTAAAAAATTCATTATGACAAAAAAGTTAATTAAAATCTGATGAACTGAAGATGCTTTTATTCCTTCCTTATAACTCCGTAGAAAGTGTCTACAATTTATTCGACAAATTGCAGTTTATGACTCAGCAGATCATTCTACATTCTTGAGTATACTTATATAATAGTATAATATAAGAAGAGTATAATATAGAAGTTTGTTTATTTCAATTATTACTGCTACTGGTACCTTTTTGTTAGGGCCGACTCCAGTGCACGAATGACCATTTACAGATGCCTCGATAACAAACTCCCTGCGTCTAGGTGCTCCACGCTCTTCTAAAACGGTGTAAATAGGTTCTCGCTCTTTGTTAGCTTGTTGAATTTGAATTAGGCGCGATATTGGGTTGATTTCCTCCGTTGTTTCCGAAGGTTTATCCATATTAACCTAAGTTAGAACCATTCACATTTCTACTCACATAAAAGGATATTTCAATCCAAACCTTAATTAGATTCCTGGTTTTCTTCTTGTTGGTGACTCGTTTCCGTTTGAGCTGGGTGACGTTATTCATGTTAGGCAACGGAGGTAGTTTGGATAGCTCTTCCAGCATTTTTTCCGCAGCTCGTTTCTTTGAAATCTTCTTTCCGTTACCCTCACCCTCGGCAGCAAAATTGCCCACGCGGCATTGAGTTACAAATACTTTCATATGTGGCGGACCCTAAGAATTACATAAGTTTAAGTAACAAACAAAGCAAGTGAGTGAGCAAGTTTCAATAGGTTCACAGACACAGGAATCACTTCTTACCTTTTCGCTCAAAACATCAAAAATAACGTTAAGATTTCTCTTTAAGGCAATTTCATAAACCAAAGAAATAGGTGACTTAAGCTCGGAGTTAACGTCATTTTGAAAAGAACTGGCAGGAATTTCTGTCACATGACCGTTTTCGCTAGGCGGATTTTCGCTTGTGTCAATGCCTCCCAGTTGCTTGATATGATCGATAGCCTTCGCAGCAGCGTCATGTCGTGCAGCCTGAACGGTGGGCCCTTGACCTAAACATATGAGGCTGTCTCAACCTCAGTCGACTAGACACATAAAGAGTGTCTCAAATGTTCAAAATTGAAATAACAAAGAACCATAAGAGAATAAATGTAACATGTAAAACAAAAATGAAATTGACAAATTACCGTAGTGTTTAGTACCTGGATACTCTCTATCTCCCACACGCAGTCTGACTGTGTAAGGGTCTCCTTGATTATGGTGGGCAACTCCTTGCCGGTACTGTCCATAGTATCTGTTTTCATACCCGTAGTGGCCGCGGACGTTCCGTCGGGCATCATACCCGCCATATCTCGGTTGCGCCTGTGGATAATTCAAACTGTGTCTTGCAAAATACCCGGGTTGATTCATATAAGCCTAAAAACAAAACTCGACTCTGAAAAACTGAAAAATTCTTGTAAAATTAACACCTTACAAAAATAAAGAAATTAAAACAATATAAAAGTAACTTCCCTGTTTTAAAACTGAAAAAATCCCTTACAACTTTGCAAAAATAATTAAAAATTTGACAGCGCAATAAAGTATGAAACAATTTTTTTTTACTAACTATCAAACAGGTGTCCATTGTTTCTTTAAAATCTGTGACACATTTTTTATAATCAACCAAAAAAAAAGTAAATGTGATATTTGCTCTCAAGCACCGTAATTAAAAAACTACAAAAAAAACTGATAATCACCTGATGTGGTGGAGCTCCCCCTTCTAAAACGTAAATGGCTCTTTCTCCTCTTTTCATAGCCAAAGCGTTCAGTTCCACGGTAGGAGTTACAATCCCAACATTTTGCTGTCTATGTCCAGACCTACTTAGTGCTGATTTGGGTGGGGGATGTTTGAATTCCGTCTTGCTCAAAGCTTTGGCTGCAGCGGAGTGTTGAGCCTTCTTAATGCTTGGTCCTTCGGCTTCGTACTCTTCCTTCCCTAGTTTGAGGGTAACGGTGAAGATCTTTTTATGTGCTGGCCCTTGTTCACCAGTCAAGCGGTATTGATGTTGGATCTTGTTGTATCTTGCTATGATAATGTTAGTAACAAATTGGGAGCCTCAAACACAAAACTAACTTACCTAGTTCATTTACCAAGCACATTGGAGTTTTCTCTTTTATGTTTGCCAAAGGAGGGTTGGACGTAGAAGAAGTATTAGTGTTTGGGCTATGTTGAGACATTTGTTGTTCCTGGTTGGTCAAATGGGGCACTTGCTGCTGATGTTCGGTTTCTACTAGGGATAAAATATCAGATGTAACAAAACCTAACCCAACCTTCACTATGGATGAACTTGAATTATCACTAAAATAAGGAAACAACTCCTAGAATATTGTTAGTAGCCTACCGTTTGACGGTGCGTTTTGCGGAGGTTGTGTGGCAAGTGCTTCGAAATGGTAAACCTGCGGCTGCTGCAAAGGTTTGGGTTGCGCTTGTGGTTGCTGTGGAATAGAAGTGGTGGTGATTAGGGCTGGACCTGGTCCAGGAGACATTGACACAAGCACACCTGTAATTTTTGTCAAAATGTCAAATGTCAAAACACTTACCACAATTTGCACCGTCGATCTTCAAGCCCAGCTTAAGTTAAGCATGTCCAGACTGTGATTTGTTACAACTGTATTCTACACAGTCTGAACCACACTTAACTTAATAAGCTTGGCTTAAAGTACGACGATGCAAATGGGGGTTAATACTTTTCGAAAATACTAATCTGCTTAACCATGTTTTTGAATCATTAAAGGCTGATTGGTTTAAATTCACTCACCTTCATATTTATTTGACTGGTTAGACTGATTACTATTTCGGAAAAGCTCCATCTTGTTAAAAACTCCATCAAATTAGCTTTGCCTTAGCTAGTTTGCTCATTTTGAATAGAACCTGTGCCAATGTGAAAACACAAAATTTGTACATTTTTTCTATGCAAAATTCTTGATTAACTTGAGGAAGTTTTGAATTTAATTCCTGCTACTTAATTTCAGCTTCAGCATTCAGTCAAAACATTCATAACATGCAAATTAGAAAGACACAAAAATGTCAGTATCACTGTTAGAGGATTGATTGTTGAAAGCTGAAACACACTTTTTACTCCAACATACCAGTTGCAGGCATACTCATCATAATCGGAGCCGCTCTTTGATTGGGTGGTGGCCCCATTTGCTGCATACTTATTCTGGAAATGAAAAAAACTGCACTGAATAGTAAGTACAATTAGTTTTTAATTTTCAACACACTGGTCTATGTGTGTCTTTACTCATGAAAATAAGCTTTTCAATTGAATAAAGCCTATGCCACTTACTAAAATTGCTATATTGACAGTTTTGTACTGATAGTATATGTTGGCTGTGGTCTGTGGTGATATTTATATGCAGAATTCAGTAATCTAAACCTATCAGACATCTTATGTTTCATGCTTAATGACTATTCTTTATTGATTAATAAGTTTGCAAATGACTGATGGCTACTTATGCCATAGACTATGGACTATGCTCATGCTAAACTAACCAAATCACAGAACCACCTTTGATCTCCCTCTCACAGATGCAGGATGATTATGATGATAAAATAGGTATTTGATTCACAAATCCCAGTCAAATGAATGCACTTTTTTGATCTTGTGATAACAGCCGGCTGTACAATTCTTCTGATCTGGGATAAAAATGACAATTTATTTAGGGACTCCATTAAGCATTTAATAACTGCAAGTTTAGTGCAGCAGTAACTATAAACTTGCCATAAAGGAGTCTACCAGTATGAGCAAAATTAAGTGTGAACTACATAAAAATTACAAATAAACTGTATAGGTATATGGCAGAGGATGATAATTTGAAAGTGAATCTGAAAACAAGCTTCACTGCTTTAGTAAGGCAGAAATTATAATAAAACTTGTGCCTCAAGTTGACCAAAGAGTAACTATTGTTGATAAAAGAATAACTTTACAGTGGCATGTCTGTGTCGGTCTATCAGAGCAGATGTGAGACAGTTTGACAGTTGGTTGCAAGACATGTGCATATATCAAAGTATGCAGTAACCAACTGTGATGTGTTACCTCAATTATTAATAGAAAAAAGTACAAGTCAGCAGTAAATAAAACCATAATTTTTGAACTGATAAAATTATTTTTTAGGTACAGATACACACCCCCTATATATTTGAAATAAACTTTCCATTCAAGAACCTGCTATATAGGGGATAATATATTACAAAAAAAAAAACATGTAATCAACTGTCAAATGGCCTCACTGTCACCAGTTCAGGAAATCAGTTGTTAATGTCAAAGGGGTTTTTGTAAGGGCACCCAAAAGACAGGTCATTCATTTTAAATTCTATATGACAGATGGACATTTGAAACATGAGAAATACAATACACATACATCAGTTTATAGAGCATATTACAAAGGTGGTCAAATTGTATTGAGACTTGTTATGAACTTTGTGTCTCACCAATCAAAATAATTTATTTTCTTAGGATGGCATTCTTGAATGTTGTCATATTGACAAATAATTTATAGTTTTCTTGTATTGTGCTATGTTGGCTTGGTGTATGAATCAAGTTTAAATAAGGTAGCAGTCACAAAAATAATAAATACAGGGAATGACATTTGTCATTACTCATTACATCATAAAACCATCAAGTATACATAATACAATAAAATAAACAAAGTTGTTTTGTTACTTCCAAAAAAGATTTTGACTGTATACCTACTAAAATGTTGAAATAAAATTGTACATTGCGCTTTACCTTTGATTTCTCTGCATACCGTTTTGACTCATATGATGTTCTTGAAGCATGATACGATAATGTTAAATTAAATCAAGACAGCCTTAATATAGTAAAATAATTTGTTGGCGGATGGGGAGAAAGGCTTCAAACCGGCTTCAATTGCATAAAGTAATATCGGGAATGCTTAAAACATAGCTTGAATCATTATCTAACAACAAATGCTAGTACTTTAACAAAACACCACTACTAAATCTTGTACTTTCGTTGGCAAACAATAAAGAAAAATCATTAACTAACATGCGGCCATGTTAGTAAAATTGAAACGACTATTAAAGATAGTGGTATTCTTGTCTTGGGGGATTTGCCATATACGCATGGTCCGGGTGCGGTGCGCATGGAGTTGAGACGAGTAGCTCTCCCAATGTATTAGACAAAGATAGAAAAAAACCCATTTCCATCGCCCACGTGAATTGTTCTGACTGCATTGAAGCTAAACTTCAGCTCTACGAACATGCGCAGCACATACACAAGTAACGCAAAGTTGTCAAATTGTTGGAATAAATTATTACTGAATTCATTATTATCATTTTATTATTTTTCAGATAATTAACTCGAAAGTCAAATTTGCAGAACCCATCTGCACGGTGTTTTTTTTCTGTGCAAGGCAAGCAACACTTGGTAATTACGAATTTTAGTTGTTGTATATTTAAATATTGTTGATCATAAATTCTTCACACTATGGCAAGTTAATACACCCGGCAATGTAGCCGCTCTTCTTAAATTTTGTCAATTCAAAGCACTCCAGAGGCGTTGCTTTACGCGGGCCCCGACCAAAGATGATTCTACTAACTATTGTTTGCAATAGCCAAATAGGTGTGTGTGTGTGTTATGACAGGGTACATTGGTACAACAGTAGCGTATCATTGGTTCTGTTCACTTCTATTGGCAAAACCATTTAACTTAGAGAAATAATAGTATTCAACATCAAACTAGGTGTTTATTCTATAGGAGCCTGGTGAGATGAGATGAGATTTCTCTCCTATGGCCTGAACCATGAGAGAAATCTCATCCCATCTCACTAGGCTCCTGCTCCTATAGAATAAGCACCTATTATTAGGTATAAATATTTAACAAAATAAAAGGCATCACGGTGATCAGGGGCGTACCAAAGTAAAGCATTTCCTTTACAAGTGATATATATTTTCTATCTTTGTCTAGCTTAAACAAATATGACGTATGACGTAGTGTTGCCTTCTCCTATTACGTTCTCGTAAGACCTTGCCGTTTGGGGTTTTAACACTCAAATGTTGGCAATACTTCAGCTTTATATTTTAAACTTTAATCAGAGACAATTACATTTTATCAAATAATTGAGATCACTTTTTAGTTCGGCTTTAAAAACTTATTAATTATTGTATTTTTTTAGCATTTCAATAATACTGTTCTGATTAATCATATCATTTCTAACAACAGCACTTGGAAAATGTTGGCCGCAGATTTATGTTGGTAGTAGATTAGTGATTTTCCAGTCCACCATTTGCTAGCTTGGTACAAAAACGACAAACGACAAGTTTTTGTATATTTTGCAAAGTAAAAATCACTTTAAACAAGCGTCTTTATTATAAAATTAAGCGGAAAGCTCTAAATTATGACTATAATCCGAACGTGAGTGTATGGGAATTATAGAGAAATTAACTGTGTGGAGTGCACGCTTGTGAAATTTAACCAAACAAGAAAAAAGCCGGGATTTCTAGTGAAGTCAAAAATGTGTTAAAAATTTATTTTTTATTGGCTTGTGTGTACAAATGTAATGGTTTTTATGTAAATGCCTTTTCAATAATAATGTTTGTTATATCAGTTAAAAGTTGATGTGGCTGTATGCAGTTTTATCCTGAGTATGGGTTTATAATTTTTCTGAGTACAACACTGGCAAACTGGCACCATGGAGGTAGATGGAATAGATCTTGATGTTAGTATAGAGAAGCCAACCACAAATAGTTCCTTGACCAATAATGCTGAATTGGTCCACAAAAATGTCTCAAGCTTCAGTGATAACAAGGATTATGACAATATGCACAATAATGATGCTTTATCCCATTCAGAACCTCCTAATGGTGAACAGGAGATCCCAGATGAGATCCCATATAATAATGATACCTTGGAAGGTGAACAAATAGACCAGCAACCTCATAATATAAATCTTCAGTCACATTTAGAATCTAACATAAGTGTTATAGAAAATCAAAACAATGAAAATATGGAAAGGGATAATGTATTAATGGAGTTTGAAACTACTGAACCAGTTGCATCTAGTATGCACATAAATAGTGCCATTGACACAGAGAAACATGTAGGTAGCAAAGAAGACACTGATAAAAAGATTAACTCAGATATAGAAATAAGCAAAGTGAATTTGGTAAATTGTGAAAATTCTACTAGTAATAATGAAGTACCAAAACTGTCCTATGTTGAGTCAATACATGCATCAGATAGCAGTATTAGAGCTGAACCTATGGTTTCGGTTGACATGCACAAACCTGAACAAAAAAATCAGGATAACAATATGTCAGTAGATGAAATTGATCCTATAGATGTAATTCCAACAGAAACTGAATTAGTTGGAGGAGATCAAGAAATTACAAGTTCAGAGGAGAACCCTAGAGATGAAAGTTTAGTTTATGAAGAGCCTAGTAGTGGGCCAGTTACCAGTACATTAGTTGAAGCAATAGACAGTAGCACTGAGGTTGTTAAAGATACAGAGAGTAATGATGGAAAACAGGGAGTTTCCTCACAGTCACCTAATGTTGAAAAACCTTTGAAAAGTATGTAATTTGTAATATTTTCTAATTATCTTTTTTTTTTGTTACTGGTGTATAAATGGAATTTCTATTTACAGGTGTTGAATTAGATGTGGATGCACCAGTGTTGGATGATGTTGACTCTATTGATAATAGTCAGGGCTCTGATGAAGCCATCACTATTATTCCTGATAGTGAAAGGGAGATTACAGAGGTAAGTTACCTTATATTATACCTTTCTAATATTTTTTAAATCCTAGTGTTAATCTGTATATTGGGTGTTATCCTATATATGTAATATCATACAAATTGTTCTTGAATTTGTTTCTCTTTATGTCAATTATCTTGAGTAGCACAAACTATTGGAAATTCTAAAAAAGCAGAAAACTTAGAGAATGTTATTTTAAGGACTGTAATAAGCTACAGGACACATCCAATCATTTTAATAACATTAAAAAAACTAATATTTCAATAAATACCCAGTATGTAGACCTTTGGAAGGTGTTTTAGGTATATTGTGTGGTTGTGTATGGTTATAATGTTGAATTTTTCCTAAAAATCAATTTATGGTTTGAATGTTAAACTTGGGATTGACTCAAACACATATTGATACTTCCTATATGTGATAGGTTTCTCAAAAAGGTATTCCTAACCTTAAGAAGTAAAAGAATAAAATGTGGTTTGTGGTAAATGATAATAATGTGGTGTAAAAACTAATACTTTGATTAATGATATTCCAAATTCATGTTAAAACCTCTTCTGTATTAATTTGTATTTGATATTTTGTTTAGGCAAAAACACTACTCATTCTCTGATTTCATAAACCATTTCAGGCTGAAAAAAAAGCTGCATCTTCTTTACCAACCCTCAAAGATATTGCAGAGCAATCAGAACCATGTGAAGCAGTTGATTTACCAGACTCAGATTCAACAGATAATGAATTAAAAATTTACAAACTTGATGGAGACACTGATCATGAATGTCACCAATGCAAGAAAGTTTGTATATTGAAGCTTTTTTAAAAGCCAAATTACTGAATTAGCTTTGTTTATTACAGAAAAACACTGTTATATATTATTTTTCAAATGCAGAACAAGAGTTAGCATATATCTGTGATGATTCCTGTTTAAATTCATTTAAGTCCTCAACTTCAAAGAGTATTTCCATGGTGACAGAAGAAAGCTCAGGCTTGAGGGTGAAAAATTTTACAGAGGGGGAAGTTCAGGAACCAGCTGCTGTTACATTTTTGCGAACATGCCCTAGTTGTAATAAAGTAACTGATGATATTGATACAAATTTGACTTGGGAAATAATGGATTTTTGCAATCAAGTTTGTTTGTCTAAGTACCAAAAATTAGTGGGTGCAAAATGCACTAGTTGTTCAGGAGATGTTAAGTCCAGCTCACTTGGGAAATACTGTGTTAGATTTGGGAATGATATTCGTCAGTTTTGTAGCAGTGCATGTTTAGAACAATATAAAAAAGGGCTGAAAGTATGCTCATACTGTCAACAAGAAATGTCCAATGAACCAGACGGATTTTTGGCACCTGTAGGAGAAAAAGGACAGTTCAAGGACTTTTGTTCTAAGGTTTGCCTGGAAAAGTATGATATCATGACTAATGACAGGCCACCTAAAGCACCTCCTGGAACTACATGTTCTGTGTGCAAAGACGAAAAACCAATAACTATAGAGTTTGATCATGATGATGCTGTACACTATTTTTGTGGAGAGCCTTGTTTTGTTGCTTTTGTGTTTGTAAATAAAATATCTCCTGGAAAATGTGCCATGTGCAAAAGAAATTTTAAAAAGTCAACCTTAGAACAACATACAATGTACTATGACAATGCACAATTTAGTTTTTGTTCAAACAGTTGTAAAAATATATACATCATTGCTCATCGGAAGATTGTTCCTTGCAGTTGGTGTAAAGTCAAGAAGTATAATTTTGACATGATTAAAAAATACTCTAAAACAGATAATGTCATTAATACATGTAGCATAAACTGCCTTAATATGTATCAGTTATCACTAAGCGCAATTAATCCCAAACCAGCACCATGTGGCTTATGTAAAAAGATGTCAAACTCAACTTACCATTTAACGATGTCTGACGCCAGCATGAGGAGTTTTTGTTCTTACCGTTGCGTAATGAATTTTCAAAATCAATTTCCCAAGCAAATTACTTTAAACAATATGAGTGACCCAATTCCCACCGGAGGCCCTTTGAGAACAAAAAGAGTAACGTCATCTGATGCAAGTAAGTAATTTTTTCAAAAATATTTGGGAAATTAAATTGGGATGCTTTAGACAAAATATCTCAACTGCCAGTAATATCAAACGTCCAAAGTCTTGCAAATTCTAATGGAAATGGTGCAGGCTCACTCATACCTGCAGGACTTACTCCAATTTCATCAACAAGATTGACAAGGTCAAAAGCTACAACTTCAACGTCGGGACAGCAATCTACAGTACCAAACGTCCAAAATCTCGATTTACCTGTTCAAGTGCAAGTAAAACAGCAATACATCGTTCAAGAAAAACCATGCCCTGATCAAAGAAACGTGGCTATCATGTGCCAACCTAAAAAAGGAGCTAAAGGTTGACTAACTCAGTGCCTTTACCTTACAAGACTTTAAATAAGACAACTTCAGGTACCCAAGTGACTCCTACGACCAGAGACGCCTGCATTCAAACCGATAAGGATGACATCATGAAGATTCTAGTGCCAATTCCGGTACCAATTTATGTCCCTACACCTTGCCACATGTTTGCTGCTCCAGTTCCCTTCCCAGTACCATTCCCATTACCGGTTCCTATTCCTATTTTTATACCCACCACCAGGAACAGTGCAGCAGGGATTATGAAGGAGATCAAGGTAAGATAATCTTTTAGTTTTGTAGTAAGGGGTGAATGGATAATTTGCGCTAATTTGTTTTGAGTTAGTTTCCTATCAAGACTGCTAACAAGTTTAATGTTGGTTTTAATTGCATTTACATAGGTTTTTCAATGACTGAATTATTAAGGTCTAACAAGTCTCCCTCTTTGACCCTTGCAAGAGAGAAATACGGGCAAGGCTTTCTAGATTACAAAAGTTGTTGATTAGCCTATATATATTTTTTTTTTAAACTTGTTACTTTTTAACATATTGTCACGTTTTGGGGGTAGCGCAGGAAGAGAAACAACAAACGTAGCTCAAGTATGTCTCCTTTATTTGTATACTGACGTTGATGCCTAACTAAATCTTACCCCCAGATTAAGAGGGCCGCTAGTACCGCTACAGGCGGGACGCCCATGGAACACTCTCTACGAGGGGGTGCGTGGGGGTGTGTGTGTGTGTGAGTGTGCGTAAGGCCTCCTGATGTGCCGCCAAGCGGAACCCGCTCGATACGAGCAGGGAACCCCTATGTCCGACAAGCCCGAAGGATTTACTTTATGCACAGCAAGCCCCCCTTGGAGTGTCGCCAAGCGAAACCCGCTCGATACGAGCAGGGAACCCCTATGACCGACACGCCCTAAAGGACTTACTTTAGGTACTGAAAGGGTCAAGAGTCCCGACGGTCACCACTGGGTTGCGTAAGGACTCTAGTCTGTTCAGCCTGGATTTCCAAGAAGGTATCGAGCCGTCCGGGCACTAGGAAGTTCGGACTGATGCTCGATAGACCGACCCAGAGACCAATGTCACGTTTTGGGGGTGGAAAAACTTTATTGAACAAATATCTTAACTACTTCTCGATTTTTAAACGTTGCCATGTTTGCATACCCAAAAAACACTTATTCCTTTCGTTGGGTCACCTTTCAACCTTGTTGTTGCGTCCATCTTCTTGCCTTCTCATTTAAGCGTAAATTGTCCCCTGCATCGGGCACCATCTTCTAGTACCTTCTCTCGGCACTACATTGTCTAAGCGGAAATCCATCGCTTAGCTTCGACATCTTTGGTCCATTGCGTGCTCTCTTTTTAGCACACGTTGCTTTGGACTACTATACATCATTTCTAAGCCCATCTGGAGAACCTTCTTCAGCCCGTCATTTAAGGGACTCTGGGTGCACGCGGCTGTAGAACCGACGGTGCGGAACCCATCCGAAGATGCTGGTTTCTCCTAGGCTTGCTCCTCTTCTTCTCGCTTCTATAATCAGGTCAATTTGTCGATGGACGCAACGAGGTAATTAGGTGGCCCCTAAAGTCAACAATTAATTAGCAAACAAGCCCGACTCCAATAACATAAACAGACATAACATGTATTAGCATCTGACCTTATTATAAACAAAACACCTGATACTTGCGCGATTTTGTTACCTAGTCGGGAAGTACCTAGGTCGGGAATGGCGTCACTGGTCTAGAAAAAATTGTTATTTCATTAACTATTTCATTTCATTTTCATTTTTGTTATTTCATATACCAACACCTGATTTCAGAAAATTCAAGTTAAAATTCCGACGGATCCCTATGAAGCCGAAGTATTGATGATGGCTGAGATGGTAGCAGGAGAGAAAAAAGAAGACCACACTGACTCTGAAAGTGATCTAGATGAGAATGGTGGAGAAGGGGGAGAATACAGCCCCGAGGCCGTGGACTCTAGCAACACTTTCGGTGACGATATGTTGCAGATGGCTCTTAAAATGGCCACAGGTCTGTTTTACTTTTTTTTCTTAGTAAGTTATCTCGATATTATAGTTGATAATTGGGATGGACATTTACCCTTTGTAAAACATTATTTAATAGTTACTATCTATTTAACCAGCAGAGCAAGGTGATAAAAAAATATTTTATAGAATTAGATGAACCTGCGGTGGACCTAGAAGGAGCTTTAACAGCGAATACAATCACGGCACCATCAGGTACCCACCCACCTGATGGACATCCACCAGAAGAAAACGTGGACGATCCTCAGCCAATGCATCCGCACCTAATGGAACGATCACCATTGCGCGGAAGAAAACGGACTATGCGCGGTAGCGGTACTCCGCGAGGCAGTCAATCAAAGAGAGGCCGAAGAATGTCGCAGCAGGTGGATATGCCGATGATGCAGCCGGTTCCGCCGTCGGCACCTCCAGAACCTCAAGAGAAACCTGATGCTAATATGTGTTTGAAGGTATTTGACATTTTTCAACATAGTTTATTTGTTTTATGGTTTATCATTGGCATTTTAGTACACTTTTGGTGTGAATGCCTGGAAGCAATGGGTAACAACAAAAAACGCTGAACTGGAAAAATCAACGCGTCGAATGAAGCTATTCAAGACTGAAATTCTTCAACTAACAGCAGATGAATTGAATTACTCTCTGTGTCTTTTCGTGAAAGAAGTGCGCAAGCCAAATGGCCAAGAATACGCCCCTGATACCATATACTATTTATGCCTGGGGATCCAACAGTATCTGTTTGAAAACGGAAGGATCGATAATATTTTTTGCGATCCATACTACGAAAAATTCACAGATTGTCTGGACGAAGTTGCTAAGAAATTTTCAGTTTTGTACAATGACTCACATTATATCGTCACCAGAGTGGAGGAGGAGCATTTGTGGGAAAGTAAGCAGTTGGGAGCACATTCTCCTCATGTTCTTCTTAGCACTTTGATGTTTTTTAATACAAAACACTTTAATTTGACGGTAAGTGGATTTATACTTTATTGATAAGTACTGAGTTTCATTTAGACACACATAAATATGCTATGTGACGTAGTATTAAGGATTTTAATATTTCCTACCAGATGGGTAGTAAACTCTTGATATAAGAATTAAGGAATCGTCTACAGTTTCGTAATTGACCTTTAACAACATTTAGTAATTCAAGTTAATTTTTCTTAATTTGAAACCAAGAATGGCTTATATGTGAGGTGTCTACAAAATTTACAGACAGTAGATGAGCATATGCAGCTATCATTTTCCCATATAATGAAGCATTGGAAGCGGAATCCAAACCAGCCAGGTGCTAGTAAAGTTCCAGGTTCCAGAAACGTGTTGTTGAGGTTCTACCCGCCCCAGTCTGCATTACGTAAGTTGTCCCTTGCAAGTATTTATGCTAACTTAACAGTTTCTCCTTCAGAAAATAATCAACGCAAAAAGAAAGTGTATGAACAACAAGAAAATGAAGAAAATCCTCTTAGATGTCCAGTAAAGTTGTATGAATTCTATTTGTCAAAATGGTAATAAGATTGTGTGGAATTAGTATATTGAGTTAATTGAAAACTGTTTTAGTCCTGAGAGTGTCAAAACTCGGAATGACGTGTTTTATCTGCAACCTGAACGGTCGTGCGTCCCAGACAGTCCAGTTTGGTACTCCACAATGCCTCTGCCTAAAGAAGCACTTGAGAAAATGCTGCATAGAGTAAAAATGGTTAAGGAAATCAATGTCGCATTGCTTACTAGTTAAAACTTAACCATTTTTAATTTTAACTTATGGTCTCGTTTTATTGTATATAATTGTATTAAATTCCATATTTTTTCAATGAAAGTGTGCATATTCATTGCAGTTGCAAATTGTAAAAAACATTTTTAGGGTTATCCTTTGTTTTTAATAGTTCAGTTATTTGTATGTACACAGTTGCAATAACAACTTTGCTTTCCTTTTATAAATAGTTCTCCTGTTTTAAAGTAAAAATCTTTGTCATATATATTTTGTCTGATGTTTTCATCAACACTTTTCAGACTTACAGGTAAATAAAAGTCGCTAATTATGTATAAAATCTTTAAAAAGTAATTATGAAGTTTCTGTTAACAAAATCATATACATTGAGAAAAGTCAGATTGCCCCTGCAAATATAAACTTTAGAAAAGATAACAATTATTTCAATGAACAAATGGTAACCAATAAAACATACACTCTTACAAAAAACTATAAAAAAAATACATTCAAATTTGTTCTAGAAAGTGCGCAGTTTTCCAAACAAAATAGAATAAGTACAAAGCATATACATATTGACTTTTAAGTACTACCACCAACATTAAAATTATTAAGATGGTGACTAATTTGATAATTGCTTCAAATTTCTAAAACATAAATGAAAAAAGTTGACCCATCAAATTATAATCAATAATGTGTTTAGAAAGTCTTAAGAATAAGTTTGAATGAATGTACAAGGTTATTGACTATATTTCATCCTACAGTTTGCCTCCATTCTTTTAGGAATATTTTTCTATGTATAGTTTGACGGCAAGTTTGTAAACAATATAAACAAGTACAATTAACTAAACATGTAAGTCAAAAAAAGTTTGACTTCATAAAAGCTCACTGTTTCATAAAAGCACCCAAAATATTAATTCAAGTCTAATACCCAAGAAAACGTCAAAACGCTATTTGGACCTTTGTTGATTTCACAAGCACTGTATCTTCAATATTAAATGAGTTGATTAAACGATGCAAGTCCATTTAATATTTTTCGGTTACTTGTGACGACTACCGAAAGGAAAATAGATACTTTAGTTGACAAGAACTTTAAAACAATGAACTTTATGTGCATAAAAAATTATAATTTCTATAGACAATATGACTGACTTTTTTTAGAAACTTCCGATATGACACCATAAAACTGAATAGTAAAAAATTGTCGATGACTAGGATAAAATAGTTCCTATACCGGACTATACCCAATAAAATATAGACACACTATTAAAAATTCATATACACAGCTCTTAAAAAATGTATCCCAATTGATATACAGTCCACTTGAACTTAACACATATTGCTTTGCTTAATTGATATTATTTTTACGTTAAGCAAAACACCTCTAAAAAATAATTACATCGAACAGTGCGATCTGACAAATAACGCATACACTGTTCCTTCATACCTCCTTAGCAATTTGTTCGTGAGGTGCGCATCAGCTATACACTAAATCTATAAATATTATATATATGTAGACAATCAGAAAACCTGTTAATTTTATACAATTTTGTTGCAATTCCAGCGGGAATAATCGTAAAAATACTACCCAATAGAAAACTAAAACCTAAATGGAATATTTTTTATAGATAATATAAAGCTTTGGTCAACCCATACACAGAATGCGAAGCTATCTTCAACTACCTACTAATTCAATTTTCCTGTACTTTTTCCTTTTATTAGACACGGAATCTTTAAAAAGTACGGGATCCAGTCGTAAATTAGACCGCAATAACGGCATATAACCGAAAACAGCGGCAAAAGTATTTAAGCATGTTTGCCTTTGAATGAAATGATCTGGGTCGTTCCAAGGTGACCAACTGCCAGCACTGAGCTGCTCTTTATATTGTTTTCTCTGAGTTATTTTAATCGGAGGTCTTCTAGTTACGTGACTCACTAAGAAATTCATAAGAATATCTTCGCAATTTTGACTTTGCTCTACAGTTTTATGTAAAAGCGGACTCAACCACTCCGTATACAAATAGTTGTAGTATCTATGATAGAAAGCAGCTCCCGTTAAAACGATAGAGTAGTCATTAGTCCACTTGGACGTATAACCCCAAGTGGATTTTGAATCATCCCAATAATGTGACCTACCAGGATATCCAACTATTCTATCAGGAAACTGTTTCCACACTATAAAAGCAAAATCAATTTCTTCCGTTGTTATTACGGTATCTTCGTCTAAAGAGAGGACGGTATCGGTTTGAATCTCTTTGTGAGGATAAAATCGTTGGGAAATGCTGGATTTTCCGTCCAAACCATTTCCAGTCTGAATAATATGTACAGGAATATGTGCTGGTATGTTTGGCCAGCGACTTTTACTTGGAGGCCGTTTATCATTGGACCACACTATGAGTATTTTTGAAACGTATATGCTACGTGCAATATAACTGACTAGTTTAAAAAGTGTTGATGTTGAAGATAATGGCACTCCTGTAAACAAAACAAAAATTTCACTTCTACCATTTATACTCGCCATCAACTTACCTAATTGGCAATAAATAACGGCGGTGAATCTATTTATATCTGATTCCACATGAAAGGGAAAGTCCTGCAAGGAGTCGGAAAATGTTGGCAAGGTCACTAAAGCTCCAGGAAATGAATTCCAGATTCTCCCATCCCTTTTAGGTTTTCTAGGCAATTTGTCTCTTATAATTTCTAAAGTTGTATATACAATTTTCTCAATTGACGAAAAATAACGGTCCCACAACACTTGCGTTTGTTGCCGAAGTTGCAAAATTTTATTTGGTGATATGGAACGTATGATATGAGGAACCTAAAAAACAAAAAAGGCTGTTTTCTTCCAACCATAAGTTATCATACACTGTAACACCTGTAATAACAGCCGTTCGTCCGCCCAAACCACAGCCTTATTCCAATCAATTACTTCAGAAAATGGTAAAGCCCATCCATTTGATAATAAAACAGGAATACATCCAGCTTGTAAAGCTTCAAGGAATCTAAATGAACCCAATCTTCTACCTCTTGGTACTAAACAAAATGTTGAATTCTGGAGTAAAGTCTCATAGTCATATCTAAAACTCATAATGAAACTGTCTTTCTGTACAAGCATTAAAACTTGTAACTCTCACCTATCATATTCTCTATTATCCTCATCACATCTTTCATCCTTCATATCTTTCCAACTTTTACCATGTCTACATGTGGTAACCATGATTATGTCATTACGATTATGTAAGTGGTACAAGGAATTCCTAGTATCAGAGCCTATTCCATGAACATAACGTTTGCCTTTAAATGCCAATAAATATGTTTTTTCTAGAGGATAACTGTTGGCAGTTCCTGATCCTGACTCTCCACCTTAAATGTGATGTTTTTGCATTTGTTTGTAAGAAGTTCCAACAGGAGTAATACACATAGTTTACAAAATATGACCTTACTAAAGAATAAAAACAAGTAGCTTTGTCTTTTGACAAAATTATTAATATTTAAATACATCCAAATTAAGGATTTGCTAGTATTGGTGGGTAGCTATGTTGCAATCTATTTCAAAACATATCAATTTAGAAGACCTTTACACATATCTGTGGACTATGAGTGCTGACTGTAGTATGAAGTTTTTCCTTGAGTAATAAGTATACTGTGTGTAGACTTTTGCAATAAAAGATGAATTTTGGCCTGTGTTTACTAAAGTATTTATGTATAGCATTTAAGTAACAACACATTTATCTATTTCTTTTAATTGAAGCATTTCTACATTGAAAACTGTATCCAATAGACTAATAACCAATTATGTTGTTTCCTATATCTGAAAAATACTTTATTTGTTTGAGGTGAGTAGACTTGATATCAACTTTTTTTATGTGATGATCCAAAAAATGTGTGAGTCTGGGTATCCATTCCATTACTATGTTATCTGTACTAAAAACCTTAAGAGTATTAAACTAAGTATTAACTAAACTTACCTTTCTCAGGATGAATTTTATGAAATAATGGAATGCTTATATCAAAGCCAGGCCTAACATGATCTTCAGACATACTGGCTTTAGCTAATATAGCTTTACCAAAATCAAAATCCAAGTCATTTTCTGTGTAATTTGGCCATGTACCTGAGTACAAATTGAAAATTAGATGGTTAAGACCATCATTCCAGTATGGCAGCCTTTGAATTTTAATTTGGAGGTTTCTTACATAGTCATTGCTGCTTAGGCGATCTCTATCTATTGTATCTATGCTGAGTACAAATAAGCAGGCTTCCTTTGGGTCAGCAGTATAATATCGTGACTCTAATAAAACGTTTAGGAGCTTTATATAGGACGGACTAGGAATATTATTTTCTTCTTGTGGGTACACAAAAACTTTAAAGTCTTTCTCACATTTGCTGAAGTCAAAGCAGGATTCCATGCGACAGGAAAGCTTAGGGTCACTTTGCATAGCAAGTCTACCTTTTCTTGGAGTATATCCAGTTACTATGCTATTCAAATTGACATAACTTAATAAGTGATGATCATCAAAGGGAACACTTTGTTTGTGCCTGAAATGGTAGCCACCAAAGTACCAAATCGTCAAAAAGGCTACAACAAATACTAGCAAGTACCGTCTTTTAGCCTGCATTACTATAAACTCAAACTTTCATTGTTTCAAAGACTTGGAGGCCTCTAGTTCACTAAATAAAAGTGTCTCTTGAGTATTTTCATATTATTTCTGGTGCTAGACGCTTGACGTCTCTACTCATATGAACTATATGTTACACTAAACTTTATGTTAAGCATGCCTTTTGTTGTTGTATTGTCTTTAATTAGTAATTTAATAAATTATCGTCAACTGGACTTGTAAATGGGGGTGCTCTTTGCTCCCCTCATATTTTTGACATTTGACTCATACTAAATAACATACACATCAAAAATTTAAGGTTAAGGTTAAAAAATATAGCAGGAAGGAGCAATAGGAATCAAAGAGGGGGACAAAAATCGTTCAGTATGGCGGCCGTAAACTGTCAGAAAATCAGTGACGATAATCAATCTGCTGTTGCCCACTATTCACAAATCCACTCGTCAATAATAATTCAATTAATTTAAGTTTGCAAAAATTAACCTTTAACGGATCGAAAAGCAAAACAAACAAATCTTTGCTGTTTTTAGCTAACTTCACATACCACCAAATATAAACAAAACTGTTTTACGACTAACTTCGAAAGTATCATTCAATTGCGCAGTAGCTGAATGTGGCGGACAAAGATGGCGACTTCCGTCGCGGTCGTTTAATGCACAAACGGGGTATTTGCTACCTCCTGATTCTTTTTGCTCAAAGTTTGAAGCTATAAATTTAACCATATTGACAGTTGACAGGAAACAGGTAGGCAATCACGTGATCAGGGTATTGGTGACCGTAGTAATAACACGTGCTCTCTATGCTCGTTCTCTATTGCTTAACATTTTATTTTAAATTTTCAGTTCAGTTCATATCTTATATATCGTCTAACAAGAGTCGTAAATAATTTTTTTCATGCATCCAACTTGAACTAAGAAGGTTATTTCGTAATTTTACCACTTTTTTGAAAATTACTGAGGTCACTGAGGGTAGCAAAACAGCAACCAGCAATAACTGGTCAATGCCCATATATCGCTTACTGCTAGTGTTTAGCTGCTAGCAACGTTTACAAATCTTTTACGTGAACTTGCAAATGCAAACTAAATGTAAAAAGTTGACACTAAGCAGGCGGGTCAGTTACAACAGTATTCTACCATCATCCATGATTTGAATTAAATCATTAAAGTATACAAGTATACATTTTGTAATTTTGTTATCGTTCCCTTGCAAAACATTACTAACTCCTAAATAAACGATTAGATTTTTCAGTAAACAGCGCCAGTGTAGATAAATTTATTGCACGAGATCAAAAAATACCTGAAAAGTAATCTGGTGCAAACGCAAGTCCCTATAAATATGGAGTTATTTTTAATGACCTCCCGAGAGCTTGTTCGGAAAATAAACGAATGACTGCAAGCGACAAGCGTGCAATCACACTTTCCACTTTTGGCAGTGTTGCCAACTAATCGCATACTTCACTATTTACGCGAATTTACATTAAAGCAAGTTAAACGCGGCTTTTTTGGGGTGAATGTGAAGAACTAGTTTATTAGTATATTCTTAGATCTATGCATGAATGTATAAATTGTATCGTGGTTGATTTGTGATTAACCGATCTCATTTGACATCCATTGTAACGTGGAGATAATTGAAGCTGACAACGTTGTAAAGGCCGGATTCCATTCTTTGAAATTAACGTAGGGTGTTTGCTCTCTTGCCTCTGCCATTTTTACCATTATTATTCGAGTTTTGAAACTTCGATTTGTCACGTTGGCCAATGTAAATATTGTTATTATCGAAAAAACCGTGAATTTTCTGAAGACTGTGATAGATTTGTTGTAAAGCATACCTAGGAAACGAAAACTGCGACAAGAAAAGAGAGAGATGAGATGTTTTGATTGAAATGAAAGGAGAAAAAGTTTTTGTTCTTTAAATAAGTGTGAATTAGTAAAGTAAGATTTCCGGGAATGACAAAAATGATATCCACGTATAAAGGATCAAATGAAACCATTCTAATTAGAGAAATACATAACTGTTCTTACATAAGTTGTTTATGTGAAGTTTTCATATTTGAATATGGCGGCAGCATTTGACGTTTTAATGTTTTGAACAGTTGGTATCAACGCGTGTGGACAGTTTGGCATTTTGTGATGTGAGATTTTCCCTAAAGTTTTTATTATGGTCGTACGAGCAATAGTAAATGTGAAAAGTGCTATTTTAGTGCAGTACTTATGGATGTGGGACCTCCCTGAAACGGCCTGTTGTCGAGATGATTAAGGAAAAGCACGAAAAAGGCTCAGATAGCGTGAAAGAAGAGTCTGTAAGCGCCAGTAAGGAGCCATCCAACACAGAAATTCAAATAAAAAAGGAAGAGGATGTGGCGACCAAGAAAGAGCCCTCAACAGGGCCTCTTAAGAATGGTGGTATTGTGGGTTCTACAAATTCAGGCTCCCCTGATCTCAAAACAGAGGACATGCAAGACACCACAGCAGTCTCAGAGGGTACCTCATTGCCCCTTAAACAGGAAGATGGACCACCGGAAAGTGTACAGCCCTTAGGAAGTAATGTGATAAATAAACAATCTAGTTCTATGGAAGTGCAGTATATGCAGCAACAAAGTCAGATATTTGTGTTTACTACAATGCTTGCTAATTCTGGAGCTGATGAAGTGTTACAAGGACGGTTTCCCTCTATTATTGCCTATCATTGTGCTCAGCCAGGTACTAAAAAGTACCTGGAGAAAAACCCTTTAAAAGTCACACAGTTCAATAGGCAGCATCCAGTGCAGTGGTTAAATAATTTTGCTGTTACAAAAAATAAAGGTTGTACAAGGAGTCCTGGTTTAGGACCCAAACCCCCTCCCACCTTAGACAATTTTCTTGGACCTGAAGGGCTTGATGATGTAGTGGGACTGGGTGATACCGATACACCTTGGGACCAGAAAAGTAATCATCAACTTGAAGGTTTAGAAGGAATTGTAACCAATGGTTTACCAGATATGGGTCCTGACATGGATTCATGTAGCCCCTCTTTGTTAAATGTTCAGCCCAAATTACAGGGTGTCCAAGTGCCTGATGAAAATCTAACTCCCCAGCAGAGACAACACAGGGAAGAAAGATTAGCTAGTATTCGTAAAATGCATCAGATTTTGTTTCCTGAAAGTCAGAGTGATGCTGCTGCTGCTGTTGCTGCTGGAGCTTCTGAAGGGATGTCTGGTATTTCACCAGGGGGCGCCACGCCAATGGGGAACGTTGCGCCCCCTGGTCAGCCTACTGCTCATCTGGAATGGCAAAAACTTGCAAATCAGTTTTTTGATGATAGGACAAAAATCAAGACTCAACCTCAAGTAGGAAATAATCCTAGTTGTGGTTCAATAGTTCCTGTTGGGCCAATTAGTGGTTCTGCTGCACAACCCGGTGTATCCAGTGCTTCTTCTCAGAATGCTCGCTGTGGACAAGCTTTAGGCCCTAGACTGCAAGGTCCTCCTCCACCATATCATCAAACCCAGCGTTCTGCCAGTGTCCCAATAGCTTTACAAAGTCCCAATCCCACATCACCCAACAATCCCACATCCAACCTATCTTTGCCTTCTCCTAGAGCTTCCTCAGCTCTCAACTCTCCTGCAGATCCTAATAGAACTTTTGGGGGTCTTACACGCCACATGAATACTGGCCAAAGCCCTACCTCACAGGATTCTCCATCAGCTCCACGTTTAAATCATAGTAACCCTGGCACTCCTCTTTCCTCTCATTTATCACCTAGTGTTATAAATACCAGTACAGAACCCTCTTCAACTCACCAATCTTCAGGTAATTGGATTAGGAAAAATAAAACACAAAAACTTGTTATACTAATGGTTTTTTTTTTGTTTTCAGTGGATGGAATGTTTGGAAGAAGTCTGCAATCTATAGCACAACAAAAGCCACAAATCAGCACATCCACTACATCTTCATGTCCTACGATTACGGCAACGAGCGCAAACAAAGAACCCAATCTGATGCCGGTACCGTCGCCACAACAAATCCAATATCTCAACACTTTTGAAGGCCAAGAACTGATTATTCAGAAACAACCAAACACTAGTCTAAAAGACGGAAACATTATATCACCACCGTAAGTTTTTTTTTTAACTTTTTTGAGTAAATCTATCTGGTCTTTTGTTATATCAAAAAGCAATGTTGGTAGGGAAATGTTTCTGTACTAATTACTATGAATCAGTATTGATTTCTGTTTATGTGGGCTAAAATTTTAGCACTCAGCAGAAAAAAGCTTTTTATTTATGCTTAGAACTATAGTGGGGAAATCCCCAGCCTGCTGCTTATAATTTAAGAAAAGTCAAAAGAATTTTGGACCACCCATATTAGAGTTTTTTCTCTGGGTTTTTATTAATACATAACACAGAATTGACATTATTTATGAGGTTGAATGATATTATAATGTAAATAGAAGCTGAGTTAGTAAATATTTTCTATTGTGTCAATCATTTTTAGTTTACCATTCAGAAAACCTGTAGTATTTTCTTCTCAGACTCAAAAGTGTAAACATTCTTTATGAGTTCCATTTGTTTTCAGTGTATTACCTTCAAGTCTAGAAAGTAGTTTTCCTGGCAACACTTCTGATCTTCCACACACAAGAGTGTCAGGACCCAATACGCCGACATCGATGGATTCCCGTTTTCCTCCAACTCCCGGGGTGTCTTCAGAAGGTTGTCGATTTCAAATACCATCTCCTCATACTCCCACAGCTACTTCATGCGGTAAGTGATGTTTTTACATTTTTTAATATTATTCCTTTATGATGACCAAGCTATACATAAAATAGTGCACTGGAGTTTTTTTTTTTTAACTAGGTCATGGTAATTTGATTACATAAAAACAAACATAACAACAAAAACTGTTCAATGAACATGCTCAGTGGAATTGTGCGGGTCTTTTGTTTATATAAATTCTCAAACTGTATCTAATAGCGATATTCTAATTGTCGATTGTACAATAAACGAACAAGTTACTCAATATTTTTGCAAAAAAAATTTATATTACTGTTTTTTTCATAAAATGCAAATCTGTTCTGTATTTATCATTCAATTTAGAACAGAACAGCTATCTAGTAGCTTTTCGGTACATTTTTCCGTTTTTGAGTAAAAAAATTAAAAATTTTGAAAATGTACCCATAAAATCAATAGTAAATCGGCGACTCTGTTTACGATTCCATTTCTAAATTTGTATTTATTTAGTTCTTTCAAAAAATGATATTCTTCATTCATTTTATTACGAAACGCGCTTTCTCGTTGATATCTACAAAGTTTTATGAAAATATCTGCAGCCGTTTTAAGCAAAATAAATAAATTTATATATATTTATTTTATTTTTTTTAAATTTTTTCCTGTATCGCCGTCATTTTTGGATATGGTAATTTTAGCAAACTAAGGTTATTTTTCGACGTTTAATCAAAACCTAAAATATGACGCATTTATCGTGAAACACTCTGTTTAGTATAAAATACTTGAAAATAAAATCTGTTAATAGTAATTGTTGCTTTTAGATTAAGATGTGATATTTTTAGGTGATAAAGCGCCACAAAGAATATCCGGACCTACAACAGTGACACCGGGAATGAGCCCTCAAACAGTACCAGGACCGACGTCGGACCCATTAAAAAATGATCTGTTCCCAACACCAAGTCCACATATGATGGACATGCCGCGATTTCCAGGACCAAACGCCTCCCCTGGATCTCAGTCAAAAATGGGTGGTTTTGGTGTGACCGTGTCGCCTCAAAGTAAGCCTGGACCCTTAGATTTACCTGGGTATGGTTGCGCAGGAGGGAGGAATGACAATATTCCTTTGAATCCAAATTGCACAAGCTCAATGGTGGGAAATCCAAAGCAAGCGCACTTTGACCCGATTTCGTCATTAGCGCAAATGAGCCAACAATTGACAAATAGCGTCGCAAGTAGCTTGAATGGTCAACCTGGTCAAGGACCTCCAATGATGAATTTTGGATCGCCTTCAATGCACATGATGGACATGCCAAGTTGTCATGGAGGTATGGGAGAAATGGAGCCAGGGAATATGATGGGAATGAATCCAATGCAAGGTCCTCCTCATGGTTTTCATCCCGGGTCGTCGATGGGACATATGCGCTCTCACTCTCCAAAAATGCAAGGCGGTTTTCCTAATCACATGACCATGCAAAGGATCATGGGTAGAGCTCCAGGCCCTGGTCCCAGTCCTTTCAACGGAGCCAACGTGCAAGTGAAACCCAACGCCCCTAATACAATACAGTACCTTCCAGCCAAAGGACAGAGTGGTGGGGCGCCTGCGGGTCCTAGGGGACCTCCCAGTTTAGATTTTCTCACTCGATTAGCTTCACCGATGAATATGATGGATACTTCTAAGATGCAACCGGGCCCTGGACAATATTTTCAAGGTTGTGGGCCTGGAGGTGGACCGGGTAATATGCAAGGAAGTCCGATGGGCCATATGGGTCACATGGATGGTCCGGGGATGGGACAGGAACCTCCTCCTATGATGGGTCCTATGTCCGGTCATATGGGCAATGGAGCTGGAAATCCTATGATGGGTGGACCTGGAGGAATGGGAATGGGCCCCGGAGGACCTGGAATGATTCCGATGATGCGGGGTGGACCGCCGGGAATGAGACCAATTATGCGTGTCCCTCAAATGGGATTCGGACCTGGTCCGGAGGGAATGTTTCCAGGAGGAGGTGGATCACCCATGGGTCCGGGACCTGGCAATCCTCAAATGTTTGTAGCAGGACCTAAAGGCAGTCCTATGGGAATGGCTCCTGATGCTTCTCAACCGCTTCCTCCTTCTATGGGACAAAGTGGCGGCTTTAAAGGCGCCCCTTTCGTTAGTCCCATTACTTCTGATCCCAATTATGCCCAGCAATACCACAATTTCCAGCAGCAGTTGTATGCGACCAATACGCGCAGCCAGATGGGCGGTGTCGCCCAAAACATGGGGCCTGGTCCTGGCCCCCCGCACATGCAGCATTTGCCATAATTTAGAGAGAGAGATTGTACATTTTACGAGTAAGCATTATTAAAATAACAATAAAATTCTATATTGTATATCTTGCCGTTTCATTATTCCTGTCATAAGACTCGAAAAATTGCACTTGCACTTATTATTGCAGTTTAGCTTTTTGAAACAAAAAACTAATACAAGGAAAGTGGAATTTTATCAAATGCAAAACATAATTAAGACTTTCATTTCATCAACACCAACTTTCAGCTTTAGTAAACAGGTAAATTCCAAAATAGGATTTTTATAACGATCAAGAACAAAAAAATACCTCAATTGCAATGCAAAATGTATTTAATAGCTGTAAATAAACATTGTTTGAATGAATAAATTAACTTAAGAATTATGTTTCCACAACTGTTTTATTCCCTCAATTTCGGATCTGCTAACGGTGATTCCTAAGGGATTTTCCAACAAAACTGTACCAGAAACACCATTTTCAGTAAAATTACTGAACTGGCAGAAGGGTTTAGAATCTACGGCAGGTAACTCCACAGCTTTACAGTTTGGTACTACAAATACCACATTGCTTGAAGCTTTTTGCAAATCTTGGTCAGACTTCAAAATTATATGTCCTGTCAAAGTAAGATTAAAGGACTCTTCTAGACCAAAAAGTTTAGTAACTTCTCTTTTCAGCTCTTGTAGCTCCAATAGCTTCCGACCAACTTCCAGTAAAGCTACTCCTTTGGTTGAATTATTGCAATATCTGGACTTTAGACCTACCAATTGTAGATTGATCCATCTGGCTACAGGTAAGTTTGAAGTCTCTGCTTTTGTTAAAGCAATGTAGATAGTACAATCTTTCAACTTTTGGGTGTCTTCAATGATTAACTGATTAACCGACGCAACTTTTTGATCAACGTGTTTCAGGGTTGCTTTAATGGTCCCTTCAATAAAATCTTTGTGCTCTTCCGCAACTCGCTTCAGGTCTCCGTCAGCTTTGTAAAAGACTGTAATCTCGTCAGTGGGCACCAAATGGGCCTTCTTGCGTAACTTTTGAATGCGGTTTATAATTTCCCTTGCTGTTCCTTCATCTTGCATGGATGAATCTGGGGTTATATCCATTAAAATCAAAACATTATTATCACTGTTTACCTCGTACTGATTAGTATTAAGAGACTCGGATTTGAATATCAATCTTAATTCATTCAAGTCAACTCTTTGGCCACAAATGTTTCCATAGCCTTGTGAAACTATGTTATTGATTTCACTATCTGTCAAAGCTTTAATAGCTTGGGTGACAGTCTTAAACTCTTGTTTAAGCCTCAAACCAAGAACTTTATGGTCCGGTTCAGCTCTGAGGGTTATGCCAAACTTACTTTTGTCTGTTGTAGTACTAATTGATTTGACATTCAATTCAGTTAAAACGTAGTTTTCTAAAGACATAATGTCTTCAATATACTGAGGGTCCTGATGTATTACTATAATTTCCGGCAGTGGGTACTTATTTGGGATGGTTTTGCGGTCCCTAACGACTCGACCTAGCTCAATCACACTTTGCATGCGTGAAACTGCTCTTTCAATATTCAAGTCTATCAAGCTTGTGTCAGGAGATGGTAGCATAGTGTAATGCACGCTCTCTTGTGAAGTTCGGGTTAATAACTTCATGTACTGGTACATGTTTTCTGAAATAAACGGGGCAAAAGGCGCCATCATTCTGACAATGTTATCCAAGACATTGAACAAAGTTGTCAACGCAATAAAACAATCAGCTTCTCCACTTTCTCCTTTCAGTCTCTTTCTGTTCATTCTTACATACCAGTTGGTGAGATAATCGATAAACTTGGTCAGTCTTGGTACAACAGTGTACAAGTGATACAACTTCATTTCTCTCTGGACGTATGCCAACAAGGACTGAGTAAATGACACTATCCATTTATCCATTATATTATCGCTTTTCAAGTTCTTAACGTCGTACGCAAAACCCTTTTGATTATCTTCTATAAAGATTTCAATGTTCTGAAACAGAAATCTAAAGGCATTATACCAAGGCAGGAAAACATCTTTTATAACATCTCTAACTCCTTCTTCCTTGAATCTTAAGTTTTCTGCCCGTACAACTGGACTGCTGATTAAATACAATCTAAGAGCATCAGCGCCATATTTTGTAACAACTTCTAAAGGATCAGGATAGTTTTTCTTTCTTTTAGACATTTTCTGTCCGTCCGCTGCTAAAACTAGACCGTTGGCAATTAAGTTTTTGTAAGGCGCTTTTCCGTAAAGGGCTACAGAGAGAACAGTCAAAGTGTAGAACCAGCCACGTGTTTGATCGATGCCTTCTGCTATAAAGTCGGCTGGAAAGTTTTCTTCGAACTCTTTGGTGTTCTCAAATGGATAATGTTGTTGCGCGTACGGCATTGACCCTAGAAAGAAACCAACTGTAAGAGAAAACGTGATTTTGGTGAAAATATGACATACCGGACTCGAACCAGCAATCAAATACTTCAGGTACACGCTTCAAAGGAGGATTTCCAGGTATGGAACTAGGAATTTCCAAATGGTCAACATTTTCCCTATGTATATCTGTAACTTTCTGTCCAGTCAATTCTTCTAGCTCGGCAATACTACCAATGCACCGAATCTCATCCCCATTTGGAGATATCCACAAAGGAATCGGAGTTCCCCAGTACCGGTTTCGACTTACAGCCCAATCGCGCGCTTCCTTTAACCAATTACCAAACCGCTTGTCTTTTACAAATTCTGGGACCCAATAAGTGTTTGATGTCGCTTCTAGTAACTGTTGCTGCATTTGTTCCACTCTAACAAACCAGGAAGGTATGGCACGATATATTAACGGGGTATCTGACCTCCAACAAAATGGGTAACTATGCTTTATCTAAATAAACCCATAATTAGATTTGCATGTACAGTTAAGGAAAATTTATAAATAAACCTGAGCTTGATGTATTAATCGTTTATTGCTTTTCAGGTAATTGATAATGTTCTTGTCAGCATCTTTGACATATTGGCCCTCAAAGTCTGTGACAGGCAAGGTGAACCTACCAATACTGTCTAAAGGACAAATTGGATCCATATCTTTTGTGATAACCCCTGCAGCTAGACAAACCCTGTTATCATCTTCTCCAAAATATGGAGCTTGATGAACTACTCCAGTTCCAGATTCTGCAGTCACATACTCATCCACTAAAACCCTGAAAGCCCCTTCAAACAAAAACTTTCAATATCTATAACATTAATAAGCAGCCTGAGCAAACCTTTAGAGACTAAATCCTTAAAATATGGAAAAACTGGCTCATATTTTAATCCTTCCAAAGTTTTTCCTGGAAATTTAAACAACACCTCATAATCCCCTGAGTGAAATATTGACTCAATGCGCGCCTCCATCATAATGTAAACACTACCAGTTGATAGCTGTTTAAGTCTAACATATTCTAAAGTAGGATGGACACATGCAGCCAAATTGCTTGGCAATGTCCAAGGTGTAGTGGTCCAAACAAGCAAAGAAGCATTATCTTTGTCATTTAATAATGGAAAACTAATTGTTACAGCCGGGTCAACTACATCTTTATAGTTTTGACCAGACTCAAAATTAGACAAGGGTGTACTGCAAGCTGTTGAGTATGGCATTACTTTATTGCCTTTATAGACTAGGCCTTTTTGAAACAGCTGTTTGAAAACCCACCATTCTGATTCCATGAACCATGGGTAAAATGTTTTATAGTCATTTTTGAAATCTAAAAATGCAACACATTAGAAAACACACAAAAAAATGTCATGTAGAAAAGAAAGCGAATTAATGTTCAAAAATCATTAAAACACCATCTATTTACTGTGACTGTTGTATAAAACCTACCTATCCATCTTCCTAGCCTAGTAATTGTAGTTTCCCATTCTGAACTATAACGCATAACAATTTTCCGACATTCTTCATTATATTTTTTAATTCCCATTTTCATAACATCATCTGGTCCTTTTATGCCCAATGCTTGATCAATTTCAAATTCCACTGGCAACCCATGGGTGTCCCAGCCAAAGCGTCTTTCAACATGGTAACCTTGCTGATGGGCATACCTTGTCACTACATCTTTTATGGTACCTGCCAAAATGTGGCCATAGTGAGGAAGCCCAGTGGCAAAAGGTGGACCATCATAAAATGTATACCTGAAAAATTCATACTAGTATGCTGCAATGTACTAACCCTGTTTAAACACAAATTTGCAATGTAAACATATGTTAACATATAGGTATTCAATAAATTCTTTAAATTATCTTCTTCTAATAACCTACTTGGGTTTGCCTTTAGACTGGTTCAAAGACGTCTCAAATGCCTTAATATTCTTCCAATACTGCAGAATTTTTTCTTCTTCACCAGGAAAATTTACGATTTCCGGCACCCTTGGTACCTGCTGGACAACCTTTTGGGATGTCATCTTTTTTGCGTTTAGTTATCTTAAATCTTCTGGTTCATTTATTCTATCACAACAAACAGAACGCAAAATGCACTAAATTCACCTGCTTTTCCCAAACAATACTCAGGTACAACTAACTCCCTGTCACTACTCAGCAGGTTTCTAACCTAACCTAACCCCCGTTACCCCTATCTCCTAACCTCACAATTCAACGTGGACGTGGATGCATTACTTGGTAGTGTACAAAATAGTTACAAAGTACAATACATATAATAGCACCTATTGCCCTATTTTCATAACTTTTTTACAGTAAGTAAAAAGTTATCTTTCTGTTAAAGTTTATTGAAACCAGAAACCAGTTTTTCAAATGTTCCATCAATGTTCCTCAATACCTCAATGGTTCGCCTGTAACGCCATCTATCTAAAAGTGTCTAGAAAAAAGTATACACTAGATTTGCATAGTCTCTTGATAGTTAAGAAGGGAGGGTATCACCCAATGAATAAAAAAATATAGCAGGAAGGATCAATAGCAATCATCGAGGGGGACAAAAATCGTTCAGTATGGCGGCCGTAAACTGTCAGAAAATCAGTGACGATAATCAATCTGCTGTTGCCCACTATTCACAAATCCACTCGTCAATAATAATTCAACTAATTTAAGTTTGTAAAAATTAACCTTTAACGGACTGAGAAGCAAAACAAACAAAAACAACAAATCCTTGCGGTTTTTAGCTAACTTCGCATACCACCAAATATAAACAAAACTGTTTTACGACTAACTTCGGAAATTTTATTCAATTGCGCAGTAGGCGAATGTGGGGGACAAAGAAGGCGACTTCCGTCTCGGTCGCTTAATGCACAAACCGGGTATTTGCTACCTCCTGATACTTGTTCTTTTTGCTCGAAGGCATCACCTGATCTGTCAAATGTGTTTGTGTATGTGTATGCTATTATATTACCAAAGTTAGAGTTGGAAGTTGGAACTTCTTTTGAACCTTAAGCAGTGAAAATGGAGTGGGAACAAATAAAGCGAGATCGCGAAGAATATTTGGATAAGCTTAGAAAGTGGTTGGAGGAAGCCCGTTTGTGGTACAGCTTATCATCTGGATTCCCTAATTCTATTCCAGGCTTCTCTTTTCCCTCAGAGGGGGCTCAAAACAGTACTCAGCAAAACCCTTATGCTGCTTTTTATCAATCACCAGGCATTGGACAAAATATTGGAAATGGTTTTCAAAATAATCAAAATAGTGGAGTTCTTTTCTATCAAACATACCAATGTAGGTATTTGAAATACAATTGAGGGATGTATTATTTGATAATAGAATAAATTTGTAGTGACATTGAGGCTCCCACAAACTTTTGAATTTAAAATTCCTCCTCTTTGGAAAAGACTATGTGCTGAGCTAATTGATATTTGTATACTGCTCACATTGAAACTGTTTATTATTTTTGTGTTTATGGAAAGTTTCAATATTGGGTAAGAAATGTGCACAATAGCTTGATTTTTTTATGACTTTTGGAATTGCAGAAATGCTTGGGATTTGTATGGTCTTGAGGCTGTCCAGAAGGGGCTCATAGAAGGTCAAGAACTAAATTATTCTCTGGCATTTGAGCTAATTCTGCTTGAGTTTATACATCGTTTCATACTTTGCTTATTTGAAGTAAGGCTTAGGTTCTCTTTTTAGTATATGATTGTTTTTTTAATTAATTATCTTTTGCAATAGACATACTTCTTACAAGGCAAGACCTGTGCCACTCCTGGAAAACGCTGTATGGGTCTTATGGTAGTTCAGGTAGACAACTTGAATTTAATACCAAATAGACCAACAGAAACTGTCTCAGCTACTGGAGTAAAAGCTTTAGTGTGGCAAAGGGCATTGTTGCGGTCCATTTTGAAGCATCTTATTGTGGGTTTGCTATTACCTTTAGCAATAACATTCTATATATTTCCTTTTAACCGTACTAGTTATGATATGATGTGTAATACTGTGGTTGTTGAAGCTCACCCAGAGTTTTTACTGTATCAGGCTGTAACAGTCAGATAAATTGGTTTTATTGAAATTCAAACATAAAAGAGGGGGAGATAGGCATTTAGAAAATGACTGAATAATAATTAGTCCTAACCTACAGGACCAGCCAACATTTGACGTGATAATCTCCACTGTATTTGTATAATACCTAAAGTAACATCACAGATGTTTTGGATAGTTGGAATTTTTTCTCCCTCTCCTTAACTATATTTTTATAAAACAACTGTGATAGATACAATTATAACTTGTTATTATGTAGTATAAGGATAAGTGGTCCCTTGTTCAGAAATTTCTTGTGTGATGGTCTCTGAGATGTATGTAATTTATTTGTCCTTTAGTCAAGTTTAATTTTATTTCCATTTTGGTTCCTTGGTAGAGATGTGGTTGCAAATAAAACCCAAATTTGGACAACTAGGGTGTTTTGTTTTCTTTCTTACCGTCAATGGTTACACCTAAATAGTAATAGAGTTTTCGTGCTTCCTTTGTGTACATTTCGAAAAATACAAATTCGTCATTTGCCCTTGGAAAAAAAATGTGTTTGAAGAGAGCGCAGATAGAGGCTTTTGAGAATGTTTGAAAATACAAAAAACTATACAATCAGTTTATACTACGTAATGCAAAATACCGTTTTGCAAAGATCACAGAAATGAACGATTTTTTTATGTACAACGTAAAAAGAAATTCTTAGACTTCCCTGAATACAATACCCTACAAATAGTTCCTTAATATACATATAATACAACTGTAATTAGAATATTTAACATTACTATACACGTAAGTAGACATTAAAATAAATCGCTAACAATATATAAAAATATTACATTATGCTGTTTTGTTATTTAGTAAGTAGCAAATTTCCATTTTACTAGATTTTATCACAAATAGACCAATCAATACCTAAATTCTCTCAGAAAAGACAAACCTTAAACTACAACGTTTATGAAACCTGAAGGCAAGACTGTTGAAGTAAGTATCTACTTTAATGTCTAGAAAAGCCCATGATTAGTATGCATTTAATAGTGTGCAATGTGTCTAAGATTTGAACTTACGTAAAAGTCATCCTGTATTATGCTTTAAAATTAAGCT